>NC_081408.1:464503067-465154733 GCF_030272615.1 Cryptomeria japonica
GAAATCATTCAAAGAGTCTAGAGAGAAAAAATGAAGCTCCCAAGGCAAAATATGAGGCTTGGGAATGAAACTGACTTTGATGGGTGCATTAAGAGGTGTTACGAACTCCACCAATCATAGGTGTAATGCTCAAACAACTACCTTTAGTTTGCAAATTCATGGGACGCTTGTGCAACACATG
Source organism: Cryptomeria japonica (assembly GCF_030272615.1). Lineage (NCBI taxonomy): Eukaryota > Viridiplantae > Streptophyta > Pinopsida > Cupressales > Cupressaceae > Cryptomeria > Cryptomeria japonica. Next base: position 464,503,249 of record NC_081408.1, read on the forward strand.
GATGTCTCCATGGTGCGCTAGTATTATGAGTCAAACAATCAATGAAGTTTGGAAAAATGCAAGTTGAAGGCTGACTAGGCAAGCCATGCAAATAAATGGAGAAAAAGTTGAATAAGTTCTCCAATAATTGTAAAGTGAAGGTGCTTATGTAGTGTGGAATCGCATAGGGTGAAATTTACGACACTACAATTTACTACCCCCACTTTAGCGATCATATCACTTGCTAAAAGATGAGAAGTTAAAGTAAAGATAAAGGTTAGAATAGTTTAAAGATAAAGGTTAGAATAGTTTAAAGATAAAGATTATAATAATTTAAAGATAAAGGTTAGAACAGTTTTATGGAGACACAAAGGGGAAGCAGAGTCCTCTAACCGAAGTTGTGCCCAAGGAAGTGTCTCGAACCTTTGTAAGATCTTGCTAGGTCGTTCCATCATAAACATGTCAGTTGTAGACAAACATGTCTGATGAAAAGTGAATTTTTTTGATACGATCAGACATTGAGATAACAAGATAGTGATTAAAATATATGCATTGTATGGGTAGCAAGTTGTGTTATGCTATATATCCATACGATCTAGGGCGACTTATATTGATTGATGATTGATTAGATAATGGTTTGGCCTCCATAAAGGCAAAAGATAAAAAGATCAAGTGGTTTGGCCCCCATAAAGGCAAAAGATAAAAATACCCTGAGATAAACAAGATGTAGGGATAATCATGATGTAAATGCAGAAATGTAGAAAAAATGCAGAGATATAGAGATGTGAAAGCCCCCCCTTAGAATGGTATGCATGGACCACATGTCATTCTAAGGAGGAGATGTTGTGTCATGTCAACATAACGAGATGTTTATGTGGAATTTCATCTTCGGCGGATGACACATAAGACCCACATGTCATTCTAAGGAGGAGATGTTGTGTCATGTCAACATAATGATATGTTTGTGTGGAATGTCATCTTCGACAGATGACACATAAGACCCACAATATCAATAAAACATAAAGGCATAGGGAGATTTTCAAATTCAATTTCAAAACCCATAATAGTGAAATGAGACAAAGTATATAGCTACATATGGGTATTTCATCATGGTGTCGAACTTCATGGATCATATGAAGAAAGAACAGGAAGACAGAGAAAAGAAGAATTGGGTTAACATAGAAGAGAGCCTAAATGCCCCCAATGTTTGCATCGTCCCCGATATTGAAAGGCAAAATAAGACAAATAAAAGAAGAGAAATGAATAGATAGAGTAAGATTTAAGAAAGAAAAACCCTAGTTTTTGAGCACCTATGGAGTAACTCGAGTCCTCTAAGAGACCACAACATATAAAGACAATCAACCTCTCATTCCAAGCACTAATGGAGTAACTTGAATCCTCTGAGAGGGAGCAACCATATAAAACAAGCACATGAGAACATAGACATGCACACCCTATTCTAAAAGATAAAGAAAAAGGAGGTACTATCCTGCAAGTTGTTCACCAACAAGTCATCATCCTCCCAATATTGATCAAATGGGGAAGGGGGAAGAGCTCGAAGAGGGACAATAGCAAGGGTAGCACTAAGTGCAACACCAACAACAAGAGCCAAGAATGATGTAGCTTCCACATTCTCATCCAAAAGCTCTTGAGAGGCAATAATCAATGATCATGTGAAGACCGTAGACAACATCGAGATATCCTCTAAGGAGTCAAACAAATGCCCCTCAGTAGAAGAGGTAAGTGACTCTGCTTGAGGCAACAAAATAGGAGTTGTATTGCCAATCTCTAGAAGAGGAGCAAAGAGAAACTTTGGAGAAGGTGGAACCTCTTCAACAAAACAAATAGAAGTAGAAAAAGAAACATGCACTGAATCAGATAGTGGGATAGATGAAGAAATTACCAGAGCTAATTTTCGTTAATGAAATTCTAAAACAGGGCCCTGCTTGAAATTGCGCTTAGGTTGTACCAAAGACACAGGCCTCTGGTCAACTTTAGTGGGCTAAAGGACCCCAGGAAAGCTTTGATGAAAATGTGGCTATGAAGCTATACGACCAAACAAGGCTACACTGGACACCACCTATGTATGTAGCATGTCCAGAGGCTGAGAGAGCGAAGGCACGTTGGGCAAAGAGATGACGAGAGTAGGGTCCAAGGAGGGAGCAATGAAGACTTGCACTCGCTTAGGGTAAGGCTCACTGACAATCCCAAAATCAGGCGGGAGCAAGATGAAATATGAGGGAGACATTGTGGGAAAAGGAACAACAAGAGTAGGAATAGAGGCAAGCTCAAAAATAACAGAGGTAGGAGTGGACACTGATAACTCACTCAAGTAATCTTCAAAGAGACCTCACGCTCCAAGGCCATCATTTGCTGATGATGCTTATGCTCACACGCAAGTTGGCTCCAATATAAATGGGGACTGAGAATGGAGGTCTAAGAAGGAACAGTGGCACCATGCTCCATAGGAGAGGCCTCTCAAACCATTGTCGACAAAGGAGAAGGTCCAATCAATGAAGTTAGAGGTGTGGCTAAGATAGGAACCACAAACACAACCATATACACCCTTCCTCTTTTCGCTCTAGGAATAATTGAAGGAACAAGGGGTACCCTTAGAGGCTATGATGGAGGAGCCAATGGTGATTAGAAAGCATGAGGTGAATGCTTACCCTCATCATATTGAGAAAGACGAGGGACATCAACTAGGATCGAGAGCTCAAAGGGTGGGTGGGTTGTGGACTTTGATAGCATGAGCGTCTTTCCCTTTTTTGCATCAGAAGTAGTTGTGGGAATGGAAGACACCACTAGGGGTTGCGTAGTCCTAAGCAAGAAAGGAAGTCTACCCTAAGGAATAGGTCTATCCCCAACCCCCGATGAAGAAGGGACAAAAGACACAACTTGCTGCAATACAGGAGTAGACAAGGAAGGTGGAGTAGAGACCGATGTAGGAGGAGGCAATAAATACCCAGACTGAACCAACTTAGGAGATAACTCCCCCATCTTATATTGATAGTAAGCTCTATACATAAAATTACCATAGGGAAGCATATGCCCAACTAGAGCAGGCCAAAAGTGATCCAACAAAAAATCTCCATGAGCTACCAGTGGTCGATATCTAGTATCTTGGACAACATAAACTAAGCCCTCGCGAGTAAAATTTAAGCACTTGTGGATCATTGAGGGGACCGCGTCCATGGAAATCAACTAGGGAATACCTATTTTGAACTAGAAAAGGTCTGATTTAGGGATGATAATAAACATGCTTGATACAGCCTTGGGTCCCACAAGGACCATCAAGGTGATATTTCCCAAAGGACTAAGAGATATCTCGTTATGCATGTGAAGGGTAGCACAATACTTGTCATATCTTAGCCTATGCCAACCATTAATAAACAAGGCCTCATTCGAAATAATGTCAACTCTACATGAAGGATCAAACATCACACCTGTAATGGTCTGACCATTTAACTTTGTGGGGATGTATAGAGGAGAAAGCTCTCCACAATAAGGGACATCTAGAGGGGTGAAAGATATATCAATGGTTCTTTCCCTCTAACTAGGAGGAAAGATTGGAGTGATAGTTCCATATTAACATATGAGCCTTCACTTGATTATGAACCCGAAGATGATGCAAAGACAAAGTTAGACAAATGAGGTAGAAAATGATCTATGTATATGTGGAACTCAATTTTCATCTTGTCAACAAAATTATTGACTTCTATTTTCTCTCACCAACCCATATGGCTCCACTATCTATATGATCTTAGAAATGCAATGTTTAGTGTCATGTCCAAGCACACGATGAAACTGGTAGAACTTTGAACCATCATAATGGTTTGTTGTCGGGAAAAGATCTAATCTCAGGAAGGAAATCAAATTATCTTTTTAATAACCTTTACATTATGCTCAAATAGGAACCATTTAACTTAGTAGAGATCCTATTCCATTATGCTTCTTGTGCAGATCTCTCAGTTGCCTGAGGTATAGTAACAACATTAGCCACATCCTTATTCTTTCTAGACCCTTCCATAGAAGACATACCCCCAAAGGCACCAACATGAGAATTCAAAGCAGATTCTTTGAATTGATTCATCGTATGTTGGTAATCAGTAAGTGAAAAATGTAGATTAGCAAAATTATAATATCAAATAAGAGACAATTTTTCTCTCAATGTTAGCTACATATTACCAATGAACATCCTTTGTAGGTCACTATTTAGTAGGCAAAAGGAATTCTGGTAGCTCGATAGATTGGAATCGAAAAAAAAAATTCAGAACTCTCTCATTTGGTTTTTGTTTGCAATGAACAAGTTCAACTATGGTGACCGTGCTAGCAATGTTTTCCTAGAACCATTTAAGAAACAAGTCCATGAGCTAATCAAATGTTCAGATGGAGTAATTTGGCAAGGAACTATACCATTCTAACACAATTCCCTTAAGGGACTAAAATAATAGTTTAAGCATAACAAAGTCCAAACTATGATAGTCACTACACATGGTCATGAAAAAATCAATGTGCACATTAGGATCCCCTTCTCCATTAAACTGATCAAAATTCAATGCCTCAGCCCCCTAGGGGAGAATGGTATTAAGACTACTTAAATGAAGCAGGTTCTTGTGATAATAAGTAGGGTGTGAAGATTGGCCATAGGCGGATGCAAAATTTGTGAGCAATTGTTGCAATTGCCCCATGTTTTGCAATATGGTGTTCAAAACAAGATTAATAGGAAGGGGGGTGGAGGTGTGCCATGCATAGCAGTAGATGTATAGGTACTATGACTACCACCTCCACCAACACTAGCAGGAGGTCTATTACCACCTCCAGAGGTAGTACCAGTCCTAGTGTCGACACTAACGAAATAAGTGTGAGCTGTGACAAAACCAATGATAAAGTTGTTGGACATACTAGTGTAACCTAGGAGAATATTAGAGACATTGATACTATAAATCAGGGGATCAGTCGTAGGTCCAATGTCAAACATGTGTACTGTCACTCTAGGCATGTCGAAATTGATTTGAGGACCAGTAGCATTGAACTTATTATCTTGAGAGGGGGAATATACAAGGGGCACATGGCATTTAACAATTAAGGATAATGCCCTCAACATCTCCAGACCTCTGATTTATGAGATCAACATATCTCTCGAAGTATTTAACACATTCCCAACTTGGGGAAGAACATTTTCTCGATTTAAGAACCCTTCGAAGTCTCTTAGGTTCTCCTCTAATGATTGAATCTAATCAAGCTAAATATTGATTGCAGAATCATGATCAATAAAAGGAGAAGATCCCGAGGGACTATTTATCAGGGTAGTGTTTTGTGATCTAGGTGTAAAAGATCGCCCAATCATAACACTCTAAAGAGTATGAGAAGTGAAAAGATCACTCAGGTTTGGCATGTTTGTGAACATCAAACCAGGTCAAGTAGGACTACAATGATTAGGAGGGATACTCTATCTAGAAGTTCTCCTCACAACAACTCAAGTGGAAATTTGGGTTATAAAGCTCATAAACAAGTTCTACAATGCTATGACCACTCCACAAGTGTGCAATAAAGGGTCCTAACATCGAGTATTACATTGTTTGGTTAAGGAATTTTTGTACAAACATCTGCTCCTTCCTATCCTCCACCTCTTTTTATTCTTTTTCAGGTTTGCAACTAAATATCTTTCGTCTCCTTGGTATTCTTGCACATCCCAATGATGAATAAAAAAGTGTGATTCAAAACATTGATGTTAAAAATTGGCATACACAATCGAATCAAGAAGCAAATATTGAATATTAACATGGATTGTGGAAATCTAATAGCTCTAAAAGGCGTGTCATGCTAGGTGATCCACAGAAACATGAATTCTCACAAGACAACAAGTTGTGTTATATTGCGTGATCCATGTAGAAAGGAAGAGTTATAATAGTTTAGCAAGCTACATTATTCTAGTTCCACTCATCCAAAAATGCAGCACAAGGAGGGTCGAAAGGTCTAGCAAGCTGTATCATGCTAGTCAACCTACCTTAAAGGAGTTGAAAAAGAGGATGAGTTGACATCCTTCTATATATGTCGTTGTCTAGTTTCAGGAGTTAAGAATCTTGTCTAAGATTTTTGGTCTAGTTTTGAGTATGCAACAACCTGTATAAGATGTGTAATTGAAAAATGTCTGGTTTCAAGAATGAAAACATCTCATCTAAGAATTTGGTCTAGTTTTGAGCATGTACACCCCATCTAAGACATGCAATAGATAAATATATGGTTTCGGGAATGAAACATCTCATCTGAGACTTTGGTTTGGTTTTGAGCATGTACACCCCATCTAAGACATAAGTAAAAAGAATAACCAAGCAAGACATCATGCAAGGAAATCCATGATTTGCATTGAACATATGTTACAAGGGGGCCACATATATGCCTCCCTTAAGATGTCAATATAGACCTATGTTGATGTCTTAAGGAAGATAAAAATAAGGATACACACCTTCATCGCCAAGGAGATATCCTTTAGGCAACAATGTACATAACTCCATGCTAAAGAGACATAACTCTTAATAGCTAGGAAAAAATAGTTGTAAAAGAGATATCTCACAACTTGTGTAAAGGGATCCTTTTGAGGGATGCATGGTGAAAGAGATATTTATGCAAAGATATTCACCTTTAAAAATAGAAGGGATACTTGATAAAGATTTAACATCTTTGAAAACAAGAAGGAAACTAGGAATACACACCTTCTCCCATTACTAGGAAAAAGTGGATTCTTAGTGAAGATTGCACACATTCACTAAGGAGAGATTGTTCATAAGAAGACATACCAATGCAAACAAAGAATAGGTCCTAAACAAGGAACACACACGTACTTGCATGAAGGATAATTCTATGCAGGAAAGGACATCAAGTTATAAAAAACACAACTCACAAAGGAAAAGGCAATGCTTGAAAGAGAGAATTGAAATATTATTCTTGCCCCCCAAGCATGGATTGCAAAAGTGCAAATTGAGCAATTTGAAAAAAAACCCAACTTTCTTGATTTATCTACATGTCCCAATTTACTATTTTAAGAAACTAGTCTTGCTAAAAATAATAAGTGCTAAATTTAGAAACGCTATTTTTAGAAAGGGGACATGATATCCACTACATACACATATGATCAAATTTAAATTTTAATTATATTAAATCAAAACAAATTTATATCAATATGTATGTGTGTGTGTGTAATTCAACATCTTATGCATATATAATGGTCATGCACTCTACTTATGACGAAGGTCTTGTCAAAAGTACGACATCGTTGATAGGGAGAAATGTAAGACAAGGAGTCAAGGCCAAACTACTAAAGGTATCATGACAACTTAATGAGATAGAGAACAATTATAACAATGTAACCATGACAAAGTTATGATGTAAGGTACTACCATACTTATGATGTACAAGACAAGTATCCAATCAAAATATGGAACAAGACAGAAAAATTGTAATTGTGTACGTGTGATTCTCATAGTTATGAGATCTCATCATTCTCCTTGATTTGCTTCCCTCTCTTCGCTGATACTCTCCCTCCTTGTTGGGGGGGAACTAGTGTCCTACACCCACCTCGTATAACCAACAACATAGTTAGTCTATTAACCATAACATGCATAACATAATATAAACATTTGATAAACAATAACCACAAAGATTAGAAATCACATCTATTTCTTTTCGTCATCATTAAATACAATTTTTTTTTTGTTTATCACGAATAAAATAGAACTATCTCACAATAATTATTCTCAAATCACAATTTTGATAACATAATTTAGGTGATTAATAAAATATTTGACTTATAATAATTAAAATAAGATAAATAAACATGTCCAAGAATGGGGTGTGACAAAAAGCTTGCTCAATGTGTCACAATAAACAATTTGGTTACATAGTAGAGCACGTTTCTTCCAAAAATACACAAATGTTGAATTTTGAAATAATTACAACAACATAATAGCACCCACAAATAATCTCATCATACAACTCCAATCTTAACACTCATATTTATATAGTTTACAAATTCAAACAAGGAAACTTCTATAGTGGAAGTGTAGAAAAGACACATAGTATAATATCCAACACTATATGCATTCAAAACTTCACATTGCATGCATAAAGCCTCCTCGCATGCAACATACAAATCACATGCACATGCAAAACTCAACATGCAAAGCACCTACATGCACACAAATCCACTTTGTATGCAAAGTAACTACATGCACAACTCACACCTTGTCATAACAACTTTTCCTTTTCAACTCTATCATTCACTTAAGTTAACTTCAACAAATGGGGCCCACAAAATTGAAACACCTACTTCCTAAAAAAATACGGAACATGCCATATTTGCCACAATGCATGTAGGAAGGCAACTCACAATGCCAATTCCATAAAATTATATCATTGGATGCACATAATTAATTACATACACAAATAAACTAAAAAACTAAAAAAATAGATAAATAAGCTGGTAGGAATTATAAAAGATTGAGACACCTTATTCCTAACAATAAGTCACTCTCAAAATAATCCCCAAAGTAAATGATAAATTATAAGGATAGACAAATTTTATTAGCATATATTATATTGATCATATTATTTATATTTCTTAACATCTTTTAAGTAAATCTATTCCAAATTATTATTCTAATATTTAAGTTTGTTTTTATAATGTTTTATTTAAATCAACAAGTTCAAAGCTCTTATTTAACTCCTTTTTATCTACTTATTTTTTATTTAATTTCTTAGCATCCTTTAGATCAAATCTATTCCAAATTATATACTAAATATTTATATTCAAATTTATTTTAATGTTTTATTATTTATTAAATCAATGAATTCAAAACTCTTATTTAACTCTTATTTATCCACTTCTTTTAAATAAACCTAAATCTTTGTTTCCATTGTATATGCTAATCTCTATTATTGAACTAAATGGGATAAAATTTATGAAACTAGAAAAAATATTCTTATATAAAACAAAAAAATCTTACTTCAGCAAATTTGATCTTCCAAGACTCATAACAAGAAGAAAAAATATATTATAATATTAATGATTATTTAATAATAAGTAAAAGACAATGTATAAAAAAAGAAAATATAAAAATTACATGTATATACAATTATAATAGCTAGAATTTTCAATGGTATGTATTAAATCTCCACTTTTCACATAATACAATCTTCCTAGAATTTTAATTGTAATATAATCATGCAACCATCAAATTTGGTTATTTAATAACAAGCAAAAGACAATGTATTGTTTAAAAAAGGAAATATAGAAATTACATGTATATACAATTATAATAGTTAGAAATTTCAATGGTGAGTATTATATCTCCACTTTTCACATAAATTTTAATCTCAATATAACCATACAACCATAAAAAATACAATCTTCTTAAAATTTTAATTGTAATACAACCATGCAACCATCAAATTTAATCACATAAGAAAAAGAAGATGATATGCCTTAGAATTACTATTGAATTAGGATTTTCAATGGTGTACCTAAACTCTTCCTGATGAATATTTTTTTTTTTATAATCTACACAAAATTTTCTCATATTCAAATTACATTATCTCGAATAAAAAATATAACCAGACACAAAATTTTATCGTATTCACATTACATTATCTCCGATAAAAAAAATATAACCAGACAACCATCAAATTTAATCTGCAAGAAAAAGAAAATGAGAGGCCTTAAGACCTTTGAATGGGAAGGTTTTTCCAAGGAAGTAAAATCCAAACATTGTCAAAGACTGAGAGGAAGAGCTATTCAAAAAACAAAACGGGAACTTTGGTAGATAAGATCTTGTTTGACTCCTCAGGCTTACGACAGCGGACCCATATGGAGACAAGAGCAGAAAAAAATATACAGTGATTTCAATCCACGGTCCAAAATATGTTATGCTTTACTTGTAAAGCAAATCGCAATCCGAGGGTGGGAATATAAAATCCGGCATGATGAAGAAAACGACTGGTTCACTTTAGTTTGAAAAATGAAAAAAGGTCAACCATAGCCTGTCTTTCACTTTACTTAACTGTACAACGTTCCGAGTGCGACAATCTTTCTCTGACAACCCCACAGCAACTTGCGTTGACGTTCTTCATTTGGCGTCAATTTCGAGCGAATTGCATTTCCCCATATTTACGAGGAATTTGGGTTTCATTTGGGTAGTTTGGCTTCATTGAATTCGGGGGTGAATGCCAAGGGAAATGGGTGGAGTTGCAGAGACGGCGGCCTGAATTCCGTGCCGCTTTTTATCCACAATGAGCCCGTGCGTTTAGCTCTGCTTTCTTGGCTCTATTTTTGGGCGGCTACAGGGGTCGTGCGTATGTGAAGAGGTAAGTAGGATATAGTCGGGCATTTGTTCCAGTAGAGGAATTTGTTGGATTGTTGAATTGGAATTTTTTTCAGTGAGGATGAAGAGACAAAGGTCGTATAGTGATGATTTAATGGAGGCAGATGGTAGCGGAAATAGTAAGGAATGGGGGCGGAGAGAACAGGAGGGGACCAAGATGCGATCGCTCAAGGGTTTGGACTCGACGGCTACCACTTGTTATAAGAAGAGTTACAGCAGCCGTGGATTTAACTATGAGAAGGATGAAGCGAGGGGGTCTTCGAGGAAGAGAATGGAAGAGACCGAGGGTTTTGAGCGACCCAGAGATGGGTATGCTAGGGTTTCGTCCCGGAGGGACTCAAACCCTAGAAGAACAGAAGCCCCTCGATCGAGCCGTGAGAGCGGCGGCGGGTACAGAGATGGCGGCGATTCTGGTAAGGGGAGGCTTGAGCGCGGTCGTAGATCCAGCAGCTTTTCGGTGGGCTCTGCGTCCAAAAGAGAGAGTTACGAGAATCTTAAGTTTGGGGCGAAGGGGTTTAGGTCGGAGAGGGAGAGGCCTAAGCGAGATGATCTACGGTCTTATGGGATGGAGGGATCCGGCAGCCTGTGGAAGAGAACTAGTGAGGACTATTACCACAGGAGAGGGAATGGGAATGGGAATGGGACTGGGAATGAGACGAGCGGCGAGGACCGAAGCAACGGGTGGTCACATGGTATTGGGCTTTCTAAGTCGCCGCAGGGGTCTAAGGAGACCGTGGATTCTTTTAAGGAGTCAAGGAAAGGTGAAGGGGCTATCAGTCAGAGTAATAGTAATAGTACTAGTGAGATGGAGGAAGGGGAACTAGAGCCAGAATTGGAACCTGAGCCAGAGTCTAGGGTCTGGCAACACCATGAACAGGAACATGAGCAACAAACTGGACAGCTTAAACCAGATACAGAGGGAGAGGGAGAGGCAGAGGCAGAGGCAGAGGCAGATGCAGAGGCAGGGGCCGAGCAGCACCAGGAGGAGCTAAGCTCCAAGGGGATCCAGGAAGAACACGGGGACATATCTGCTGCCGAGGCAGATGAGGGGATGGCCACGCAGATGGATGACTCAAAGCATACAGATGGAAAAGTCGATAAAAAAAGAGATGTCTTGTTTGGAGATGGAAGCCTTGATGGGGACAGAAAAGAAGTGGGAAAGGGAGAAGAGTTGAAGCCAGTGCTAGACCTTGACAAGACCAATGAGGGCGGGGAAAACAATGATTTGGAGATTTCCCCTAGAGTGAATCTTTGTTCGGATTCAGTAGCAAGGGATTTAGATTCGGCAGGGAAGAATGTGACCGTTGATGAGGTAGTGCAGGAACTCAATCAAAAGGAGACAGAACAACAACCTACAGCAGGTTGGGGAATTGAAGAGAGAAGGGGTGTAGATCTTGAAGTAGAAGTGAAGATGGAAACAATGGAAGACGCTTCGGATGAGATTGAGAAAGCTGAAGAGAAATCAAAACGCAAGGAATTAACCTTCAGTTTTATGTGCGACACACCAAGGCCTCTTGGGGATGTTCAGGATAAGATAGATGCAGGATCTAGAGGAGATCGTACGTTGAAATCTATCAACAGCCTATTGCCGCAGGAAGGAGAAGATTTGGGCAAAGATAAAGATCAGAGATTGTCTCTTTCTCTCTCAAATGGTCCTGGTGTTTATGGTAAGTGGGATGAAAGAGCTTTGCTGTTGAGCAATGAGAGGAAGAAAAAGGCCCCACTGGAAGAAGATCTTGGCGTTGGAGGCAGCAGCAGATTTCAGAGGGAGCCCCAAAGCAGCACTAAAATAGAGGCAGGCAGGTCGGAACTATCCAATGAAAAACAAAAACAAAAGAAGGCTAAGCTGGAGCCTCTGCAGCTTTCTCTGGGTTTGCCAGATGTTTCATTGACTCTTGCTTCTCCTAGCATAAATGTGGCTCCAGCTTCTCCTTCCAGGGGAAGAAGCTATCAGTCCTTAAGTCATACAGCCCATACAATTCATACAGCTCACACCCAAACAGGTTCAGATGCATTCACTACGTCTATATCATTCTCAGGTTCTCATCCATTTGTTCATAATCCCAGCTGCTCTCTAACTCAAAACTCAATGGAGAATTATGAGTTTTCTGTTGGTAGTCATCCTGCTTTTCAAGCAAATAGTGATCAGGTATCCCATGGCAATTGGAATGCAAATTATCCAAATGAGCAATCGTCCTATGACAATAATGGTTTAGTTGGGGTTGCATCTCAGGATGTGTTAAAACAACGAAGGGAAGCATCTTTGTATCAGAGAATATTACAGAATGGGAACTTGCCGGCTACTCAATTTTCTCAAGGCATGTTTGGCGGAAATAGTAAGGGACAGCCTTCGAAAGATAGGGATCCGACTACATATGAAAGAGGTGCAACTGATACTAACTTTCAAGGAAACTTTGCAATGACACAAGGACGCCATGGAAGAAGCTCAGAAGGAAGCTTAGGTAGAAGCAACAGTGTAGAAAGGCACGCTAAGTTTTTAATGGCTCAAGGAAAGCAAGCACGGAGTTCGGATGGAAATTTAGGCAGATTAAATGGCCCTGAAAAACATGCTATTTTCCCGAGAGAATTACCAGAACAGTGGAGAGAGGTCAAGTCCTCTCCTACACAGAGTGTGGGTTCACGAGAAAAAGGATCTGATCAGTGGAAGCAAATTATTAGGGATAGCAATAAGTCAGACAGAGAGAGGGCATCTATGCCTCAAAGAGGCTATACTGGACGGGGCATAGAGCATTCTATTCCAGGAGCTGTTCCAAGCATCGAGAGGGTTCTCTTTGACATTGTTTCTGAACCTATTCCAGTTATGAGTCAAAAGCTCAAGGAAATGCCAGCCAAAATTTTAGATCATTTGAGGCAGTGTTCCGGGGAGTTGATTGGTAAGAATGAAAAGGCTGAAGAGTTTTTCAGTTTGCAGAAAATATTGCAGAATAGGACTGATCTAACATCGGAGGTACTATTGCAAGCTCACAAGGTTCAGTTGGAGATTTTAGTTGCCGTAAAGACCGGGATAAAGGGATTCATACTAAATAATAACCTTCCATCGTCGGAGCTTGTTGAAGTCTTTTTACAAGTAAGATGTAGAAATATAGCATGTAGAAGTGCTCTTCCTGTGGATGACTGTGAATGTAAAATTTGTTCTCAGAGGAATGGATTCTGCAGTGCATGCATGTGTCTTGTTTGCTCAAAGTTTGATTTTGCCAACAATACATGCAGCTGGATTGGCTGTGATGTTTGCTTGCACTGGTGTCATACGGATTGTGGCATTCGCATGTCATATGTGAGAAATGGTCCAAGTGTAAATGGTGCGGCAGGGACCACGGAGATGCAGTTCCACTGCATTGGTTGTGAGCATGCTTCTGAGATGTTTGGTTTTGTTAAGGAGGTATTCAGAACTTGTGTTGAGGGTTGGGATGTTGAAACTCTTGCAAAAGAGCTAGACTGTGTGAGGAGGATTTTCCACAGAAGCGAGGATCCAAGAGGAAAGCAATTATGGAACAAGGCGGGGCACATGTTGACAAAGCTGGAAAGTAAGGCTGATCCTGCAGAGGTCTGTAACAGCTTCATGCTATTTTTGTCTGGTAAGCATTCCCTATTTATTCTGCTCAATGTTGACCCTTTTTTGTTTGTAAATAAATACTATGTTGCAAACCTTGGTGGCAAAGAACGTTAAGTTGTGAAGACCCAGGGGTTTTTTGAATTCTTAGATTACTGTTTGTTAAGCATTTCATTCTTACACAGTCATAATATTAGAATCTTTTAAATTCTTTTTGGACATTGATTTTAAATTGATTCAGATTGAATGTGAAGACAGCAGTCCTTTTTCTGCTTCATCCTAATGTTGGGTTACAGGATGTGATCCGAAACATCAATGCAAACAAAACCTGCACAGTAATATTTAAAAGCGCTCCAACCATCTACATGGTCTGTGGGAAAATCATGCTTGCTATCACTCCCTTTTGTTTTTGTTATCATTTTGGTTCCTTTAGCATGAACAACTCTTGCTGAAAATGGAAGCATTTGGATCTTTAGAGCTTGACCAATTTTCGAGCTTGTCTATTAGTTGAAGGCATGATATTTCCGCATTCCATTGTAATAATGGTAAATGTTTCTGGTTGTCACTGTGTAAGATTTTTCGCATCAATGTTTCGGATCACGTGCCATGATTCAAAACATTGGTGCAAAAAATCTTTCACAGTTACAACAAAACAAGAAACATTCACTTGACTATTAGTGTTTGCAATGAGTCATGATGTATACTAGAGGATTCTGGCTCTAGCATTTTTTTAATACTATGGCATACAAGAGCCACAAGTAGATGGGCCAATGTGGTACTCAGCTATGGTTACCCATCTCATCTTTTATCCAATTCAGAATAAATAAGTTTTCAAGGACAAGTTTCAGCAATCACCACACCTGTTTTCTTAAATTCACTATAACCAAGTTCAATCAACCAACCTAGTTCGACCAAAGTTTGATCAATCAACCAATCAACCTTAGTAAAGTGAAGGAGAGGGAAGTCATTGGCCAATAGTTTTTCAATTCATCTGCGCTGTTGGTTGAGTAATTTTGTCATTCGTTCAAAAGCGTGGTCATTCTGTCTCACTTTAAGATTAGGATTCATCCAGCTGAAATGTTTATTCATATATTCTTTCAAAAGGTAAATAAACTAGATTCAAAAGGTAAGTTTCAGCAATAGCCACATCTATTTTCTTAAATTCACTATAATTAAGTTCAATCAACCAACGTAGTTCGACCAAAGTTTGATCAATCTGAATCAACCAATCAACCCTAGTAGAGAGGAGGAGAGGGGAGAGGTGATCGACCAATAGTTCTTCAATTCATCTGAGCTGTAGGTTTAGTAATTTTGTCATTCTTTCAGAAGTGTGGTCATTCTGTCTCACTTTAAGATTAGGATTCACTCTGCTGAAATGTGTATTCATATATTCTTTTGAAAGGTAAATCAACTAGGTTCAAATGGACTCTGGCTCCAACTTTCCAGCCAATTGATGATAGCAAACACATCCCTTGTTAAAAAATTTGCAACAAATCCACTCTCCTAACCTGCAGTCAATTAATTCCTGGAATGACAGAAACCAGTTTCAACAACATAAAAGCTTATCATGGCTACAAATACAAATTATGAAAAAGGAAAGCTCACTCATCAATTGTGGGGCCTAGGAAGCATCTGTAGGTTGTTTTATGAATGTTCTAAGTTCAATCTCAACATTTTGTGCAGTTGTTTTTACTATTGCACACCACTCAATTACCTGATTTGTTTCAAGCCAGACCTCACCCCATGCAGATGTTACCTTCATTTGTCGTTCAACACTTGCAAAACAAGAATCTTGAACTTAAACGCAAAGTGAGAGTAAAACATGCCTATGAAATATAGATACTATATGTTTTTAGTTAAAAAATAAAAAATCCATCACAGCAGACATCTTTGGCTGGATTGTTATTAAAATGTTTCCAGTATGTCTGGAGGGGAAACACCTCAAGCATCCAAGTTCCTGGTCAGCACTTTACTATTTGTTGATTAATGAGGGCTCATCAGTGAATCTGTCAACCACAGAGACACAAATGGCAGCTCCAGTCCCTGGGCGTGTGGAACATTTTTAATCAAGGCCTGCACTTTTGTGGAGATGGTCCATTGGTTCTTGGATGAGTTTTGAATCTTTGTCTTAATTATAATAATTGCCCACTGGACAACCTGATCGGCACTTCATGCAAGCTCATCATATGTTTTGATTCATATCACTACATTACATGAGTTTGTCTGTATCTAGTCAAATTTGTTACTGTTAAATCTAAGTGGCACCTGGATTTTCTAACTACTTATCAGTTTTTTAGAACAATAGTTTTTATGAAGGGTGGCAGCATAGTAGGAGAGGATGGACCTCCATAAAGAGATCAAACGCTTCTCATGCCTGCTATCCTTATTATTAGTAAATTCTGGCCTCAAAATTTAAAATTTCAAGCGTCTTTTGTTTAAACTGTTAATATTGTTTTTGGATTTATTATCTGTTCTACCATTGGTCCATAGCTCATATAAGTTGCTGTGAGAGCTTTGTAGCAGGTCTCACGTAGATTTCTTATAGTTGCTATTTTGCCCAGCAACCAGGTTTGTTACGTCAAACTTAAGGTTTTTACATGTTACCAAGGATTTTTATTTTGCTATGTAAGTACAAATGCTCTCTCTCTCTCTCTCTCTAGAATCCATTTTTGGCCTATGCATTTTTGCTGTTATATATGTTTGAGTATATAGTGTTGTTTGTCACTTTTAAGTGCTTCTAAGTTTTAACATAAGTTCCCAGAAGGTGATTTACAGCTTGTCTAACAAAAGTGAACACAACCTTCTGAAAGACTTATCATTTTCCTATCGAGTTTGCATAGCTCATATAAAATGTTATTTGGGCTAACAGCTTTGTGAACAATGTCAATCTGGTGAATGATTTAAACTTAAAGTAGTGATGCATGGAATAATGCCACCACTACAATAAATACTAGGCTAAATTATTGGTTTGGGTATGTGGTTTCACTATGTGGATATTGCGATTTTTTCAGGGGTTTGATACACTTTGGGCACATTTGCACAAACACAAACACAAAGAGACACACATGCATATATACGTACATAAATATTTTAGCTTAAATAAAAATTAAGCTTGGATAGCCACATAACATAACATTCAAATAATAAACAAAACAAGCATAAAAGTTTTATAAGATCATATAGACTTCAATTTTAAAGCTGTAACCCCTTTTGAGTGGACACTTAAAAGACACTAGAAGTAAATTGTGCTGTTATTAATAATGTGAAGCCAGTAATAATTGCTTCTTGTTCCAAGATTTGCTGTAAAATATTCCAAGAGTGTACAAATTCCATCATCCTGCCCAGTGGTCAACTATTTCCAACCTAAATCAGAAGCAGGATGCACAGTCATGGCAGAAGCACAGAAGGTTAGAAAGTCTGCTGCCTAACAAGAATGTACAGAAAGCAGAGGGGAAATACCCACACTCAGTGCTCCTCTGGTTGCCAAATGGAGTTTTATGTCCAAAAAAACGTACTGCTAATCCAGTACAGGTTGTGCAGGTCCAAATTCTGTGAAACAGTTGCGTTGCTGTATGAAATTCTTTCCATGAAACATTAATGACCAGAACAACAATAAGAGTGCAAAAAAAACCAAAATAACACAAAAAGAACTAAAGAAAGAAAAATAAAATCGAAAAAAAGTCCCTGCCTGCACCCACCTGGACTGGATTGCGGACCTGGACCTGGATTCAAGGGTTATTCTGAGCGAACTAGTAAATTAGATACTAGGACAATAACAACAAAACATGCCCATTGTAGTTCTACTCTCAACTTAGAGACAAAAATCAACTCCATTTGGTCTGATGCTGTGCACCAATGTTGAGAGAGTAAATACATGGGATTAAAACCTGTGAGGCATGTTTGGCCCCCTGCATCTTCATGCTAGGACTGATTTCAAATTGGGTACTACTCCTGGGCAGGTACTTGAACTAAAAGGACTTGGGCACACCTGTTTTACACCCCTTCGGAGGGTGTTCTGACAGGGTAGGTTTTGGGTTTGTCTGAGATGAACAAGAGACATGCCTTCCCTGGTCAAACCCTGGTCCTCAACAATGGCAAAATAAAATGTTTTAAAAAAGTAAAATAAATAACAACGTAAAACCTAAAACAACACTAACGAAACAAAACATAAAAGAAAGCAACTTTAACCTTCCATATGGTGCAAATTCTAGCTATAAATTTATATTTTAATGTTATAACTTATATATATTTTATTTTTTGGTACTGCTGTACACAAGCTGTACTCAAACCAGGTAAAAAAATCATTAAACAACCAGACCCAAATTCATACCCTAACCAACAACTTACATTAAAAGCTTGGAATCATACAATTTGTGGGCCAAACAACTTGACATATTGCTGAGTTTCGTATAGAAGATCAGTCCTTACACGATATTTGGCAGTTGTGTTTCATCTCGAAGCAAATATGTTGCCATCCATCTGGATACAGTACTCACCAAGACCCTCTTACATGACTGATTCTTTCTCTTAAGTTATTGCAAGAAGCCAAGCAAACCTTGATTAGACTTATTCCAATTAAATCAGTTAGAGTCTTAGACATTACAATCCTAACTTTTGAGTTCATTTTTTTTTATTAAGGTGGAAATCACTGACACAATGATGGTCTAAATCTAACGATTTTTTGAGCAACTTTATCACATTCTGTCAAAGGTTGATATCTTGAACATAGCTTAACATGACTGATTCTATCTCTTCAGTTATTGCAAGAAGCTAACCAAACCCTGATTAGACTTGTCCCAATTAAATCAGCTAGACTTAGACATTACAATCCTAATTTTGAGTTCATTTTTTTAATTAGGCTGGAAATCACTGATGTAATGATGGTCTAAACCTAACATTTTTTGGAGGGACTTTTACCACATCCTGTTGGGTTGATATCTCGAACATAACTTAATTGATTGATATCTTCTAGTTTGCAATTTTGTATTGAAGATTGGAACAAAATTTCGTAAGTGTCTATTAAGTCATTGCCACAGAGGGTGTCCCTAAAAAAGTCAATGGTTTAATGTTTGTCCCTTTTCTTCCAGTTATCAATTGACATTATTATCTCCAAATATTCAACACAGACCCAAGTCTTAAATAACATAGTGAAAATATACTAGTTAATGCGGATCCTGTGAGTGTGGACCCTCAGATGAAGAATGTCTGGATGAGATAGTGAGGGAGTCCAAAGCATTGGTCACCCAAGGGGAATTTTATAAATAAGGATTGGGCTGAAGTCTCCAATCTCAACATTCTTGGTCCACAACTAGTGCCTATGTCTTCAGAATATTCTTCTGTGACCATTGCCAGACAAAGGACCAGCTTGAACACTAATCATTGATGATGGCAGTTATAAGAATCACAAATCATGTGCTTTGGCCCTCTTATTCAAATTGCCCACAGAATGGCATTCTCAGCCCTGCAGCTTTTGATAAATGAAAGATGATTGTTACTGATCAACATCTGTTGATAAAGCTCATAAAATTATATTTTCTGTAGAAAGCTAAGTTGCCGGTATGGGTATGTGGGTATGGTATGCCGGTAAGGCAAATTTTTTTTTTGTTTGGGGGGTTTGGGTACATTTGGGTACATCCGTACAAGAAGATATAAAAATCATAAATATATACATATATGCAGCCTTAAAATGTAGAAACAAAAATTAAATTTGGAATCCTAAATAATTAAACAATAGATTATAAATTTATAAATGATAAATATTTAAATTTAATTTAAAATGAAAGTGAAATTATTATAATTATGAAAGTAACCTATAACAACATTTAAATATTTACAAACTTCTAAATTACACAATAATTAAAATACTCATATTTAAAATAATAATAATACAAATCAAAATTAAATATTATATTTAATTTTAATTTGTAGTATTATTATTTTAAATATGAATAGTTTAACTAGCAAAATAGTTTTATATATATTTAAATTTGAAAGTAGTTTTATAACATGGTTTTAAATAAAAACAAACAAATAAAAATATGATTTTAATAGACAAATATGATTTTAATTTTCAAATATAAACAAACAAATTAAAATAAACAAACAAAAGTCAAAACTATAGAGAATAAATAATTTTTTTTAATTTCATACCTTGCCCGCTCTCTGCCATCACTGGTCGAAGGAATGGCCGTTGCTCTCTGACTGCCATCATGCCTCCTCTGTGCCATCGTGCCTCTCCTGTGCCGTCACTGGTTGAAGGAATGGTTTTCACTATGTGTCTGTGCTCGTGGTTTCCTCTCTGCCTGCCGTTTTCACTCTGCGTCGTGTGTGGTTTCCTCTGTGCTCCGCGGAAGGCATGCATTTTTAACTTTTGTTTTAGGGTATAAACGACCCAATGCGTCGGGATTTGTGGCTCAAAACGCGGATTCGTTTCAGGAGGAAAAAATCAGAACCCTGTCTGAATCCACATGGATTCAAGGTTGAATCCGAATCAGATACGTATCGTACCCGGATTTGGGGGAAAAATCTGATGTACTGGTAACTTAGGTAGAAAGTTTCATCGGTCAAACATGCCATCTACGATAGTGACCACTGTATCTATAAACCATGTAAGTGTGATAATGTGTAGCAGTTCAAGTTGTCTGTCAAGAAGTACCCCCATCTCTGGCAAGGCAGAAATTAAGTTGATCAACATTAGCAAGTAATTTTCCCTTTCTAAAGAAAATGGTTTCTTGGGAACTTCTCAATTTTTTCAAAAAACAGTGAAATAACTCTTGGGTGCTTACTATAATGTATTTTATTAGCCTAGAGGTCTTCCTTTTCTACAGCTAGTTAGATTTATGATGCAAACAGTTGAGAGGAGGATTAGAAGAGCAATGTCATATGTGTATTGATTACATTACACTCTGTAAAATCACGGTATAAAGTATAAACAGCTATCCTTTTTTCTTGGATGGATGACTTCATTGATCTACTACAAATAGTTAAGCTCTTCAGAAAGATGGATTGCTTTTGTACACTTGACACAACATTGTTTAAACTTTGTGTCTTATGTGAAACTGAATTTTGAACTTATTTGAATTAGATCTCTTAGTAGTTCATTCCTTCACACTTGGGCTACCTCTGAAGAGATAATCAGTGATATCTTGCTGCCTTATGTTGGGATCTTTCTTTTGAGCATGACCTTGAAGTTAGGAAGATTATCTGCAACATTTTGAGGTTATTTTGGCCTTCTACAAGAAACCCTGCCTAAAGCAATCTTCATGAAGATATTTCTCTAAGATACCAGTTTCTTCTGTTTTAGCCTGGGTCCTGGTACGGTTACTTTCCAGGTATGGCTTGGGTTCTTTCTGGGTGAAGTACCCACAGAGAACCCAGGCACCCAGGAAGAACGGAGGGCCGTACCCAAGCATAGTTTCATAAATTAAAACCTCAGTTTTACTCTCACAACTTTGTGACATCATTTTTTATCAGAATATGCCAGCAAGCAAGTAGTTGAAAACTTGAATATCATTTCAGTTGCATTTGTGAGCCATACATATGAACATGGGTTTAGTAAACGTTATATCATCATTACTGAGATTGATTTCAGTTGATTTACATTATGCATATGTAGCTGCTGTTTGCTTATGTTTTGTGAAATCACTTTCCCTGTGTTGTTAATGATTTGGCATTTTGTCAAATGTTTGAAAAATGAAATTGAACCAGCTTCTGCACTTGACACAGCTAGTGGTAGTGGCAAGCCAACTGATTGTGGTTCAAATGAATGGTCCATATCAGTAATGTAATTGAAGTTTTTGAACTATATATATATATATATAGTCATATATACACGGGTGTACCTGTACCCATACCCAAGGATTTTTTCTTTGCTGTACATGCGAATCTGTACCCGTTTCAGAATCGGTAACTTAGATATTTCTTTGACAAAATTAATTAACTTCGTTTTGAAACTGACTTTTGGGGTATCCATTTAGATAGTAAAAAATTCTGTTCCTCAAGAATGGTCCATATCAGTGATGTAATTGAAGTTTTTGAACTAAACTGCTTCGTGGGTTGCTTGAACTTCTATTGATGGTTTATCCATTACTTATCTGCTGTGGCTCACCTCCTCAACAAACTCACATGGAACATTTTATTGAAATGTGGGCTTTGGATTTGGGTTTGAAAAAGCTAATCTGTCATTTGAAGTATGATCTTATGGTGAATAAGAGGTAGTTTTTCTAGTACAGCTACTTGGACAGGCTTCTACATGTATATTTATAATTTGTTTTTTGAGATGTATGGCTTTTTTATCCTGATCAAGGTATAATTATAACTAGCTGCAAATAGTGCTCTGAATCCATTAGCTGTAATAATTGGACAGTATTCTATAGTGCACAAGCTAGAAGCGTTGTTACAAGCCAAAGTAGGTTGATGCAGCTTCAAACTCAAACATCAGCAATACATCTTGGCATGGAAACTACTCTCATAACTGCCTGATGTCTCAGAACATTGTGATATTATTGGATAATCTTAAATTTTAAGACATTTTTAGCCTTTATGCCTGCATATTGAACCCCTTGTTACAGGTTTGCAACAATTAACAGCAATAAAGGGCTCTTTTTACTTTATTCTCTTGAGTTTGTGATGATGTACTCTTTGAATCTGTTAGCTCTTTTTACTTCCTACTCTTGAGTTTGTGATGATGTACTCATTGAATCTGTTATGTACCAATGGCATTTCTTGTAATTATCTGCTGGCAATGATCCTTATAAGGGGTCAGGGATCCATGGACCTTTTATACTTTTATAAGCAGCTAATTGGTTTACCAGGTGAAAGAGTGGCGATGATGATTAAATTTACAGTTTTTTATGCATTCATTCCAAGTCTTCCAACTGGAGGCTTGGCTTGAATCAAGCTTTTATTAATGCCTTCTTGATTGCAGAAAATCATTTGTGGTTTTCCATTGACAACGTGATTCTATTTTTGTAATAGTGTGTGCTTGTCAAAGGGGCTGTCAATTTTTAGCCTTCATAGATGAGACGGTTATACATGCATAATGTTATATGCCAACAAGAACTACAGGGGATACTGTTGTAATCCTAATATGATAAATCTTAATGTGTTTTTTTGGACATTAATGGCACAAAACATGATAATTCAACCTGTAATGCATACCTTATATCACAGTAATGTAAATCACATCTAAAGGGACCATGTGATCTTTGGAACCTCTCACAGAAAGCTGTAAAATTTCTACTAAAAGGGTTCCAGGATTGTCATGAACATTTGCAGTAGCTGAAGGATCTGTTGCGCCATTGACACTTGCAATAGTGTGGAAGAAATAAGTACTCTGTCTAGCTACTATCATAGGAGAGCTCTGAAGCAATGTCTATAACTACATCATAGAGGATCATCATAGGCATCTGTGATCAAAGTATCTATACAAGTCAGATAAACATACAATGAGTTCCCTGTAAGACTGCAAATAATGTCTATTGATTTGATAATAAATTGGTCATCTGAAGTTCAAATGCTCCTTGGTTTCTGCCTTGAGTAAAGAACAGTGTCTGCAGATTTATCCTTGTGAGGAAGGTAACGTATGTCTACACTCTCAATTAGTGAGGGCACCCCTTCAGTCACCTAGAGGAAGTCTAGCCTACTAGATTTATAATGTCCAGCTTACAAGATTTATATGTCAGTGATAGTTGGGATGAACAACAAGGACATAAAAATTTGAAATACATGAAGTGGAATTCGTACTTGGGTGGATATGCCGTAAAGGTGCAATTTTAAAGAGACTGAATTAAGCTATTATTATTTGTACCTATCATATTTGTTAATGGCATTAATTTTTTCCAAGGAGGGAGGAGGGGTTGAGTGCCAAGGGAAGAGCTTAAGAAAGTCTATATAGAGAGAGATGGTTGACAGAAATATCAACTTTCAGCAGGGAGAAGAGCTAGAGGCCCCAAAGACAACATAGCTTTTGACCAGGATCATCTGAAGAGGCTTATCTCTGGAATGAGTGCAGAACTAAATGAGTGTCCATAAGCAGTCTATCTCACAAATCTTGGGAAGAGAAATGATGATTCCAAAACTCTTGTGACAGTGTTGAATCATATGCTCTGCCTGAACAGTATATTGAGAAACATTCCGCTTGCTACAGATAATCTATCAAAGCATAATGGTTTGTATTCTCTCAAAGTGATCACATCCCATGTAGCCAACGTAGTGTTCCTCAACCTTCAATATGTGAGATCTTCAGGATTTATGAGCAAACCTAGAGCTTTATAGTTTATTATGGGAGAACAAGCCAACAGTACTGCATCATTTGCAAAAACAAGTTATGTAGACAAGAAGGCAGAGGCAAAACCTTATTAAAATGTGTAGATTCTATGAGAAGATGCTCAAGTTCTTAAATGTTTATCCTAGATAAAATGTGAGGAAAAGTGCAAAGCTGCTTAATTCCACACTAGAAAATGCTTTTTTATTGGTGGGACCTGTATGGATCTTTTGGTGGGGACTAATGTGTGAACCTATTTTCTTAGCATATCTCAATGATCATAAATCTATTGAGCTGGTCAAATCATTGACTTTGAGATTCAAAATCCGAATTTAATTTTAGTTCATTAATTACTTAACTTCAACATTAGTTCCAAGACTTAAATGCATATATTTAAAAGATTGCCAGAGTAAATCCATCCATTTGTCCAAATGTTTCCCCTGGGGATTCTTTTCTTAATTTTTTATCTGCAAGACTGTAAATCAATTTATTAGAACTTTTATGGAGATTTTGTATTTTTAGTGTTTCTTGATTGTCTAGAGAGTATGTTTTGCAGTTTCATTTGACTTGTCTCTCAGCTAGATGCCAGCCTTTGGGAAAAATATTTTCATGTCTTGTGCTCTTTCTGTTTCCATAACATGAAAAACATTAATAAAAGCTTGATTCAAGCCAAGCCTCCAGTTGGAAGACTTGGAACGAATGCATTTGTGCTCTTTCTGTTTACTTGTCTGTCAGCTAGATGCCAGCCTTTGGGAAAAATATTTTCATGTCTTGTGACAACCTTTCAATATTAAATTGAATATTATCAGGCATAAATATGCTCTCTTTTTTGCACGAGGAACTTTCCAGAATGAAAACAATTTCTCCATCTCATACACACCACCGTCACTGCTCAATGTGTTATTTTTATGCCCACTTGAAATATGTAGAAGTAGAAATCAAAAGTACCGATCTTATTGGTTGTCTGATTGAAAATGTCTCCCTGCATCGGTGCATCCTAGGGGCTGGATAGCCATTTACATTGATACAATAGTTTTTGATTAAGGTAAAAACAGGTTTTGAAGGGACCCGAACCATTGATACTCATACAATAGTTAGTTGGCAACTATTATGAATTTATGATGATTGCCTTTGAAAATCATCATCATAATTTATAAATTGCATATTATTTCATTTTACATCTTCCCTAGTTTAGTGAAAATTTGGGGAGAGGTTTTAATCTTTGCACTCTGTTGCAGCTACTCACTCAACATTGAAGGCTATGTTTGTGGCTTTGACTCAACCAAATCAATGACCACCTCTAATTGTCTACCTTTCTTTTGAAAAGCTGAAGGTTGTATTGTATTTTATAATAATAATGGCATTTGAATTTTTGATACTGATAGTGTGATACTTCATTATTGATCAATGATATTATAAAGATAATTGTCTAAGTTGTCGATTCTGTTCTGCACTCCCAAACACTCCCATTGTAGGAGAAGAGATCCAAATAACTAGTAAGGGTCTAGGAGTGGAGACTGCAATGGGATTGAGGGGTACTGTCCCTCATGGGGCTCGGGGGCAACACCCCAGTGGGGTTGAACAATAGCGCCCCTCGTGGGGATTGGGGACAATGCCATCAACAGGTTCGAGGGGCAGCACTCCATGTGGGGGACGGGGGGTAACGCCCCAGCGAAGTCAAGGTACAGTGCCCTTGCCACCAAGCCCAAATTAAGGCCTTCAAAACCACACAAAACTTCACATTGCACACTATTTTCACAATTTTATCGTAAGGGAAAATTAGGTTATTGGCACATTTTGTTTTTAAAAATGTTTTAAAAAATTCAATTTTTGTTTGGGCGAGGA
The DNA here is from genome assembly GCF_030272615.1 of Cryptomeria japonica. Lineage (NCBI taxonomy): Eukaryota > Viridiplantae > Streptophyta > Pinopsida > Cupressales > Cupressaceae > Cryptomeria > Cryptomeria japonica. The sequence goes on from NC_081408.1 coordinate 464,529,287, forward strand.
CTTGATAAGTCAATGCCTGAGATTTGTCGAGTTTTTTGAAAAAACATGCCAATAACTTGGCAAAAATCCCTGCTAGTTTTTTGGCGAGTTGCTAGGTAGAGAACAAGTCTGGTGAGTACTTGCCGAGTCTGCCAACTATGGGGTAAATAATGAAAATCGTCTTATGTTAAAGATGGTCTCATACCAAATTCCCAAAATGCATGCCTCAGCACTTCATTACCTTGGGATGAGTTGACTCGAATGAAAAAAATCCTTGGTCAGGTTGTTGATGGCTTGAGCCATTGAACCATAACTTAGGGTACTTATCTAATACCAGTGTCTGTTAAGCATTGTAATGTTAAAGAATGGGAGACATAATTGTATTTCAAAAAGACTAAATATTTGTATAATAAGAAAATTTTGAGGGAAATCATTTACACGTCTTTATCTTGGTAAATCTAACAACTTTATGTACACTGTATGTGAAAACCTGGTCAAATTTTTTTTTACAATTTTACTAATTGGTATTTTTTAGTGAAAATATTAAAAAATTAGCCAATTGGAGAAAAATGGTCTATATAAAAAGCATTGCCATGAAGGGGCACGATCGTCTAGAAAGGAGCCTCAAACTTGAAGACGACTAGAGTTAAATATTACATTCCAAGTCGTGCATAATTTTGGTGTTTGTGGCTTATGCTCTAGGATTGTTTCCAATCTCAGACCCATTTTTGGAATTCAACTCTCCATTGAAAGGACCAAGCATACATTGGAGAGCTTATAGTTTCCCTCCCAGCGGAAAGGATGGTAACAAATATGAGTCTTAGATTTTGTCTGTGGGTCCTTATAGATGATTTACAATTTTACTTCGAAGAGAAATCAACTAATGGCCAATTTTTTAATATTTCTGCTTATTATTATATTTATCTTAAGACCTCACCATTTACCCTCCATCCCCCTCCAAATGCCAATTCTATTATTAATAACTGTGTGAGACATGTATGCAGTTTCCCACATTTCTTTTTCTTCTTGTGCATTTCCCAAATTTCTATTCGTTATTACTCTTAAATATATGCATGCACAGATGCAAAACATTTATCCATTTTTAATAAGCTGGATTTAGCACAGGGATGGTTCAAATGACTACTGTAGAGGTTCTGCTGTTCTGTAAGTTGGATTTAATCTATTCAATTGAAAATGCACATAGTCAGCTATTAGTCAAATATGTGTATATGATAACTAACAGATCTTCTGCTGCATTAAATACAGAATGTGATACCAAGGTTACTGGAACCTCTTGTGTTACAGCCAAGGATCCTGTTCAGTCAAAGCAAACTGATACTATCAGTCGAGTGCCTACTGCTGTTCGAGAAGCTGTGTACAACATACCATCTGGTTCAGGTGAGAAGATTGGGACATCTGGGGCTTCTGAGAGAGCTCGCACTGGTCTTCAAAACTATGATCGGGAAGCTGAAGGTAAGAGGACAGAAGCTACAGAGATGCAATATAATAGGACAAGGAATAAGGCTGAGATAGATGAGTTGGAGAGTATTGTGAGAATTAAGCAAGCTGAGGCAAAGATGTTTCAAGTTCGTGCTGATGATGCTCGTAGAGAAGCAGAAGGGCTTCAGCGGATCGCAATTGCTAAGAATGAAAAGATAGAAGAAGAATATGCATGCAAGCTAGCAAAACTATGTCTTGCTGAGGTTGAGGAAAGGCGTAAAAACAAGCTTGAAGAGTTGCAGATTATAGAAAGGGATCAGCGGGAATATTATAACATGAAAATCAGGATGGAAGCAGACATCAAAGATTTGCTGATGAAGATGGAAGCGGCAAAGAGACGGTTTTAGATTAATGGCATTTGGGAGAACAATCAGAATAGCATCACGAGAGGCAGAACCCATTGCTTTTCCCCATGCATAATTTGTTTATTCTTAGTGTATAGAAAAGCATGGCTGAAATATGTCATGCCCTTGTACTATTATAGTCATTTTATCGTAACTTTTGTAAACAAGGAAAAGTTAGCATACGCTGTAACTAGTTAATACCTATTTCTTTCTCCCTGTCAGCAACCTTTTAAAACCTGTGCAATGAAAAGTTACAATCTGACAAATCTAACGTTTGCAACCCCATAAAAAGGGCTAATTTTCAAGAGTGCTATATAGTTGCAGGACAAAACCTTCCACTTTTGCCATTAAAACGTTGTTGCCAAGTTTACATTCAGCAGTGTAAATTTCTTAATTGGAGGCTATGCCTATACAACATACAAGTTATACTTTTACGAAGCAAAAATTTCCAGTGAAATTGCCAAAATCGCTAACATCTAGAGTGCTGCAGCAGGAAGAGAACCTCCTGTTTTTTCTATAGTATCGTCTCCCGAGCAACAATAAATTAGTAGTAATTTTCTTTGTCCGTGCTCTGATGAATGTCACGTTACATGGGTTGAGTTTAAGAAATTCAATTTTTATGTGCGATGGAAGTTTATATTGTACCTGTTAAGGTTCTCTGCCTCCTATTTTCTTAATGACAGGGCTATATGCTTTTTGGCAAATGAGCACAAAATGCCATATATCGTTGGGGGATGCCACATTTATTTAATCTGAACTTACTTTTTAACTCAAAAGTTAACATCATGTGAATTAAGCTATAGCCAAAGCTAGTTAGATGTATTAGTAATTTCTAACCGATGCAAAATTGACAGCAAGTGAAATAACAAGTAGGACCCTAATGAGATACAAAATAGCATTTTAGATATCTTTGACAAACCAAACTACATCATATCATGACTTGCCATGTAAAATATAAACTTCCTTAGAGGTTGTTCGGGAGTTTATTTATTTTCACTCCTAATTTTATCGGAGTGCTCAACCAAAGTCCTCATTCTCGCTTAGACAAATGTTGATTCTATGAATATAATACAATCAACTTCATTTAATTTTAGGTCATTTTTGCCCTTTGTTGACTTGATATACTGGCATTCTGCCTTATCTGATGGCAGGGGATGGAAGCCTACGGGCAGTCAATAGCATCTTTACCAATTTGTTCTGTCTTACAACTTTTGTAAAAGTTCCTGAGAGTTGATTTCTACCATATCAATCAAATGCTCATGGGGGACTGGACATCAGTACGACGGGCAGATCAATTTGATGCAAGAAAGAGGAACCGAACATTGATATTTATTTGAGAAATGGATGAGACTGCCTCAGTGGAGCAATTTAGAAAGAACAGGCGTCAAATTTTGCTTAGAAGGGTGGAGTTGTTGCTAAGAAAGATCATTTATACAATTTAGAACAGGCTTGAAATGTTTGCTTAGAAGATCATTTATACAATGTTTGATGAGACCGCCTCAGTGGAGCAGTTTAGAAAGAACAGGCTTGAAATGTTTGCTTAGAAGATCATTTATACAATGTTTGATGAGACCGCCTCAGTGGAGCAGTTTAGAAAGAACAGGCTTCATATGTTTGCTTAGAAGGGTGGAGTTGTTGCTAAAAGGGTGATGAAGTTATTGCTAGGAAAGATCATCTATACGATGGAAGCTCAGAGAAACTGAATGAACCATATGAAAACCTAAACATTGTTGAGGACTGATTCCAGGAGTCAATTATTCTTAAGTTATAGAAACTCTAAATTTAGGGGAGAGGATCCAGCATCTGAGCGCATTACAATGACTGTGATGGTAGTAGTTAATTTAATATCTATATTGTTCAATTTTTTTAACAACATTGCATCAATATTTGTGACTTTAAAGTTGTTATTGCTGATAATGATTATCCTTAGTTGTTAAAAGCAACCAAGCATGTGATGTCACATCAGCTGCACAACTATGGGTCTCCCTTTTGCATGAACATTGGTCTCACTTTTTTTGGGGCTGTTTTGGACACCTTGGTAAAAAGCATGCTGATGTGGCATCATATTTGATAATGTGGCCCTGAAACCTTAGTTATAAGCAGGGGATTTGTCAAGTAAGCTGCTGTAAAAAATTGGGAGTGATTTGAACATAAGATTTTGAGAAGTGCAAAGTTAGGATGCTCAACTATTGGATCATCTCCATTAGTATTATTAACTTAATTGTAAGTGTAATCAATTAAGTAATTTGGGGGGTCATAATATGACTGGTGACTTTGAGTTTTTTAATTACATCAGTAAGCAATTAATTTATAATTTGATATCTATCTTATTAGATATTATAATAAGTTTATATCTTACCATATTATATTGTTTAACTTTTTTTTATATATGTATCTAGTTTGAGACACTACAATAGAGTGATACCTTAAATATAGACATTTTCAAGAAATGAAAAAAATATGAAGCTCTCTACTTTAAAAGATCAAGTTTTACTTCAACAAAAGACTATAAAGGTATGATATATTTTTTATATTCCAGATCGTTTACAAAATATTTTTCTCTTACGAGCATCAAATCAACATGTGGAAGACCATGAGTCACAAATTAGAATCCACTTATTAGAAACCACCATTAGCTCATTTTGAGCAACCACACTAGAATCAGCCTATGAAAGACCAAGAGACACAAATTAGAATCCACTTATTAGAAACCACCTAGAAGCCAACTGTGGAAGACTAAGAGTCACAACTTTGAATTCCATATTAGATGTCCCTTTGGGATTTGAACTTTGATCTCCACAATGAAAACTCAAGGCTTTAACCAATAGAACACAACCCTTGGACAAAGGTATGATATTTTTAGAAACATATGTACTTATAAAATACTGCACTTCTTCTAGAAATAAACAACCATCTTATTGAATATATGCAACCAAAGAGCCTTTTAAATTTTTCTTAATAGTGGGTGATGCATCCTTTTTAGGTTTGCTTCCTAGACACTTTCTTATGATGACAACCATCCATTACACAAGTGCATTTTACTCGATAAATCTAGAAAAATATGAAGCTAATACAAATATGTTGAATAGATCTTAAAGAAATGATTTTCTAGTTGGAAAATCATTTATGTGAGTATTATATCAACCACATATTTCAGAGAAAATTTGTAGCCATAATAAACAATTTTTACATAACATAATAAGAGAAAAATATGAGAATAAGCATCTAGAATCCACCATGCAAATAGAATAGACAAACGTACCATCAAGATGACATAAGATATATCATGGAAAAAATTTCACGTGAGAAAAAAACCACCTCTAAGAGCATCAACATTCAATATATTATTTAACAATGAAACATTATAATTCATTTATAGAGACTTATGGAGGGGTGAATCATTCTATGCAAAATCTCAACTTCACATCCAATTGATTATTAGCAATATTTTGGATCTTACTTTAATGTTAAAACAACCATTCAAATGATAAGCATAAACACACATCCCAACAAGAGATACTAGATATACATGGAAACCTACAAGAGAAAAGCCTTGATGAGAATAATTGCTTGGATCTACTGTCCAAATCTAACCTCACAAAAAAATATGAAACTTCCGAATGTTTATGGGCACCAACCCACTAGAGACACCAATCCCCTTACAATGAATTTGTAGGCATCAACTTATAGGATACACCAATCCCCTAACTCTAGAATTGAACACCAACTTAGATCTAAGGCACCAACCTTAATTACAATAAGATATGAATATGTAGACCTTCCAAACTCAGATTGCATCATCAACTAGATCTAATATGCTACTAAACACTCTCTTAGTGTGTATAGGATCTACAACTTGATTCACACACCTTAATTAATCTTTGCTAATTGAATAAGTGCACTAACCTCAATTACAATAAGATATGAATATGTAGATCTTCCAAACTCAGATTGCATCATCAACTAGATTTAATATGCTATTGAACACTCTCTTAGTGCGTATAGGATCTACAACTTGATTCACACACCTTAATTTATCTTTTCTAATTGAATAAGTAGTTAGCTAAACAACTCATCTACAATACATACACAACCCACACATTAGGATTGAACCTAGATCAACTATATATATGCATTACAATGATAGTTTCATTCATATGTCAGCCTAGAACATAATTACAATATCCACAAATCAACCACAAACAAATTCTTTGACCAAAAGTGTAATAGGACAGGTCCAAAAGTCTATGTTACTCCAAACGAAGGGATCTGCTATGCAATTACTCAAAACATGTTCCATTAGCTCTCATGTACATCTTCATGCTATCTTCGACTAGCGCAAATTACAATCCTCTAGCACATCAATCCGGAACATCAATCCGATTAATCAACCGGCATAGTGAACTTAGCCACTAGAACTTTGAAACATGATAGATTGATAGAGCAAATTTATACTTAACTTCCAAACTATTATAGTCCATAACTCTCTTCTGTGGCGGAATGGAAAGCATAACAAATTGATAGTGTAAACACCGAGTCTGATCGAGACATACCTCAATAACATTTTGCAAACTTTTTAGATCACCTTAAACCATTGTAATAGACGTAAGATAATATTACAAACATTAAAAAACATATCTCATCAACATAACTTGTCAATAAACTTCCGAATAACTTGTCATTGTCCTTCTGGAACTCAAATGATCAAACATAGGTATGCCCTTAATTGCATGCTTCTAGGTAGCTTGTACAATCCTCTAGTTACTTTGACATTAACCTAATCGACATCTTTGACATCAATGACAACCTTTGCTCAACAACTTCATAATAAACCTAACTATTTCATTATTCTAAAAGAGTTAATTTTTTTTTGAGAAATAAATAAACATTACTAGAGATTCTATTTATAACATATTCAAATTTGCACTATCAAAGAGTGAATTAAGTAAGTCCATTCACAATATTGAATTTATATTTATTATAATATGATAACTTTTCAATTATTTGTCTCCGACCATAAGCATATAAGACTATGATAGATTACATTACATTCATTGTACGTGTTTACATTTCAGATAGTACATATTAGAGTACAATCATTTTAATTACATTGGATGAAAAAATACACTAATGGATCATAACTATAATATGACAAATGGAATCATAGCTATTGTATTTGATAATCCATGTTTCAACACTTCAATTGCAAGAGGGAAAGGATCACCTGAGTTCTTTTCCTCCAACCACAGACTAGCAGTTTCTACACACATTCCTATTGGAAGTGGAAGTGGCCTTGCCCATTATGAGGTCATGTGAGAACTAGTGTTGTGTGCTAGTACAAATAATATATCCTGCAATCCTAGATACCCTCCAATCATGCCTAAAACGTGTGTTAATTTGCAACTTTAGATACAATGAACCGACAATAAATGTTGTAATTTTGCAGTATTTTGGCTAAAGATTGAAAATAAATATTCATACAAACTTACGTGGTTGTTATGTTCACACACCTCTTTCTTAAATTGGATACTGACAAATTAATTCCACATAACATATTCTCGTCATAATGAAAGCAACTGACAAATCTATTATTTTGACAGATTTGTAAAAAAAAACATAACATAAAACCAAAGGTATTGTTATTCATAAATCTAACCTTTCCTTGTTTGATAACCGCTATGTTTGGTTTGTACACAATTTACAATTTCACAAGAAATATAATACAGTTGAACACAAACATTATTCCTTGCTGTCATAACTGAAAAACTAACCTAAGTAGAATAATTAAAAATTCGAACAATGTTTGTTCATATATTACATGTTCAGTTGAAACGCTTATGTGCATGCACAAACACTTAGATGTGTTCATCTTGTGCATGATACTCATTTAAGCATATTCATGTATCTGTTCAAAATATATTTATATGCTTGCATGTACATGCAACTGATTCTTAAATTAAATTGAAAGCAATAAAAGTTAAGGTCCAAATTTAAGTAAAAATACTCACCATCATACTCATTGAAATATACTAGAGATTTTTTTCTCAAAACTTACATATTATCCCGAGTCTCTGTCATATATAACATATTATTCTTCTCCTAAATACATATTCCATCTTCTTTATGGGTTTTACTTTTACCTCCATTCATTACTTCCAATTGAATTGAAGGAAGCTCTTATCCCAGAAAAACTTGAACTCATAAGTTGCAGGAACAGAACTTATGAAAATAATCCCCATCATAATATTTTTTTCATTGATTCTTGTTTGATGGAGGAAAGTTGTTCATCTCCTCCCTGCAATAATGCAGCCTCCAATGCAAGGCAATGTAAATTTGGTCCAATTCAGCTTGTGTAGTGCAATTCCTTGCAATGAATGCCTGCAATCTAAAGTGAAGTGCATCAGACCATGAGTCTGCAAGTATAACATTTTTCAAAAAGGGATTCAGAGGCTTGAGTAGCTCACAATTTGGAGAAGAGAAACTTCCACTTGTAATGCTAATTTCAACACTAGTTACAATCTCCTTGCATATATTATGTCTGCGCTCGAGTTTCTCAACCAGACTTTCTATCATTAAAATTTCCAAGCGGGAGCCTACTAAATATCTATGAATTTTGAGCTTTTCCCACTTTGAATATTCTTCTCTTCCATTCATTTCCGCAGATATAAGAATACAATATCAATCTACACTCTACAAGAAAAATATATATTAGTAAAAGAATGGAGGGAGAAATATAATTATGATTTTTTAATTTTATATTATTTTATCTTCACTTTTTTTTTCAGTTCACACATAGTGCCAGTTAAACTAATCAATCAATTTTGTCTATCTCCATCATGTATGATTGAAAATTACGAGTTAACTAATTGCATGATGGAGATAGACAAATTGATTGATCAAGTTAAACTGAGAGTGAGTGACAATTGAGAGGTGGAAGTGAATATATAATTAACATTAATTAATTGAGTGTAGAAAATAAATAAAATTTTAAAAATAATAATTATTAATTCTTTAGGATGCTTTTGCATTCATATGTGAATATAGTAGCCTTCGACATAATTAAATAAACAAAATTTTAATTTAAATATAATACTAATGGAAGAGGGATGGGTACTAACAAGAAGTAACAAGGAGTTTATGGTCATCCAATATATACAATGACAACATCCAATTATGGCTTAGTTTCCAACTACCATCCCTATTTAAATTATAAGGGTATTTTCAATTTTCATAGTTAGCATTTTTGTATCTTTTATGCATAATTTTTCCCTCATTGTGTGAACTAAGGTCAATCTGTATACCTTCCTATGTTTCAAACATTTCACCAACAATCATTACAAGTTGACAGCTAATCCATTGGAATGGAAATAAAGTATTTTATACAAAACTAAATTGATTTATTTTAACATATCCGATTTTATTGAATAATTTGGCTATAATGTAGGCAATCTATGGAAGGTTGCTCAAGCTTCTAGAATTGAGGGAACTTTTCACAGAAAAATACAACATAAAATTCCAGCCATATCATCATTTCTCTTGAATAATGCAACTATAAGCTGTAGATCAAAGGGAAGGAATACATGCAATGTCTATCCCAAATTAGATAGTTTTCATAATATTCATTATTTGATAATTTCACGAAGGATTAATTGTTTAAATCATTACATATAATTTTGAATGTGGTAAAAGATAAAATGTTAAAAATAATTTTGTAACTGGTAAAATAATGTTTATTTTTTATTTTTAATGTATATAAATATTGTAAGTTTATTCAAGATAAATTATTATTAATAAAGTGTATTAAATACTAAGAAACTATTGCAATTAAGTATAATTGATTGGACCATGCACTAGCTATTGAATCCATATTCAAATAAAACTAAAAATTAAACTGAAAAAAGCTTAAAAAAACTAGTTTAAATTTATTTATTATATAATATATATTTAATAACAATTATGCTAAAGGCTTATTACACTCACATAATGGATGTTCAATTTGATGTGTTTGTGACACTTAAATGCATGAAAAACAAAATAAAAACAAAAATAATTTTCTCCTATCCTCTACCACACATATAACTATTAATTAATTCTATCTATCTTCATCATATTAATAGTTAACGTTGTAATTATAAAAATGACATAAAGATATGATAATATAATAATAATAATTAGTCTTAATAGAATTTTTTGCTTTGGTGAAGAGTTTAATAGAAATATAAAAATATCTTAATAATATTTTAATATTCATTAAAATATCATAACATAATAATAATAATAATTTAATATTAATTATAATATAATAATATAATAATATAATAATATAATAATATAATAATTTTTAAGTGGAATAATAAACAAATATGATATTTTGAGATGCTAAATATAATTTAATGTGTATTGCAATTTTGTTTTAGATTAATAATTATATATTGTATTAGTATAAATAATAATTTCAAATATAAAACATACTACATAATGATATTTTAGAAATAAATTTACATTATATCAAATATAGCATATAATAATGATAATTTTGTGTGAATTTGCACATTTTTTTTGTGACAATAATTTCTAATTTTAAATATAGATTAAAAAAATAAAAATAAAATAAAAATTTCTACAATGATACAAATATATTGTATTATATTTATAAACTACCATGCTTATATTTTAAAAAATTTAAGTAGATATTTAATATTCATAAATAATAGTAAAGAGTTGATTGTAATGCGATTCATGCGAAATGGTTCACTAAATCCTTTAGACTACTTATGGAAAATTCAAAATATAAATATTTAACATTTGATTTATAATGATATAATTATATATAAATATTAAATTTAATATATGTGATATTTATTTTCCCTAAAAAAAGAATGTTGTAAAGTTAATCCTTATTGAAATCTAATCATATTTATGATTCTAATTCTAACCCTAACCTTAACCCTTATCTAGTATTAAATCTAATCCCAATTGAATCTCAATAGTAACCCTATTTAAACCCTAATGTGAGATTGATCGTAATGCTAAGTCATTCTTAACCCTAATTCTATCTTTAATTCAAATCCTAAACTTAATCTCAACCCTAATCTAACATTAAATCTAACCCTAATTGATCCCTAATGCTAATCATGTTTAAACCATAATCTAATACTAACCCTAACCATAATTAATCTCTAGCCTTAAACATAATTTCACCTTAACCCTAATTTCACCCTAGCCCTAACTCTTGTGTGCAGGAAAAGTGGGCCAATGAAACTTAAAAAGTGAAAATGTGGTCTCAAAGAGGCTTGTTCACACACCCACATGACTTCTTGGTGCAAGTTATGCAGTCACGAGGAATGAATCAACTTCCCAAGGTAGGTTCCATGGTTCTCTATCTCACAAGGTCCCTCAAGCCAATGCCTTTGCTCTCAGATCACTGAGCAAAGTAGCTTAGGGATGACAAATGCAAGAACGAGGGATGCTTTGGATTGATGTGTATATGAAATGCATCCTATCTATGCATGATTCTACAAATGAAGTAAACTAGATTATAAGATGATAAGGTTAGTAGCAATACTATCCTAACATGATATAATAGTTAATGATCTAAGCTAATGATAAAGCAAATACTCTAAAATGCTTATTAGATTAATTCCTATTACAAAGAGAAGCTTAGATGTATTGATAAATTTGAGCATAAATGTGATACTAAAAGCTTGCATGGATCTTTAAAATGGAGGAATGAGAGCTCTATTTATAGTGAAAATAGGGCAATGGATAGTCACGATTGAAGGAGTTAATCAAGGGTCAAAATTGAAAGTTATCAATCCATGTTTACAATTTTCACCAATGAAATGGTGACAATTGTCAACATAAGACTGCTTGAGAGGAGATGAAAGAAGCATTAAATGCTTGAGAAGACCTCATGGTTACCTTAGAAGGTAAGGGTTAAGGTTAGGTTAAGGTTATCCAATGGATAAAGCTTTTACCCAAGGGATAAACTCTTGTGCCAAGTTTAAAGGGATAACCATGGTCAAAGCAATGAATGCTTGATGAGACCCCTGGGTTAGATGGAGATTAAGTTAGGCAAAAAGTCTCTAACCATGCCACTAAGGGTTAGTTATGTTGACATTTGTGCAGAGTATGTTGACATGATGATATTATGTTGTGATTGATGTCAATATACAGGAGAGTGAACCGGCAATATGCTGAAATGTGAACTGGTATATGTGCAAAGGAGTGTACAGGTATATTGAAGCTAAGCAGCTGGCAAAGAGAACCGGTATAGCGGTATAAACGGGTATATGAGCAATAGGTGAAGCGATATGTTTGTCCAAGTGAATCGGTATGATGGAATGTGAACCGACATATGGAATGTTTTCTAGTAAAGCTTAATATGGTATGACTACCGGTTGGTAGTCTTAGCTTAAGGGTTTCCGGTTGAAGTGTTCCAGGCCTGTGTGATTCAACTGATGACATTGTGTGATGAGCTAGCATTGTAATCAAGATTAGATCATGTTTCCACGTCAGCCTTGTGCGCATGAAGGATCTTGCATGAAGGAGATTGATCCTATCTACCTCGGGAATGTGCGAAGTCCCTGTAAACGATGGAGAACGCGTGATGGGTTATCGCCTCCATGAAACGGTGAAGAACAAACGATGGAGAATATCTTGAGATCTGTTCAAGACTGTTGTATTCAAATGCAAAGTGTTCAATGGTCAGGATTGAACCATCTAAATTGCTTAACCTAAATGTTTAGGGTTTAGGGTTTATGCTACCGACCTACCTGTTTCCTATAAGGTCGATGTTGTGTTTCATACTAAGGTTGTTGGCAAATTGTGTGTGTGTATCTAAGTGCCGAGATACATGATTCTTTCCAGACCAGATGAGATAAGAGGATTGATTCCTGCATAGTGTGTGTGCAGAAGGAAGGGACTTAAGCGGATCTGCATTAGGCATTGAGAGCTATTATCAAATCAATGTAATACCTATTGATCTTTAACCACTTCAACAATTGGAAAATCCCTTAACCGGGTAGCTTTAACCAACTTGCTATAAATCCTTTAACAGGGTGACTCAAACTCATTGAGTTCTTGAAATCCTCTAACAGGGTTTAACCCTTAACCGGGTATCTAGCCATCCCTTAACTGGGTGATCTCTAACAGGATCGGTTCCTAGCAGAACTTGTTGTAACAGTCTTTAACCAGACTAGGCTCCTAACAGAGCGGACTTTTAAAGAGTTCAAAAGCAGCTTGTGGGTATTCATCCCCACCGTGGTTTTTCCCAGTTGGGTTTCCACGTGAAAAATCTGTGTGTCATGTTTAGTATTTTTCATGTGATGATTTAAGTGATTTGTGTCTGAAGGTAAATCATGCTGAGCTAGCTGTTATTATATTTCTGATGATAGATTACCTATTCATGCAAAAGGGTGAAATGGAAGTGTAGTATTAAGTTAAGTGGAAAGCTAAGTGATTAACCGGTTAATGCTTGTCACAATCATTCTTAGCTTTATCGGTTGCACTCTATTTTAGACCGGTGTTACTGTCTGTCAGACATTTGCAGTGTTTGCAGTCAAACCGGTTTGGGAAAATGTTTGTGACTGTACTGATTCACCCCCCCTCTCAGTACCGGTTTTGTACTTATTGTTCATCATTGAGTCATCAATTGGTATCAGAGCGTCCTCCAGGTCCTCTTTGTTGTAAGCTTAACCGCTTGAGGGAAAGATCTTATTGTAATGATGAAGAGGGAAGGTCCAAAGTTCAAAAGAGATAACTTCAAAATATGGAAGGACAAAATGAAGATTTACGTCAGAAGCATGGGTGCTCAACACTGGAGCTATGTTGAGAATGCCTTTGTTATTCCTATCGGTACTCTCACCGATGATCAAAAGAGAGAAATACAGGAGAATGGGCAAGTCATGGAAGCCCTAATCAGCAACTTATCCGACATTGAGTTTATTGATGTCCAAGATAAAGATAATACCAAAGACGTATGGGACACTCTTGAGAATATCTATGGTGATGATGAGCATGTAAAACAAGCTAAGGAAGAAAGCCTTAGAGGGAAGTTTGAAGACATGCAGATGGTTGAAGGTGAGACCATTCAACAGTATGGAATAAGAATCAAAACTATTGTTGGAGATATCAAGAGTGCAGGTGGTAAAATGGAAGATTCCACTGTGGTAAGCAAAGTTCTGAGATCCTTATTACCGGTCTATGCAATAAGGGTTGCTGCTATTTAGGAGTTGAGATCAATAGACAAGACTAAGGTATCACTAGACTCCATCATTGCAAAGTTGACAGCCTATGAGCTAAATAGTTTTGATGGCAGTGTTTAAAAGACTGAATCAACTTTTAGAGCTTCTGCTGTACCATCCAGAAAAGGAAAAGAAGCAAGCACCAGTGGTGAACCAAGACAGAGCAGAGAAATGGATGATGAGGAGATCCATGGAATTTGAAGCTCTTCTTGCCAGGAAACTTCCTAAAGGAACTGGTAAATACAGAGGTAAGCTCCTTTTGAAATGCTTTTCTTGTAACCAGATAGGACATATTGCTATAAACTATCCTAATGGTGACAACAAGGACAAACCGGAAAGGTTCAAGAAATTCAAAGGAGGAAACCAGAGAAACTGTTTTGTTGCAGTTGATGAAGGTGTCACAGATGAGGAATCAGAAGATGAAGAGAATGAAGATATTGTGTTTGTTGCAGTAAAGGAAGATGTGTCAGACAAGAAGGTTCTTGTCTCCTGCTTTGATAATTCAAATGAGTGGATTATTGATAGTGGCTGTTCTCATCATATGACTGGCGACCAGAGCAAGTTTCTATCTTTGGAAAAATATGATGGTGGTGTGGTTCGCTTTGGTAATGATGCACCATGTATGGTCAGAGGAAGAGGGTCCATCTCTCTGAATGGAAAGAGTAGTGCTGACAATGTGTATTGGGTGGAAGGTCTCAAACATAATCTATTGAGTGTTGCCCAGCTGAATGACAATGGTCTCACTCTAGAATTCAAAAATGGATTGTGCAAAATCAAAGGAAAGAATAGTGATTTGATGGCCACCGGTATGCAAACCAAAGTTAACTTATTTAAGCTAAATTCAAAGATAAGTACATGTCTTATGGCCAAGTAAATCATTCAAAGAGGCACATAAAGATGAAGACTGGATCAAGGCAATGGAGGAGGAACTTGATCAGATAGAGAAGAATGGTACATGGTCTTTGGTACCTAGACTAGAGCATAAAAATATCATTGGAACCAAATGGGTTTTCAGAAACAAGCTAAGTCAGGATGGCACAGTGGTAAGGAACAAAGCTAGACTAGTGTGTAAAGGATACGCCCAAGAAGAAGGAGAAGATTATGGAGAAACCTTTGCTCTAGTAGAAAGATTGGAAGGAGTACGTATGCTTCTTGTTGAAATGTGGTGACTGATCAACAAAGTACTGTACACTCAGCACGTATCCTCACCAGGGTTCGGGGGCGGCAGCCCTCGAGAAAAGCGGGGGTTTGGGGGCGGGAGCCCCCGAGAATTTTTTTTTTGCTGTTTTTCGTTGATGAAAATTGACATTATAATAAAACCCTAAAAAGGTCGACTTTGTTTGTTGCCCTAAAAACACATGTTATAAGCGGCTGGGATGCTTAAGGCATTGTAAGGTTGATGTACCATTTTTGCTGGATAATAAGAAAGATTGGACGACTGTGTATGGTGGATGTAACCCATTCTAGGTGAACCACGTTAAATCTCTGTGTTATCTGTGTCCTGTTTTATTTCTTTATCTTTTGTATTTAAATCTGCATATAATTGTTAGTTCATATTTGCTTCGAATCTGCTAGAAACCCTAACAATTGGTATCAGAGCGAGGTTTTCTGTAAATTGGCAGGACTTTCAGATTTGAGTGGGAGCAATGGAGGATTCCAAATTCAAGGTCGAAAAGTTTAACGGCCAGAATTATCAGTTATGAAAAATGCAGATGGAGGATTACCTGTATCAAAAGGATTTGTGGTGGCCATTGGAAGGAAAGGCAAAGAAACCGACCACAATGTCAGATGAAGAGTGGGACATTTTAGATAGAAAGGCATTGGGATCCATTCGATTGTGCCTTGCACCGTCTGTAGCATTCAATATAACAGAAGCAAAAATGGCTGTAGATTTGATGACAACATTGGCTAAGTTGTATGAGAAACCCTCAGCTTCGAATAAGGTATTTCTTATGAAGCGTTTGTTTAATTTGAAAATGAGTGAGGGAGGATCTGTAGCGGAGCACTTAAATGAATTTAATACAATTACCAGTCAATTGTCTTCGATAAAAATTACCTTTGCAGAAGAGGTTACGGCTCTCTTGATTTTATGTTCTTTGCCAGAAAGCTGGAATAGCTTGGTTATGGCTGTAAGTAACTCTGTCTTTGGTAAAAATACTTTGGTATTTGATGATATTGTTGGTGTTATCCTAAGTGAGGAAATGCGAAGGAAAAGCACAGGTGAGACTTGAACATCATCGGGTAGTGTTTTGAATGTGGAGAATCGAGGAAGATCAAAGGAAAGAGGAAAAGGCCTTGGGAATGAGAAGTCACGAGGGAAGTCAAAGAAAGGACGCTCTCAATCTAGAGGAAAGAAAGATTGCTGGTACTGCGGAAAGCTTGGTCATCTAAAGAAAGACTGTTGGTCTCAGAAAAACAAAGAAGGAGACAAAAATGAAAATGACAGTAAGGAAGCTAATATTGCAAGTAATACTTTACAAGATGCTTTAATCTTATGTTTGGATAATGTTAATGATTCCTGGGTAATAGATTCTGGGGCTTCATTTCATGCTACACCCCATATAAAATATTTTCTAGATTATGTTCAAGGTGATTTTGGACAGGTATATTTGGGTGATGATGAGCCCTTTCAAATTGTTGGAAAATAAAAGATAAAGATCAAGTTGCAGAATGGTAATGACTAGTTTCTGCAGGAGGTAAGACATGTTCCTAATTTAAGAAGAAATTTAATTTCTGCAGGGCAACTAGGTAGTGAAGGTTGCATAGTTACCTTCTCAGACAGTATCTGGAAGGTCACTAAAGGATCATTAGTAGTAGCTAGAGGTGCGAAGGTAGGCACATTATATCTATGTACTGGTAACACTTACTCTACCTTAGTTGCTACAGATAAAGTTACTGTAGGGACAACAACAATAAATGTTGCAAGAACAGATTCGATAATGTGGCACCATAGGTTTGGGCACATGAGTGAGAAAGGGATGAAAATCCTTCACTCCAAAAATCTATTGCCAGGACTAAAGAAGATTGATTTAGAGTTCTGTGAAAACTGTGTTTATGGTAAATAGAAAAGAGTCAGATTTCTCAAGGTTGGGAAAGAGAAGAAGAGTGAGAAGTTAGAGCTTGTACATTCAGATGTATGGGGACCGGCTCAGGTATCATCTCTTGGTGGCTCTTGTTATTATGTTATTTTTATTGATGACTCAACTAGAAAAACATGGGTATATTTCCTAAAACAAAAATCAGATGTTTTTGAAACTTTTAAGAAATGGAAAGCTTTGGTTGAGAATAAGACAGGAAAAAAGTTGAAGTGTCTCAGATCGGATAATGGAGGTGAGTATTGCAGCAAAGCATTTGGAGATTACTGCTCCTTAAATGGGATTCAAAAGCAGAAGACAGTTCCAGGAACTCCACAGGAAAATGGTGTGTCAGAGAGAATGAATAGGATAATCATGGAACGTGCGAGGAGCATGAGATTGCATGCTGGATTGCCCTTATATTTTTGGGCAGATGCTGTACATACTGCTGTCTATTTGATAAATAGAGGACCTTCAACCCCTTTGGATGGTGGTATTCCAGAGGAGGCATGGACTGGTAAAAAGGTAAATTATTCTTTTCTAAAAACTTTTGGTTGCGAAGCTTTTGTCCATGTTGATAAAGAAAACAGAACCAAGCTTGATGCTAAATCTCAGAAATGTACCTTCATTGGATATGGGATAGATGAATATGGCTATCAGTTATGAGATTTTGAAAATAAGAAAATAATTAGAAGTAGAGATGTTATATTCAATGAGAAGGTTACGTATAAAGAATAGATGCAGGAAAAGAAGCATGAATAAGACAAACAAGAATATGTGGTGTTGGATGAGATTCCTGAAAATGAAATGCCACAGGTACTTGATGCTCAGCAACAACAAATTGTCCCACAAACTCCTGCAAGTGTTAGACGTTCTACGAGGACAAGTAGACCCCCTGAAATATTTTCTCCTTCTTTGTATTCTATTCTATTAACGGATTTTGGTGAACCAGAAGAATATGAAGAAGCAATGCAGGTGGATGCCAAACAACAGTGGCAACTAGGCATGAAAGAGGAGATGGACTCCTTGATGAAAAATAAGACTTGGGACTTAGTCCCTTTACCTGTAGAAAAAAGAGCCTTGCCTAACAAATGGGTTTATCGGCTGAAGGAGGAGGAAGGAGGTCAGAAAAGATATAAGGCCAGACTTGTGGTAAAATGTTTTGCACAGAAAAAGGGTATAGATTATGATGAAATATTTTCTCCAGTTGTAAAAATGACTTCAATTAACACTGTACTTAGTCTTGTGGCTACAGATGATTTACATCTTGAACAATCAGATGTCAAAACAACTTTTCTCCATGGAGATTTGGAGGAGGAAATTTACATGTTGCAACCACAGGGATATGAGGTCAAAGGTAAGGAGAACTTGGTGTGCAAGTTGAAGAAAAGTCTGTATGGCCTAAAGCAAGCACCCCGACAATGGTATTTAAAATTTGATAGTTTCATGGCTGAACACGGTTATCATAGATGTCATTATGATCATTGTGTATATTTTAAGAGATTTGATAATGGCAGTTATATTATCCTGTTGCTTTATGTTGATGGCATGCTTGTTGCTGGGTCTAACATGCAACATATAAATGATCTTAAACATAAATTAGCCAGGTCATTTTCTATGAAGGATTTGGGTGCAGCTAAGAAAATTCTCGATATGAGGATTACATGAGACAGGAAAAATAGAACCTTGCATTTGTCCCAAAGTGAGTATATAAAGGTGTTGAAAAGATTTAACATGCAAGATGCAAAAGCAGTTAGTACACCTTTGGCTAGTCATTTCAAATTGACTAAGGAGATGTGCCCAAAGGCACAGGAAGAGGTTAATAAAATGTCTAACATCCCGTATTCATCAGCTATTGGCAGTCTGATGTATGCAATGGTATGCACAAGGCCATTTATTGCACATGCAGTGGGAGTTGTGAGTAGGTTTATGAGTAATTTGGGTATGGAACATTGGAATGCTGTGAAATGGATTCTTCGGTATTTGAAAGGAACTACTATGAAGGCATTATGTTTCAAAGGATCTAATGCTACTCTGAGTGGATTTGTTGACTCTGATCTGGCAGGTGATATTGATTCACGGAGGAGTACTACAGGGTATGTTTTTACTATAGGGGGAACTGCAGTCAGTTGGATTTCTAGGCTGCAAAAGGTTGTTGCACTTTCAACCACTGAAGCTGAGTATGTTGCTGCTATAGAAGCCAACAAGGAGATGATTTGGTTGCAATGTTTTCTGGAGGAATTGGGTCAGACACAAGAGGATAGCCCATTGTATACTGATAGCCAGAGTGCCATTCATCTTGTGAAGAAATCTACTTTTCATTCAAGGACAAAACACATTCAGCTCAGGTACCACTTCATCTGGACTGTTTTGGAGGAGGGTCAGTTAAGGCTTGAGAAGATTCACACAATTGAGAATCCTGCCGATATGTTCATGAAGGCAGTTCCACAGGAGAAGCTGATTTCTTCATCAGTTTCTGTTGGTCTTCTTGATTGATAATTGTGGAATTTATACCAGTCGAGTCCTAGTGTTTTATCCAGCGGATGTTGCATGTACAGTGGGGTGTTGTGTAGTATCATTCTCCAAGTGGGAGATTGTTGAAATGTGGCGACTAATCAGCCAAGTACTGTACACTCAGCACATATCCTCGCCGGGGTCCAGGGCCGGGTTGGGCCCTGGGCAGGGGTTCGGGGGTGGTAGCCCCTGAGAAAAGTGGGGGTTTTGGGGCGGGAGCCCCCGAGAATTTTTTTTTTTTGCCATTTTTTCGTTGATGAAAACTGACATTGTAATAAAACCCTAAAAAGGCCGACTTTGTTTGTTGCCCTAAAAATGCATGTTATAAGCGGCTGGGATGCTTAAGGCATTGTAAGGTCGATGTACTATTTTTGCTGGATAATAAGAAAGATTGGACGACTGTGTATGGTGGATGTAACCCATTTTGGGTGAACCACGTTAAATCTCTGTGTTATCTGTGTCCTATTTTATTTCTTTAGCTTTTGTATTTAAATCTGCATATAATTGTTAGTTCATATTTGCTTCGAATATGCTAGAAACCCTAACACTTCTTGCATATTCAACTTTTAAAGGATTCAAGGTATATCAAATGGATGTAAAATCTGCTTTCCTAAATGGAATACTTGAAGAGGAGGTGTACATAGAACAACCAGATGGGTTTTCCCTATTAGAAGACAATGACATGGAGTGTAGGCTACATAAAGCCTTGTATGGACTAAAGCAGGCACCTAGAGCATGTGATAGGGAGGTAGTGCAAGTGGGTTGCCCAATAGGCTTGTATGTTATTAGGTGATAGGTCCTTGCTAGTTTCAAAGTGGAATCACCAAAAATAAGAGTGCTAGAGGTTTAATAACAACCAAGCAACTCTCCTTGATCCACCTCCCTAAGTCCAACTCTTCTTGGTTGCTCAAGGGCTTCAAATCCATTGTTTTTGTCTCCCTCTCTAGTGCTACAAAACCAATTTATGGAGTCTACCACACCAAAATATGTTAAATGTATGCAAGGACAACTTGTCTCAATTGAAATTGATGGGTTTTAGGCTTTACATTCCCCATTTACGTACCCGATTTGTCAAAAACCCAATTTTAGGCCTAAATCAGACTACTAGGAATTAGCCCTCCTTTTGGGGTTTTGTGCTCACCTTGCTCCAACGATGGACTTCCAAACAAAACAAAGTTTATATTCAGACATCCTTTTGGGAGTTCTTGAAGATTTTCCAAGTTTAGGGGTCCCTAAGGCCTTCTCCGTGACTGTCCCAAAAATGGGCATAAAAAGAGGGTTTTGGTAGGGTTTGTTGGCAAAATCAAATTTTAAGCTTGAGACCCTCCATATGACACAAGAACACTTAGTTCTACCATGCTACTAACTAACTAGGCCACAATCAAGAAGATTTAAACCTCGAAGGATGGAGAACAAGATTTTAATGCACATAAGGAAAGTGCATCATTTGACAACTTTTCATTCTTGCCTTCTACAAACACAACTTTTGCATGAATACCACTTACAATTTGAAGCATGTGAACATGACCATCATTAGTGACAAGAAGAAATCATATTAGCCCTGCATAAAAGGCATTAGGCAATTACAAAACAACAAGTAGTTCACTGTCAAGTTAATTATGACTACATTTTGCCCTCTCACTGCCTTTTCACTTTGGACCTGCACTTCACACTGTTAGAACTCCTTTCCAAGGTCTGTTTTGTGCTTTCTTAACAATGCTATGCCTTTTGATGCTTAGTGTCCTTCATACCTACCATTTTGAAGAGGGATATTACATATACAACCTCAAAACAAATGTAAAAATCAGTCCTAGATGACTGTGACAGCCTGTTGGGCGTTTACCATTTTGCCTAAAGAGATCATTGATTGATCTTGGCATTAACAATACCCATGGACAGGGTTTACACCACTCCTTGTTCTTGTTTTCAAATAAACAAAGATTATACAAGGTTTACACACACCAATAAATGGTGGAGAGCAAACAAAAGAAAGAAAAACTACTACCAAATAGTGACTCACTGTTTTGGTTTACAATTCACAAAACTGAAATATGTAACCCTCCTTGTCATGGCTTAGAAAGCCTCTTTGCTTGCACATATCACTTGGGCATCAAGGTAGGTCTGTCCACCAAATGAATGCAATTGCTATGGAAGAGCAAAACATCAAACTTCTACAAGACCCTAGCCAAACGACACACTTGCCTAGGGCTCCATGGCCACAAAACTCCTTGCACCTGCACTCTTGAAACCAAAACATGTATTTACATAATTTACAAATTGACCAACTGGTTCTTGAGAAGCCATGAACATTTTAGGACTTCAAGAAGCCAAGTTGGTCAAGCATCCTTGCCAAATTCCTAGACAAGGTAGTGAAACTGTCAAATCAAACTAATTTTGCTACAAAATCAAAACTTGATGAAATTGAATGCCACCAAAGGGAGAAGTTTAAGAGAACATAGTAGAAACCAAAAATGCAAGAACAGTACTGCCAAGTACAGCAGGTGTACGAACTGCTGTTCACATGAAGTTAGAAACTACGGAAAAACAAGGTAAAATGAGTGCAAACTTTCAAAATGATTAATAACTCCGATTGATCAACCCTTACAATAGTTCAAACAGGAGAATAAATACCATTCCAGGTTGGTTAGCCTCCTGTACGGATAGGTACATGTCCAAGAACACTAAATTTGACATTTTGATGCCTAAATGACAACTTTTGATGCCTAGAAGGTGTAAGGTTGATTTCAAAGCCTACAAAACACCTAAGAACACTACTCACACCTAAAAACCAAACACAAAACATGTCTAGACATTTTCAAAACAAAAACACATTAAAAACTCACTTTTTACAACATTTTGCCAGGCAACTCCAAAACTGGCAATTTTGAGCAATAGATGAAGACAGGAAACCAAAACCACACAATGAGTTCAAAACTCATCCAAACAACTTAAAACAACACAAAAACAACTTAATCAACATTTCCAACTCAAAGCTAATAAAAATCAAACTTACACTCAAACCTGTGTTGAAAATGAGGCCTAGGTGCTCCTGCACCATACTTCCCCGATGACAAAGAAGTCATGTGATTCCTTTGGGTAGAAAAGAGAGAGGAATACCAACCTTGAAGTCACTTTCAGGTATCTAAGTGGCTTCAAAGGCTGGTTGATCTTTCCACTTGAGCAAATGTTCAAAGTAGTCATGCTTTCTAGTCTTCTTGATGATTATGGAATCAAGTACCTGTTCAGGAATGGGAGAAGAAGAAGAGGGGAGAGGTAGATCAGAAAGGGAATTTGAAATATCTAAAACTCTTTGATTCCCTACTAGAGGCTTCCCCTTGAAAGGTACCAAATCTACAACATTAAAGATAGGAGACAAAGAAACATCACCAGGTAAATCAATTTTATAAGCATTTGGACCATACTTAGCCAAAATCCTGCAAGGTCCAATTCTTCTCATTTGTAACTTGGTAGGAACTCCCTTTTGTCATATAGACTTGTTGAGATGTACCATCATAAAATCTC
This sequence comes from Cryptomeria japonica, assembly GCF_030272615.1. Lineage (NCBI taxonomy): Eukaryota > Viridiplantae > Streptophyta > Pinopsida > Cupressales > Cupressaceae > Cryptomeria > Cryptomeria japonica. The sequence continues at coordinate 464,552,465 of NC_081408.1, forward strand.
CAACCGAGAATTGGACATCCCTTTTTGAAGCATCCACCCTTGCCTTGACTCTTGTGGTGGTGTCCTGCAAAGACTGCTTAACCTGTTCATGTATCTCTTTCAAAGATTGAGCCATATCTTCTACTATCCCACTAACATGTTGCAAGTTAGTCACATCATGTAACTCAAAAACACCTCTTGGATGCATCCCATAAACAACCTGAAATGGACTCTTACTAGTGGATCTGTTTACACTGTCATTGTAGGCAAACTCCGCCCGTGGGATGAGCTGATCCCAACTTTGTCCATACTCCTTGGTGAGACATCTGAGTCGATTACCCAATGTTCTATTCACCACCTCTATTTGGCCATCTGTCTGTGGATGGTAAGCTATGCCAAAAGATAAGTTAGTACCCAATTTCTTCCACAAAGTCTTCCAAAAATGACCCAAAAACTTAACATCTCTATCTGATACAATGCTAGATGGCAAACCATGTATTCTGACAACTTCTTTAAAGAAAAGAAAAGCAATATGAATAGCATCATTAGTAGTTTTGCAAGGTATAAAGTGAGCCGTTTTACTAAATCTGTCAACAACCACAAAGATACTGTCATGCCCTATTTTTGTCCTTGGTAAACCTACAACAAAATCCATACTGATCCACTCCCATGGCCTAGAAGGAATGGGAAGTGGCTGATATAAACCAGCATTAGTGCTATGACCTTTGGCCTTCTGACATACCATGCATTGTTCAACATACCTCCGGACATCTCTCTGCATCTTAGGCCAGTAATAAAAGCGTTGAACCAACTCTAAGGTCTTGTTGAGACCAAAATGGCCACTCAAACACCCATTGTGTTTCTCTTGAATGAGATTTTCTCTCATGGAACCTTTAGGAACACATAGCTGTCCTCCCCTAAATAACAAACCATTCTGCAATGTATAGTCAACATACTCACTATGAAAATGATTCTCAAAAGCAAGACAAACTTTATAAGCAGCAACAAAATCATCATCATTAGGATATAAATCTCGAAAGCAATCAATCCCAATACTCTTTACTTGGATCTCTTGAATAGTTAAAAATCTCCTACTTAAAGCATCAACTACTTTGTTACATTGGCCTTTCTTGTGCTTAAGAGTAAATGTATATGCTTGTAGGTACTCTACCCATTTCACATGTCTATGGTTGAGTTTATCCTGAGAATTCAAGAAACTGACTGCTTGGTTGTCTGTATACACAACAAATTCCTTAGGAAGCAAATAATGCCTCCACTTCCTGAGTGCCTGCACCAATGCATATAACTCTAAATCATAATATGAATACTTTTTCTTTGCATCATTCAGTTTTTCACTAAAGAAAGTAGCTGGTCTATTATCTTGACTCAAGACTGCACCTACTGCAAGATGACTGGCATCACATTCTATTGTAAAGAGTTTATCAAAACTAGGAAGGATTAGCACTGGATGTGTAGCAACTCTAGTTTTGAGTAACTCAAACCCCTTATTGGCTGCTTCGGTCCATTGAAATTTGACTTTATGACCACCTTTTATTGTATCTAACATGGGTGCACAAATTTCACTGAAACCTCTAATAAACTTCCTGTAAAACTGGGCTAGACCATGAAAACTCCTAACTTCACTAGCTGATTGTGGGGTTGGCCAACTTGTTATGGCTGCAACTTTAGATTGATCCATCTTAAGATCTCCACTGGACACAACAAAACCAAGATAGACTAGCTCATGCTGCATAAAATCACATTTTTCAAGATTTATGGTTAATTGCTCATCAGATAATCTTTGCAAAACAATAGCTAAGTGTTTAAAATGCTCCTCTTTAGTCTTACTAAAAATGAGTATATCATCTAAGTAGACTACCACAAACTTACTGAGAAAATCCTGCAATACTTCATTCTTTAACCTCATAAAGGTACTGGGAGCATTAGAGATTCCAAAAGGCATAATCAACCATTCATAAAGACCCTCATTTGTTTTGATTTGTTTTGGATAAATTTGATAAATTTCAGTGCATTGTAAAATTTTTGGCTATGTTGAATGCGGTAATTTGATTCATCTCTCGATATTTATATTTGGTAGGGTTATATGAGACACCATGAGCAACTTACACGTCCCTCCATGTAACCCTAATTTCAATTTACCCTATAAAAGGGAAAAAGTGATCTCTTTTTGTCTCATTTGTGCTTGTTGACCTTGGAGAAAGTGATATTCAGAGAGAAGTCAACATGCTGGTTCCTTATGCTTCTCATCGATTCGAGCGCGTTCCGAGGTACTGGAGCACCATCGCATATGGACCACCGGTAAGTCAACCTTTTTGACCCCTTTTGGAATTTTTATTTTGTCATTTTTGATCATGTTTTCAATTTTGCCACACAGATATATCGGTTTAGCACGTCGGGATCAAAGCATAGCATACGATAGGTTTCGTAGTGCGTAGGGTCCAATAAAATAGGGTAGCGTCCGAAAAGTTTAGGATTGCGCAGCGGTAGGTTAGGGTAGCACTTAGGATTAGGTTAGCGCACTAGGATCATAGGGTAGCGCATAGGTTAGACCTAGCGCCTAGGGTTCCTAAAGGGTCGCATGGATAGGCATAGGTAGTGCGTAGGTGTGACCTAGTGCAGCGGGAAAGGGTTACAATGCATGAATCAAGTAGGATAGAGCATAGGGTAGTTTAGTGCTTGGGGTAGGTTAGGTGGCACCTTGGAGAAAAGGGATAGCACGTAGGTGCTAGCTAGCGCATAGGGTGGATTGGGTAGCGCTTTACGAGGACATGGTAGCACATAGGATTAGGTTAGCATGTAGACAAGATTGTTTAGCACATAGGTGGAAATTTTTGGTAAAGTGTGATTTTTGGATGAAGAAAATTGGTAGGTTGATGCCAGTTCTGCCAAGATAGGTGCAAATTGTCAGTCTGCGTGTCTGCTGTCATTGTTTTGATAAGTTGTCCAATATGAGTTCTGATATAACTTGATTTGATTTGCAATGTTTCAAGTTGATATTGATTTGATACTAATTTGATATGGATGTTTTTGATAGGGATATTTTTGATATGAACTTGATTTGATTTGAATTGTTTCAAGTTGATATATATTTGGAGCTTGAGTTGTTTTACAAGCTGCATTGATTGTGGAACTTGAGTTGTGTTACAAGTTGATATGAATGCAAAACTTGAGTTGTGTTACAAGTTAATATGGATGTGAAACTTGAGTTGTGTTACAAGTTGATATGATTGTGAAACTTGAGTTGTGTTACAAGCTGACATGATTTGATATGAAAATGGATTGATATGATGTGGAACTTGATTAGATTTTTAAAGTTTCAAGTTGATATGAATTTTATTTGGATATGAATTTCTTTGACGAGGAAACTGAGATTGGACTTGTTTTGCTTTGTGACAGGAGCATATTGGAGTGGTTCAGTTGTGAGAGCAATTTTTGAGACTGTGGTCATTGATACCACGATTGACACAGGCTGATAGAGATATTATTGAGAGGTGTGGCCTATCCTCTTTGTTAGAGATGCCTCAGTTTATTGTTAACGAGGGTTTATTGACAACATTAGCTGAGAGGTGGCACAATGATAGAAACACCTTTCATTTGGCGATAGGCGAGATCACAGTGACGCCTGAGGATTGCTACCAGATTCTGCGGATTCCTATGGTAGGGGCATTATTACCCTATGAGCAAAATGAGGAGGGTGGGATAGAGGCACTTCGCCGGATTCTTCAGGATGACACAGTTTGTGGATACGAGATCCCCTGGCAGGAGTTCTTAGATTTGGACTATGCTCCTCTACCATCAGTGCTGGCAGGTTTCATAGGTGGTTTCTTATGTCCTGACTGTAGGTTGAAGGGACTGGCGGTAGGATGGGGGTTGGTTCTAGAGGACATGGTGACACAGGGTTGCCGCTTTGCATGGGGGTCGGCTATGCTGGCCCACTTATACAGGGATTTGCATCAGGTGGTATACTTGGGTTATGGAAGTCTATCTGCTGGAGTTACACTACTACAAGTATGGGCATGGGGGTATATTCCCGTAGCCAGGCCACTGGTGGATAGAGATAGGCCTGTTGGGTGTGCTTACGCATACGGATATCGAGGGATAGTTTTCCAGCGTAAGCTGAGAAAACTAGAGCACTGGAGGAGAGTTTTTGATGACATTGATACGGTCGTCTGGCGACCATATACAAGTTGTGAGGTATGGGCAGAGGATGGGATGGAGATGCCCTATGTATAAATGTCCAGATATCTGATAGGGCGGACACCCTTTGTTATTGAGAGATTTTTGCATAGCCAGGTGTTGTGGCAGTATGGTCGATGACAGGGGATACCACAGGGAGCATGCTTATATGCTTGACAGAGACAAGATGTTCTAGAGTGGGGACCCACTATTGATAGCGCAATGACAATTGAGGAGTTGTTTCACTTAGTCGACCAGATATGGGACTATGCCCCTGAGATAGTGGATGTAGGGATGACTGATGAGTTTGCATCACTCTTTGCAGCATGTGAAGTGGCCAGGATATCAGATCCAGCAAATATGATTACCGCTTTTGATGATGATGAGGACGATCAACCCGAGAGGCTAGGGAGACGTGGAGAGGCTGGTGAGGAGGTGGATGAGGGAGGTAGTAATGGTGGAGGAGGTGGCCGAGGTCAGCGAGGGGATAGGGGGAGATTAGATTAGGGGAGGAGAGGAGATAGGGGTGAAGATGGTGGTGATAGGGGGATATGGGTTGAGAGAGTAGTGCGGTGGGCTGTGGTGGATAGAGGGAGAGGAGGTTTGGCAATTGGAGCTGGGGGTGAGGAGAGAGTTGGAGAGGTGATAGCGGTAGTGGGAGGGTATGATGATTTTAGACAACTGGCCCAGAGGAGGAGGTAAGATGTTTTACCTCCACCAGCACTGAGGACAGGCAGAGGGACAGGGGGTACCCCTTCACAGGTACCCCTGGAGATGCAAATTTTGATGCATCTGGAGGATGCATAGATTAGATCTATGTAGTTGTCAGTGCAGCAGTTGCAGACACAGTTGTTGGCGCATCAGCGTCAGATTATTCAGCTGGCCACAGAGTGGGATACAAAGATAGAGCGTCAGGGTCGAGCAGAGGAGCTCGCAATGAGTTTGCAGAGAGCAACAATAGGTGGCCCAATGAGAGACACCTTGAGAGAGATGGCTTTGAGAGCCAAGGAGGAAGAGTACTACCGATGACATTATAAGGATGCGGTGCACAAGGAGCGTCGAGTGCATAGTTTTACAGCGTTGAGATCTAGTCGATCTCGAGAGACTAGGTCGAGGACAGAGAGCAGAGACATGACAGGCCTCCTAGACAAGATCCACCTAGAGATCTAGGTGCTGGGACATCTACAGCGAGTCCGTCTCCCTTAGGAGATAGTCATACCTAAGAGACATTGTCTCCATTGTATTTTGACCTTTTTGTTGTATTTGGCACAGACATGACATATTTTGTACATTGATCAGTTTTTGAGATATATATATATATATATATGACACCATTTTCTTTGATTCTCATGTGATGTGTTATGGATGATGCTTTCTTTATGCTTTTGATTATTCTATGATGATGCAATTCTTAGATAGATGCATGTGATGTGATATGTGATGAATATGATGTGTTTAATACATGATGTTTTTGAGATGTGTCTTGAAAATGAGATGTATGATAATGATGTGCTGTGAGATGTATCTTGAAAATGAGGTGTATGATATGTTATGCTGCTAATTATAAAATGATATGCTGTGAGATGTATCTTGTATGATATGATATGCAACTAATAGTAAAATGATATGCAACTAATTGTAAAATGATATACAACTGATTGATTTGAGCATCCTCTTTCTACATTCGTCATCCCTGTATAGCCACATGTTGTTTGCTTTCTTTGTAGGTATCATTATTGAGCATTGATTTGTTTTGGGATATGTTGAAAATTTATACAAGCATAATGGTATAATTGAAACATAATGACCTGAGAAAAATTTACATGATTTTTGATTTTGCAAGATAGCACAAGCGTCAAGGTATAATTGAACCAGGATGACCTGAGTGCGGATTGCGTATAAACAGACAAGATTAAACCATTTGTATGCATGATGTGGGATCATATCTTCAGTGATATGCTTGGAATCACATCTCGAGACAAGTATCTGCACAGTACAAATGATCGCCTCACAGACAGTAAACTAAAAAGTATTGGAGTCCCCATGATTTTCTTTATCATGAAGCATTTAAGAAAATGTAGAGGATCCAATAATTCAAAAAGTTCAAGTGCAAAAATAGTCAAAACTTTATGCAAGATGCAACATTTGATACTTCAGAAAATCATCCATCATATTTTGTGAATCCCGTTAAGTGATGAATGTGTGGTTTTTGAGTTTTGTTTGCTGGATATGATGTTCTGAGTTTGCGACAAGTTTTTGACATCTTGAATGTGCTGCAAGTTCTGATTGATACTACCCCTAGCTAAATGTTCCTCTTAAGGTGGATATGTACAGTGATTACCAAGCCATGGTGAGATGCAGTGAAATAATATGCGTATAAACCAGGATAGTGACTACGCTAAGTATGTCCTGGATGGATATTGTGATAAAAATGTCGAGTGATGGCCGATATAATGGTAAAAGATAGATAGAGGAGCCGTCCTCTCACAATAGTGCTTGTTGCCAGATTTTCACCAGTTGCTTTTATTGTACCTTTTTATTTGCTTTTTCTTGATTTTTGATTTTTTGACTTTTCCGTGCATTTAGACTACTCAAGTGTAGTATTTCTTCAGATGGATGATGTTAGTTGGTTCGTTAAGCATATCCCCTTCTGAAGTTTTTAGTTGATAAGCACCTAATCCATAGGCTGATATGATGACATAGGGACCTAACCAGTTAGGTTCAAATTTCCCTTTCTTTTCCCGATCTTGCTGATTTCTAGGATTTTCCTTGAGTACTAGGTCACCAATTTTAAAAATTCTAGGAATGACCTTGTGGTTGTAGCTTCTGCACATGCGGTGCTGATATGCTTTGAGATGAGTGTAGGCATGTTGGCGTCTTTCATCTAGCAGTTCTAGCTCTTGTAGTCGGTTAACTCGATACTCTTCATCTGGAATTAGGCCTTTCAAAGAGACTCTGAGAGATGGAATTTCTACCTCTAATGGTAAGATTTCTTCTGATCCATATACCAATGAATATAGTGTAGCTCCCATAGGTGTGCAGATGCTAGTTCTGTATGCCCAAAGTGCTAGATTGAGTTGTACATGCCAATCTTTGCCCGCATTATTCACTGTTTTCTTTAAGATTTTCAATATTGTTTTGTTGGATGCTTCTGCCTGATCATTCCCCTGTGGGTAGTAAGGTGTAGAGAAACGATATTGGATTTTGAATTTATCACATAGTTCTCGCACATATTGGTTTTTGAAAGGTCATCCATTATCTGTGATGATGGAACTTGGAATGCCATATCTGCAGATCAGATAATTAAGGATAAAAGAGGCAATTTGTTTCCCAATTACTATGGTCATGGGGACTGCTTCAATCCACTTGGTAAAGTATTCTGTTGCAGTTATAATGAACTTGTGTCCATTTGAAGATGGATGAATTTTGCCGACTAAGTCCAGTCCCCACTGGCAAAAGGGCCAGGATGTTGTGAATGGCTGCAGTTCTTGTGCTAGTGCATGTATAAGATTGCCATGGATTTGGTATTTAGGACACTTCTTTGCAAAGTGATAAGAGTCTTTTTCCATTGTCGGCCAGTAATATCCCATTCTTAGAAGCTTTTTAGCAAGAGTAGGACCACTTGAATGTGTGCCACATATACCTTCGTGAAGCTCTTGTAAAGTGGAATCAAATTCATTATGATCAAGGCAATGAAGAAGAGTACCATCTAGACCTCAACGGTACTAAGTATCAGTAGTGAGAGTATAACGGGCGGCTTGCCAGATAAAGTTGCATTTTTGGTTTTGGGATAGGTTAATGGGTAGGATATTGCTTTTAAGATAGTCGTATATTAGTCCATATAATGGAGAGTCCGAATTGGTCAAGGCATAGATAACATGGGAATCAGAATGATCATAGGCTGGGGAGAATAGTTGCTCTACCAGAAACTCGTAATGATTCTGTTGCTCTGGAATTTGCAGTAGTGAAGCGATAGTAGCCATTGCATCAGCTGCTCTGTTATCCAACCTTGGTATTTTCTCGAAGGTGATGTGTAAAAAATATTGTTTAAAATCATCCACCATTCGCTTGTATGGTAGCAACTTGTCATCCTTTGTCTCCATTCCATGACCATTTTGATGCCTATAACCAGTGCCTCATGTTCAACAACATTATTTGTGCATGGAAACATAAGCCTATATGATCTCGGTATAGTGTGTCCTTCAGGAGTGATGAACAAAATGCCAGCACCTGAGCCATGTTGAGTATATGATCCACCAAAGTATAGGGTCCATTGTTTGGTGGAAATAGCGAGAACATCTTTGTCTAGAAATTCGATCTCCATAGGTTGTTTTCCAGGTAGTGGTGCTTCAGCCAATTGATCTGCAATTGCTTGTCCTTTGATAGCTCGTCGCTCTATGTAGTGGATATCAAATTCACTGAGAATCATGACCCATTTAGCCAATCTGTCTGTAAGAGCTGCCTTGCTGAGTAAATATTTGAGAGGATCAATTTTTGCAACTAGCTTAATTGTGTGAGCTAGCATGTAATGCCAAAACTTTTGGGAGGCAAATACTACTGTTAGACAAGCCTTCTGAATGAATGTATAGTTGAATTCATATCTGTTCAATGTCTCACTGATGTAATATATAGCTCGTTCATTGCCCTGTTGATCCTTTTGTGCTAACAATGCCCCTAGTGATATATCTGTTGTTGAAATGTAGAGAATGAGTGGCTTCTCTGCTATTGGTGGTACTAGAATTGGTGGTTTCACTAGATATTACTTGATTTGATAGAAGAATTCTGCACATTTGGCTTCCCATCTGAATGGTACATTTTTATGTAGCAAATGATTGAACGCGATAATTTTATCTACTAATTGAGCGATGAATTGCCTGATTGATTGGAGCCGTCCTTGTAGAGATCTGAGCTGGTTGATGTTATTTGGTGGTGGCATCTCCATAATGGCTTGTACCTTCACTGGATCCACTTCAATACCCTTAGCTGAAACTATGTAGCCTAGTATTTTGCCTGATGTAACCCCGAATACACACTTCTTAGGGTTGAGCCTGACTTGGAATTTCTCCAATCTGTCAAAAATATTTTCTAAGATGCTTAAATGATCTGCTCTGGTGAATGATTTAGCTAGTAAACCATCCACATAGTTTTCCACAAAGGTATGCATCATGTCATGAAAGATTGTTGTCATTGCTTGTTGATAAGTTGCTCCTGCATTCTTTAAGCCAAAAGGCATGACATTCCAACAGTATGTTCCCCAAGGACAGGTAAATGCTGTTCTATCTTGATCCTCCGGGACTATCTTGATTTGATTATAGCCTGAAAAACCATCCATTAGTGATAGCATTGCATGGCCTGCTGTGAGGTCTACAATTATGTTGATACTGGGTAAAGGAAAGTCATCCTTGGGACAAGATTTGTTGACATCTCTAAAATCAGTGCATATTTGGATACTACCACCTGGTTTTGATACTGGGACAATATTGGAAATCCATTCAGCATAGTCGATAGGTCAAATAAATCTGACATCTAATAGTTTCTTTAGCTCCGCTTTAACCATGAGTGCCACATGTGGATTCATCTTTCACAGTTTTTGCTTGACTAGCTTTGCTCCTGGAGTAATAAATAAGTGATGCATGATTAATTATGGATCAATTCTGGGCATATCTACATATGACCAAGCAAAGTTGATTTGCTTTTCTTTAAAAAATTTGATAAACGCTAATCTTTCTTCCTCTGTCAAAGATTCAACAAGGTGTATATTTTTGGCTGCTTCTGTAGTACCAATGTTGATTGATTGAGTGGGCTCAATCAATATGGGTGATCGCTCATGATAATGTTCAGGAAGAGTGTCAAGTCTCCCATCTTTAGGTTCCTTACAAAGGTTTTCACCCTCAATGCGTCCTTTATTTTTACTTTTTTGTGATCTATTGCTGCCATTGACTGGTTTTCAGCAGTAGATCCTTTATTTTGTTCATTTTTGCGACTGAGAGACTTGGTACTCCCCTGATTGTAGATGTCGTTACTTTGTTCATTAGTAGAGTCTGTTTTCGGGTTAATGGTACATAAGTAATGGATAATAAATTCATCATTTGGGAAAATTGGTATATCATGAGTTTTAGGTTCGTCGCAGTCTATGAGGTCAGGAAAGACAAGTGGTATGGAGTCGTTAGGTGGATCAAGCTCAACTGCTGTAAGTGTCAGGATGGAGGTATCATCATGATTGGCCTGGGTGTCAAAGAAGTTAAGGATTTCATGGTATCATCTTCCGTATAGACTTGCTCGTAATGTCGTTGCTCACTTTCCTTGGCGTCATAGATATTTTGTGGACCAAATTCAAGTGGTCTAGATTCTGTGTCGCGTTCTTCTTGAGAGATGGGTGTATGACTGTCATTTGCACAAATATCTTCAATAACATTAGAACAACTACCCCATTCATATTCATTGGAATCAGTCTCAGAGGTAGTATCCCAGATTTTGGTAGTGCTGTGGACTGGTATGTTGTAGGGTGAGAATAGGTCTTTGATGATTGATACAAGTTTGATAGTTTTCTCTGATTCTGTGTCAGATCCAGCTTCCACTCTTTGCATTTGTTCATATACTGTCTCTCCTTGGGGAGGAATAATGTTATCAGGAGGTGATTTCTCTTTTTCAGATATTGGTTCTTGAATATGATGTGCTTCTGTAGTAGATGTTTCCTTCATTTGTTTGATGGGCTTATCTTGATGTTTCTTTTGTTCTTGATTTTCACATTCTTTGCGTATTGTCTCAGCTGACTTAAATAGTGATTCCTGCCAGGAATCTTCCTTGTATTTCTTCTTTTCTTTTCACTAAGGTTTTTGGTATTTGCGTGGTGTCTTCTTTGGCAGTAGAGTGAGTTCATAGCCCAATCCTTTTTTGTCTATACTGAATTGTGAAGGAGGATCCAATGGTTCTGTGATGCCTTTCTGACGCTTGTCGATAGGTCCTTTGCCATGGTATCCCATTCGTTGCATGATTAGGTAACCTTTTCCATACAGGTGCGTTGGTATAGCCACCTCCACAGTAGCCGCTCTGTCTTCTTCCTCATCTTTGTATAGCCAACTAAGGATGTCTTTCTCCTCTGATTCATGTGCTAGAGTTCCTAGTTGAATAAATTTGCCATCAAACTTGGTGATGGGCTGTGTTGCTTGATGTGTTGATGCTGAAGGTAGCCCATGAGATTTAGATGATACTGGTAAGTTGGCTAAACATAATGGCTCCAAAGAGTATTCTCCCATGCCTTTCTCTTTGATTTTCATCTTCTGTTTGAAATCCATAGATAGTGATGTAGACTTTTCTTGCTGAAGATCTGGTGCTGAGTTACTTTGTTTTTCTCTATTATGTGGAACCAAGCTGTCTTGGGCTGCCCCCATAGCATTACAATGTTGAAAAGGATTGTGATCTCGTGATATAGAAATCTCCTGCCCATTGTAGGGGAACTTAACAAACTGATGATAAGTAGAAGGTACTGCTTGCATTTCATGTATCCAAGGTCGACCCAATAAGATATTGTATGTGAGGTCTATGTCTAAGACTTAGCACATAGTGTCCTTTTGTATTGGTCCTACTTGAATTGGCAACATTACTATTCCTTTGGATGATCTCTCTTTGTCATCATATTCTTTGATAGTGATCTTTTTTGTGTGGATCAATAGATTGCTTAGAGAAGCCTAATGCACAGATAAGTTTTAAGGTACGGATATTAAGTCTAGCTCCTCCATCTATTAATACCCTTTTGACTTGATACTTGTAGACCAAGACTTCAATGTGGAGTGGAGTATTGTGTGGATGGCTCAATGAGATATTATCATGCTCAGAAAAAGTGAGGTTATGAGGCCCTGCCATATGAGCTACCATGGCTTAGAGTTTGTCAGCATCCAACTCTTGAGGTACATTTGTTTCTAGTAACGCTTGTTTTAATATGTTTTTGTGTTTTGGTGAAAGTTTCAGCAACTCCAGTATAGATATTTGAGCAGGAGTCTTGTGCAGTTGACTGACTAGATCATATTGAATTTTTGGTATGGTGTTTGTCATTGACATATGCCCTTTTAAGACATATTTTTGAGCTCTGGTTGTTACGTTGATAGATTCATGTTCATGCTTGTCTTTGATTGTGATGACGTTCACTTGATTATCCTCCATTGATATATGATTGATGGTGTTATTGTATATGTGATTGATACAAGCTCCATGTGTATCATTTGAGGTTGAAGCTCCATCCTTGTTGTAGTTTGGAAGAGGATTCTTAAAGGCTCCATGGTCACTGTTTGTCTTGAGACCATCGACGGTTAAATCACCTCTATCAATCATGTCTTGAACAATGTTTTTCAGTCTCATGCAATCATTTTTTTGATGACCTTTGTTGTGATGAAAATCACAAAAGTGTGAGTCATTCCACGAAGGTGGTTTGATTTGTGGTTCAAAGTTGTTGATCACTAGTAAGGAAATAATTTTGTTTGCCAAGAGTTCTCTGAATGATGACTCCAGTGATTTCCCTAGTGGTGTGTAAATGCATTTTGGAAATTTGTTTGCATTACCTCGTGAGTTTGGATTAGGTCCTCGATTGGTATTATTGTTTTGGGCATTGTTGGTGTTGCTTGTGTTGAGTTGATCTTGATTGGTATTTGGTGCATAAGTGTTAGTGCCTTGGTTAGAACCTTTGGGATTCTTTGTAGCTTGAGGATTACCTAATAACGCGAGCATGGGTTGCTTGGATTTTGGATCATTTCATTCATTGCCTCCTTCATTCCTAGTGTTTTTGTTTCTGGTCCAGAATCTGGATTTGTCTAAGTTGTTGTAGTTGTTGTAATTGGATGAACTTGTTCCTTCTTTGAAGAATTTTAATGTTCCTTTCTTGACACATTCTTCTTCTACTTGGATGCCATTCTCAATCAACTTGGAAAAAGATGGTATGCACTGAAGTTTGAGCATGTAACACATCTCACTATTCAAGTTGTCGATGAAGATCTCCATCTTTTCCTTTTCAGGCACATCTCGAGGATATCTCAAAACCATACGCCGCCAACGTTGAAGGAATACCATGAATGTTTCATTGTTTTTCTATTTGGTATTATAGACATCTAACATGGTGATAGTGTGCTAAATGTTATAGGAATATTGAGTTATGAATTTGTTGACTAATTCATCGAATGATCTAATAGGAGGTGTGATTTTGGATAACCATTCCATTGTTTTCCCTCCCAAGCTTCTTGGGAATAACCTCAATAAATAGGTGTCATCATTGGAAAATTCTAGACTCATTGTACAAAATTCTTGCACATGATCATGAGGATCGCTTTTCCCATCATATTTGTCAAATTTGGGAATGTTTGAGTTTGGGGGAAAAGGCACCATGTTCAATTGTCTATCAAAAGGATAAGGACAAATTTCACTTAAGGAGTACCATACTGTTGTCCCTTGTTGCATGTCTTGCATTTGTCGTTTTAACATTTGCATTTGTTGAGTGAGAGCAATTAAAGGTGCATTATTTTGCCAAGGGAAGAGTTCTTCCCTTGCATTAGTTCTAGGCTGAAATGGTGTGTGGAATGGTATGTTTTGCTCGGGGATGTTTTTCTTAGGGATATCTTGCTCGAGCAAGTTCTGTTCTGGTAGATTTTGCTCATGTATGTTTTGTTCAAGGTCACGGGCTTCTTCCTCTCTTTGTCATTCTTGATATTCATAATGTCAAGATCTTGTTCTAAAAATGTCAGTGTCCAAATCTTCAAGAAGTTTAACTCCTTTGCTTGTGAGCATGAGAAGATATTTTTCTTTGTCATTTTCCATGAGCATTTCCACAAACCTTTGAAATGAAGCGCTTTCTTGACACTCCTGACGGAGTTCCTCAGTAATTTCAGTGTCCTCTAGATGCGGACCCTCGAAAGGATTTGATAATCTCAGATTCATGCTGGATTCCGGTTGCATTTTGCTTTGTTTGTTTCTTTGAGAGCGAGTAACAACGGGCATCTAGTAAAAACTTTCAGTGACAAAGGGAATGAACTCCTCTTCGATGTGTTGCTCAGGGGTTGGTGGTTCAAATCGGGGTATATTGTAAGTGATGCAGTCTTCAGGAAAGAAGGCCAGATTGATCTTCCCTCCTTGATTTATGCGTTGACTGAATGCTGATTTTTGACAAAATGCCCTACTCCTCACAGGTTCCTTGTCAAATTCATTGGTTTTGTTTTGAAGATACAAGCATATATGATGAAGGAATGCGCGATGATATTTTAAGAGTTGGCGATTGATGTGTAAAAACTTATTTCTTTTGGCAAGTTTCGAAGAACTGGGTTGATGTTTCTTCAACTTAGTGTTATGATAAATACTCTTTCTTCTCAGAATATGAGGATTAGTAATGCACAAGCGATCAATAGTTTCCTTTGATTTGTTTTGGGTTTAGTTTAGCTTGTTTTGGAAACTCAAGTTTTGCTTTATCAAAATGAAGGTTTAGATGCTCCCTCATGACAAAGTGTGTCAAATGATATGGAATACGAGCTTTCCCGATATGGAAACTCGATTTGACAACTTGGAGTTTTTAAAACAAGTGTGTTTTGGGATAAAAATATGTTTGATTGAAGGACCTGTTTGATACTTGTGATGAGGCTTCCTGATTTTGATAGGAGAGATGTGTTATCTTGCGACTAGTTTCAGATTTTGGACAACTTGGTTCGATGGAAAACTTACTTTGAGAATAGTTTTTGATACTCTATTTTTGGTTTTCTGTTTGATGAAGTTCAGGTTGAGGAAGGAAATCTCCTAAATTTTTTTTCAAAATTTTCAAAACTGACCTCTGTTTTGCCCCTTGTTTTTCTGGTTTTGGCTATGTGCTAAAGCAGAGACATGATGCACTATAGAAAGTTCTCAAAGCGCTAGAAAAAGACCCTACGCCAATGAAACTTAAAAAGTGAAAATGTGGTCTCAAAGAGGCTTGTTCACACACCCACAAGACTTCTTGGTGCAAGTTATGGAGTCATGAGGAATGACTCAACTTCCCAAGGTAGGTTCCATGGTTCTCTATCTCACAAGGTCCCTCAAGCCAATGCCTTTGCTCTCAAATACTGAGCAAAGTGTCTTAGGGATGACAAATGCAAGAACGAGGGATGCTTTGGATTGATGTGTATATGAAATGCATCCTATCTATGCATGATTCTACAAATGAAGTAAACTAGATTATAAGATGACAAGGTTAGTAGAAATACTATCCTAACATGATATAATAGTTAATGATCTAAGCTAATGATAAAGCAAATACTCTAAAATGCTTATTAGATTAATTCCTATTACAAAGAGAAGCTTAGATGTATTGATAAATTTGAGCATAAATGTGATACTAAAAGCTTGCATGGATCTTTAAAATGGAGGAATGAGAGCTCTATTTACAATGAAAATAGGGCAATGGATGGTCAAGATTGAAGGAGTTAATCAAGGGTCAAGATTGAAAGTGATCAATCCATGTTTACAATTTTCACCAATGAAATGGTGACAATTGTCAACATAAGACTGCTTGAGAGGAGATGAAAGAAGCATTACATGCTTGAGAAGACTTCATGGTTACCTTAGAAGGTAAGGGTTAAGGTTAGGTTAAGGCTATCCAATGGATAGAGATTTTACCCAAGGGATAAACTCTTGTGCCAAGTTTAAAGGGATAACCATGGTCAAAGAAATGAATGCTTGATGAGACCCCTGGGTTAGATGGAGGTTAAGTTAGGCAAAAAGTCTCTAACCATGCCACTAAGGGTTAGTTAACCATTAATGGTTTGAAAACTTTGGGGACAAATTTGTAAGAGTCCTTCCAAATTTGGGGCTATTCAACAAGTTAGCTTGTTGAATGGATAAAGCCTTTAATGCTTTTAGAAGACTTTACTCCATATTTGAGAAGTGACCTCCTCAAATTTAGGGAATGGGGATAATGAATGGGTTTGGGTTAATTGATTAGGATTAGAGTGATTCTAGATGAAATTAGGAATAGGGTTAGGATGCAAGTGGGAGATGTAGGAAAATGCGAGTGGGTGAGGGAAAATAGAATTAATTAAAATAAATTGTTTTATTTCAATTTGGTTGCAAGTTAGGAAATTAAATAAATTAGATTTATTCAATTTGGGGTAAACTATTAATTAAATGTAAATTTAATTAAAAAGTAAGAAGAAGGGATTTTAATTAAATAAAATGATTTATTCAATTAAATGATGTAAAGGGCTTAAGTGAATTTAACTAAATAAATGGAATAATTTATTTAATTAAATAGAAGAATGTGGGTGATTTAATTAAATTAAATTTAACTAAATAGAGGAATGAGAATAAAATGAACATTAAATATTCATTTAGGAATACGGTCATTTTTATACGTCTACAACTCTTATTGAACCCTAATCTAACATAACCCTAATCCTAACCTTACTAATTAAATACTAACCCTAGTAATATTCAAACCATAATCATAATTAAACCCTAACCCTCACTTGAATATATCTCTTAAAACTCTATTTGAATTGTAACCCTTATTGGAACTCTTATCTTTATTTCTAATTCTAACCTTAACCCTATTGAATTATAACATTAAGTCTATTTGGACCCTAACCATAATTTTACTCTAACCCTAACTAAATCCTAACTTTATTGAATCATAGGCCTAACTCTAACACTTATTAAACCTTAACTATAATTACACTCTATCAATAACCTTAGCTGAACATTAATCCTAATTTAAATAACCCCGACTTTAACATTTGTTAAGCCACAACTCAAGTTGAATACCAACCGTAATCTTATCCCTAACCCTTATTGAAATCTCACTCTAATTTAATTTTAATCCTAATTCCATCTCTAATTCTAATTCTAACTGTAAATTTAACCCTAGTTTAACATTGAATCTAACCCTAATTAAACCATAAATCTAACCTTGTTTAAACCCTTTCCTAACATTAATCCTAACCCCAATTTAATCCTAACCCTAAGTTTAGCTATAACTTTAATTATATCCTAACCATAACCCTTATTCAATCCCAATCATAACTGAAATATTTTCCCCTAACATTAACCCTAATCCTAATTGAATCCTAACCTTAACCATAACCCTAATCTAATATTAACTTTAATGCTATCGAAACTTTATTCATTATAGAGCTGTAGCATCGTAAATTGTATCTGCATACAATTTCATCCTCACTTGGACCTCAGTTTGGTATTATGTCTTTTATTGCTTGATGTCCGCTTTAATGCTATTGACACCCTCTAAGATTCTACACTTTTAACTTTTTTGGCCCTTGTTCAAATCCGAGTCCTGATAAATAGAACTAGGGTGTTGGGGGCACCCTGGTCCGAGCTCAAGACTATGATGCCCCCATCGCCTTGGTGCTCTTAATTAGGACCCAAATTTGATGCCATCAAAAATCGTTTCCAATGGGTGAGAAATAAGGCTTTGTGTTGGTCTAGTTTGAAAATTCAAACATTAAATGCATAGTTAGGTATAAAAGGAAGCCCACCCCCCTCAATTTTGAGACCTCGATCGCAATCCCAATTACACTCTAGCAAATTCAACTCAAATTCAAGTGAGTAAGCAATCAAGCATTCATCAAGCATTGAAGGAGAGGTCAAGTCAAGTTCAAGCATTCAAGATGGCATCCATGATCAACCTTCCATGAAGATATTCTACATGAAATCCTAAACCCTTTGCATGAGGATTCAAGCAAGCTTCATCAAGTTATCAAATTCAATTACAAGCATTCAAATTCAAATCTAGCCTTTCCCTCAAAAGAAAAACATTTTACTTCGATTCAATTCTATTTCCATTTCAATTATACTTTCAATTTTAAGGTTAATTCCTAAATCGAGGTTTGACCTAAGGCAAACCCCTATCCACAACTCTTCTCTCTCAAATTTATTCAAGTGTTGCAACTGAAGATTTCATTAGATCAGGCAACGATGAACATGTTCAAAATTTACAAGCACTAAAAATGGAGGACCAAGTAGCTCCCATTGTCATGGTCCCAAAAATTTAGCTTGATCTTCTGGTAGTGGATTTTGTGCATCTTCCTGATCTGAAAAATATCGCACTTGTTCACCCTGAATCTACATGACCAAGTCATCCCACCCTCCTAGTCCCAAATATTCATCTCGAATTTTTAGCTACAAGTCCTAATCAATTTTTTCTTCTCAAATCTTTGTCTATAGCTCTATGTGAAATCTAAAACATTGTCATTACTATTTTGGTCCAATTCCTTATTGCTTTCCCTAGATCTAACCTTAAAATATATAAAATTTTAACTCTCTAAAAGAGAGAATATTCAAATAGTAAATCTAATCAACATTTTAGTCCTCTTCTCTAATTGAATTGTGGCTAAACCTATTGGGTTTACTTCCTCTTTTAAACTGTAAGGCTGATCTTGTGAAATTGGTGGTTTTAATATCCTAATTGATGAAACTCTATTTTCACCAACCAAACATTTTGGTGAACCCATCATTCTTACATTTGCATTAATTATGTTTTTTTTGTACTCATATATTATATATGCACTTGAATTACATAAATTTAGAGGTTAAATTCATAAAAACCCTAATTTATTCTTGTAAAAGTGACTTGTTGGTTGCATAATTTTTCAATTGCATGCTCAAATCTGATTGTTATGATATGTTATGTTCAGATTTAGATGCATCTAGTGTTCAATATCACAATTCACAACATTTAATTATTGGTTAATAAATCATTTTACAAGGAAATTGCATTGCTTAATCATAATTTATATTTCAAATATTTGCAATCAATATTTTACTCTTTGTGCATGAGTTTTGTTATCCTTATTCCTACATCCAATATTCTTGTGAGAAGAAGTTATAGACTTAGGGCTTTCAAATGTTTAAATACTAAGGATATGGAGTGCCAGATGAATAACCTATTCCATGCGAATGTTGGTGCTTCCTCTAATCCTACACGTGACATACCCCACATCATGGAGACTCATTCTCCTCATACTTACCATGATGAGAATGACTCACTAACTAGGGTTATTGATGCAGGAGCATCCCCGATTCTTGGCAATCTTGCATCGACTAAAAAATATTTCTCTTTTAGTTTGTTCATGTTTTGCACTTTCAACATTTCTTTCTACATTTTCTTGCATTTTCTCACCGGATCTTGTGGAGATTAATTTTTCTTGTGGACATGATCATCTCTCTTTTCCCAAAACTGCAAAACATTTAGATCATTTTCCGACAAGTTATCGCTTCTGGATTCCAAGACAGTTTTCTGGCTTAGAACCCCGGAACTGCTTGGACCTATTCGCTATTGGTGAATCTTGCGGATCCTTTTCATAGCTTGCGGAGCTTTAGTTTGTTGATCCCAATGTTCCTTGGTGTGTGGCTGATCTTCTCTCTGATCCGCACTTCATCCTTTGGATTTTTCAGATAATTCTCTTTGGTGGAGGCTGACTTGGTGGTCTTTCACGTTTCATCATGTTCATCGTTGTTTGATCCCTCTTGGGCCAACCAGATCTACCTGAATCATATAAATAATTGTAATTGAGAATTAGAAATAGTTCCATAAAATATAGAAAATATATTTTAGGATTTAAAGGTCTGGAGTTAACCGATTCTATAGTTGAGAATGTATGTAGCAGGCCAGTGAGCCAAATCTTGTAGCCTGGATGTTACCGATCATTTGTAATCAGTTTTCATGATCTAATTCATTCAATTCTGCATTGCCTCCTTCATCTTGTCTTGCTTTCGTTGTGTTTACTCTTGCTACACGGTCTAGATAGATCTCATTGAGGTCCCTCCCAATCGTGACTGCACCAAGTGGTATTAGAGTGAGATTTCATTCCAGAGATTGTGTTGTCCCGAAGATCTTGTTGTGGGGTGGCAAATTGTGGATCCGACTTGCAACTGCAGAGGACTAGCGTGAAGATGGTGCAAAGAAGAAATAGGAATGGTGGAGTGTGTGGGAATGTAGACCTTGTTGTGATGAAAATGTTGAGAGGAATTGCATCCTGGTTAGAAGATGTTGAAACAACCCAGAGAAGAGGTCAACATATTGAAGATGTGAGTGAAGACGAAGAAGAGGAAGCATTGTTAGAACAAGTAGCAAATCCATCGACGATCGATCTAGAAGAAGAGAGGTTCTTGAGGGTTTTGAGTAGGGCAAACACTAAACCATATTTTACTCCACCGGAGTATGATGGAAAGTTGGATTCAGATGAATTAATGGATTGGATCTCAAAGATGGAGAAGTATTTTGATTTTGAGAACACCATAGAAGAAAGAAAGGTGAAATATGCTTGTAACCGGTTGAAAGGTCATGCATCTCTTTGGTGGGAACATTTGCAGGTTGATAGACAAAGAAGAGGTAAAGAGAAGATCAATAAAGTGTGAAGGAGTATACCGAAGCATTCTATAAGTTGAATATCAGATCCAAACATGTTGATGATGAGGTTGAACAAGTTGCAAGATATTTGAATGGGTTGCAAATGTCTATATAAGATAAACTCAGTTTGATCAAGTTGTAGAGTGTTGAAGAAGCTTACCAATATGGCCTGAAAGCAGAAGAAAAGTTGAACAAAAGACATGAGCAGAGACAAAGAGGTAGAGGTGGAAGGTTTTCTGGAGGGAGATTTCAAGGAGGAAGAGGATGAGGAACCTGTACAGATCAAAACAAGGACAAGTAAGTAAGAAAAGATGGTAGTTCATACTAGAAGGATTATCGAAATTTCTATCAAAGAATAAAACCTGATGTTACCATAATGAAATATTTGGGAAAGATGATAGAAGACAAGATAAGAGAGTGTTTAGAGGGACTTGTTTTAAGTGTGGAGGAGAAGGACATCATGCTTTTGAATGTAAGAAAGCAGATAACATTGCGAGAACAACATTGGTAGAAGAAAGCCCCATCAAATTAGCTAACAAATCGGAAGATGGAGAACTGTTGATGATGAGGAGAGATTTGTGTCATACCAGAGAAGATGAAGAGCCCTTGCAGAGGAGAAATTTGTTCAAGACCAGATGTAAGGTATCCGATAAGTGTTGTAAAGTAGTCATTGATAGTGGTAGTTTGGATAATCTTGTTTCAGAAGAAATGGTGAATAAATTGAAGTTGGAAAGATTGAAACATCCTAAGCCTTACCAAATAGCTTGGATTCAGGATGATCATAAGTTGTTAGTGAGTGAGCAATGCTTGGTGAAATTGAAAATTGGAAATTATCATGATGAAGTTTTGTGTGATATTATGCCTATGGATATTTGTCACCTTTTGTTGGGAAGACCTTGGCAATTTGATAGACATGCAATACATTATGGAAGGAAGAACATATACATTATTGTGGGAAATGAGATGAAACAAACCTTGTTACCCTTAGAGGAGCCCCTGAAGAGTGAAGTCTGTATGAATGCTAGAATCTGTTTGGTGGATGGAAGGAAATTTTTGGATGGAATGAGACATGAGAATGTGTGTTTTGCCTTAGTTCCTAAGAAGCGTGTGGACCTCATTGCTGAAGTGTGTGGACCTATACTTGGTCTTGGTTGATCTAGGTTATGGACCGACATTGATGTAACGTGTGGATAGGACCTATTGTTGTATTTCTGGGATATCTTATGTGTTGAATATTATTTGTTTTGGTCTAAGGCTAACATGGTTTGTAATTATGTAGTTGGTTTATTGTCTGGTGGTTGACCTGATTGTTTATGGTCGAGGGTTTGTATAAATAAGATGTAAGATCTCATTGTAGATCATCATGGTTATTATAAGAGGTCATGATCAAGTAATGTAATGCACAAATAATGTAATATCATTCAGGCAGAGGAGTTGGTTGATCATTGGAGATCTAATTGGGTTTGTAAGAGGATTTAGTCCTCCAGTATTGAGCTTAACCAGAACTGTACTCAGGCATAGGAGATGCTATCTTTTGCAGTTCAACACTTCTCCGGATTGTAGTCTGGATTTGTATGTAGTTAGTGAGGCTCCTTTTGTGATGAGAAGTGTGCTCTAGGCTGTTGGCCTTCCTGCAAGTGCAAGCCCCTTCATTGTAAATTCACATCCTTACTGCAAAAGTATTATTTGACTGTGGGTAGGCTTCCCATCATGGTTTTTCCCTTTACCGGGTTTTCCACGTACAAATCTTGGTGTTGTGTGGATGACTTTTATTTTGTGATTATTATTTATGCTTAATTGGATTAACTGCTATTCCAGTATTATTGTTTTGGGTTCTAGTATTGTTGTTTTAAATTACTAATTCTTCTGGTAATCGATGACAACTGATTCACCCCCCCTCTTAGTTGTCTTTCGGTTATTTGAACTGTCTAACAATTGGTATCTGAGCATTGGTCCTCTCTGTAGAAAGCTTAACTGCTTGAGGAAGATCCTATGGCGACTAACAGTTCAAGTTCATCCAGTTCTTCTGGAGCTATTTTTCAAAGGGATATACCGAGGCTTGAAGGAACAAATTATACAGTATGTCAGATTAAGATGGAGACTCATCTGAGATGTCTTGGCAAGGAGTTTTGGGAGATCACACAGAATGGTGTCACACCCTATAATCCGGGATCTGGTAATCCTCCTTCAGAAAACTTGGACAAGGAGCTTGAGAATGATTGTAGATCAAGAGAATTCCTCTTGTGTGCACTTTCTTATCAACAAATAATGGGATTAACCGACAAATCATCTGGAATGGCTACATGGGATAAGTTGCAGACTCTTAATGAAGGTGACCCTATAGTGAAGATTGCTAAACTTGATGGTTACCAGGTGAGATATGAAAACCTGAAGATGGAAGAAGATGAAAGGATTACTGCATTCATGGAAAGGGTAAATGAGATTTTTATGGGAATTTAATGTTGTGGTGGAACTCTAAGCGAAGATGAAATTGTTTCTAAAGTCCTAAGAGACCTACCACCAGATTACGAAATGAAGGCTACTGCTATTAATGAGTTGAGAATAATGACTAATACATCTGTCAACAAAGATACTTTGGTTGGGAAACTATCTTCTTTTGAGCTTGAGGAATTTGGACCTTCTAGAGTTGTGAAGACTGAACCTTCTTTTCATGCATCTACATCTACAACCGGTAAGCAAGATTGGAAAGCTTAATATGCAAAAGAATTAGAAGATATGAAGAGAGAAGATGATGAGTTTGGGAAACTTGAAGCACTATTTGCTAGAAGAGTACCGAAAGGACCGGTAGGAAGTAAGTATGAAGGAAAAGAACCTTTTAAATGTTTTGCATGTAATAAGATTGGTCATTTTGCATCTAGATGTTCTGAAAGGAATTCAAGATTTGAAGAAAGAGTTAAAAGATCATTTAAGCCTAACCCTGGATATCAGAACAAGTATAGATTCAAGAAAAACAAAGTCAAATCATGCTACATAGCGGATGAGGAAGGCATTACTGATTTAGATGATGAACTGGCAAAATATTTTGCTAGTGGATCCGACAATGGGAAGGAATGGGTATTCTTGGCTATCAAGGAAGATGATCCAACAATGGAAGAGAATGTACCTGAGGAGAAGGCACTTGCTGCTAAAATTGAGGATAAGGATGAATGGGTAATTAACAGTGGTTGTTCACATCATATGACTAGAGTTGTGGAAAGGAAAAATAGAACTATCTTGGATGTTGCTAGAATAATGATGATGGAAGCTAATCTACCTTAGATCTATTGGAGAGAAGCAGTTAGTACAACGGTTTATACATTCCACAAAGTACATATCAAAAGGAGAAACTGGTAAGACACCTTATGAATTATGGTTTGGCAATACACCTACAATAAGTATTTTAGAATTTTTGGTAGTAAATGTTATATCACGAGAGATAATACTATTGGGAAATTTGATCCTAGAAGTGATGAAGGCATATTTATTGGTTATTATAATGAAAGCAAAGCATATAGATGTTATAAAGAGAGATTGTAGAGAATTGTGGAGAGTGCTATTGTCAAAGTAGATGAGTTGAGCAAAAGTCAAATCCAAATTTATGAGAAGGAACCGACAGTGGAAATGATTATATCTGAACTGGTAGCACCTTTACCGGAATAGAGAGTTGAACCAGTTACTCTAGCAACATCAGAGAATTCTACAGTAAATGAAGAACAGGGAAGAGGAACATAGAGTTAGAAGACTCCTAGGTACGTGAGATTGAATCATTCTTAAAGATCAAATCATTGGGGATAAAAACAATGGAGTGATGACAAGAAGAAGAATGGCAACTGATGAGGTATGTTTAATTTCACAAGTTGAACCGGTACCATTAATTGAGGCATGTAAAGATAAATTTAGGTTAAAAGCCATGGAAGAAGAATTAGACCAGATTGAGAAAAATAACACATGGACTTTGGTTCCACGACCTAAAAATAAAAATGTTATTGGAACTAAATGGGTTTTTAGGAATAAATTGAATGAGGATGGTAAAGTTATAAGGAATAAGGCTAGATTGGTTTGTAAAGGATATTCTTAGAAGGAAGAAATTTATTATGGAGAAACTTTTGCACCGGTAGCTAGGATTGAAGTTGTAAGATTATTTTTTGCGTATGCTGCTTATAAAAACTACAAGATTTATCAGATGGATGTTAAATGTGCATTCTTGAATGGGGATCTTGATGAGGAAGTTTATATTGAGTAGCTTGATGGTTTTTCACTATCAGATGATATTGATATGGTTTTGAGGTTAAGGAAATCTTTATATGGATTGAAACAAGCACCTGGAGATTGGTATGCAAGGTTGGATAAATATCTTTTGAAGCTTGGTTTTACTAAGGGAAGTGCTGATAGTAATTTATATTATAAAATTACTGATGATGATATACTGATTGTTGAAGTATTTGTTGATGACATTATTTTTGGAGGTGAAGATAAATTATGCACAGAATTTTCTAAGAACATGGAGAAAGAATTTGAGATGTCTATGATTGGTGAGATGAAATTTTTCTTAGGTTTGTAGATTACTTAGATTTACAAAGGTATTTTTATCTCTCAAATTAAATATGCTAAGGAATTATTGAAGAAATTTGGTATGGGAGATTCTAAACCAGTAAGTACACCTATGGTTACAAGTGAGAAATTGACAAGGAAAGATGTTTCTGCACCGATAAATCCTACAAGATACAAATCTATGATTGGAGGTCTACTTTATTTGACTCAGACTAGGCCTGACATTATGAATGCTATTTGTATTGTTTCAAGATTTCAGAGTGCTCCTAGAGAAAACCATGAGATGGTGGCGAAAAGGATTTTTAGATACTTGGAAGGTACATCAAAATATGGTTTGTGGTATCCTAAGGATGATAAATTTACTTTATGTGCATATACAGATGTTGATTGGGATGGAGATGTTGATGATCGGAAAAGTATTTTCAATGGAGCTTTCTTTCTTGGAAAGAAGTTGGTTTCATGGATTAGCAAGAAAGAGTCATGTACTTCTTTATCTACTGCTGAAGCTGAGTATTATTCTGTTGCTACTAATTGTACACAAGTTTTATGGATGAAGCAAATGTTGAAGGATATAAAGGAGGATTGTGATGCACCAGTAGTTATTCACTGTGATAACTCTACTGCTATTGATATATCAAATAATCTGGTATTTCATTCTAAGATAAAGCACATATCTATCAAGTATAACTTTTTGAAGGAGAAGGTGGAAGCAAATGAAGTTAAACTGGTTTATGTGAACACTAAAGAACAAATTGCAGATATTTTCACTAAACCTCTATCCAAGGAATCATTTGAGTACCTGAGAGATAGATTGGGGGTTTTTGCCCCTCCAACAGAGACTTGATTGATGCAGTTTGGCATCAGTCCGATATGCATTATCAGAGATAATATTCATTCCTGCACTGATGTGGGATGCTACTGCTTAGGGGGAGTAGTCAGCTTTGAGATTTAGAGGCTTATGTTTTTGCTTTGATATTTCTGTTTGATTTCTGGCATTGATGTCAAAGGGGGAGAGATAGTGTTGTGAAAAAGAAATTAAGAACTTTACATAGATATTATTCCAAGGGGGAGAGACATTGATATTCAGAGCTATAAGCAAGAAATTGTTGGCTATCTTCCACAAGGGAGACTTGTTTGGCATTTCTTGGTACTTAGATGTTTTTCACATCTAGTGTTGCCATCAATGCCAAAGGGGGAGATTGTTGGCCATTTGGTGAAATTGATCATGTGTTGCATTGATGTTTTGTCATTGATGTCAATGCTAGCTGATTGGATGCTTTACCAACACCCTTTTGGTCCTGGTAGGTTCAGTGGTTTTTGGTTAAATTGGATCCAACATGATCCGATTGACTCCGATATAATTTGGTAATGGAATTGACTTGTTCATAATGCTTATACTCATATTTTATCAGTTGATTTTGGTCTGGTGATTGGATGCTATTCTGCTTGCTATGTAGATTGGTTTCTGGTTCCGGCAAGGGTTTCACCAACATAGATTTTGGTGGAGATCTTTGATGCATTGCATAATTGGTATTGGTGCAACTTTTGATGGAGTTTTAGGATGCTGTTGGTGATCATGTTTGAGAATTGGCGTTTGGAGATCATTGCTGAAGTGTGTGGACCTATACTTGGTCCCGGTTGATCTAGGTTATGGACTGACATTGATGTAACGTGTGGATAGGACCTATTGTTGTATTTTCAGGATATCTTATGTGTTAGATATTATTTATTTTGGTTTAAGGCTGACATGGTTTGTAATTATGTAGTTGGTTTATTGTCTGGTGGCCAACCTAATTGTTTATGGTCGAGGGTTTGTATAAATAAGATGTAAGATCCCATTGTAGATAATCATGGTTATTGTAAGAGGTCATGGTCAAGGAATGTAATATGCAAATAATGTAATATCATTCAGGCTGAGGAGTTGATCGATCATTGGAGATCGAATTGGGTTTGTGAGAGGATTTAGTCCTTCGGTATTGAGCTTAACCAGAACTGTACTCAGGCATAGGAGATGCTATCTTTTGCAGTTCAACACTTCTCCGAATTGTAGTCTGGATTTGTATGTAGTCAGTGACGCTCCTTTTGTGATGAGAAGTGTGCTCTAGGCTGTTGGCCTTCCTGCAAGTGCAGGCCCCTTCATTGTAAATTCACATACTTACTACAGAAGTATCTGAATGTTGGTAGGCTTCCCACCGTAGTTTTTCCCTTTATCGGGTTTTCCACATACAAATCTTGGTGTTGTGTGAATGACTTTTATTCTGTGATTATTGTTTATGCTTAATTGGATTAACTTCTATTCCAGTATTATTATTTTGGGTTCTGGTATTGTTGTTTTTAATTACTAATGCTTCCAGTAATTTGTGACAACTGATTCACGCCCCCCTCTCAGTTGTCTTCTGGTTATCTGAACTGTCTAACAGTAATGAGCATTGGTCTAGTGCAAGGTGTTGATGCTATGGTGAATAGTCCTAAGGCTTGTCCTAGCCCTCTCTTGGGGTCTAACCCTTTTTGAAAGACTCACATTTATGACCATCCTACTTAGTTAGGCCTTTCTCACCCACAATGAGTGTTTCAATCTCATTCTCATGCTGAATCGTCTCCCATCATAGTCTTTGGAAAGGATGTTGTTGATAAGGGGGATTTATACTAAGGCATGCAAGGTGATCCCTCATAGCTACTATGTTCTTTGATGGTTAATGACACTTCTTTGTATTGTCATCTTGATGTCTTTCCTTTGCTTGTTGTTGATCCTCCTATTGAAGGGTCACTTCTTGTCCCCCTTGTAATGGGGTGCTAGTTGATAGCATGTATTGGATTGTATTTCACAGAAGGAGGAAAGGTCCTCCATCAGACCACTCTCTTTTAGCTATTGTGAAACATAATCCTATTGAATAGTGTCATGTACCTTGTTCCCTGCTCCAATCAAAAGATTTTTTTGTTGTTTTCTTTTCTAATCTCATCGCTTGTGAGATTCACTCCTTTTGCCTTGATGACTACTCTATAATGGATATGAGCCCTTCCCATTCTTAAAATATGACCTTGTGGACATATAGACATATCCTAACCCATGCATCTAAGATCCCTATATGTATGTACACTAATATTTGTATTGTCAGTCACTTTTTCACATATTGAAATAAAATTATTATTTTGTATTTACATTTTGTAGCTAATTCATAGAAATTCGACCATAAATATATTTTAGTCATGTTGCAAAATCTAATAAGATAGAGTTTTATTAAAGTTGATTTATTTATAATAAAATTTGTCCATTCTTTTTCAACCCTCTAATATTTGTATATATAATATTGTTCAAGATGAAAGATGATACACACACAAATTCATGATTATATTAGCTAGAGAGAATTTCAACTACTCAATCATAAAATGTATTAGTGTTATAATTTTACACAATATATTAAATATTTTTTTAAATGAAAATTATTCTATATTTACACACTTAAGTAAAATAATATATTTAATAAATTATTTATTTAAAATACTTTCAAATTTTTTTCTACACTGGATATTAAAAATACTTTGTAAAAGAATAAATCTTGTGTTATATTCTAATTGAACAAGTATAAATATATATGTAAACACACTAACATTCATTGTGATCAATTATAATAAATATAATTACAAATGAATATTTAAATTTTATGACAAAACTCAATAGATTATTATAACCAAAGCTATATTGAAGGTCTCAAGATTTCATTTAGTTGAAAAATAGTACTAATAGTTTTTCTTATGAGGAAGAAGTGGTTCATAGAGTATTACTAATTTTTTTAGATTAATAGAAAATGTGTTTTTGACTGAACTTTTTAGTTGTGGTATATTTTATGGACATAAATTTCTCTACAAATTTTACTTACAACCCATTTACAAACTAAATGATATATTGCAAAAATTAATTTTTTTGTTTCTACTGAATTATCTCAATCATTATAGTTTTATATTATTAAATTTTTCCATGTATGATGTTTAAATTCAAGTACCCAAATCTTCATGACCTTAGTAAATGAGGCTCCAAAAACATTATCCTAACTTTATTCATTAGAAAATAATCAAATCCGAATTCATTACAAACCATTTCTATTGAGTTTTTCAAAGATGATAAGGTTGTAAACACTTGCATTGAGTCTTTCAAAGAGTTTAAGGTTGAAAAAAATAGGGGAGTTCATCATCAAAAGTTTTAGTGATCGTTCAATAATTTTGAAAGCTAGAAAAATAGGTTTTGCTCTCTCATAGTCTATCTTTGATTCAAGATGAATGTTTGTTATAATTGGATATGAAGGAAGCCACCCAATATCTAGAGGAAATGGAAAGAAAAAGAACACGAGAGAAATAATATGACAAGAATAAATTGTATTCCTATCAATGATGCAATACAAGATGGATCAACTAGATTCCATGAGATTAATTGGATAAACAATTTACATAAACCTGCTTATATAGGCAAGGTAAAAGGAGATGAGAGCACACAATAGTGACATGTGGCTCAATGAGATGCAAGGGTAGGTAGGAGTTAGTTATAACTCAACCACCTGACACAAATAACTATGCATCCTAGGAAAGGATAAGTCCACCTAAAGTAGAAATGCTCTGTAAAGATGTAAAACGTTCTAAATTTAATAATATACGAAATAATCTTTATTCTTAAATAAACTCATAATTCCTTTAATAAGTCTATTATCTTCCATTATTCCATTCTTAGCTCTAAATGATCATTCCTTTGATATCATAACATACATGAGATTTCTATAAAGAGATTAAGATTCTTTATTCAATAGGAAAATGAAGTAGTATCTAAATCATCTCTATGTACAATACTTAGGCCTTTCTAATGCCTTAAGTTCAAATAACAAGAAAAAATATAAAGTAAAGGACGAGATACATCCTTTGATCTGTAATCCAAGCTATCTTCAATGCAATCTTTAGAATGAAGACGAGAACAAGATTCAGGTGCTTTTTCCACCCAACCTTGAAGATTACACTTCCCCAGAATTCTTGGTCAATCAAGAATACTCGACCCTGCACGAATTTCTTAGCAAAAAGAATTCGATAGACAAGATGGAATCTAGTGCGTGCGTAGAATGATACATGCATTTTTAATTTTATAATTCCATAAAGAAACAAGCAAGATCAATCAAGGATATGGTAGAGAGCATAAATAAATCCATCTATTTCAAATGGCCAATAAGTTACTCTGTTGAGTATAATGCCATGCAAAGAAATAAAATATAGTTTGGAAAAGCAAACTATTCTCTCTATGATTCCACATTCGGCACCCATCCTGGAAGGTAACTTTATCACAAACACAAACACATCAATCTTTCCTACTGTTTGTAAGGTATTTAAAGAAGACAATCTTTCGCTTAATAGATAAGGAAGAAACAATCCTTCGTTTACAACCAATTTCGTTTAATAAGAAAATATTCTTTCACTTCTATCTTTTTTAAATAAAACAAGAATAAGAATTAAAAATAAGGTGTAGCACATGTATGCATATTTAGCATATAGATAAAATTAAAATTCAGAAATAGAAATTATGAGTACACGTTCTTTCATCTTTTCTCATAAAATCCAAATAGCCTAATCATACATCTTATGAAGTTCCAAATTTCTAAGTTTAGAGTGCATAAGTTCTCTATCTTTCCATATGTTCTTGACTATCTACTTCTTTTCTCGAATTTGATACTAACAGATGTTATTCATGATCTAAAATGATAATTCTGATTGCACATACCTATATGGCCTTTTCAAATGAAATTTCTTATAATCATTGTGGCTTCTAAAACAATAAATTATTCAGAAATTGAACTCTTTACTTCACTAAAGATCTAAAACAATCAAGTCTCTAGATAATTCTATTCTTATTATGTAATAATTAAATAAACTATTACTTGTTTAAGAGCCTACCTCTGAAATTCGACCCAAGTCTGATATGATCAATGATGATCTTCTCCAAATCTGTTTGCAACACTGGTTCAGGAGCACTTGAGAAATTTTGTTGTGTAGGTTCTAGGAGTTTGGAATCATGTGATTTTGGTTTGTAATAAGGTCAATATGATTTTGAATAAGTGCTCAGATGATGTAAGGACCCTAGGAGTTATTGTTTGACCAATGTTGGTCTATTAGCTCTTAAGGGTGCCAGATAGCACATTTGGTAGAATAAGTTGGCATTGTGTTAGAATAGGTTGGTTTGATGTAGTTTAGGAGGTTTTAAGGTCACTTGAACCTTTAGAAGTGACCTAGGTTTGATTTGGGCAAAAGTTGCTCAACTATGTAAAAGTTGTAAAAAGTTGCAAAAGTTGCTCATAGCAACGTTTCAACATTTGCATTTTCCAAACGCCAAATGGCTAGTTGGTTGTCTTTTTTAGTTAAAGACCTTTTTAACCAGCCCAAGGCCAATATAAGGCTTGGGACAACTGATGAGAATGTTGGTTGAGAGTTGAATGAAGAAAAGCAAGTTTAGCCTTTCAAAATTTGTGTTTTTTAGCAAGTTGAGTTGAGTTTCATTGATGTTGTATGGTTTGTACGGACTTCTAAGCCCAAAAAAAGGCATGCATTATTAGAGCAGATACATACCTTTCATTTCATGGTGATTTGAGGTTTTGAAGTGTTATTGTTTGTAATTATTGTCATTTTTGTTGCAGGTGGGTCCTAAAGACATTAAAACAAGGGTTTTGAAGACTCTATGGCTCATACTTAGAATTCCATGGTGGAACTCTATACTAAAACCTCATGGAATGATAGGAGGCCTTGTAAAGTATGCTTTCAATTTTTTTTTAAGACAAGGGAGGCTAAACTCTAGATTTGCCACCATACCCTAGGCTTGGCACGTTGAGTTGGCAAGCAATGAGGATCATGGACAACAAGCCCTAGATGGATAAGTCTATTGGATGGGTTTGATTATAGGTTGGATTGGACATACTCATGGGTGTATAAAACTAAGACAATCATCATAATCCTTGGCCATTTGGACTGGTGAAGGAATTTGAGCAAAACCCTATTTTGTAGGCTTAAAAGGAGGAATTAGGCCTAAAAAGGGTTAGGATGGGTAGTGACCAAAACCATGTCCAATTTTGTGATATTGTATGAAGCTTCCAAAAGGGTATCTCAAAATCTAAATATTTCATACCAGTGTTCAGGACTTCGGGCAGATAAGTGCAAAATACCTCACCGGTAGGGCTAATTGGACTAGGTCTCCTAGTAGGCCTAAAAGAGAAAATTGGTCCTAAAGCTTGAAACCGATAAACACCAAACTCCATAAATGAAGGGTTAGAGTTGGAAAACTAAGGAAAATCATCCCTAAGTGTGTTGGTCATGTATAATGAAGATCCCATGGTAGATAGGGTTGGCTCTTGGTTAAAGTGTTGAGTAGGAAGGTCTCTAATAAGGAGTGTTGGACACTCACTAAACAAGAGGAGGTCACCTTAGTCTAAGGAACTTGGGAAGGTCAGTAAGAGTGGGCCATAAAACCTTTGGAATTTTGGAAAGAGTGGAACCATTGGATGGTTCAAGAGACAACCTAAGGAGTCATCAAGAATAAGAAAACCCAGTAGGAGTGAGCATCCCCTCTACATCAGATTGGCAACCGACCTAGGTTGTTTAAACAAAGTGGTGTATGTCAGACCAAGAGGTAGAATCAAAAGCCAACAACATGACACCTAAGGCAATGAGTCAAGAGGCCATTAGGAAGTTGGTCCAAGACATGCTTAGTGAAGCTCGGGAGCAAGACACCAAGAAAGGTAAGGGCAAGATCACAGAGTGGGGTGATGAAACTGATGACGAAGATGTAGATGTAATAGGAGTGGTGACATAAAAGAAGGAGTTGGAGAAAGATCATAAAATGTTCTTGGATGCCCTTAAATCACTCAACAAAGATAGCTTAGATGGTTTACCAGTCTATAGTGGAAGCCTAAATGGGAAAGAGCTATTGGATTGGACAGAAGCTTTGAACAATCATTTTGAATACAAGGAGGTTGCAGAAGAAAAGAGGATCAATCTGGCTAAGACAAAGTTTAAAGGATCAACTCTAGTGTAGTGGAACATGATGCAAGAGGAAAGGGAACAAACCGGGAGAAAGAAGTTCAACTCTTGGGAGATAATGAAGATCAGAATCAAAACTCAATTCCTACCTCTAGATTATGAGGTGTAGATACACAAGAAGTTGATGATTTTGAAGCAAAGATAAATGGATGTGGGTGCCTACACATAGGAGTTCAACAAACTAACTCTAAGAGAAAGGAAACAAGAGGAAGAAGTGGAGAAGGTAGCAAGATACCTAAATGGTCTAAGACATAACAATCAAGATGATATCAACATGTTGGCACCCAAGACAATCCATAAGTGTTTTCAATTGTCTTTGAGGGAAAAGGACAAGATCAAGAGGAAAAGTGAGTTCAATCAAAGTGGCAGAGGTGGTAAAGGATTCAGAGGAAGAGGCACCTTTGGAAGGGGTCATAACTCTAGCAAGAATGAAGAAGGAAATCAAACTGAAAAATAGTGGGGATAACTTCAACAAGAATGGTCAGTTTAGGGGCAACTCTAGAGAAAGAAATAAATTTAGAGGTAGATTTGGCACACAAGGAAGAGGACCCACAGTCTTCATCGGTAAATGCTTTCATTGTCATCAAGTGGGCCACATAATGAACCGGTGTCCTGAAAAGACTTCAAGTTCTTATATAGGTGAAAGGATAACTCAGTTGGTGCGGGAGGAAGACAATCAAAGTGTTACCTCACCAATCAGAAAAGCTAGACCAGTTCTAGATGGAGAGAACCTGATGTTATGAAGGACCTTGTTGAAGGTATCGTAGGCCAAAGAACCTACTCAAAGAAAGAAACTCTTTAAAACCACTTGCAGATCATATGGTAAGATTTGTAGGGTCATAGTGGATTCAAGGTCTACTGAGAATATTGTAGTAGTTGAGATGGTAGACAAACTCAAGTTGAAAAGGTTTCCACACACAAATTCCTATAAGGTATCATGGTTGAGTAAAGGACAACATGTGTTAGTTGATGAGAAAGATTGGATAGAATTTAAAATTGGAGAGTATAACTACAAAGTACTATATGATATACTACCCATGGATGCATGCTATTTGTTGCTTGGACGCCCTTGGCAATATGATGTCAAAGCCATACATGATGGGGAGAAGAACTCTTAAATTTATCACCAAGGAAGGGAGGAAGTTCCAAATGTATCCTTTGGTTGTTCAAGGAGAATAAAGACATGTAGGTTCAAGTGTTATGTTACTTAGTGGGAAGGAGTTCCTAAAAGAGTTGAAGCATGAAGGGAACCAATGATATGCCATCATAGTGAAACCAAAAGAAGAGGCAAAGAATGAACCCAAACCGGTAGTACCTCAAGAAGTGAAGACCTTGTTGGACCGGTACAAAGACATTGTTGTAAATGAGATACCAAATGCTTTACCCCCATATAGAGATGTGAACCATCAGATATACCTCACACCTGGAGCTACCTTGCCAAACAAAGCTTCTTACAAAATGACACCTACTCAAAATGAAGAAATAGCAAGACAAGTGCAAGAATTGCTAGATAAGGGGTTGATAAAGAAGAGTTTAAGCCCATGTGCGGTACCTACCATTTTGGTACCTAATAAAGATGGCAAATGGAGAATGTGCACCGACTCAAGAGCCATCAATAAGATTACCATCAGATACCATTTTCCAATACCAAGAATTGAGGACCTAATGGACTACTTAGGAGGAGTTTGTTACTTCACAAAGGTGGATTTGAAATCCGGTTATCATCAAATAAGGATCAGACCTGAAGATGAGTGGAAAACAACTTTTAAGACCAATGAGGGGCTCTATGAATGGTTGGTGATGCCCTTTGGGCTCACAAATGCACCTAGCATCTTCATGAGACTCATGAATGAAGTGCTTGCATAATTTATTGGTAAATTTGTGATTGTTTATCTTGATGACATTCCAATTTTTATCAGGTTAAGGGAGGAGCATATCAGACATTTGGATCAGGTCTTGAGGAAGCTACATCAAGAAAAGTTGATGATCAACTTAGACAAGTGTGAGTTCTTCAAAACCGAACTAGTATATCTAGGTTTTGTAGTTTCTCAAGGTTGTTTGAAAATGGATCCAACAAAGGTAGATGCAATAGTTAATTGGCCTATTCCTAAATCAACAGGAGATGTGAGAAGTTTTCATGGGTTAGATTCATTCTATAGGAAGTTTATTAGAGGGTTTAGCCATGTATGTACACCCATATTGAACACCATCAAAGGAGGAATGAAATGTTAGTTTAAGTGGACTAGTGCATCAGACAAGGGGTTTGAGTTGTTGAAACAAAAAGTAGCAAAACTACCTTATCTTAGGCTCCTTGATTTCGATCAACTCTTCACAGTGGAGTGTGATGCTAGCAAGTTGGCAATAGGAGCAGTTTTTAGCTAACAAGGTCATCTAGTAGCATTTTTCTCTGAGAAGATCAATGCGGCAAAACAAAAGTATTCTACCTATGACCTAGAGTTGTATGCCATGGTACAAGCCCTTAAGAAATGGTGGCATTATCTACTTCCCAAGGAATTCATAGTTTATACTGACAACCATGCACTTAGCTTCTTGAATGGACAAGAGAAGTTACATCAAAGACACATCAAATGGGTTGAGCACTTGCAGGCCTATACCTTTTCCATCAAACACAAGAAAGGAGTCACCAATAAGGTAGCAGATGCCTTAAGTAGAAGAGTTCTTACCAAGTTTCCTAATGTTTGTCATGTTGCATATTCTGATTTCATGTTGTAGAAAGGCCTTCTGTTTAAAGGACACTTACTTTGCATACCTCAGTGCTTTATGAGAGACAATATCAATAAGGAGAAGCATCAAGGCAGCTTAGGAGGACATTTTGGTCTTGACAAGACCTTAGAGTAGGTTGGACGGTTTTATCATTGGCCTAAACTTCAGTCAGATGTTAGAAGGTTTGTGGAGCAATGTCCCATATGTCAGAGAGCTAAGGGAACCTCCAACAATGTAGGTTTATATCAACCATTGGCCATACCAACCAGACCATGGGAATGTTTGAGCATGAACTTTGTACTTGTTTGCCTAGGACTCCAAGAGGGTATGACAATGTTTTTGTCATAATGGACAAATTCAGCAAGATGGCACCCTTTGTGCCTTGCAAATGCACAAATGATGCCTCTTACATAGCAAGGCTATTCTTCAAGGAAGTTGTGAGGATTCATGGCTTACCGCTTAGCATTGTGAGTGACAGAGACACTAAATTTGTAAGTCACTTTTGGTGAACCTTATGGAAGAAACTAGGCATAAAACTTTCCTTTTCATCAGCATACCATCCACAATCAGATGGTCAAACTGAAGTGGTTAATAGATCCCTAGGTAACATGTTGAGATGTCTCACCAAACAACTTGGACAAGCTTGGGAACTAGTATTGGGTCAAGCAGAGTATGCCTACAATGACTCAGTTAATAGAAGCATAGGCCGAAGTCCCTTTGAAATTGTTTATGGATGTCATCCTAGGGGCATCTTGGAGCTTAGAGACCTCAGTCCTATGGCCCATAGAATTGCACAAGGGGAAAAATTTGCAGAGAATATAAAAGAGCTACATGAGTAGGTCAAGAAGACATTGCACCAACACAATGAGAAGTAAAAGGCACTAGCAGATAAGAAAAGAAGAGAAGTACACTATAAAGTTGGTGATCTAGTGTTGGCCTACTTGAGGAAGGAGAGGCTACCCAAGGGACAACCTAGTAAGCTATGCATGAAGAAGATTGGACCTCTTAAGGTGATGCATATGAGTTAGAGTTACCTCCAAACTTAGGCATATCCCCAATCTTCAATGTATGTGATTTGTATCCATACAAAGGGTCTCAAACAACTACAAATCAAGAAGAACCTACTACTATAGAAGATGTAGACTGGTTACAAGATTTACCTCCAAGCCAACTAATCACATTGGAATGATTCTAAGGTTGTGAAAAAGACTAGGAGAGGAGTCTATAGAGACTATCTGATCAAATGGACAGGGCTACCAAAGTCAGAAGCTACATGGATTTTAGAGAGAGACATCATACAACATGGTACCACTGTCCAAGCTTTATCCACTCAAGAGACTTGAGTTCTTCTTACCCCCGGAGCATGGTGCAGGAGCACTTGAGCAATTTTGTTGTGTAGGTTCTAGGAGTTTGAAATCATGTGATTTTGGTTTGTAATAAGGTCAATAGGATTCTAAATAAGTGCTCAGATGATGTAAGGACCCTAGGAGTTATTGTTTGACCAACGTTGGTCTATTAGCTCTTAAGGGTGCCAGATAGAGCATTTGGTAGAATAAGTTGGTTTGATATAGTTTAGGAGGTTTTAAGGTCATTTGAACCTTTAGAAGTGACCTAGGTTTGATTTGGGCAAAAGTTACTCAACCATGTAAAAGTTGTAAAAAGTTGCAAAAGTTGCTCATAGCAACTTTGCAACATTTGCATTTTCCAAACACCAACGGCTAGTTGGTTGTCTTTTTTAGTTAAATACATTTGTAACCAACCCAAGGCCAATGTAAGGCTTGGGAGAACTGATGAGAATGTTGGTTGAGGATTTGAATGAAGAAAAACAAGTTTAGCCTTTCAAAATTTGTGTTTTTCAACGAGTTGAGTTGAGTTTCATTGATGTTGTATGATCTGTACAAACTTATAAGCCCAGACCAAGGCATGGATTGTTAGAGAAGAGACATACCTTTCATTTAATAATGATTTGAGATTTTTAAGTGTTATTGTTTGTAAGTTTTATCATTTTTGTTGCAGGCGGGTGCTAAAGACCTTAAAACAAGGGTTTTGAAGACTCTATGGCTCATACATAGCATTCCATGGTGGAAATCCATACTGAAACCTTGTGGAATGATAGGATGCCTTGTAAAGTATGTTTTCAATTTGTTTTTAAGACAAGGGAGGCTAAACTCCAGATTTGCCACCATACCCTAGGCTTGACACGTTGAGTTGGCAAGCAATGGGGATCATGGACAACATGCCCTAGATGGGTAAGTTTGTTGGATGCATTTGATTGGACATCCTCATGGGTGTATAGACCTAAGAAAATTATCATAATATTTGACCATTTGGATTGGTGAAGGCATTTGAGCAAAACCCTATTTTGTAGGCTTAAAAGGAGGAATTAGGCCTAAAAAGGGTTAGGATAGTTATCAACCAAACCCATGTCCAATTTTGTGATATTGTATGAAGATTCCAAAAGGGTATCTAAAAAGCTAAAGATTTCATACCTATGTTCAGGACTTTGGGAAGATGAGTGCGAAATACCTCACCAGTAGGGGTAATTGGACTAGGTCTCCTAGTAGGCCTAAAAGAGAAAATTGGTCCTAAAGCTTGAAACTGGTAAACACCAAAGTCCATAAATGAAGGGTTAGGGTTGGAAAACTAAGGAAAATCATCCCTAAGTGTGTTGGTCATGTATAATGAAGATCCTATGGTAAAGAGGGTTGGCTCTTGGTTAAAGTGTTGAGTAGGAAGGTCTCTAATAAGGAGTGTTGGACACTCACTAAACAAGAGGAGGTCACCTTAGTCTAAGGAACTTGGGAAATTCAGTAAGGGT
The DNA here is from genome assembly GCF_030272615.1 of Cryptomeria japonica. Taxonomy (NCBI): domain Eukaryota; kingdom Viridiplantae; phylum Streptophyta; class Pinopsida; order Cupressales; family Cupressaceae; genus Cryptomeria; species Cryptomeria japonica. The sequence continues at coordinate 464,591,158 of NC_081408.1, forward strand.
GGGCCCTACCACCTTTGGAAGGTTGGAAAGAGTGGAACCATTGGATGGTTCAAGAGACAACCTAAGGAGTCATCAAGAATAAGCAAACCCAGTAGGAGTGAGCATCCCCTCTACATCAAACACGTCTAGATTTCAAATTCTTTTCCTTGTCTACGCTATTCTATCACTTGAGTTCTCTCCTTTCTATTCTCTCCCTCTCTTTTCTATTTACTATTCTTTTTGTCTCTATTCTATTCTCACTTCACTATATATTTCTTACTATCTTATCCCCAATACCATCTTCTCTCTCTCTCTCTCTCTCTCTCTCTCTGTCTTTTTAGTGTGTTTTATGTGTACTAATGCTTGATATTTATGCTAAACTCATGCTATATAATCTACTATGTTTTGGGCTTACATACTCCATTATTAAAGTTTTTCATGTCACCATGTAGCACGTCTAACAATTCACTTGACCACATAGACTTTTTCCAACGGTATACACCACGTATGCAGTTCGTGTTCTATCTACAAACCGTGTTTGAATTCAATACAAACACTTAAGTGCTTGTTACGTGGCATGGTCAATGTTAATATCATTTTACCTTTGCAAACGGTTTTTCTAAGTCTCTTTGCCAAGTCGATTAGTATCGACCCCCTCATAAACTCACTTTATTTGACTATGACTTGTATTAATACACCCGCCACTATATCGGTTATGTTGTTGCATAGTCGATATACTCTCCTATTTGCAAGGTGTTTAGTTACGTGGGATAGTCCTCGTAGTGCCCACGTTTCACACACATAGTCCTTATCTCATTCAAACTCAATGAGTTTGACATGGTCTTTAGTCGATATTAATATCGATCTCCCTATGCACATCATTTTATATGAGTCTTAGTGGCATTAAGGATCATGCCAAGTCGATTTTAATTATGTCGACTTCATCAACATTGCTTAACTCGATGTATTGTGCATACAATATAGCATAAGTAAGTCAACACACACACACACACACACACACAACATAAACTCGGTTAATGGATACTCATGCCATTCTTTTAACTTTTAACATTATATATATATATATATATACAAAATACATGAAGTAAAGTAATTTAATTTCATGATAATTAGATATATATTATAATTATACACACACACACACATACTATTATCAAAATACAAAAGTGAACACATAAGTACAATATTTCATCCAATTACACACACACACACACACACACACACACACACACACACACACACACACACACACACACACACATATACACAAAGAACATACATCTCTACAATCAATATCTATAGTTAATCTTCTTTTAACAATGCCAGAATAAATCATACTTTTAAAATAAAGAAATATCATTTAATATTAGTCATATGAAATTCATCATTCAAATTTGAACAAACACCCAATTAAAGTTATATAAATCTTCAATCTTTGCAAAAATGAAAATACGCATTCTAAAGTGGTGTGTTAGATTCCCATCTATTCTAGCGAAGTCCAAGAGCTAAAACAACTCTACTTGAACCATGTTCTAGCCTTCATACACATTCACCTATTCCTGCATTCACTTGCACTCAATTGCTCATTAGCGACGACGATCCAAATTTTATAAAATAATAGTGATCATTCAATTGCATGTAAATCATTTCATTGTATTTGATCTCCTATCTTATTTCACTAACAATTCTATTTCCATTTCATTTCAATTTCATAAATGAAAAATAAGCATTATTTTCCTAATAAAATAATTATAGATAAATATGATTCGTGACATGCTCCAACTACTCCTATGCAATTCGCTAGTAAGCTAGGAGATTAATAAAATAAATTAATTACACCAACAATATTAAAACCATTCTATTCTATTTTATTCTTGATTGAACCATAGTAGTAATGACCTATAGACAATAACTAGTGCCATAATCCACAAGAAAATTGCATAGACATATCTTATCTTGTTAAATCTTACCACAAATCTAATTCATATATTTCCATCAATAATTTGTCATATGAATTTCAAAGTAGTAAAAGAAAAAATAGTTAACACAAATATATTAGCACTAGATTTAGTTAAGTCTACGGGGTTTGTTGTCCCATAGTCTATCTTTGATAGCATGGATGTTAAAATTCTTCTATTCTATTCTATTATTGATTGAACTATAGATGACAATGACCTATAAGCAATGACTAGTGCTATAATCCACAATAAAATCACATGACATAGCTTATCTTGTTAAAACTAACCACAAATCCAAGTTGTATTATCTATCTCGGCTCTTTGCACAACCAAAATGTTAAATGAAATTCAAAATAGTAAAACAAAAAAATAGTTAACATAAATACACTAATATCAGATTTAATAAATTCTATGGGGTTTTCTATTTCATAGACTATTTTTGATTTTATGAACATTAAAATTTCTTCTATTCTAGTATATTTTTGATTGAACCACAAACAACAATGGCTGTAAGCAATGAATAGTACCATAATCCACAAGAAAATCACATAGAAACATCTTATCTTGTTAAAAATTATCATGAATCCAAGTCATATATTTCTATATTGACTCTTTGCACAACCCATGCATTATATAAATTTCAAAGTAATAAAGAAAAGATAGTTAACACAAATACACCACTATCAAATTTAGTCATGTCTATAGGGTTTGTTGTCCCATAGACTATCTTTAATCTCATGGAAGTTAAAATTCTTTAAATCTATTCTATTAGATTGATTGAACCACAAAAATAATGACCTATATGTTAGTGCCATAATCCATAAGAAAATCACATAGACATATCTTGTTAAAACTTACCACAATTCCAAGTCATATATTTCCATCTTGGCTCTTTACATGGCTGATATGCTATATGAATTTCAAAATAATAAAGAAAAGATAGTTGACACAGATACATGAGTACCAGATTTAGCTAAGTCTATGGAGTCTGCTATCTCATAGACCATCATTGATCTCATAGACGTTAAAATTCTTTTATTCTATTCTATTTTTAAGTGAACGAGAAACGACAATGACTTGTAAACAATGACCAATACCATAATCTACAAGAGAATCACATATCTATGCATCTTATCTTGTCAAAATTACCTCAAATCCAAGTCATATATTTCCATCTTGACTCTTTGTGCAACCAATGCATTATATGAATTTCAAAGTAGTAAAAGAAAAAAAAGTTAATATATATACAACAGTATTAGATTTAGTTAAGTCTATTTCATCGGCTGTCCCATAGACTATCTTTGATCTCATGGACATTAAAATTCTTTGTTTCTATTCTATTCTTGGTTGAACCACATACAACAATGACCAGCACTTTCCATAATCTACAAGGAAATCACATAGATACATTTTATCTTGTTAAAATTACCTCAAATTTAAACCATATATTTCTATCTTTGCTCTTTGGACAACCAATATGTTATATGAATTTCAAAGTAATAAAAGAAAAGATAGTTAAACACAGATACACCAGTATCAGATTTAGTTAAGTCTATGAGTTTTTCTATTCGAAAGACTATCTTCAATCTCATGAATGTTTAAATTCTATTCTATTCTATTCTTGATTAAATGACAAAAACCTTACCACAAATGTAAGTCATATATATTTATCTTGGCTCTTTGCACAACCAATACATTAAATGAATTCTAAAGCAGCAAAAGAAAACATAATTAACACAAGTCATATATTCTATGGGACCTGCTGTCTCATAGATTATCTTTAATCTCATAAACATTAAAATTGTATTCTGCTCTATTCTTGATTGAATTGATATAAAAAACTTACCACAATTCCAAATCACATGTTTACATCTTGACTCTTTGCACAACCAATATGTTATATGAATTTCAAAGTAACTAAAAAAAATATAATTAACACAAATCATATATTATATAGAATCCACTGTCTCAGAGACTATCTTTGATCTCACAGACGTTAAAATTCTATTTTTGATTAAACCGAAAAAAAAAAACACTTTCCACAACTTCAAGTCATATAATTCTATCTTAGCTCTTTGCACAACCAATACCTTATATGAATTTAGAGCAGCAAAAGAAAAGATAGTTAACATAGATACAGCATTATCAGATTTAGTTGTCCCACAAGTACAGAAGAAGCCAATAGTAGAGTTACAGACCCCATTATCATAAGCATAGTAGCATAGTATCAATATTGGTCTAGAAACGGTAGAAATGGGTTTTGAGCAGATCCTGCTCTCCCTTCTCACGGAAAGTGGAGTAAAGGACCAAACCTATGGCCCCTGCTGCTTCCACCATAGCATGCCTTCCAACAGCTTTGTTGCAGCACTTAGACACTTGTTTACTTGCAGCCATGACTACTGGATTCTCACCCACAAGTGCTGCCAATTTTGAGGCTGATATATTGGCTGCTCCCATTCTGTTTCTCAATACTTGAGTGCAATAGGGAATGAGAAAAGCATTATAAGTGTGGTGGAAGGCAGGTGGGATATGTGTGGATAAAGTGTAATCCACGGAGTTCTTATCTTAAGCTGGATGAGGCCTTCTCTAAACCACAAATCACATTTTGTGATCATATGCACTTTTTCCTGTTCATCTCTTTCTTTTTGATTAAATGATTACTGATCTGTTTTGTTCTTAATCTAATGATTAGAGATTTGTTTCTTAAAGTATTTCGATAAGATGTCAATAAATAATTTGATCTTATTTTGACTTTGTTTTTATTGTTCAATTTTGACTTCTGACATATTCATCACTAATCATTTAATCAAGGATAGGTTTGCAATTTGCAGAATTGAATTAGTTTTTTTTTTTTCTTAATGTAATGATCAGCGTGAGAGTAAAGTATTTCAATAAGATTGTCAATAGATAATTTGATCTTATCTTGACTTTGTTTTTATTAGTCAATCTTGACTTTTATTTATCCATCTATCATTCAAGGATAGATTTGCAGTTTGCAGATCACTAGTTTTGTGATTTACAAAAATGATATATTTTTAAATTTTGATTGTAGGTTAGGATGTTTTTTTTTTTCTAATTAGTCATTATGAGTCAATTGAAATGCACACAAATTTGAATTAAAGGTTAATGTGTTACATAAAAGAACAAATATTTATTTATTTTGAGGATCTAGAATACATATAGCATTGAAAGAACACCTCTTGCACATATCAAAGAGCATCAAAGTTAAATCATGTGATGTCAACACTACATTTGAAATATTGTAAAACATTTTGCTTGAGTTATTACTAGCGACAAAAAATGTTCGAAGTCATTAAATTGGTATCTAGATGTTCAATTAAAGAAAAATGATCTTTGTCTAACAAACTCACCCCCTATTTTTTTACTAAATTTTAAAAAGTTTAGGCGAGAAGATTACAAACTTGGAACTTAGCAAAGTTCACTTATACAATGTTAGTTTAGATTCATGTAAAATGAACAAATTTATAGATATGGGAATGATATTGTAGTCAAGGTAGACAATTCTATAGTTGAGAAAGTGATCCAGGTGGATCTAGAAAAACCTAAAAAATCACAGTCTCGAAATCTCATGAAAATGCCATCATTGTGTAGGGCTCATCGACACAGTTCTAACACAACTTGAACGGGCTCAAGAGGAGTTCGTATGTAGAAGTTATGACCAGTCAAAGTTTTGGTCAAAATGATGATGTGGCGTCACCAAAATGTGACACTTGGCAGGACACGTGGCATATGCCATGGCAAGAGTAGTGAGTTGGCACAAATATGGATTAAACCATAATTATTAAAAGAAAAAAATATATGGTTTAAAATAAATAAATTAAGGAGGATTTGGTGGGATTTAATCCCTTAACCCATGCCTTAAAATCCTCTTGCCTTACTACTCTTTATGATAAAAGGAAAATCCCTCCGTTTACATAAACATTTAAATAAGATTTAATTCTCCTAAACATAAATTCTTATAAGCCCATTTTATTAGGAGAATATTAGAGGCTATTTAAATGGCTTTCCAAAGATTTCAAAAGATTTTAAAATTAATAAGGGGATTAAAAAACCTTATTTAGTACAAAAATAAATTCTCAAATGTAAAAGCACGGATAACCTCCATAAAGGGCTAAATAGCATATTGTTTTAAAACAAATTGGGAGGTTAATGTTAAACGAGATTTATTGTATTTGTTAAGAGGAGATTTTTCAAGATTTTATATGTAAAAATGGAGAGATAAGGTGATTTTGCAAAATCAATTGGTTTTATACCAATTTGGGCAATTTTCTTGTATAAAAGGGGGTAGTGTAGGATGGAAAATTCATTGAAGTGGTGATAACTTGGGAGAATTTTCATGCTTTTGAAAGTGGAGAATTCTTGGAAAAGAAATACAGGGTGTTGATTATTACACCAAAAATTGTAAAGGAGAGAGATTGTGAGAAATTCTTATGCAAGGTTTGAAGCTTGAGAATTGTAAGAAGGCATTTTCAAGTGCTTGGCAATCTTAATAAAGCGGTCCAACATTGAGAAGCAGACCCGGAGACGTAGTCCTAATTGGACGAACTCCGTTATCAATCTGCGTTTGATACTTCTTCTCTTTTGTCTTCTAATTCTCTTTATTTGTTTCAATTTTGATTTCTTCTTTAAGTTATTAATTATCATTATTAAGTTTTGCAAAGGATTAAAGTGAACTTAGCTTTAGTAATTTCAACAGTTAAAAAACATAACCACACAATTCTGTTTGCGATTGCGATAAATCTGTAATTTAAATTAAGCACAATTTTATTTAGCCTTAATTACAGATCAGAAAGTGATTCACATAATTATAGAAAAAAAATATTCTACTTTATAAACAATCATTTTGTTGTAAAGGTGGGTTGCTTAGAAATATTTGGTAGAGTTAAAACAACATTAAATCAAGAGCTAAGCATCTTTATTTTATTATTTAAATTAAAAGCATTTATTTCAATTTCACTTAATTTTTTGTGAACTTGACATTCTTACACTATCGAATACTTTGAACTTAGGATGTATTCCTTCTATGTCGAATACTTTGAACTTAGGATGTATTCCTTCTATGTCGAATACTTTGAACTTAGGATGTATTCCTTCTACATTAATACTTCAAACATGATATTTTTTATTTTTTATTTTTAAATACAATTAGAGCTTGGGTCCACCACACATCTACTTTTTGTTGTTATATTATGATCATGATTTTTTTTTATGTGTGACATTTATATGATTTGTACCCACCCTTTGATTTATTCTTTCTAAATTGATAATTGCAAATTCTCATAGGCCATTGCTACCAGACTTTGTCCATGATACAAGAACATCTTAGACAAATTGACAATCAATATTGACAAAAAATATTTAATTTGTTCAAGTGGTGGAGTGTAAAATTTAATGTTACATATATTCAAATTTGAATATATCCCCTTCTTAATTTTGAGCACCCTACATTTGTCAAAAACTTTACTTGTATTTTAATTCAAAGTTGGCCAAATGTGACATTATAATTGCATGAGTTATAAAAATAATCGAATTTTTAATGAACTCACCTTTTTTCATGTTCAATTCTAGATGTCCAATTAACTAATTCTTTTCTAAACTTATTTTTTTTTACTTATTTATTGATTTCATGCCTTTGGGTGTGGTTTTTTTTATTATCTTAGAGACAATTCTTGAGTTTAATTTTCACAGTATTTAGTGGAAGTCTTAACTAAAGCAATTGTAACTAGGAGTTCAAGTCCCACTTTTTCATATTTTCTCTTATGTTAAAAGGTGACACCATATTATCTATCTCTTTTTCTTTCTTTCTTTTTTTTTTTTTGTAAAAGAGGAAATTAGAGAAGTTGAAAGGAATCTCTTTTATGATTATTATTTTTTAAGAAGGATATTTGTAGGTTGTAAGGTATTATTATTTTTAATGTTCTATAATATATAATATTTTGTGATGTATTGAAGCTTTCATTTTGTCAATTTATTATTGTATGTTTTGGATAATTCTATTTTATCATCACATGGTTATGTAACCCAAATAATTTCAAGGGTGCTCATGTATTTTACAAGAAGAAAGATAAATAAAATTGACATTTCCCTACAATTTAAGAATTTGGTACAAAATATTTGGATATATTTTTTACGTCTAGTATCTATTATTAAGTCATAAAGGAAGGTGTTTTTAATGTGTTAAACTTATTCAAGAGACCTACAATTTACTCCTTTAAGTTTTGGAGGATATAATTATGGAATCTCACTTAAAAAAAAATTACTTAAAAAATACTAGGTTTTCTCAAGTTTCAACTAACTATAGTGACAAAATTAATTAATCATAAATATATGATTTTTGTGAACTAAATAATTAGTGTCATGGATCACAACAATTAGTGTTGTGAAGTCTTGTTGCAAGGAGAAGGTTGACATTCACTTTGTTCCCTATCCTTGGTCACATATGGTATTAGAGCATGTATTAGTCTAGTCAAAAGTTGGTGAAGAGGAGAAGAAAGGAGGACTATATCTTGTAAATCACCATGTGAATAGAATATCACATGTCTTTTATACCTTAGGTGTGTGTTGCAACAATAACTTAGGTCAATTGAAAATTAACATCAACCAAAAATAATTATTTTTATTTCTTATTTATGTTTATTTCTATGAATTTAGATGTTGTGGAAAGAAATAAATTTTTTAATTTTATGTATAAATGAACTGTAATATTTTTCATCTCAATTTTAGGCATGCTATAACTGTGGAGATCTATACTTAAATTTTAAATCAAAGTTCACCAAATGTGGTGCCATAAATTGCATGAGTTATAAAATGAATCGTGTTTATCTTGAGTGAAATCAATTTGTTTTCATGCTCAATTCCTCAATCCATACACCTAATTTAATTCAATTAAATATCCTTAATCCATGTACCTAACTTGTATGTTTAGTTCAGCTGAACTTATCCAATTAAATATTAGTCAATTTTTTTTTTTAAATGTAGATATTTAATTATTTCATGAATTTGGATGTAGATTTTATCTTGAATAAGTTTAATTTTTGCATTATCAAATGGAATTCCTAATTAGCAATTGCAACTAGAAGTATAGCTCCTACTTTTCCCCTATTTTCTCTCATGCTAAAAGGTGGTGCCATACTTCATGTTTTTTATTTTCATTTTTATTTTTTTAATCCAAGTGGTATCCCCACGAGCTCAGCACCCAACCCGCCTTACCTTGAGCTTACTTTTTGTCATACTTTATGTTTTTTATTTTTATAAAATGGGAAGTTTGAGAATTGGAATGCAATATTTTCACTCATTATTTTTACATTGAATGTGTTTTAATAGGATATTTTCATGTTGCAAGGTTCAAAAGTGATGAAGGTTTCTATTGTTAGCATCCTCTAACATATAATGTGCCTGTTTTATGATGTATTGAAGCTTCCATTGTGTTGATTTACAATTATGTTTTAATTTTATCTTATTTTTTAATTAAGTTTTTATATGACTATTCTTCTTGACAAATTTTAAGTCCATTGATATACTTTTGTAAACAAAAAGTTCAATATTGATATAATTGTACATATTCTAAGTTTGGAATTTGGTATCTAATTGTGATTATCATTCAAAGTTTAATATCTATTATTAATTTAAATGAAGGAAATAATGAATATAATAAATTAATTTTTTTTTTTAAAAGTTCTGGAGCATAAAATTGTAGAATCTCAATTTTAAATGGTTGCTAAAAGAAACTTGTATTTTGTAGTTTTTATTTTTTACTATTTCAACTAGCTATAACGTTTAATAAAAATAAGTATGAATCATTGAATTAATATTATGAAACCTATAAAATAGTGCTACAAATTATTCCTACAAGAAGAAGGATACCATTTAGCTGGTATAATATCCTTGATCACATCAATTCATATGCTTCCCATTCATTTCAATGTATTACCAATATTTCTATCACTTGATCTCTTAATCCTTAGAATTTTCATGCCTTTTTACTAATGGATAGGTATATATTGTCTATGTGATTATTTATTCATGGTTGTGATATTTTCTTCTTCATATATTGACATAAAATGAGGGACCACAATATACTCAACATACAAAATGACCACTATGGACAACAAAGGGGGGGGAGGAGGGGGTCAAAAGGAAAAATCCTCAAACCAATCATTAAATCACGAAAAGAAAGAAAATTTGCTGGCAGAATCAATCAAGAAATAAAGTGTGACAAATGCCACCACAAAGTACAACACAAATGAAAGAAGAAATTAGTGGCCAGTCCTAAAGAAAAGAGGTCCAAAATAAAATTAACTCCAACGATGCTTCACAAAATCACAAAATAACTCAACAAAATAACCAACTCGTCCAAATCTACATCACGAGGTGACCAATATTTGTCACACTAAAAGGGAGTAACCACTACACAACACCTGGGGTTACAATGCCCTGAATGTGTTAGAGAGTGCACACCAAACTTTTAAAATAATAAATTATTTTATATACCCAAATTTATTTTACCATTTTTATTGCAATACAATCATTTACGATGATCTAGGTGACTATCCTTCATGAAAGATAACATATGCAAGGAGGAAATAAAGTGTCTCATATACACGCAAGGAATATACTCATACGTGATTAATGTTCAAGATATCCTATCTATAAAATGATCATCTTTACCATGTTATAATAGAAAGAAATGTTAGAACTTCAATTAATCACTTGATGATATATTTTAACATACGTATACCATTTCTAGATCAATGCTCAATAAATAGTAAGTAGATAATTAGGATGTTCTACATGATGCCATTAAACATTTGGTCAATCATATATTTACTCAAATTGATCACTCATAACAAATAAATCTCACTACTTAAAGCAAAATTTAATATCAGATTTCCACTTCAATCACCTATAGTCATTTCCCTACATGCCATTGGCCAACCAATTGTCTATATTAAACATAAAGCTTGATATCATAGCCTTACTTGCCACCACTTAATTTTCATTTAATGTCACACTCAAATTCAACTACATACATATATTACCATATTAAATCTTATCTCCTACCATCACTTAATTATAATCATTTATAAAGAAAATATTCCTAGTGATTCAAGAAGCACAATCATCTAAAACACAATACAACTTCACACAATGCACTATCAATTCATCTACTAGAATTCATGGAACAAAAACTTCCTTAGAATTTTAATAGGATAAGGAGATAGTATCTTGTCTTATTCCATCCATTTAATCAAGTCGAACATTCCATCAAACCAAACAACTCCTACTTAAGACTAAGACTTTTATCTTATCACACCAAATAAAGATATAATGGTATAATTTTAGTTTTTTTCTATACATGAAATACACCAAGTTTTTACTTCATTCAACACATCTATTATAACATTGTCTTTTAACCTGTTAGTTTGTAAGAACTTCCTATGTTATTTTTGCAAAAGAGATTCTATCTAATTAATTTTTCCTTTAAATAAAAAAAATCATGGATGCAATGCACAAGTCTCAATCTTCAAACAATTTAAAAAAAAAAAAAATTATTTTCTAACTTTTCCTTTAATATATGCAATACCACATTTCATCAATGAGTATCCAATGCTTCTACTCATTATCAATAAACTCCTAAGTACTAAGATTCTTTCACCCAAATGGAGAGAAGAGGGAGGAAGAACACTATGTTGGAATCCAATAACACTGAGAGGGTGAATCAATGTTATACCAAAATTATCATTTTTAGCCTTATTAAAACATGCATACACCAACCAGTATACAAGTACATACAGAATTGAAAGAAGTAAATCAACCAATAAGACAATCACATAAATGAAGACCATAAGATACAAAATTATACATGGAAAACCTCAAAGAGAAAAAACCACGGTGGAATTTGTGACCCACAATATCAATTCACTGGCCATATGAAGAGATATTACAAAATATAGGGGCCCACACTTGCAGGAAGGCTTATAACCTAGAGCACACTGCTCAATCACAAAAGGAGCCTCATTGACTACATACAAATCCAGACTACAATCCAGAGAAGTGTCAAACTGCAAAAGATAGCATCTCCTATGTCTGAATACAGTTCTAGTTTGAAACCCTATACTCTTTATCTGAACACCCCTTTACACAAATATCCTCACAGACACGATCTCTTAGATATATTTCGCATCTCCTTCATTATTTCCTTCCTAATACATATTTGCATCATTTCACATATATATCAAAATGATCTAATCCAACTGACCTATATACCCTATACAACTTATCATGCCTTATGTTGGCTTACAAAGATAATTACAATATCAATATAAATGTTGGCTAGATAACATAAATACATGAATATAAAAAATAATTGCCGATGCCGGATCCAAAAGATGCCAGCCTCCAATACCTAAACCATGTCGGCTTGCATTGCTAGTAACCCGAGAATTCCTTCCATCCTGCCGGTGCTGGTGTCAGTGCCGGTGAAGTGTCTGTGAAGTGCCTGCTAGTACACAATATGAACCAAAACATGAAGCCGAAATAAACTGCCATGTTGCCATCAATGACAACATAGTGAAACCAACCAATTGAGTGTCAATTCCCAACACATTACCAATCAACCAATGTATGCACACAAGAATTATGCATGAACAATTTGAAATTCCCAGACATGTCACATTTATCATACTATGCAACTATTCGCATCATTTCCTAATATATGAAAATTCAACTTCCCTCGAGGTCTCTGAACATTACAAATGCAGTTATAAATCTCAAGTCCTTATTGAAAGATATGATTTATTCAAACAATATTTTCTTAAATGCAAAGTCACACACATATAAAAACATCCAATAGTTCTATTTGGTACCCATACTTCACTAGTTAAATCCCTTACATTTTACATAGAAGATTAAACGAAAGAGGAGGGACTCATCAACTACTATTTTTTTATATAGGTGCATCCCATACAAGTTCTTCAATTTCACATCATGGTCTACACTAAATCATTCTTATATGCATAATACAAACACTCCATCATACTACTCCTAAGAGACTCAATGTAACAAGTTGATCCTATAAACGTAACATTAATTAAGAGAACACACACACATTTTTCTTTTATTCTATAGCATGATCATTTATATAGGGAAACCAACCTCTACTATTCAGGTAAGTACTAGAAATTACAAGCAAGAAAAACTGCATAGAGTCATATAGAAATCTCTCTCATCTAAGAGGCATGCATAAGAAATGAATACACATTTTGCACACAATTATGATTTCTAGGAAGGATTAGGGAGAGACACAAAGAGTAGACATATAAGATCTCCAAAATTCTAATAACATTTTCCATCACAAATCTCAAAGAACAACTCAAATCAAGAGAACATTATAGTACTTCACGCAAGACTAAGAGCAACAACCTTAACCAGAGATCTCAGTGTTTGCAACATGGGCTTTGATACCAGATGTAATGCCTGCCAAAATACCCTAGAGAAATAAACATTTTTTTAAAAACATCTACTAATCAACATATGCAACTATGATTAACTACCATATATATATACAATACACCATTTACTATCCATGAGAATGCATAGAACATCGTGTACGCAAGCAGAAATGATAATAAAATAGAAAATAACATCTCATTATTTATTTTCATTATACATCCATTCCCTAGGGTATCTCAACGTCACTACTTGCTAGTAACATCTCATTAACATACTATGGTAATTTCCCATTTATCCTTATTCACTAGATTCATTTTATTACACCAAACCAAATGTTCCTAATTATTCTTCTCACATTAATCATCCAACATAACATGAATCCACATAACCATCTCTACAAATAGGACTAGTTCTTTCCTTAAGAATACATTACATATCATCAAGATAAGTAATCACATGCATATACATGAATCATAACAACAAGTATTAACCCTTCCTAATCACATGATTCCATTTAGGTTCATATATAACAAGTCTATCTCATTACCATACATAATGAACATTCCAAAATATAGACCACATAATATAACATTATCTTATTACATTCCAAGGTCATAGTCTCTACCACAACATTTTGCATGATATTAGAGGATACAAGAGTACATAATACATTCCCACATTTAACAAGTCACCATAATACAATGTTATCTCTAGTACATAGAAATAATCTCTATAGGTTAACTATGTAATGTAGAATCATTGATTCCATACAAATCTTACAAGAGTACATAATCCATTCCGACATTTAACAAGTCACCATAATACAATGTTATCTCTAGTACATAGAAATCATCTCTATAGGTTAACTGTGTAATGAAGAATCATTGATTCCATACAAATCTACAACTACTCATTCATTTCAATATCCCAAGAATAACTAACACTAGGGAATAACATCTTTCAATTCAAGGCATACATGATCATATTCATTACCATCCACAAGATATACACAAGACATTGTAGTCATATCAAGTTTAAATAATTAACTCCTTTCTAATCTAGGAATTACATACACAATGAATATCTGTTTACAACAATCTTATCTAATATATCTCATTTTGAATTCAATCTACCACAAGTCTTATTACACATGTTCTCAAGATACTGATTACATAGTCTTCTTTACAACTACATCCTTTTGAGTTATATACCACATGTTAACAATCTTAATTACATACATTATGCTCTAAGATCCATCCACATGATGAGACAATATAAATCCATGTCCATGCATGCAACATCCAATGAAGAACATCCCAATGGAAGAAGGAATCAAACCACCCGACCATGTGGAACCAAATAGGAACCACCCCCCATGCTAAGAGATGACATGACGTTCCAACTCACACTCAAGACCTATAATGACACCTAACAACCAAGGGAATCAACATGTAATAACAAAGGAATACAACATATCAATAACCAAATCACATCACATGGCTAAAAGAAAATCAATAAACTCTTCTAGAGGCACAACAACAAAATCAAGGCATAAGGACCATGGTCATATGTAGAAGTGGAGTGTCATCACATGCTATCCTCACATAGAAGGGAATATGGCCAACTCTGATAGACACGTCTCTACGTGCCATCCTAACAAAGAAGGTAAATATACAACCCTACTATTCATGCATGCTATCCTAACAAAGAAGAGTGATCCGAACTCTTGATAGACATACAAGCTACTCTCACAAAGAAGGGTAAAATCAATCCCTTAATAGACATGTGGAGCCATCTCAACCTACGTGAGAACAAGGGAGATTAGCTTTCCATCTCAATGTCCTCAATCCAATTATTATTATCTTATTAGGTGAATCCCAACCCAATAAATTTATATAATAATGTTATCACTTCATTTAATTCAAGGAAAAATTTCAATGTGCCCTGATGATCTAGGTGCTAAACAACCTATCTCACATTGACCTTGGTCATCACATGAAAGCCCACTCCCTCTACCATATGTCAAGAACTTAGGGTATGTCAAGCATCAAATAACAACATAAACACATAATGAAGGATCACAAGATACATAAAATTTCTCATAGCAAAACTGAGAACATACTGAACATAATCAGAATCCATAAGGTCACATGTAGGGCAAGAGCCTTCACCAAAGCATAGCAATCAAGAGACAAAGCATAAACATGATTAAAACAAAATTCCAATACCATTACAAATCCTCAATAGTGAGGCAAAATACATCCCACTAGAGATCTGATATCAATCCTCAACAAAAAGGAAATTCTCCCTCTTGTTGGAGCAATACAACACATATGTAACCTCCTCAACTGTAAGGCACAAAACCTCTTATCAAAGCACAAGACATCATAAGAAGATCAAAATAGAATCATACATAGATCTGGAACTCTCACCAATAGCACTAAGAGCCTCTGGAACTAAGACACAAACCCAAATTCTGACTCAAAATATAAATAAGCAAAAACATAAAAAAAACCAAGCAGGTTGGTGCACATGATAGATCATGGAGCACAAACGATAGATCCTGATGTGTGCACGACAAATCCTGATGTGCACCTACAAAATTCAACTATAATTTCTACTCCATTCTATAATGAAATGATAGATCCTAAAGTGCATACGATGGATATATAAATGCATCTGGAGCATGCAGTAGCTCATCCAGAGCCACGACTAAAACTCAAAAAAAGAAAACCTACAAACTTGCGATTTAAACAAAAATCAGCCAAGGCACATACATGGCTATAACTCATCCCCAAAATAATTAAATCAGAAACACATAGACTTCACTCAGCCAAAAACACTTAGTAAGAAGAAAGATAACAAAAGTTTCCTACAACAATACTTCTCATAGCCATATTGGGACTGCTGGCCATACACAATCAGACAAATACAGAGTGTTGAAAATAATATTACAAGTATAGAGACCATAAGGGAAAATACTTCAGACACACACCCAACCAAACTAACGCTTGTTCCAATTTGAACAACTAGAACAACCAAATGTACACACAAACAATTACAAGAACCATATGTCATATGTAAAATTCATCTATCAAATCAATTAGAAAAACAGAAAGAAATCACAAATCCCTATCTAATCAAAGAATCCTAAATAAACCAATAAAATAATGCAAACAAGCAATAGGAATGTAAAATAATCAATTCAAACTCCCTATTCCACAATTGCATATAACTTCCATTGCTCTTCTCTTCTTTGTGGTATGATGACTCTCAGATATTGCACTGGCAACTTGCAATTGACACAAAGATTCAAAGTTCATGATTGAGAGGAATTGTGAGGAATTGAATGCTCAATTTATAGATTATTGGATGACGATTGATTGAAAGGTGGAATAGATTGATCAAGAGGTGGAACTCAAGTGAGCTCACATGCTGATTGATAGTTGAACTGCTGATTTGGAGGTGAAACAAAATTGATTGAATAGATTAATTGAGTCAACTGATTGAGAAAAAGATGATTGAAAGATGAAAAATAATGATTGGAGGAAATAGTTAACTGATTGAAAGCTGATTGAGAGCTTTATTTAGAAAAAAGCTAACTAAAAGATAGAAATAAGAATTGAAGAGATAATTGAATTAACTAATTAATTGATTGAATTAATTAATTTAGCAAGTGCTTGAACTTTGACTTAGATTTTCAATTATATCTTTGCATGAGATTTAATTCAAATATTGAATTTATTTTAAATTCAATTTAGTATTTGAATATATTTAGAACTTGACTTTGATTTTCAATTTGATTTTTGAAATCATGCACATGTATCGGAAATTAGGAGAAAATAGAAGAATTGGAAGAATTAATTTGAGAATTAGAATTAATTAGTTAATTAAATAAAATTAGAATTTAGGGACTTGGAATTAGAAATTAGAAGAATAATTAGTTAATTAAATAATTTAAAGAAACTATTTAATTATTTAGAAATGAAATTTAATTAAATAATAAAGATTATTTAAATTAAAGGATTAAAATCACAATTTATTAAATAATAAATATTTAATTAATATTCAGAAGAGGGTTAATGATTAGATGATTAGAAGTAGAAATTGAAAATTAATTTATTTAAATAATAAAGATTATTTAAATTGAAGGATTAAAATTATAATTAATTAAATAATAAATATTTAATTAGAAAATGGTTTAAATGATTAAATGATGACATAATTAGAAATGAATTAATTAGTAAGATTATGAGGAAACATGAATTAGAAGAATAAGATTAATTAATTTTAATTAAATAATTAAAAAAATATTTAATCAATTAGAGGAATAATTAGTACATGATCAATGAGACATTTTTAGGTGTCTACATTTGCCCCTCTTTAAGACAAAGTCAGAATGACATTGTTTCAAAGAAAATAAAAATTTTGCCCCAGTATGACCCAGTAATACTTAGGGTGTAGTGCCCCCTCGAGAGATTGTTTATGCATTAAAGGTATGAATGATCTCTCGAAAGAAGAAGAATGTTAGATATAAGAATAGTTAGTTGATTAGAGATAGAGATAGGTGACGTGAAGATGATATTGAGATAGAATATGAGAGAATGAACCTTAGAATGAAATAGAATAATGTTAGATGATAGAAAATGATTTAGAAAGAGATGATGAGAAAAGAATCAATAAACTAGCAATAAGCACATGAGATGAAATAAGAAAGATTGATTCATGAACCCGTGTCATTATTTATTGCGCAATATATATTCATCACTGAGCCTTATTATTGAACAATGGAGCTTAGCACATCAGGGTATAAGGAACCAAGATTTAAAGATATCTCATTGAAGAAACAAACACGTAGCAGATAAGGAGTGAACCCTCCATTCTCGGAAATACACTAGGGGTCAAGGTATGTGTGGCATTCACAAGCCGAATGCTCCTATCACAGACACCCACTAGAGCAATTTCCCTAGAAATTCATTGGTTCACACCACAAACAACAAACAAAGAAAAAGATAATGCCCATCATGGATCCTCTTGTGGACATCCTTGAGTAGCATAGGAACACGATCTGTTGCCAAATGATAAAAGATAAAGGCTGACCCAAACAAAATTCAACATCTATACTGACCTTGTGCCTTCATTCTCAGTTGCTTGATGTGATGGTTGATAATGTCTGATCTCAGAAAGTTACAGACCCTGTTTAAGACTGACCTGTCTAATTTCAAGTGTATCCTCTTTTGTTTAAGACAAGATAATGATCACTTGATATGGATATGATACGATTGATAAGACAGTTTGATCAATTGATTGCAGATGTTTCACTGGATAGTCGTATCCTTTGTTAACTTCGTGTGAAGCGTTTGCTGGATATCTACTAGGGTATTTGTTTCTTGCGAGACATTTTATTGCAAGTTTTTTGATTGATTGATTTTCAATTTTTAGTTATTTTCCTAGAGCTTTTTCGATGTTTTTGGATTACGTGGATCTATATTTGAATGTTTTTGGTTGATTTTTTCAAGACATTTTCCAGATGTTTTTGATATTTTTTCAAGATTTTTTCTGAATGTGTTTGGATTTTATGTTTTCCCATGTTTGAATGTTTTTGATTGAGTTTTTCAGGATCGTATTTGATTTTTAGGGTTTTTTTCAGGACTTATATGATTTTTAGGATTTTTTCAGTTATGCCCCCAGTGTGCAGACCTATATGACATGATGATCTGCAGAATGCATGCGGAGATAATGAATTTTTGATATGACCTATGTTAATGCAATATGAATGATGAAAATGTATTTCCTATTCAAACAAGGATTACTATGTTTGTTTAGCATTTTGTAATACACCAATTGAATTGGAGGTACAAAACATTTAGTAGATAAGCGGTCAATTGATCCTTAAGGTCCCTTGGAACATCCAAATTAATAGACTTAGTGACTAGGATTTACAAATGGAGATGCGGAAAACTTCCCCATTGGTTCTCCAAACTTTGATCTTCTTTTGCCCATGTGTGTGAAAATGAGTTAATTCCTGCTTTTGTGTTCACTAAAGATCCTTAGCATCCTATATGACTACCTACATGGATTATTCTAACTTCAAAAGCATCCCAAATAGATCCTCGCTGCCAGCAAGCTTTTAGAGCTCCGACGAGGTTATAGACTATAATTTCTCAAATATTGCTCCATTGCCAACAATCGTTCATAGCCCTAATGGAGTTACTTGCATGTTCCCATAGTCAAGCTTTTTGTTGTATTTTGTATCAGTGATATTTCAGTTATATATCATTGCTCTTTTTCCTTGAGATGGATATTTGGCATAGCACTTTTTTTTTCTTTCCTTGACTTGTAAGTAATGAAACCTACTTGGGTGTGACAATTATAATGGTGCCGAAGTAGAATTTTAGATTTTTCACTAGTCATATGATCAACTAGGTGTCTAGAATGAATTAGAGATTTTCTTAATATGTTTGAGATATAATAATTGATAGATTTTGGGTTAACAAGTCTCAAATAGTGAAATCACTACCCAACCATAAGTAAAGCGTTGTCATAGGGTAATGTTGAAAATGAATGACCTTATGACCTCAAGACTTCATGTCTGAATATCTAAGAAAGGAGATGACCCTTGTTTCTCTTGAATGCAAACAGATGATAAGCTTGGACAGTTCCCTTGTTTTATTGATGTTGCTATATGCTAATGCAGAAATTTTATGAATGCGATGCATTTGAAAAAAAGAGACTATATGTGATGCAGTGCTTTGAATAAAATGATATGCAATGCAAAAAGTAAAACCTAAACTAACTTAGCCCTTAGATATAATATTGTTTAAGGTGCACGTTGTTCATAGGGTTAGAGAGTGGATCTCCCTCCATGGTAGCCAAATTGTATGCTCCATTGCCTATAACCCTTGTTATGATAAAAGGAGCTAGCCAGTTAGGTTCAAACTTCCTTGGATTTTCTCGTTTCGCTAGGTTCTCCTTGAGAACTAGATCTCCCACTTCAAAATTACTTGGGAATATTCATTTATTATAACTCCTCAATCTATTCTGGTAACCTTGCAAATTATTTAAAGCAGTTTGTCTCTTTTCATCGAGCATTTCTAGCTCTTGTAATCTTGCAACTCGATAGTCTTCCTCTGAAATGATGTTTTTTAAGGAGACTCTTAAAGATGGTAGTTCTATTTCAATAGGTAGTATTTCTTCTATACCATAGACCAAGGAATATGGTGTTGCTTCTGTAGGGGTGCGTACTTCTGTTCTGTAAGCCCAAAGAGCGGGATTTAACTAGAGATGCTAGTCCCGTCCTGCGTTAGTGACAACTTTCTTAAGGATCTTCAATATTGTCTTGTTTGTTGCCTTTTCTTATCCATTGCTTTGTAGATAATACAGTGTTGCAAATCTCTGTTGTATTTGAAATTTGTCACACAATTCTCTTTTTTCTTGATTTTTGAATGTATGTCAATTGTCTGTCACTATGCACATGGGAGTCCCATATCGACAAATAATGTAATTAAGCATGAATTTTGCTATTTGCTTGCCAGTGGTGTATGTAAGGGGAATTTCCTCGACCCATTTAGTAAAATACTCAGTAGCTATTAAGATGAATTTGTACTCGTTGGAAGAAGTAGGATTGACTTTACCAACTAGATCCAACCCCCATTGTGAAAACGGCCATGGTGATGTAATAGGTTGAAGATCCTATGCCGGTGCATGAATGAGGTCTCCATGCATTTGAAATTATTTACATTTTTGTACATATTTATTGGCATCCTTTTCCATAGTTGGCCAATAATATCCAGTTCTTAACAATTTCTTTGACAATAGTGGGCCACTTTGATGCGCCCCACAAATTCCATCGTGTACTTCCTTTAGGGAAAGTTGTGCTTCATTTTCATCAAGACATAGAAGAAGGGTTCCATCAAAGCCCTTTCTATACAACGTGTCAACAATAATAGTGTGTTTGGATGCTTGATGAATAAGAGTTTTCTTTTGATTTGTAGACAAATTAAGAGACATATACTAAGTATGTATGTGTATATCTCACTAAACCATGGGGATTCTAGACCCACAATTGCGCATACATTTTCTGATGAGGGAATCTTATATGTTGGTATCATGAATTGTTCTACAATAAACTCAAACTGAGTTTCATTATTAGGCATATTTAGTAGAGACCCTACTGTAGCCATGACGTCGGTTGCCTTGTTATGTATCCTTAGAATCTGTTCAAAAGTGATGTTACTAAAATGTTCTTTGTAATCTTCTACCATTTGTTTATAAGGCATAAATTTATCATCTTTTGTGTTATATCCATCATTTACTTTATTTACAATCAGTTGTGAGTCACTGTAGACTTGTAATTGTTTTATCCTCCATTGTATAGCGGTACGAAGTCCTATGATGAGAGCTTCATATTAAGCTATATTGTTCGTAAAGGGAAAATTTATTCTGAATGACTTAGGGATAAAATCACCTTGAGGGGTGATGAAAAGAATCCCAGCTCCAGCTCCATGATTTGTATATGACCCATCAAAGTATAATTTTGACATGGTAGATGCTGCCAATGTAAATACTGATTCATCAGGAAAGTCTATTAGTAATGGGTGACTATCTTGTAAAAGAGCCTCTGCTAACTGATCTGCTATAATCTTCCCTTTGATTTCCTTTTTGTCCACATACTCTATATCAAACTCACTTAAAATCATGACCCACTTAGCCAATCTTCCAGTCAATGTTGCTTTTCTTAACAAATATTTGAGTGGGTCAAAGCGTGCTATGAGGATTACTTTGTGACAACATATAATTTCTAAGTTTCTGAGATGTGAAAATAACTGCTAGACATGCTCGTTCTATAGGAGTGTAATTAAGCTCATATCCAATTAAGGTTCTACTTATATAGTAGATCGCTCTTTCCTTTCCTTGATCATTATGTTGTGCCAACAAGGCTCCTAAAGATGCGTTTGTTGTTGATATATATAGCAATAGGGGTTTTCCTAGAGTAGGTGGAACTAACACTGGAGTATTCAAAAGATAATCTTTTAAAGCTTGGAAAGGTTCTTGGCACTGTTCTGTCCATTTGAAGGTAACTCCTTTTTTGAGTAAATACTGGAACGGATGACATTTATCTGCCAGCTGTGCTATAAACCTTCTTATGGACTATAGTCTTCCTTGTAACCCTCTTAACTGCTTAAGTGTTGATGGAGGTTGCATATCCATGATTGCTTTGACCTTTCTATGGTCTACTTCAATTCCTCTGTTAGACACAATAAACCCTAACAGTTTGCTTTCTGTTACACCAAACACACTTTTTTGCATTTAGCTTGACATTGTACTACTCTAATCGATCAAATATCTTTGCAAGGACTTCAAGATGACCTTCTCTTGTCTGTTATTTAGCCACTAGATTGTCCACATAATCTTCCATGATGTTGTGGATCATGTCATGAAATAGCGTCATCATAGCCCTTTGATATGTTGCTCCTGCATTCTTAAGACAAAATGACATGACATTCCAGTAGTATGTCCCCCATGGACAGGTAAATACCATCATGTGTTGATCTTCCAATGCAATCACGATCTGGTTGTATCTTGAGAAACCATCCATTAATGAAAGAATTTCATTCCCATCAGTTAAGTCAACTATCATATCTATGTTGGGTAATGGGAAATCATCCTTAGGACATGTTTTGTTTAGATCTCAGAAGTCGGTACAGATTCTTATGCCCCCAGTGGGCTTAGTTATAGGTACCAAATTGGATATCCATTCTGGATAGTCAATAGGTCAAATGTAGCCCACATCCAACAACTTTTGGAGTTCTATTTTTACCAGTAATGCAATTTGTGGATGCATCTTTCTTAACTTTTGTTTGTACAGTTTAATTCTTGGTGGCAAAGGTAAATGATGTAACACCAATTCTGGATCCAAGCTTGGCATATCCACATAGGACCAAGAAAAATTGATAGGACGTTGTTTAAAAAACCTCATGAATTTGTCTTTTTCTTCTTGGTTTAAGGATCTTGCTAAGTGGATATTATGTACAACTTCTCCTTCTGCTATATTTACTTCTTTAGTTTCTTCCATGAGTAATGTTGAATTCTCTCTTTCAATAGGGAGGTTGTCTAACTCATTCTTTCCATTACGGCTATTTTGATCCATATCTTATGTTATAGAGGCACTTGCCTCTCTAAAGTATGCTATTCTATCTAGGTCTACAACAAATCCTGCCTTGTGATCACCTTGTGGAAATCCTTCTCTGACACCAAGGAATTTTGTAATAGCTTCATCATTTTCAAACCAATCTAGAGTTGGTTTTCCTTCTCATCCCTAATCAATCAGATGTGAGTGTACAAGGGGTAACTCATTACTCCCTTATGTCATAATAGATTCTGATAACATGCATACTTGGTTATTTGAGGGACCTGGTATATTTTCATTATCTATAGGCGATTTGTGATACTTTTTCATGTCAATTTTTTGTGGGCTGGAATCATGATCAAATAGGAATTCATATTCATGAGAGTTTGTCTCACTTTCTATGTATGTTTTAGCTTATGAGGTTGTATCACTTATCTCCTCTTGTTCCTATATCTGTTTTTATTGTATATTTGTAGGTGTCCTTTGTATGGGGGTTACCCTTCTTAAACTTGGTATAAGTCGTTGTAGTCTTTCTTTGTTTGATTTATTGGGTGGAGCTTGAATTTTTTCCCTTGGCATAAGTATTGACAATAACCAAGGATTAGGCTCATTTACTGGTGCTAAGACTATGTCTGTTACCACATTTACTTGTGCGGATGTGTTAGATACTATTTTGTTGGGTGATTCCATGCTAGGTTCTTGTAGAAGTTGTCTCATATTTTCACCATCTGATTTCGTACTAGGCGATGTTGGTACTTTATTGCTTGTTTTATATGATGAGGGAAACAATCATGTTGACGACAAACTTTGAGATATGTACTCTGATGGTAGCCTTGGTTTATTTAGTATAACCAATGTACATTGTCTTCCCTTCGTTATATTTGGTACATGTTTATATCCTAACCCTTGATTCTTTGGATTGTCATTTGGTACAATGGGTTCTAATCTTCCTTGCTTTTGTAACCCCAGGCCTATGGTACCATCATACCCATGTTTTTGTAGCATATTGAATCCATTTCCATACTGATCTAAAGGTAACCTGGGTATTGTCATGTCATCTTCTTCTCTGTATATCTAGTGATTGACATATTCATTCAGAGATTATTCTTGTCAATCACCCCACCTAATGAAAGAGAATGAATTTGAGTATCTAACTATTTCTTTTCCTTTGTCTTGTTTCATTACTGCATTTTGAGGTTTCCCAAAAGACCTAGGAGATAGAGACAACTATTTTTCATTTGAAGTACTCAAAATAGAGTATTCTCCACAACCAATATCTTTTATCTGCAAAGAGGATGTTGTAGGCACATTCTTCTGTGTTTCTATGATTGGTAATGACTCCATTTGTGTAGTGATGGGTATTGCTTGATTAATTGGTACCTGGTTATCCACACTTGCCTTTAAGTGATTATAGTGTTGGAATGGATTTGGATCACCCTTTATGCTGATTTCAATGCCATTGTATGAGAATTTGACACATTGATAAAATGTTGATGGTACAACTTGCATGGTATGAATCCATGGGCGACCCAATAACATGTTGTACCCTAGTTCTTTGTCCAACACTTGGAAATTAACCTCTATTGTTATAGGTCCTATTTGTACCGGTAGCATAACTATATGTTTTGAGGGAAACTCTTCATCATAATATGCTTTGATGTTTATTCTCTTCGAAGAATCAATATGAAGGTCAGAATATCCCAATGCTTTAACCAATTAACGTACAAATGTTGAGACCGACTCCTCCATCTATAAGTACTCTTCTGATTATTCTCTTAAGTATGTAAGCTTCTAGATGTAGCGGGTCATTATGGATAAGTCTATCACTAGAAATATCATTTTCTGTGAATGTAATGCGGGTACCTTGTGTCATATTACCTACAATGGATTGGAAGGCATTTTCATCTATATTTTTGTTCACTACTAAATCTTGAAGTGCTTTGTCCAGTGTAGCTTTATGAGTTGGTGATATATGTAATAGTTCAAAGAGTGATATCTGTGCTGGGGTTTTCTTGAGTTATTCAACAACATTATAAGTCCCTACTATTGGTAGTGGGTTTGATGGTACTCCTTATAAAGTTACTTTAGATCTATGATTAACTACTGTGCACTCTCTATCTCTGGGAGATATCGTGATTGTAGCCACCGTATCATCTCTTGTGACGGAACTGTCTGTAACATACACTATGTTATCAAGGTTTATATCATATCCCTCCCTATAATCATCATGTGCTACTTTGACATCCATGATATGTGCTATAAGTTCATCTTCAAACCATCCTAAATGAAATGGTTCTTCATGCCCCCAATCCATAGGAAAAAGATTCTTGTCTTCATCATATTTTGGTGCTTCTAACAGCATGAAAATTTGGTTATCATCATCGTGAGTCTCTTGATATTTCTCATTATTATCAATTTTTCTTGTGAGTCATTCTTTACTACATCTCCTGAGCTAATGGCATGAATAGTGTAGTCGTATGAGACTTTTTTGTAGTTAGTTGTATTAACTTGTGTTCTTGATGTAGATGTCTTTCCTTTGTCATGTTTGACAAATGGATCCTTAAAGATGGTAAGATTCATAGTTGCTAACATTTTGTTGGTATCAATTGTGATGTCACCTTGATCGATCATGTCTTGGGCTAAGTTTTTTAATTTATAGCAACTTGTAGTTTTGTGACCTTTAGTACGATGATAATCACAGAAATCACTATCATTCCACCATGTAGGTTTGAAAGGACATGGTTCAAATACTCTTACTTGTGGCAAAGTGATCATGTTTGTCTGTATCAACTTTTTTAACATTGATTCAATAGGTTCTCCTAGAGGTGTGTAATTCCTTCTTGGAGCGTTTACCCTTGAAAATTTTGTGTTCATAATTTGCATGGCATTTTCATTTGTCGAGACAGTGTTCTTCTCTATGTGCAGACTAAATGATTTACTTGGACCTTGTAAAGACAAAATCGGTTGAGTTATGTTCACTATACGGGCATCTACAACACCATCGTTGGTCACATTTTTGT
Organism: Cryptomeria japonica; assembly: GCF_030272615.1. Lineage (NCBI taxonomy): Eukaryota > Viridiplantae > Streptophyta > Pinopsida > Cupressales > Cupressaceae > Cryptomeria > Cryptomeria japonica. Next base: position 464,617,737 of record NC_081408.1, read on the forward strand.
TTTTCGACCAAAATTTGGTTTTATCATTGTTGTTGTTATTGCCATATTTTATGAGACCTTGTTATACCATTCCTTTCTCACACTTTAGAGAATTTTTGATTATTTGTTTAAATGTGGTCAAACATTGCATTTGTATCGGGTTCTTGATCTTAGGGATTAAGTTTTCCATGAATATGTCAGCTTGCTTTGTTTCTGGAATAATAGTCTTGCATCTCCTATAGAGATATCTCCATCGTTGTATGAAGGATGTGAATGTTTCATTGTCATATTGTTTTGCAACACATAAGTCCATCAAAGTGACTAGGGTTTCAATGTTATGCGAAAAGTTAGCAATGAAGTGTTCAGCTAATTCACCCCATGATGTGATAGTTGGTGGTAAATGTGAAAACCACTCCAAGGGCGATCCTCCCAAACTTTTAGGAAACAATCTCATTAGATAAGTGTCTTTAGTTGCAACCTCTATACATCCCGTAAAAAACTCTCTGATATGGTCTCTAGGATCACCTTTCCCTCGATATTTATCAAATTTTGGTGTTTCAAAATGTGGTGGGAAAGGAAGAATATATAATGTGTGATCAAAAGAATAAGGACGTAAGTCCTGCATTGTGTAGCTCTTTTTATCGTTACCGGTTTGCATAGTTGTCATATGTTGTTGCAGATTCTATACTTGTTGTGACAAAATATCTGTTTGAGTTAGAGGTATACTTTGTGCATGTATATTTCCCACAAAAGGATTAGTGGTAGGATAACTAGGGGGTTGTTGAAAGGTACCATGATTATAATTCCGCATGTTATGAGTTCTACTAGGTACTATGAAATAAGATATGTGAACCCATGTTCGGCTGAGTTGTACTTGTTGTATTAGCAGAACCTAGATTTGCATTCTGATGACTGTATGTAGATCCTATAGAATAGGAAACCAAAGGTTGGGTTGCACTTGTTGTATGAGTAACTTGCATTTGAATAGGTACTGAGACACTTGACATCGTTGGTATAGCCTATGTTGGTGCATTGACATTTATTGTTGAGTATGATGCACTTGATTGAGAATTCGTGTTTAAAATGTCATTTGTTTGTATATATGATGTTGATGTATTCTGAGGAAAACTTGAGGTCATTGCTTGCATTTGTGTCATATGTGGTATTTGACTGCTATTTTGACCTAGAGTATTTCCTAGTGGTAATATTGTTGTGACATCAAAATCTTCAGGTAATTTGGCCCCATTTTGTAATAACAACGAGAGATACTTGTCCCTATCATTATGTACAAGAGCATCTAAGATAATAAGGACATGTGGGTCCTGTTGGGCTGATTCAGTCTCTTCGCGTGTTAAACTCTATTGTAGATCATGTCATGTGGGCATTGTTTGAGAATTTGACTGTTGACTAGTTGATATGTCCATGTTCCAAGTTGGATCTACTGACAAGTCGTTGTTTGGGTCCATCTTACTTTTTACCTTTTGTGACCTTGTGATGGGCATTAAGACTTCTATATGAGGATGGTTTTTAGAACCTTATGCAAGACGACACTAATGCAAGACTCTAGACCTAAATATGGAATATGCAACACTAGACCGGATTCTCTATTGAGGATTTTAACGTGAGACTTGTTGAGTATTTTGAGATTTTTGTAATGCAAGTTTTTCAAGCTCTTCTCTTAGACGTTCTACCTCAATTTCTCTATCAATCCTATGGGCAATTTTATACTCTATATTTAGTTCATACTTGACTCCTATATATTGAGGTGCGTTTCTCTTTAATTGCCAGGCCAAGTTACCTAAACCGTCAAGGATTTCTCATTGACCGTCGTTTGGCACTAGATTAGGTTGCTCGAAGGGGAGCAAACCATCACCTGGGAAACCCATTAAGATGCATGCTGTGACTTTCTAGGATGATTATGCAACTGATGATGAACTAAGACATACGTATATGAGGTCTAGACAAGGACGTATATGAGGTCGATAATGAGGAGGTAAATAGAGATAATGCAACTTCTAAGGATGTAAACAAGGACTATGTAAGGACTAAGGACAATAATAAGGACGTAAATGAGGACTATGCAAGGACTAAGGTCAATAATAGGGATTTAAATGAGGACTATGCAAGGAATAAGGACGACAATAAGGACGTAAATGAGGACTATGCAAGGACTACCTATGGTCACAAGTACGTAAAACCTTGAGTTTGCAGGACTGTCTGGCATTTCAAAATGGACTTTGTTTCCAATAATTCTGTGTGTAGCATAAGTTTTTTGTTTTCCAAGTCCGAGAACAATTGTTTGGAGGTAGGTATAACTGATTGAACTTGTTTTCAAATAAACTCAAAATTTAGAGATACGCATGGTAGGGCCTGAAATAGCCCAATACTGACTCAATACTAGTCTAACACAATGATACATATAAAAGAACAAAAGATAATCTTAGGATGGAAATTGGAAACCATTCAAATGAGGCCCTTACGAAATATTGAAACAAGATGAACAACTAGAGAGTTTGGCAGCACTGGCTCCACTCCATGGCACACACTTCTCGAGCATGCCAGTCTCTCTTACCCTGAAGATCTGAGGATCTTATCACCAAGGGATTTCTATCTCATAATGCAAGGTACATGAAGGGAATCTATGGGGTACGATCCACACTCCCGAAATCACTCAATGTAGGATTTGGGCTACAAGGTTGGTTCTTATTATAAAATATTGAGGGTTCCCGATCCAATGATGGATTCTTAGAGCAAGCTACTTAAAAATTTAGTTGAACTTACTGGTGCAGGGAAGGCACCCACATACATCGAATTCACTCAACACTCTAGCTGCCTGACCAGTATGTTTATATAGCAACTCGAAAAACCCACTTGAGAGTATGCTGGGAGAGATGATATCTCCAACACATCCCAATTCGAAGTACCTCTATGGGGTGATGAAATCCCCAGTCAAAGATACCCCTGACTACTTGAAATAAAATAAAATTGGGAGTTGTTGTCACTTTCTCCCTTTCTCCCAAGACCTTGAAGGTGGGTGGAAAGGTAGTTGATGCAACAGTAGGTCCACCCCAAACATAATAAAAAGTTCTTTCCCTTAAGAAAATGAAATGTGAGTTAATCTATTAAGCAACCCGATTCACGTTCATTTAAAAAACCCAAATTTAGGTGTTAGATACACATATGCATTTCAATTTTAAAACACCAAATTGAAATGTGAATGCATGCATGTCAATTTTAACCATTGTTTATTTTAAGCCCAAAACTAAAGTGTGATATATGCATGTCCATTTTAACCATTGTTAATTTTTAAGCCCAAAAAATGAAGTGTGAGAGCATGAGTATTTATGATTCAATAATAATCTGATCCTCTCTATAAATTCACCACAGGCTGCAGACAGATAATTAGTAACTCAATAAAATCCACAGAAAACAAAGAAATAAACCATGACAAAAATGAATGCATGATGATACCTGAGTGATTGTGTGATCCTGTATGGAGGATTGCGTAATTCTGTCAGAGTGATTATGTAATTTTGACAGAGCGATTGCATGATCTTAACAGAGCGATTGCGTGATCCATAGACAGACCAAACAAAAAATAAAAAATAAAGCTAATTCTAATCTGGAACCTACAAAACAGATTGTGATGCTCTAGCAAGATCTCTCATCATCTGTTCTATATTAATTAAATCATATTCCACCCTATATGAGAGAACTAGGCTATTGTATCTGTCGATGGCTGGTTGGTCCTCTAGATCTTGTATCTTCTTTTCTACTTTGAGGATTTGTTGATAGTGTTTGGCTTGTCTTCTTTGCTCCTTCGTCCTCCTGGCACCTAAAATTTTGAATTGTACCTTACGTGCCATAAAATGTCATAATTAAGCATGCAATAAAAATAAACCGTATTCAGATTTACCTAATTTCATACAAAATTTGTCAGAATGCAGAGAAGAAAATACAAAAGCACAAAATAAACAAAACAACAATATTCCTAATGAATGCGTGATCCTAACAGAGCGATTGCATGATCTTGTAAAGGCTTTTGCATGATGGGTTCTGTACGAATGCGTGACCCTGTCTGCTCAATTGTGTAAGTCTATCTAGGCAATTGCGTGATGATGAAATCCGTACAAAACTTGCAAAAATTGAAAAAATCCGTACGACCTGCAAAAATCACACAGAAAATAGAGAAGGTTAATTAGTTGTTGTTTACGTCGGGTTCACCAAAATGTCGTATGTAAAATTCATCTATCAAATCAATTAGAAATAAAGGGAAATCATGAATCCCTATCTAATCAAAGAATCCTAAATAAACCAATGAAATAATGCAAACAAGCAATAGGAATGTAAAATAATCAATTCAAACTCCCTATTCCATGATCACATATAGCTTCCATTGCTCTTCTCTTCTTTGTGGTATGATGGCTCTTAGATATTGCGCTGGCAACCTGCAATTGACACAAAGATTCAAAGTTCATGATTGAGAGGAATTGTGAGGAATTGAATGCTGAATTTATAGATTATTGGATGAGGATTGATTGAAAGGTGGAACAGATTGCTCAAGAGGTGGAACTTGAGTGAGCTCACATGTTGATTGATAGTTGAACTACTGATTTGGAGGTGAAACAAAATTGATTGAATAGATTAATTGAGTCAACTGATTGAGAAAAAGTTGATTGAAAGATGGAAAATAATGATTGGAAGAAATAAAGAGGAGGAAATAGTTAACTGCTTGAAAGTTGATTGAGAGCTTTATTTAGAAAAAACTAACTAAAAGATAGAAATAGGAATTGAAGGAATAATTGAATTAATTAATTAATTAATTGATTGAGTTAATTAATTTAGCATGTGCTTGAACTTTGCCTTTAATTAATTGATTGAGTTAATTAATTTAGCATGTGCTTGAACTTTGACTTAGACTTTCAATTTAATCTTTGCATGAGATTTAATTCAAATATTGAATTTATTTTAAATTCAATTTAGTATTTGAATATATTTAGAACTTGACTTTGATTTTCAATTTGCTTTTTGAAATGATGCACATGTATTGGAAGTCAGGAGAAAATAGAAGAATTGGAATAATTAATTTGAGAATTAGAATTAATTAAAGTTAATTAAATAAAAATAGAATTTGGGAACTTGGAATTAGAAATTAGAAGAATAATTAATTAATTAAATAATTTAAAGAAACTATTTAATTATTTAGAAATGGAATTTAATTAAATAATAAAGATTATTTAAATTAAAGGATCAAAATCACAATTAATTAAATAATAAATATTTAATTAATATTCAGAAGAGTGTTAATGATTAGATGATTAGAAATAGAAATTGAAAATTAATTTATTTAAATAATAAAGATCATTTAAATTGAAGGATTAAAATCATAATTAATTAAATAATAAATATTTAATTAGAAAATGGTTTAAATGATTAAATGATGACATAATTAAAATGAATTGATTAGTAAGATTACGAGGAAACATGAATTAGAAGAATAAGATTAATTAACTTTAATTAAATAATTAAATAATTATTTAATCAATTACATGAATAATTAGTACATGATCAATGAGATATTTTTAGGTGTCTACACCATACATTCACAGTAGCCATACATAGCAATGTTGTATACATGCAAAAATAATAAATAATTATATCTCCCAACAATAATTTTAATGTACATTCCTTTAATATTATAACTACATGAAGTTTCTCTCAAATTTCTTCTAACATTGGAATTACATAGCACAGAAAAACAATCTATTCCAAAAAAATAAAATGCATAGGGACTAAAATAAACCAACCTGGAACTTGAAGTAATGGAAGGAAAATTTGAAGAAGAACCAAATCCAAACCACAACTAGCCAGAGTCCAAAATTCCAAGCTCAACAGGCCAAAATCAAAATCTCCAGCAAAATCAAAATCTCCAGCAATGTTGAAAATTCACAGAGAAGCCAACTCAGAGAAAATAATCCAATAAATAGAAAATCAAACCCCAACTAAAGAAAAATTTCATCCAATTAGAAAATTCAGAGAAACAATATATCCTACCTACCATGCATGATTTCGAGGTAAATATTATTTACTTACCCATTCAAAAATAACCAATCAATTAGAAGGGTAGGTAAGCTTTATATTATTTTTGTTTATACAAACAATATTAATGTAGTAATAAAAAAATAAAAAATATTAATGTAGTAATATAAATATGAATATATTATTAATAATAAATCAAATCCCAATAAATAATAAATAAATAAACAAAAGGCTTGCATAAATAGAAAATAATAAATAAATATAAAAATCAAATCAACAATAAAGCATATACATTAAATAATTAATAAATCAATAAATAATAAACCAAATAATAATTATTACAAATCTATCAAACAATAAATCAAATAAATTAATCTCAACAATGAATTAATAATTAAATAAATCAAAATAATAAATAATAAATAATAAATAATAAATAAATCATTAGACCATAATCAAATAAATCAAATAGATTAAATAAATTAATCTCAATTAAATAAATACAAACCTCATCAATAAATAATTATCCATTACTCAATTAACCAAATAAATAAACAATAGTCATACTATAGGATAAATTAAATTAAACATTAATAAATTATATTATCCCATTAATTAATTAAATAAATACTAATCATGCACTCACATCACCACAAGCAACCCAACAAAAGGGAAACATCGACACAAGACTAGCCACCAACTCATGCCAAAATACAACCGACAAGGTGAACAACTAAGCCTAGAGTATGAGAGGGAAACACATGCCATGTTCAACAACTTCCCATTGGGATAGGAAACGCTCAGACCCGTGAGACCAAGTGGAGTCGATGTTTGGTTCTTGCAATCTTGCAACCACCACTAATCACAATGTTGGCATTTTGTATATAGATTGCATTAATGATATGTTATCATTGATGTCAATTGAACTGGTAATGGTATTCATGTTATTGCTGATATTGTTGTTTTTCATATTGGCTAGTAACCGGTAAGAAGAGCTTTGTGGAAGATGTTGTAAACTGGTGTGTTAAGTTTGTGAGTTGAACTAGTAAACTGATGTAAAGGGTTAAACTATTCTATGCAATGTAATTGGTAAACCCTATCAGTTGTTAAACCCTAACCGATCAAGTTTGTTGGTTTATTATTTGATGAACGGTAATGATGGAGAGACATGTGATCATTGTATGAGGATAAGTTTATATTGTTTTGGTGCGTTTGTTTGTTGTCTAGGGAAGGAGCAAAGTGGATTGCATCTAATGCACAACGCGTGATGAGCTACAAAGTCCGATGAAGCGGTGATCATGGAGCAATTGGAATTTTCTTGAAGAATGTGAAGAGATTGTTATGATTTCTAACAGTCAAGATTGTATCGATTTTTTTGTAATCTCGATGATGAGAATTAGGTTTTTGTTGTGTTACCGACCTAATTGATTTGTATTTAAGGTCGATGAAGTTGTTTGTAAAAGTTGTTGGCAAGATTGGCATAAACCTGTTGAGTGTGTAGTTGCCTAACCGGTGAATGAATCTGCACTTTGAGTAAGGCAGATTGAAGCTTAAAAGGATCTGATCAAGCAAATGTAGTGCTATTCAGACAAATCAAGAAAACTTGTTGTTTTCTAACAATTACAGTAGAAGTGAAATCCCTTAACTGGGTAAGCTCTAACAAGCTTGGTTACTTATTAAATCCTCTACGTCCATTAGCTTGGATTCTTAAATCCTCCAGTGAGGTTACTCCTAACAGGGCACTCTGCTTTTCATCAAGGCATATTTGTAAATCCCTTAACCGAGTGATTCCTAACTGGATTTAGTTCTTAACAGGACTTATTGTAAAGCTTTAACAGGCTTGGCTCCTAACATGGCAAACTTTAGAAGAGTTCAGATAGCTATCCTTGTGAGTCTCATCTCACCGTGGTTTTTACCTATTTGGGTTTTCCACATATAAACATTTGTGTCAAGTGGTGAATGTTTTTATGGTTATGATCTTATTTGTTGATTTGATTAACTTCTGATAAGGCATGATAACTAGAAGCATTGAGAGATGAATATGTTGAGATATGATTAAGCATTGTTGATGTTTACAAGATTGGAGTTGTTTACAATTAAGTTGTCATAACAGTCAAACCGGTTGATGTCAAGTATTATTATGAATATTGATCTTAACTGTGATATGTTTACTTTGTGTGATTGAATTTGAGCTTGGGAACTTTGTATGAGTTTTTTAGTATACTGATTCACCCCCCCCTCTCAGTATTCTACCTGATACTTATTCTTTCATCATACCATCAATTGGTATCAGAGCATCTCAGGTCCTCTTTTATCTAAAAGCCTAACTTCTTGAGGAAAATATCTTGTAGATCATGATGAAGAAAGAAGGTCCGAAGTTCAACAAAGATAACTATAGAATATGGAGCGACAAAATGAATATTTACATTAAAAGTCTTGGTAGTTAGTATTGGGATCATATAGGAACTAAGTATATTACACCTACTGGAACCCTGACTGATGATCAAAAGAAAGAACAACAAGAAAATCACCAAGAATTAGAGGCTATTATCAGTTCCCTGTCTGATGCTGAATATGTAGATGTTCATGGTTTTGAAACTGCATATAAAGTGTGGAAAAAACTTGAAGAGATTTATAGCAGTGACGAACATGTTAAGATTGCTAAAGAGGAGAGTCTAAGAGGAAAGTTTGATGACATGAGAATGTCTACAGGTGAGAATATCCAGCAGTATGGTCAAAGGATAAAAGAGATAGTTGGTGAAATAAAGAGTGCGGGAGGGAAAGTGGAAGATACCATAGTGATCAGTAAGGTACTGAGAACCCTGCTACTGATCTATGCTATCCGAGTTGTAGCTATTCCAGAGCTGAAATTCATTGACAAGACAAAGGTATCTCTTGACTCTATTATTGGAAAACTTACAACCTTTGAATTAAATGGCTATGATGACAGTGTACAAATTTCATAATCTGCATTTAGAGCTTTTGTCTGTAACCCATCCGTGAGAAGAAGTAAAGATACCAGCCATAGCTATGAATCTAGATCCAGTAGAGATGCTGATGATGAAAACAACTTAGTGGAACTTGAAGCATTGTTGGAAAAATGACTGCCTAGAGGTACTGGTAAATATAGAGGTAAGCTACCTTTAAAATTTTTTTGCATGCAACAAGATTGGTCATATAGTAGCTAATTGTCCTAATGGTGAAAATGAATACAAGAGAGACAAATTTAAGAAGTATAAGGGTAAAGGCAAGAGAGATTGTCTTGTAGCTATTGACAATGGTATTACTGATGAAGAATCTGATGATGATGCTAGTGAAGATATTGTGTTTGTAGCTATTAAGGAAGAAATATTAGATCAGAAGGCACTAGTATCTAGGATGGATAACTCTGATGATTGGATCATTAATAGAGGTTGTTCACATCACATGACTGGTGATCAGAGAAAATTTCTTTCCCTGAAGGAATTTGATGTCAATGTTGTCAGATTTGGCAATGACTCACCTTGTATGGTTAAAGGTAAGGGAGTTATTTCTCTTAATGGGAAAAGCAGTGTTGATGATGTCTATTGGGTTGAAGGCCTAAAGCACAATCTTTTGAGTGTGGCACAGCTAAATGATAGAGGATTCCCACTCGAGTTTAGAAATGGTATGTGCAAAATCTTTGACAACAAAGGTGAATTGATTGCAACTGGGAAACAGACCAGAGGTAATCTATTTCATCTTAATCCTAAAGATAGCAACTGTTTGATTACAAAACTAGATGATAGATGGCTTTGGCATAGGAGATTTTATCATATAAATTTTGACGATATTGTTAAAGTGAGCAAGTCTAAGACAGTAAGAGATCTGCCTCAGCTAGACATACTGGTTAATGCTCTTTGTAAAGAATGTTAGTTAGGAAAGCCGACTTCTTCAACTTTCAAGAGTAAGTCCTTCTCAACAAAGCACTTGTTAGATTTGGTTCATACAAATCTATGTGGACCAATAAGAACAAGAAGCATTCAAGGTGAAATATATTTCATGATCTTCACTGATGATTGTTCTGTTAGCACATATTTTTATAAAATATTTATGTGCTTTATATGGATGCTTTTTGCATATAGTTTCATTATAAGAGCATTTACTGTGGGATTGTATGTGCAGGTGATATGTTGCAGTGTCTTCATGAAAAGGCATCACTTGGGCATATTCAAGGGAAATGTTAAGTGTGATGGCATTCTGGTAATCCTCATCTTCACAATTAGTTTCATTACAAGAGCACTTTTGGAAGATCAGCATAGAGCAGGGTTGTGAGCATGTTCAGAGATGTCAATGGTGTGGGAGAAACCTTTCAGCATGGTTATTAAAAGTTGCATCCATGGAGAAGGGCTTCTTTTGTAAAAAATGCAAAATTATGCTTATTGGCATAAGTCACCCCGATGAGATTTCCCAAGGAGGACAAAGTGTGTTGATCAGAGTAACTCATGCCAACGGTGTTTCCTAAAAGTGTGAGCGGCGAGAAGAAGTGTGTTTGAGTGGTAATCCATTAGGGAGAGTTACAAAGATGATATGCTAAGAGGTTGGAGTCATCGAAGTAGCATACACTACCAAGAATGAGGAAAAAATGTTATACCGATACCCAATGGGGTTAGCGGTGGAACTCTTGTCGACAACAGATGGAGCGATGTATTCATGGCGATGTCATTGGGTCATCGGGGGTCCTATCAGAGAGACTTTCTCGATATACTAAGTGGAGAAGGTGACTCTATCAGAGAGACTTTCTCTAATAACACGGTACCAAGCAAAAAGGGGAGATAGGCCATTGGGATAACATACATTATTGGGAAGTTGTGTTTTGGGTTATCTCGATAACTGATGAGGGAGATGAGCTCATCACAAATGAAGAGATTACATCGAGAAAACCTACTTTGATAGACCGATGCAACCCAATAAGGAGAGTAAGGTGCAGATTGAAATAAAAGACTCATCGGGGTAACTTACATTATTGGAGAAACATTTTCAGAGTTGTGCCGATGCCCGATGGGAAAAATGCCACAGAGGGATAATCAGAAGGAGGTTTCATCGGAGAGACCTAACCCAATTTAACATAAAGCAAAATTTACTAATAGAAAGGAAAGGCGGATCCATCGGGATAAGCCAAGCCTTGAGGAAGAAAGGGAAACGACTGGGGTGAGATCCGACAGACTAGTCGGAGTGACCTATGTCGATCAAAAAGACAAAAAGGGTAATTGAAGGAACGCAAAATGCGGGTGGCACCAAGTAATTGAATTATCGGTTAGGGTTATGCTGATTAGCCATTGGAATATCTAATGAGATGACCATTATTTAATGGTCGCGATTGGGTGGATTGGATCCACGCGAAGAAAATTTGTTGAGTTTATGATTGTTATAGACTCTAGCAGTTGTATATCCAACATAAAGAAAGAGTTTTTGTGCCAAAATTATTCACAGTGTTTTCAGCCATCAAGCATTGAAGTTGCAAACAAGAAGTGCGGGTAATTTGAAAATTCAATCATTTAATCATGGAGGCTTCCTGGTTCACAAGGGAAAAGGAAGGTCATAGAGATTTTAGACACATAGTTTGTTAAATTAAAAAAAAGAAGTTTGTAGAGGGTGTGCAAAAGCAAAAACTGAACCAAGACATGATTGACCAAATGGAGTCATCTGGTGCTAAGTCGGGGAGGTCTAAAACCTATTTGCTGCCCAAGGATCAACTGGGAGACAAGTACAAAGAGGTTGGAGATATCTGGACAACCATAAGAGGCCATGAATTGTTTCTATATCATTACCTGAGGCAGAACAAGGAGATGCCACAGTCGAACCCTTGGAGAACAAATTTGGGTAGACTGGTGGTCCCAAATGTTTTTCTGAATCTCAGATTATTGGAATTTCTTACCAGAAAGTACAACAAAGAAAAAAGGTGCATTCAATTGCCCAATGGGGATCCATTCATCTGGATATCTGATAGGACTATTCAGAAGGTTTTGGTATGTCTTATGAGCCTTACATGCCCCTATCTTTTACAAAATTGGAAGAAGAGTATACCCAAATAGACACTACTCACACAGTGTGGAAGTTAGTGATTCATAAGAAGGAGAAAGGATGACTCATAGAGCAGGATGGTCCTCCTTTTGAAATTACTCTATTTAGACAATACTTGCAATACACGTACTAGGCATGCGGCCAGGTCTGTGGGGAAGAAGTACTTGATGTCACAAGGATAGGCCCATTGGTGTTGGCTGCAGATATTCAAATGCATGAGCCAAGGCCGTTTGATTATGCAACTTACTTGGCAAAGAAGCTACATGAAGGGTTCTTGAGTTTGTAGACGAAACCTAACCCTACTTTTAAATTTTACTCATTGCTAATGCATATGGTTTTGTTTTATGGGAAGATGAAAGGCTTGTGGCCAGATGAATTAAGGGTGACTCCCAGGAACAAGGGTGGACAGGACCAACCAGTTCAATTATGGGTATCCCTATGGGACTCGAGGTTTGTCAAATCACATTATGTGTTGTTTGAAGAATATTTTGTTAAGCCTTTATACAAATTGTTTGGAGTGGAATGTGATGGGTCTATATCACCTGAGATTAAGAGGTTCTTGAGACCCCATGCTTTTGGAGACATTGTGTGTTGTTTGAAGAATATTTTGTTAAGCCTTTGTACAAATTGTTTGGAGTGGAATGTGATGGGTCTATATCACCTGAGATTAAGAGGTTCTTGAGACCCCATGCTTTTGGAGACACCAGGGCCATCCACAATTGGGGTGACTGGTTTGTATGTCAGAATTTCACCTTTTTTAGGGTTTATGGTTTTGAGGGTGTTCCATATATGTTGCCTACATTAGTTCCTAACAAGATTCCCTATTTAGAGGTTTTTAGGCAACTTAGTATGTCAAATGCAAAGCATTTGGGTGGTGCACACAAGCAGACATTTATGCCTAGCACTTTGTATTTTGGAGACTTCACCATTGTATCTACCAAGGCTTATGAGATGATAGAAAAGAAGCTAGTAGAGGAGTACAATTTGTTTGGATACCAGGCTCAAAAAAATTATGATCCAGAGGGGTATATCCACCACTGCAGGAAGAGCCAGAATCTGGGACAGTATCTCCATATACCCATGGAGGTTGAACATTTATTTAGAAATAGGGAATGAGATGAGGTTGCTGCACTTTTAGAGGAATTAAATAAAAAATTAGAAGAGTGGAAGCAGAGGCTTCAAGAACTAAGGGAAGAAGGATACTTTGAGAGTGGGTCTGATGAGAATGTAGTTGTATCAACCCTTTGTGTACTTGAATTAGAAGAAGTAGCAGAGAGCCAGGAGGAAATCATGGTGAGAATAAATGCCAATGCAGATGTAAGACTTGAAGAGAACGCAACTTTTGTTGCAGATGAGGTTTTCATACAGTTTAAGGAGTTCAAGTCATTTTTGTACCATTACAAAGGGAAAAAGTTGAGGGAGAACATCCCAGATGTTACTCCAAAAAATGAATCAGAGATGCTTAAAAAATTAAAAGAAGATATTGATGCAGAAGTGGTCACAATGATGCCACAGAGAGGGAGACAACTTCTCAGTGAGGCATGCATCATTTTGTTCCTAGGATGGGACTTAAGTGCCTCTTTTATCTTTGACATCTTGTTGCATTCTGATAGAAAGGATGTAAAATTGGACATACAGGGTGTTGATGATATCTTTATTGGATCAAGGTATGATCCAGATGAAGAGGAAATGTTGCTTTGGGCCCTATACCCTCCAAATAAGAGACCCAAGATCATAGATGTAGATAAGACATTTGGGCACATGATGAAGCTAAAAGTGGGAGAGGTTAATCCAATTCACACAATAGATTTGGGGATTGACATTGCAAAATTGAATAAGGCCCAGATGTAGTGGGTGGTAAAAGTGGGTAAAAAATATAAGAATTTATATGAAAACTTGTTGAGAAGTCATGGTCATGAAGTACCATAGATAGTTGATACTGTGTTTAATGGAAGAAGAAATATGAAGACCAGATGAAGGAAAACATTAAGTTAAAGAGGCAAATCAGGATTGCCAGGGTAGATGATGCTTGTGTTTTGTTAACAAATAGGTTTGAACATTTATTGGAAGTTCTCAGAGAATTCTAGACAAACTGTCAGAAGACCCTGGATAATATGGCTTCTCATAAAAGAACTTTGAACAGGCTGAAGGCATTGTTGAAAGATAAGAGTGCCGATGAGAAAGTGGTTGAGAAGATCTAGAGAAGGTTGAATAAACATAAAGGGTTTGGTGTGGACATTAAACATGAAGTTACAGATTGCAAAGATATTGTTAGGTATGGTTTACCAGATATTGTGGATGATGTAGAGCACCTAAAGGACAAAGAGATCTAGATTGCAAAATGCCAGAATGTACTTAACACATCCCTTGATGTTTCCCAGGTAGATGTTTTGGATATGAAGGATACAGGTGAGTAGATGGAGAGATTGGTTACCATGGAGATCGTTGTCAAAGATACTATGTTCAAAACCAACACTCACAAGGACACCAAGTATTTGGAGGACATACAAAAGTGTGACACAATATTGGATGGCCATAAATGATTTTTTATTATATTTTGTATCTAGTAGTTAAGCAGTTAGGTGTTAGGTTTTAGTTAAGTTTAGTTTAGCAAGATGAAAGGGCGTGTTCTTTCATTTGAATCTTTTGGCTCACATATATGTCGTGAGTCATTTTTGTATCACGAAGAGGCAATAGACAATTCTGCTGCTGGCTGGGCTGCAAGTGTTATGTTTTAGAAATGTCTAGTAGGAATAAGAAGTTTATTCTGTGCAAAGTGAATGTATTGGAGTATTTGTAAGTGCAGATTTTGTTTACATTCTTATTCCATAAGTTAATATACAAGATTTAATGTTTTTATCTTTAGATCATTGTGTGTAATTTTGTGTTTGATGAAATCATATGTCTTCTTGATAAATCTTTGGATTTGTTGTGGTGTGCCACCACATGATGTTGTATCGAATGTAAAATTTGGGTTTTTATTGTTCATGCAACACATAATGAAACCTTCACAATGATGGTCTTATAATTGTCTCTTGAGTTGATAGTGATTCTTGTCCACAAAGTTATTCATTAACTGTCAGATAAAGGCACTGGTCTATTATTAATCTTTGTTAAATAAGTTTGTATGCATGAGGTCCTTATCAAAGAAACAAATCTTCTAATTTCTATAAGTACTACTCTTTTTCATAATTGCTTAAATTCCTAACAGTAATCTTTTGTAGAATAAAGCTATACTCACACTTATTTTATCAGTTTTAAAGGCATTCAATAAAAAACACTTCTTTTAGCATAGTTGCAGGAAAACCTTTTGCCATCCCTGCAATTGCTAATACCCATAGTTTAAATTCACTCAAAACAAACCTCTTTTGTGCTTGAGAGTGTAAGGTACACCCACCTAGGTTTAGTGGAGCCTAAAGTGCAGAGGGATTTGGTCTTCGACCATCCCTATTCATTGGCCAAGGCTGAGTGGATCAATTGACGATTAGGCAAGTCTTTGGTTTTCCAATCTGTGGTTTTGGGCACCAACATGTTCAAGGGTGATGTGGGTCACATTCTTGAAGGATAAGAATGAAGCTTTTGGTAAATTCAAGGCATTCAAGGCCTTAGTTGAGAAAGAGAGTGGAAAAAAGATAAAATGTCTGAGAATAGATCAAGATGGTGAATTTACTTATGAGGAATTCACTAAGTACTGTGATGAGAATGGTATCAAGCAACACCTTTCTGCACCAAGGACACCACAACAAAATGGTATAGCAGAGAGAAACAATTGGTTAGTGGTTGACGCTGCTAGAACTATGTTGATACAAGGAGGTGTGGCAAAAACATTTTGGAAAGAAGCTATAAGTACATCTATCTACACAATGAACCAAGTTCTGGTGAAAAGAGGTAAGGACAAGACCCCTTATGAATACTGGTATGGGCGATCACTTGATGTTAGCTATTTGAAGATATTTGGAAGCAAATGTTTTATTAAAAGAGGTGATTACATAAGCAATTTTGAAGCTAAGAGTGATGAAGGCATATTTCTTGGCTATTCCACCAAGAGTAAGGCCTATAAATGCTTCAACAACCAGACACAAAGAATTGTTGAGAGTGTTGATGTTCATGTAGATGAATGTCCTAAAGTCTCTGAAGGAACCAGTTCTGACAAAAAGGATGAATATCCTTGCATTTTGCTTTTGGAACCTAAAACAGTTAAATGAGAAACCAGTAAAGCAAATACTGATGTACTTGTTCAACCAGAATAAATAATTTCAGAAGAATATGATAATGAAGAAGCTGAACCTGAAGAGAATGATCATGTTATTCCTAGGTATGTGAGATTGAATGACAGTCCTAAACAGATTATTGGGGATAAGGATGCTGGAGTCCTAACTAGAAGAAGAATAAGAGAGAACTCTTGCATGATCTCCACCTTTGAACCTAGAAGTGCTAAGGAGGCTTTTGGTGATGATCATTGGGTTAAAGCTATGGAGGAGGAATTGGATCAAATTGAGAAGAATAACACTTGGACCCTAGTACCTCGATCGGTAAACAATAATGTTATAGGTACTAAATGGGTGTTCAGAAACAAGTTAAATGAAGATGGTGTTGTAGTTCGCAACAAGGCAAGATTAGTCTGCAAAGGTTATGCGCAAGAAGAAGGAGAAGATTATGGAGAAACTTTTGCACCAGTAGCAAGGCTGGAAGGTGTCAAAACTTTACTTGCATTTGCAGCTCATAAGAAGTTCAAGGTATACCAGATGGATGTTAAGTCTGCATTTTTGAATGGGATATTGGAAGAAGAGGTTTATATAGAGCAGCATGATGGTTATGCATTGACAGATAAGGAAGACATGGTATCCAAATTGCATAAAGCTTTGTATGGATTAAAGCAGGCACCCAAAGCATGGTATGAATGGCTTCATACACATCTAATGAAGATAGGATTTGCTAGAACCAATGATGACAACAAAATTTATCTCAAGTCTGAAGGAGATGATACACTAGTCAGTGAAGTATGTGTTGATGAAATTATATTTGGAGGTAATTATGACACGAAGAATTGTTTTGCAGATGAAATGAAGAATGAGTTTGAGATGTCAATAGTAGGGGAAATAAAAATTTCACAGGCTTGCAAATACAACAAATGAAGAATGGTATTTTCATTACTCAATCTAAGTATGTAAAAGAGGTTTCGAAGACTATTGGTATGAGTGACTATAAACCAGTTGGAACCCTAATGGTTACATGTTGTAAGTTGTCCAAGGAAGATGCATCTAAGTCTGTAGATGAAAAGGAATACAGGTCAATGATTGGCAAATTACACTATGTTCTTCACAGTTGACCGGATATTGCCCATGTAGTTGGTATTGCTGCTAGATTTTAGAAGAATAAAGGAAGCACATCTGATGGAAACCAAGAGAATTTTTTGATATCTGAAGGTACTGTTGACTATGGGTTATGGTATCCATATGGTAGAAATTTTGATTTGAAGGCATACATAGATGCTGATTGGGCAGGAAATATTGATGACCGGAAGAGTACTACTGGTGGAGCATTCTTTCTAGGAAGAAGGCTAGTTACATGGAGTAGAAAAAAGAAGAGTTGTACTTCACAATATACTGCTGAAGCTGAGTATGTAGCAACTTATATGGATTGCACACAAGTTATTTGGATGAGGCACATTTTGGAAGGTTTTAAGATGAAAATCTCAGAATCAATAAAGATTTTGTGTGATAATACAAGTGCAATAAAAATTTCTAAAAATCCTGTATTGCACACAAGGACTAAGCACATTGAATTGCAATATCACTTCTTGAGGGAAAAAGCTCAAAGTAAAGATTTTATCTTGGAGCATGTTTCTACCAAGGAGCAACTTGCAGATATCTTTACCAAACCTCTGCCTAAGACCACTTTTGAGTATCTTATAAGTCAATTGGGGGTTGTCCCTCTTCATGAAGTTAATTGAGCATGATGTTGATTGCATCAGTCCCTGAGTCACTTGTAGAATCTTACATGGATTGGTGGAGTGGATGTATTCCACAAGGGAGCATCAAGTTGCAGTATGTTGTTGATGCACAGTGAGAGCAGAATTACCCATATTTACTTTCACTTTGGCATTGTTGTCAAAGAGGGAGAAGAATTATGTGATTGAGGAGAAGAATTATGTGTCTAATTAGGTGAACTAGTGACAGGCTGAAGACAAACAGAGCAAGGTGAATACTTGGTAATGTAAACCAGGATTCCTATTCACTAATCTCAACAGCAATCAAAGGCATTGATATTTGCATTGCCATCAATGCCAAAGGGGGAGATTGTTGGCATTTTGCATATAGATTGCATTAATGATATATTATCATTGATGCCAATTGAACCGGTAATGGTATTCATTTTATTGCTGATATTGTTGTTTTTGATATTGGCTAGTAACTAGTAAGAAGAGATTTGTGGAAGATGTTGTAAACCGGTGTGTTAAGTTTGTGAGTTGAACCGGTAAACCGGGGTAAAGGGTTAAACCTTTCTATGCAATATAACCGATAAACCCTATCAATTGTTAAACTCTAACTGATCAAGTTTGTTGGTTTATTATCTGATGAGCGGTAATGATGGAGACACGTGTGATCATTGTATGAGGATAAATTCAAATTGTTTTGGCGTATTTGTTTGTTGTCTAGGGAAGGAGAAAAGTGGATTACATCTAATGCACATCGCGTGATGAGTTACAAAGTCCGATGAAGCGGTGATCATGGAGCGGTTGGAATTTTCTTGAAGAATGTGAAGAGATTGTTATGATTTTTAACGGTCAATATTGTACCGACTTGTTTCTAATATCGATGATGAGAATTAGGTTTTTGTTGTGTTACTGACCTAGTTGATTTGTATTTAAGGTCGATGAAGTTGTTTGTAAAAGTTGTTGCCAAGATTGGCAGAATCCTATTGAGTGTGTAGTTGCCTAACCGATGAATGGATCTACACTTTGAGTAAGGCAGATTGAATCTTAAAAGGATCTGATCAATAAAATGTAGTTCTATTAAGATAGATCAAGAAAACTTGTTGTTTTCTAACAATTACAGCATAAGTGAAACCCCTTAACCGGGTAAGCTCTAACAAGCTTGGTTGCTTATTAAATCCTCGAACAAGGTGGTTTATTAGCTTGGATTCTTAAATCCTCCAACGAGGTTACTCCTAAAAGGGTATTGTTCTTTTCATCAAGGCATATTTGTAAATTCCTTAACCGGGTGATTCCTAACCGAAATTAGTTCTTAACATGACTTACTGTAAAGCTTTAACAGGCTTGGCTCCTAAGGGTGAACTTTAGAAGAGTTCAGATAGCTATCCTTGTGAGTCTCATCTCACCGTGGTTTTTACCTATTTGGGTTTTCCATGTATAAATATTTGTGTCAAGTGGTGAATATTTTTGTGGTTATGATCTTATTTGTTGATTTGATTAACTTCTGATAAGGCATGATAACTAGAAGCATTGAGAGATGAATATGTTGAGATATGATTAAGCATTGTTGATGTTTACAAGATTGGATTTGTTTACTGTTAAGTTGTCATAACAGTCAAACCGATTGATGTCAAGTATTCTTATGAATATTGATCTTAATTGTGATATGTTTATTTTGTGTGATTGAATTTGAGTTTGGGAATTTTGTATCAGTTTTTCAGTATACTGATTCACCCCTCCCTCTCAGTATTCTACCAGATACTTATTATTTCATCATACCATCACACAATACAATACATATATAACATATATCATCATGATAAGTTATAGAGAATCACAACATCATATCGTGCTCGCAATGAGTGGTATGACATCATCTCTAGTCACGAAGACAATCAAAAACATCGTTGCATCAACTCAGTCATCATAATCACACAGTAGGGTTAACATAATAATAATGTCATCAACATCCCATAAGAAATATGATACATAATGAATAATGAACACATAGAAACCATCAAATATAGATCCATCATCCATTACAATCATGGAATAGAGTTAGTACACAGAATGATATAATTAAATTACCATAAAGTGGACTAAGCTAGAACAATACAATCCTTTGATGTACAAAAGACAAGATGAATTAGGGAGGGGTAGTACATAGACCAAACCAATACTTATAAAGCCTATTTGACTGATCTAGAGGGGAAAATGGGAAGAAAATGCTGAAAAAGAAATGAGAGCTAATGCACCTAGATTGAAAGATGTTTCTTTCCCCACTTGTGAATTCACAAGACATTAATAAACCACCCAAAAGCATACACAAATCTCAATCTAACAACTATCTCAAAAGAAAAACATAAAGGTTAGGACCTAACTTATGCTAAGAGGGATTGAGAAATAACTTAGACAATACAACAAGAACAATTTAACACAGACTGAAATTAGGAGACACAAGAAGAAAGATTGCAGAATAAGAGGTGAATAATCACATAGTATATTCAACAATAGAGATAAGGTAAAAACATATAATCTATTAACATAAAGGCAAGGTAATTACAGTTGCATAAATTATAAAGTTTTGTAAGAGAAAAGGGAGAAGAACCATTTGAAAATGTTACAAATTTGCCTTTATAGATTAGGCATAACTCAGATGGAACCTTGGGTTCAAAAACCCCGACTAACTAGGGTTAGGTCAAAAATCAAGAGATATCAGATCAAACCGATTGATTTGATGTTGCGTGTCTAAAAATATCTCACAGAACTAGGAAAGAGAAACAATTCCAAAAATTAGGGAGAAACCCTGCATCTAGATGGTGTATGATATCCTTGTCAGGCCCAAAAATTATTTTGTAGTAAAAAAAATGGGCATGGGCGGCTGAGAGAAATGTTTGCAGAGGCAATGGAAGAGTAATGACAATCATCCCTTGGCATTCTGGAGTGGTTGGAGTAGATCGGATTCTATTTGGGTCGCCGATAAGGTCAGAAACTGATTTTTGACCCATTAAGTCGGTAATCAATCACCCCTGGGCAGTAGTTTAAAAATCAATATTCATCTTAGATTTGAAATTGGGCCACCCGATCTTCTCCACACGCGTAAAATGGATGGTTGAGACTGTACCACAAAATAATGTAGGCCCCACCAACTAAATAAGATTTACTACAATATCACAGTCAAGGATAAAACATGCTCTTTAATTGTTGCGATACTGTGATGTGGCTTTACTTTGACCATCACCAAGGTTACCACAGTCTCACAGGGGGAAGAAAATGCTATCCCCAAACTAC
Organism: Cryptomeria japonica; assembly: GCF_030272615.1. Taxonomy (NCBI): domain Eukaryota; kingdom Viridiplantae; phylum Streptophyta; class Pinopsida; order Cupressales; family Cupressaceae; genus Cryptomeria; species Cryptomeria japonica. The sequence continues at coordinate 464,639,023 of NC_081408.1, forward strand.
CACGGTAGAGTGGTAACAAACTTACACAATGCCAACATCCTATCGCCATATCACAGGGGTCAAGTGTTGATTAGCCGTAACCGTTGCGACCTCATGATAACATCACTAATCCCCCCACCACCCGACTACCGCAACACTACAAAGGTCACCCGACAACTACTACAGACGATCGTGGTAGTGTGATAACATCTCATAGTCAACAATAGTGGTCACCCCCATATCGCAAAGAGAACCTGACAATCCCACCCAACCGCAATGATACTACGATGAACAATAAGCGACCATTGCCATATTGCAAGGGGAACCCAACGGTTATCCTTGATGGCTGAGATATTGTGATAAGGCAATAATATGACAATAAACCTCTTGCCTGTCGGTAGTGGGTAAAATGAGATCGGTCATGGGATAGAAAAGGGACACTCCAACCGGTAAGGTTAAGTGGAATGACTGCCTAAGTTGGTCAACCAAGGAAAAGAACAAGGCTGAAAAATGGTTAAGGTAGGAAGCCTTAAGAGTTTAGGGTTTTAGGCCGCCTTGGGGAAGTAGTAGGATTTTAGCCAGTAGGTTATCTTAGACCGGTTATCTACATGACTAAGGTTGACAAGAAAATTTTCAACATTTGTGGCGACTCAGAGGGGATGGCAAACCTATTTGGCATGTAATCAGTAGCCTGGGAGAAACCATTGGGTGTAGAGTCAAGCCTGCAACAAGATGAAAAAACCTCTACCTCCGTAACCTGCAAAACATAAAAAATATGTTGTTCAAGGAGAGAATAGCCTATTCTCGTACACTTTTTGGAAAGCTGAAAACTAAGAAACATATTTGCAAGGACCACAGATCACCTCAAAAGAAAGATTTAAGGTCGATTCCATTGACTACAATGGGGAGGGCCTCGCCACTAAGTCTGGATAGATGGAAAGAATCGGCCTCCTCACAATCGGTGATGATATATAGGCCACTCTAAATAGAATCAAATTTGGAGTTCCTATACTTGGCTTGGATCAGTTAGCATCCCACTTTAGGACAACGTCACCAACCCTGAAGGTCCTATGAGTGGCCTTTCTGTCAAAACTTCTTTTGACCTATCAGGAAGCCTTGCTTCCCTTCCATACACCAACATGAAAGGTGAATTACCAATTTCTCTCTTTGGTGTGATTCTATCAGCCCATAGAGTTGCCCCTAACTTCAAATGCCAAGACCTCTAGTTGTCATCTGGAGTCCTTTTGATGATTTTGATGAGGTTCTCATTGGAGGACTTAGCTACGCCATTCTCCTGGGGGTAGTAGTTTGATGATGTCTTCAAATTTACATCATTCCTAACTGCTCGTAAACTAATTTGAGCTCCAATAAAAGCCTTGGAATTGTGAGATATGATGGTGGAAGGGACACCAAATTTAGTTACAATTCCATCCAGGAATTTAACCATTGAATTTTCAGTAGAATCTTTCAAGGAAACTGCCTCCATCTACCCTGTGCAATAATTTATGGTGGACAAAATCCACTTATGGACCATGCTTGATAGAGGATTAATTGGGCCAATAAAATCTAGGCCCCACTGAGAAAAAGGTTGATCAGTCTATATAGGATGAAGAGGAAGGGCATCCAACCTTTGTTTACCTAAGAAAAGGGCACACTCCTTACACATCCTCACCCACCTATGTGAATCCTTAAATAGGGAAGGCCAATAGTAGCCTGCCTTGATTATGTTTATGGTAGTATTCCTTTTAGAGAAATGGATACTTCAAGGACTGCCATGAAACTCTTCTAATAGTCTACTAACCTGATCTTCTTTGATGCATCTCAGTAAGATTCCATTAAGGTCCTTTTTGAACAAAATGCCATCCACTAATACATAAGGGATAGACTGAAGCCTGAAGTTACTTCTCTTAGTTCTCTCAAAATTAAGAGGGTAATTACCATCCCCTAAGAAGGAAGTCATGTCTTCAAACCAATTGGTTTGTGCATATTCATTGTTGGCCAGCCGTTCCTCCTCTTGTAACATAAGGATGGTCTTTGGGTCCCCTCCAAAAGATTAAATAAATTTCTCACACAGGCCCTTGCCTCTTACAAGCTTGGTGATTTTTTATGATGAGGTTGTATTCCATAACCTTGGTGATCCATCTATTTCTCCTCTCACTAATATCTTTGTTTAGGACAAAATCCTTCACACTTGCATGTGGAACTAGGAGTTGAATCCGATTGTTGGATAACATTTGCCTGAAATTCTTCAATACCCTAACCATAGTAATGACCCACTTCTCCACATAGCTATATTTAAGCTCATAATCTTTTAGACCTTCACTGAAAAAGGTGATGGGTTGCTCCAAATCATCTTCATTTAGCTATGTTAAGATAGCTAAGATACTTGCTTCTCCTCCAAAAGTATAGAGGATGAAGTCTTTCTCATAATTGGGATTTACTAGGGTAGGGCCCTGAGAAATTGCTTGTTTCATTTATTCAAAACCATCTTTCCCCTCCTAGGTTCATCTATAAACTATATCATTCTTCAACATGGTTGTGAGAGGTTTAACCATAGCAACTAGGTTTTGAATAACTCTTCTTAGAAAGTTGATCCTAGCAAGGAAACTTTGCAAACACTTTTTGTGATTTAGGATTGGGATAGGCAGAATGGCCTCCACCCTTTCTAGATCTATGACCAAACCTTCCTTTGAACTATGTGTCCTAACAATTTACCCTGATTAGTAGAAAATACACACTGATTAGGATTTAAAGACACACCATATTATTTGCATTTCTTGAATACCCGCTCAAGGTGGCTGAAGTGGTTGACTGCGTGCTTGGAATACACAGTTATATCATCTAGGTATACTAGCACAAATTTTGGTAATACTCCCGTAAAGGCCATATCCATAGCTCTTTGAAAAGTGGCACCTACATTGGTTAGTCCAAATGACATCTTACAATAGGCATAGGTGCCCCACTTAGTAGTAAATGTGGTCTTGGATTGGTTTGATTCTTGGACTAGGATTTGATTATATCCTGCATATCCATCCAAGAATGAAAATCTATCTGAACCACTTACTTTAGATAAGATTGTCTCCATGGAAGGAAGGGGATAATGATCTTTAAGGGAGGCCTTTTTGAGATTCCTAAAGCCTACACATAACCTGATTTCTCCATTATTTTTCCTAACTAGAACAAGATTAGCTACCCAAAAAGAATGTTTTATTGGAAAAAATATATTAGATTCTATGAGCTTGGACAAATCCATTCCCATTAAGGGTTCAACCTTGGGATTTATGGGTCTTTTCTTTTGTCTGATAGGCCTCCTTGCATTTGGATCTAACTCTATGATATGTTGGGCAAAACTAGGGTCAAACCCTTTTAGATCTTCATAAGTAAATAAAAATATATCATTATATTCTTTATAAAAGGTTAGCAAAGAACTCTTGGGTCTAATTTTTGAACATACCTTTCCCAAGTTGAGAGCTTTCCCATCAACATCTGAGATTGACTTGTAATCTCCTTTCCTTGCAACCGGATTCATATCTTTTCCCTTCACTTGGTTATTTGAACTGAAAATCCCCTCCAAGGTGATCAATCCTTTGGGCGGCTTGTTTGAACTAAGTTGGATGATCTTATTTCCATATTAGTTTTGTAGTAGGGGTTGATTATTGAGTGAGAACTCTACCTCTTCTTGTAAAAAGTTGATAATTCGTTGATCCAAATAAAAATCTGACAATTAATTTGATTGTCAAGTATGGAAGCCTAAAAGATAGATTGACCTATTGCTCCTTCCTATTTGTAACATGAGCTGGTATTTCGTGCTTAGAACCAACTACTGCCAACCTGTCAACATGTTTGTTTTGATTCCTAGGGACACTTGATATGTTGAAGGATTCAAACCCTTCCATTAAGTCCCAAACTTTATGCTTGTAAGATTTAAGAAGGTTGTTCTTGGTTACACTTTGAGCTCTGACCTGTTTGACAACCAACTCACTATCCCCATGTGCATGTAAGGATTTTATCCCTCTTCCTTGTGATATTTGGAGAGTAAGATCAATGCTTCATACTTAGCCACATTATTGGTGCAACTAAAATGAACCTTGAATGAAAAACAACATTTTTCCTCATTAGGAGAGATGAGTAATACACCAGCCCTTGGACCATTTTTGTTTCTTGAGCCATCAAAAAACATGTTCCACAATCCCTCAAAGTCATTGCATGCTTTAGATTGGGAATAGGAGTGCCTTCCTCATGAATATATAAGTACCAAGACTTGTATCTGTAACTTCATTGATTGGGTTAAATTGAAAAGCATTAGCCCACTCATCAAGAAGGCATTCAGGGACCTCCTCCTTTTCATCATAGAGAGTACAATTCTATTATACGTGTGAATAATGTTGTCATTGATGTCAAACTAGTTATCCGGTTTGGACCAGACAATATGTGTAGTTATGTATTATTCAGATTGGTCTGGATACTTTGTGCAGTTGGTATGTGCAGTTCTTTGTTATGGATAGATGTTATGATGAACTTAGAAGGAGATTATATGATGAGGTAATCTCTAGAAGATCTTCATTCTAAAATTTTGAGTTCTCATTAGTCCCGATTATGAGTTCCGGTATTAGCTGTTTTGGTCATGGCAATAGTATCTCTTTGAATTTTGTGTTGCAATATTCTTGGTATAAGTGGAGTCTATATCTTTGAAATATTGGAAATGTTATGCTTAATTTTGTGATAATGGGTCAGTATCTTTGGGTCCGGATGACCCTTCCCCATTACGGTAATGTCGGTATATGCATTGGCAAATGAAGTATGAAAAAAGAAGCATGTAGAGATCTTGTTGAGGCCGATGTGAGTGTCTTGTTTATGTTGGACATTGTGTTGGGCTTTGCCAACACACTTTTTCATGTTTTTATCCTCCGATATATATTGTTGGCAATATGGAGGAATTGATTATGTGTTGCATTGATGTCAACACTAGCTGTTATGGTTGGTTACCAGTAGACATATTTTGGTTACCGGTAGAAGATCTTGTGTTACCGGTAAGGGTTTAACGTTTAATCAACAGAGATTTCATTGGGAATCTTTGAAAAAATGCATAAGTGGTGTTGGTGCGGCTTCCAAATGGAATACGGGATGCAGAAGATGATCCTTGACCGTGCCTCGACTGATTGGAGACATCGCTTTCGTGTGGTGGACCCAGATTAGGTCTGGTACCTATCTAGGTTATGGACCGGTATCATGTTAACGTGTTCTCTACACGTTACTGGGATGTTTTATGGACTGGTTATTGTTGTTTTGGTCTTAAGTCGACATGGCATATCATTGTAATATGGATGTATGTAATGATCTCTTATTGTAATATCTTTTAGGTGGCTGACCTAATTGGTTTAGTCTTTAGGGTTTGTATAAATTGATGTAAGATCTCATTGTAGATCGTGTCATGGTCATGGAATGTAATATCATATGCGAAGGAGATTTGGTCAATCACAAGTGATCGAAATGGGTTTAAGTAAGAGGTCAAAGGCCTCCGGTATTGAGCTTAACTGAGACTGTAATCAGGCATGGTAGATGGTATCTCTGGCAGTTCATTCTTCTGGATTTTTGTCCAATTATCTTGAGGTGGTTATAACCTCTTAGTAGTCAGTGAGACTCCTTTGTAATGAGCAGTACGCTCTAGGCAACGTGCCTTCCTGCATGTGCAAACCCCTCATTATATCACATACTCTCTACAGAAGTATCATCTAACTGTGGGAAGGCTTCCCACCATGGTTTTTCCCTTTACAAGGATTTCCACATATAAATCATGGTGTTATGTGGTATGGTTGCATTCTTTTAATTCTCTATTTCATTCTTAAATTTTATTGCTTACAAGTATCTGTTTCTGCTATTCTAGTATTCAATGTTTATGTGCTCTGATTAAAGGTTATAAAGTGGTTTGATTAATATAATCTGTTGATAACTGATTCACCCCCCCCCCTCTCAGTTGTCCATTGATTATCCTAACAATTGGTATCAGAGCTTTGGTCCTCTTTTGCAGAAGCTTAACCGCTTGAGGTAGATCCTATGGCAGCTAATACTTCAAATCCACCGGCAACTATTTTCAAAAGAGAAATCCCTAAGCTTGATGGAACAAATTATGGGATATGGAAAATCCAAATGGAGACTCATCTTAGATGTCTTGGCAAGGATATTTGGGAGATCACTGAGAAAGGATATGTTGGTGCCCAAAACCACAGACTGGAAAACCCAAAGACTTGCCAAATCCTCAAGCAATCCAATCAGCCTTGGCCAATGAACAGGGATAGTCAAAGACTAAATCCCTCTGCACTTTAGGCTCCACTAAACCTAGGCGGGTGTACCTCACACTCTCAAGCACAAAAGAGATTATTTAAAGTGGATTTAAGCCTTTTAGAAAATTACAAGCTTGCAAATTGTTGTCTGCAATTATGCTTTATTATGTGCTTTAAATAAATGCCCTTGAAAAGAAATGATTGTGAATGTATATTGAAAATGAGATTTCTTTTAGGACCTAAAAGACATATGCATAGATCGGTTCATATAGGATTTGGGAAGAATGTTTTTATGTCAAGGACCTTGAATGCATACAGATCAAAACCTTGAAAAATCAATAACAGACCAGTGTCTCTATCCAGGGATATATATGACACTTTGTGGATAGAATATCTTATCAACTCAAGAGACAATTTCTCATCGACTATGGAGGTTCAGTATGTGTTACACAAACAATAAGAACTCATTCTTTCAATTAATGAAACAACATGTGATTCACATCATAGCAAACCTATACACAGATTTATCAAGAGGACAAAGATAATCATCAACACAAAAGTGTGCACAATATTTGGAAAAGAAACAATGAACCTTGTATATTAACCTTCAGGAAATGATTGCATACATAACCTGCACTTGCAGATACTCCATTAAAAATTGTTTGCACAAAATGGTACTTCTTCTTCCTACAGACTTCCCTAGTACAAATGACTTCCAGTCCTTATAGCAGCATGATGTTCTATGAAAATCCCCCATTTTTTCTCTATAAAATTGACTCCCTTTAAATATATAAATCAATAGACACATATGAAAGGACACACCCTTTCACACACGAGGGAGTTACGAACAATTGCCTTCCAAAAGACACACCCTTTGGTTTAATAAATGATTACAAAAAAGAACCCTAAATACATACTAAATAAAAACTTTAATAATACTCTTTTCAATCTTTTACTTTGATAAAATTCCATATCCGTTTATGCATTCTCTGATATTCCTCATCATCAAGCTTTGATGAAATATCCTACACATAAATTAAACCAATCAATTTCATTGATAAATCATATATTACTCTTGATTAGGTTCTGCTTTTGAAGTATTAATAATCTTTATTCCCTCATAAAACTCAAAGCACTTTACACTTGTAAATATTTATTCATAATAAAATAATAATTTACCCTAATATAGACATTTGATTTTATGACCTAGGGCAAATAATAAGCATATGCAATATAAGTCCATTTTAATACACAAATGTTTTCATCATTTTACTCAAGGTAAAAAAGAACTTTTCAAAATAAAACACATTTTCTCTTTTGATCCAAATATAATATTTTGATCTTTAAATGCATCATCCATATAATAAAACATAATACTTTCCCCAATATGTATTCAATTTAATGATTTATGGGTAAAAATATTAATGTAGAAATAATGATAAATAGTACATCAAAATAATATTAATTATGTAATACAATTTCTCTTTTGGCAAAACATATATACCTTTATAATTCCTCAAAGTATATAATTCCTCAAAGTAAAATATAATATTGTAAAGGTATATTGCAAGTAAATAAATATTGTTAGTGAGAAATACTCCCTCCTCAATATGTGCTTTTAAGTATAAATGTAAACTTTCATATGTGAACATCCTGCACACTAAATAATGTAATCAATTTATTGATTTATCAAAAATTCCTATTGCTAGGGATATTTAATAATTTGCTCCTAAAAATAAAATTCTAGGGCAAATGTTTGCGTAAATAATAATCCCTAATATTCACATGATTTTCAAAATATACTTTTCAAAAGTAACATTAACCATATAAATTTCCCTTTGGAAATAATCACTTTGGATAAATATTCCATCTTTGCAATAATATAATTTCACTTTTCAATTTGATTAGGAAAACATATCATCATAAAAGTGAATCCAACTCTTTATAATTTACCCTAATGTATATTCACATGATAACATAATGTAAAAAGGTGATATATAAAAGAATATACTTCCCTCTTGTATACCATAAGAATACATTTCCACTTAATAGGCAACTTTGATTCCCTTGGAAGTAGATTATTATGTGGGATGTACACTTGCAAGAAACCAATCAAACCATTATTATATGATATAACCATATCACCCCTTAATTATAGAATATCACCAAGAAGATACATTCCCAAATGATTAACTTTACCCTAACAAAATATTCAATTTATTGATTTAGGGTATCAATATTTATGAAAAAATGATAAGAAACATCAATAGGTACTTCTACCTCAAAGAATCTATGTACTTTCCCTTTGACAAGATATATTCATTTATAATTATTCAAAAGGTAACTAAAAATGAATATGATTCTTACCAAAGTAATTTTGCAAGAAATAAAATCATTGTGTTTTAAGAGATGATAAATAAAACATTATATCCATCTTAGGGTAAGAATACTTCCTGTGAAATATATGCCAAGGAAGGAACAAATGTATCCTTCTTGCACACAAAAAACAGAGTTAGTTTATTGATAAATCAAAATATTCACATTAGGGATAAAATTTAAAATCTTTAAAACATAATCCCCATGTAAAAGAATTTGCCCTAAAAGAAATAAATTTACATCATATATGGTAAACTTTTGAGGCAAAACTATTTCAAATGCTTCATCAAATAATATTAGTAATAAAATAAACCTTTAAGGGAAATAAAATAATTTCTCAAAATGTAATTATGTTGGTGAATAACATTGAGAAATAATTACTTAAGAAAGATTTAAAAGTTAAAATGATGTTTGATAATCTTTTGAAGAAATAAAATCATTTTTACCTTTAATTATCAAATTAAAAACCAATTATCGAACAATATACTTACCTCCTTAGCAAAATTAAAATAACATTACCTTCACCTCCTCGGAGTTCATCTAACTTTCAATGTCAGGGTAGCACGTTTTTAGTTATGCCGATGCCAGAAAAATAAATGAAACATTAATGCTATGTCATCCGCATAACATTTCTCCATCGGGATAGGTATTTTTCTATTACGCCGATGCCCGATGACTCGTTTAGGGTTAGGGTGACAATGTTGGTTTTCAGACAGTAGGATTATCATTGAAGTCCATTCAAGTTATTTCAGATATAAATCTTGCAAGAATAATGAGGGGTATGAGACAATCCAATAGCTCTGATATACGCATCATTTCCTTTGCCATAGTTATCTTTTCATGAGTTGCAGACAATGTCTTATTCACGTACTTCACTCGGGAACCATCTTGCCGTTTCTTTTTCTTAGAATTTAACTAACGTTGTATAATCTCTTACTGTCCTTGAAACAAATTCGATGTGAAAGATGATCGCTTTTCCTTATACAACTTCACAATTTCGTCGTTTTTGCTTATATCCAACCTCAAAAACATCAAAATTTGCCTCTGCATATCTTTTGTGCACCCTAAACCAGCCCAAATTTTGATGTTTGTGCCTTTGCTGTATTAGATCCAATCATTCGTAATATATCATACAATTCTGCTAGCTTTTCACCATTGTCATTGGTATTAACAAATGGATATGAGAAATCCATTGCAGCGTGAACAATATAGGCTCTTCGCAATTGTTCAAATAGGGTTGTTTATCAATACGTAATAGCTCCTATTGAAAAGATGATGAGAGTTCACTCCAATACTTGAACTCAGTATTTCCTTTTGCAAACTGCTTCAAACTATGCAAAAAACAAAAAAAAATTAATTTTTCCTGCGCCTCATTTTGGTGTAATTTCATTGCCAACTAACTAGGCATTCGATTACCATGAAACTTGCCCAAAAGTTATGATAATTTAAATAAAACATGGGTTTTATTCCAAATTTCAATTAACTCGCCAAATTTTGGTACTTGCTTTGTAAACTGGCCTGTCGAAGCTAGTCGTAAACAACATAAAATTTTAAATTAATATATCAAATGAACTCCAATCTTTCCAGAATTGAAAATGGAAATATTTGGCATCAAAATATTAGGTGGGTTGCCTTCCGATTTTGAAAATTTGAAACTTTTTTATGATGCATTTTCACGTCAGGATCAGTCAAAAAATAATTAAAAAGCATGCCAGAACTTCTCTGATTTTCATTAGATCGCATAGGAGAATAGTCTCATATACCAACAAACTTTTCGCCAACTGGTTTCCTAGGATCATTCATGAGCAATAACATTTTAATCACCAAAGTTGACAACTTTCATTTTTGTAAATTTCACTCATTTCATACAAGAGTTAAGAAAGACAAATTGAATAATGTTCAAACGTAAGCAATTTGTTAAAACTTTATCTCACAATTGAAAAAATTGAGTAAACTGCATCTGGATCACTGTTATAAAACTTATTAAATGATATCGTGAAAACTCAAAACTTGAAACGAAAGGTCTTGGATATACACAAAATGCAGAGAAATAATAAGCTTGACAAGATAATGTTTATATGACAAGAAATTGTGATTCAAAAAGGCGTACCTGGAATCCTTTCGCATTTGCAACTACATACATACCTGAAACTCGAGGCATCGAACCTAGTATCTGAGAGTTGGAAATGAAAGAACCCTACTTGATTATAGGCATTGCACATGATTGAATTTAGAAATCATTTTTCGTGCATCAAAACTGGAACTCTAAAATTTAAAAATTTTAGGGTTCCAACAGGATATACACCTTATGATCTGACATCTGGCAATCCTTCTCCTACAAACTTGGACAAGAATATTGAAAATGATTGCAGAGCTAGAGAAGCCCTCTTATGTGCACTCACTGATCAACAAATCATGGGATTAACTGATAAATCATTTGCAAAGGTTATGCGGGATAAATTGCAAACTTTGAATGAAGGTGATCCTACTGTCAAAATTGCTAAACTTGATGGTTACTGGGTAAGGTATGAGAACTTGAAGATGAAAGATAATGAAAGAATTGCTACATTTATGGAAAGAGTAAATGAGATTATCATGGGAATTCAATGTTGTGGAGGATCTTTGAGTGAAGATGAAATCATTTCCAAAGTCTTGAGAGCCTTCCACCAGCTTACAAGATGAAGGCAACTGCAATTAATGAACTGAGAACAATGACAAACACTTCAATTAACATAGACATTCTAATTGGGAAATTATCTAATTTTGAGCTTGAAGAATTTGGACCTTCTGGAGTTGCAAAGTCTAAACCTTCTTTTCATGCATCATCATCTACTGACAAAAGTGATTGGAAATCCCTATATGCAAAAGAATTAGAAGATATGAGGAAAGAGGATGAAGAATTTGAGCAACTTGAAGTCTTATTTGCTAGAAGAGTACCTAAAGGACCGACATGAAGTAAGTATGAAGGAAAAGCACCTTTTGAATGTTTTGCATATAATAAGATTGGTCATTTTGCATCTAGATGTCCTGAAAGGAATGCAATATTTGAAGAAAGAGTTAAGAAATCATTTAAGCTTAATCAGAACAGATATAGATTCTAGAAAAAACAAACAATGCTACATAATAGATGAGGAAGTAAGTGATGACTCTGAGGATGAACTGACAACAGACTCTGCTAGTGGATCCAACAATGGAAATGAGTGGGTGTTTTATGCATTAAAGGAAGATGAACTGAAACCGGCTATCAAGAATGAAGAAAAGGCCCTGGTAGCAAAAGTTGAAGACAAGGATGAATGGGTAATTGATAGTGGATGCTCACATCATATGATAGGAGCTAAAAGAAAATTTATGTCCCTGCAAGAATACAATGGTGGTCAAGTCAGATTTGGGGATGACAAAGCATGTATGATCAAAGGTAGAAGTATTATTTCTTTGGATGGCAAGCATAATACTGATAATGTCTATTATGTAGAAGGTTTGAAGGATAATATTTTAAGTTTTGGTCAATTGGTGGACAAAGGTTTCCAACTTCAGTTTAAAGATAGAAAATGCAAAATCATTAACAAAATTGGTTTGGAGATGGCAACCGGTATTTAGACTAGAGGTAATATATTTCACTTGAACACTGGTAATAAGACATGTTTGATTGCTCATATTGATGAGAGTTGGTTATGGCATAAGAGGTTGTGTCATGTTAATTTTGACTGTATTGTTAAGATCAGTTCAACAAAGGCAGTTAGAGATATACCTAAGATTATAAAGCCCCATAATTCGGTATGTAAGGAATGTCAATTGGTAAAGCAAGTTAGAACTTCTTTTAAGAGCATACTTGATAAATCTAATGATGTGCTTGATTTGATTCACACTGACTTATGTGGTCCAACAAGGACTAGAAGCTTTCAAGGTGATAGGTATTTCAAGCTGATAATTGATGATTATTCTAGAATGATGTGGGTGACTTTTCTTAGGGAGAAGTCTGGAGATTTTGAGAAATTAAAGATCTTTAAAGCAAAGGTAGAAACAAAAAACTGTATTGAAAATCAAATGTCTGAGATCAGATCAAGGCGGTGAGTTCACTTCTCATGAATTTAACAGTTATTGTGAGACAAATGGAATTAGGAGACAATAATCCACACCCCAGACTCCTCGACGGAATGGAGTGGTGGAAAGAAAGAATAGAACCATTTTGGATGCAACAAGAACTATGATGATAGGAAGAGCATTTCTGGTGGAGCTTTCTTTCTTGGAAAGAAATTAATTTCATGGATCAACAAAAAATAGTCATGCATTTCCTTATCTACTGCAAAAGCTGAATATGTTGTAGCAACAACTAATTGCACTCAAGTCTTATGGATGAAGCAAATGTTGAAGGATATTAAGGTAAATTATAGTGAACCCGTAGTTATCTATTGTGAGAACTCTGCAACTATTGACATGTCTAAGAATCCGGTATTTCACTCTAAGACTAAGCACATATCAATAAAATATAACTTTCTGAAGGACAAGGTGGAAGAAAAGGAAGTCAAATTGGTTTATGTGAACACTAAAGAACATATTGCAGATATATTCACTAAACCACTGTCTAAGGAATCATTTGAGTATTTGAGAGACAGGTTAGGGGTTTCTGCCCCTCCGACATAGACTTGATTGATGTGGTTTGGCATCAGTCTGACATGCATGATCAAAGATACTATTCATTCTAGCACTGATGAGTGGTGCTACTACTCGGGGGGAGTAGCTAGCTTTGAGATTCAGAGGATTGCATTCTTGCTTTGATATTTTTGTCAGATTTCTGGTATTGATGTCAAAGGGAGAGAGATAGTGATATGAAAAATAAATTTAGAACTTTACAAAGATATTATTCACAGGGGGAGTTATTGATATTCAGAGCTATATGCTGGAGATTGTTGGTTGTCTTCCACAAGGGGGACTTGTTTGGCATTTCTTGGTACTTAGATGTTTTTCACATCTAGTGTTGCCATCAATGTCAAAGGGGGAGATTGTTGGCAATATGGAAGAATTTATTATGTGTTGCATTGATGTTTTGTCATTGATGTCGACACTACCTGTTATGGTTGGTTACCGACAGACAAGTTTTTGTTACCAGTAGAAGATCTTGTGTTATCAGTAAGTGTTTAAGGTTTAACCGATAGAGCTTTCACTGAGAATCTTTGACAAAATGCATAAGTGGTGTTGGTGCGACTTATAGATGGAATCCAAGATGCAGAAGGTGATCCTTGATCATGCCTCGACTGATTGGAGACATCGCTTTGGTGTGGTGGACCCAAATTAGGTCCAGTATCTATCTAGGTTATGGACTGGTATCATGTTAACATGTTCTCTACATGTTACTGGGATGTTTTATGGATTGGTTATTGTTGTTTTGGTCTTAAGCCAACATGGCATATCATTGTAATATGGATGAATATAATAATCTTATTGTAATATCTTTTAGGTGGCCGACCTAATTGGTTTAGACGTTAGGGTTTGTATAAATTGATGTAAGATCTCATTGTGGATCGTGTGTCGTGGTCGTGGAATGTAAGATCATATGGGAAGAATATTTGGTCGATCACAGGTGATCGAATTGGGTTTAAGTAAGAGGTCAAAGGCCTCCAGTATTGAGCTTAACTAGGACTATAATTAGGCATGGTAGATGCTATCTCTGGCAGTTCATTCTTCTGGATTGTCATCCAATTATCTTGAGGTGGTTATAACCTCTTTGTAGTCAGTGAGACTCCTTTGTAATGAGCAGTATGCTCTAGGCAGTGTGCCTTCCTGCATGTGCAGGCCCCTCATTATATCACATACTCTCTGCATAAGTATCATCTGACTGTGGGTAGGCTTCCCACCATGGTTTTCCCCTTTACCAATTTTTCCATGTACAAATCATGGTGTTATGTGGTATGATTGCATTGTGTTAATTCTCTGTTTCATTCTTAATTTTTATTGCTTACCGATATTTGTTTCTTCTATTCCGGTATTCGATGTTTATGTGCTTTGGTTAAAGGTTATAAAGTGGTTTGATTAATATAATATGTTGATAACTGATTCACCCCCCCTCTCAGTTGTCCACTGGTTATCCTAACATATATATAGTAGTGTGTTTGTAGTAGAGAAGAGATATAGATGTGTGTGTGTGTATGTGTGAGAAAGAGATTGAGAAAGTATATGAGGAGTGTATGCAGAAGATATCAGAGAAGTAGAAGGTGTAGTGTGAGTTGAAGATAGAAAAGGTAGGTAGTGTTGTAGTGGTGTAGTAGTTCTTCAATAGACCTACTATAGGACAGTTGTACAAAGATCTTCAACTGGGTCTACTGTAGAGTTTGTGAATTGTGATATGAGATTAATCTTAGAACTGATCTCATGCATTTGGAGATGCAATCCTTTTCAGTTCGCATTTTTTATTGCAGTGAGCATTCTGACAGTGAGCTATTCTTTTGTATCTTTGAAGTGAGCCATTTTTGTAATCTGGCACTGAGGTATCTGATAGTGAACCACTCTTTTGTAAACACCACATAACTAGTTATAATTTCCTAAGATTTAACACTCTCTATGGTTTTTCCCATTTGGGTTTTCCACATATAAATCCAGTGTTTCTCTTGTGCTTGTGTTCTGCATGATTATTCTACTTTTGTAGTTTTATGTTCATTAAGTATGATAGATGAAGTTTTATATTTCTCTGGAAGATTAAATTATTTCTAAAAGTTTCCTTATCTGGATCAACGTACTCTTAAACGTGTGCTTAACCAACTGAACCAACTGGTGTACCTGTACCTGTCCTTGCTTATGCTCCTAGGTCTGCTTAGAGCTATGCCTTTGCTCTTGCCTCTGTGGCTGGGACTGGATATGGATCAACGGCTTAAACAACTGAATCTGCTAGGAGTGTAGGATCTCCTGCTTAAGCAACAGGATCTACTGTTACTGCTGTTGGTGCTTAAACTACTGAATATGGTACTGAGTAAACTGCTCTAGCCACCTATGCTCTTGCTTCTTAGCCATCTGAATAATTTGCTCAGTCAACAGCATAATCTACTTCTGCTTCATATACATCACCAACTACTGAATATACTGGTTCATACACCCTTGCTTTTACTGGATCTTACTGGATCTACTACCTATGCTGCCTCTGGTGCTTCTAGCTCTGCTATTACTGGCTATAGGTCTGGATCACGAAGATCAGCATTTGGAACAGCATCACGAAGGTATGGATCTCGATCACTAGTCGTAAGGTCTGCTGGTCAAGCTGCTGATGCTGGATCTCGAGATGGAAGGTATGCTACGGCCCATGCTACTGGCTAGGACTATGTACCAAAACCCAGAACAGGGTAAAATGCTACTGGTGGATAAGCTGCGTATGCTCCTAGATATGCTACTAGGTATGCTATATATATATGTGTGTGTGTGTGTGTGTGTGCGAGAATACTGATTCACCCCCCTCTCAGTATTTTGGTCCTTTCAACCTAGTCAACAATTGGTATCAGAGCTTTGGTCCCTTTCTTGAAAGCTTAACTGCTTGAGGGAGATCTATGTTGGTTGAATCATGGCACCTATATGCATGGCTGAAGATTTTTAGCTGGATGAATATTTGAATACAACCCTTGAAGATTTGGAAAGTGTTGAATCAAAGAATGAAAAATTGAAAGAGAATGTGAATATAGAAAATGAATGTGTGCATAAGCTAAGAGATAAAATCTACAAATTCAAATCGAGGCATAAGGAGGTTAACAATCACTTGAAGCAGGCGAATGAGACTATTAAAGATTTGATGCATAACATTGAGGAGAAAGACAAGACACATAAATACTTGACTGAAACAATCAAGCAGATATCTGAAGAATATGAAAAGCTTGAGCAAGAGGCTAATAATCTGAAGGTAGAAAATAAAATCCTTGACAATAGTAAGCTCTTGGAAGATTTGAGCAGCATGCAACAAGTTAACTTGGATAAGACAGAACTTGGCTTTCAACCTAGTGTGTGTTCGAATTTGAATGAAAAAAAGGAAAATGAAGAAGTCAAAGTTGAAGTGGATAAGAAGTCAAAAGATTTGAGAAAGTACCAAAATTAGAATTCTAATGCAAGAAGACCACTAGTTCGACAACCTAATGCAAAAAGGTACCCATATTTTAATGGCTATTGTTTTCACTACAATAAATTTGGACATAAGGCATTAAGCTGTAGAAACATTCGATGTTAAAGTTGCAAGAGGTTTGGTCATAAAGCAAATCATTGTAGAAACCATGACATGAGTTAGAATCATAATCCGGTTAAAGAAAACAAGAAGAGTTACAACTTTCATGGATACTATTATACTTGTAATAACTATGGACATAAGGCTAGTCAATGCAAACATAGATCACATTCGATAAGATCAGAAAGAAATGATATCAGTTGTTTCAAATGCAAATAGTCTAGACATTATGTTATTCAATGCAGAAATGGAAATGTAGATAAATCTGCTAAGAAAAGTGTAATGAAGAATGATGAATCAAAGAAGAAAGACAAATTGGTCTGGAGAAAGAAGAGTGAGAACAAAGGAAGTGAGCCTGATGTACCAAAATCTGGTGCAAGAACCTCTTCCTTTGGTAACTAAGTATAGTGCTTTGGGTCAAGGGGAGTTCCTTTTGAAATAAAAATATTCTATCCTCCCCATCTGAGTGGATCATGTCGTTGATCCGACATGACTATTCTTTAAGTTCTTTAAAGGCTATCCGATAATTGAAGGAATTTTGTTAACATCATCGATAAGACATTTTTTGGTGGCAAAACCCTAAGGGAAGTGTTTTTGGCAAGATACGTATCAACTTTTTGAATTAATTCTTTCATTATCAGTTATTCATTCTTAAGAATATTGTAATAAGTAGAGGAGTAGAAAAATAAGAGAGTAGTGCAAGCAATGATGGAAGGAAAAATGATCGTTTGAGAATCCAGTAGCGAAGAATTTCAAATTCTGGATAAGGTGTTCCTAGATGAATTAAACCCAAAGAAAATAAAATATGTTGAAGCTAGTTTGAGTAATGTTGAGTTGCAAAGAGTCAAAGGATTGGAAAGAAAAGGTCTAAATCTTTGGACAAAGTTTCCTTGGTTCAATAATGCGAAGGTTATCAGGATGATCCTTAGCCATATATGGGATGATAGCATTATGTTAGATAAAGCCTACCCCATCTCAAAGGAGGTTATATTTGTGATCATCGGTTTGTGCGATAGTGGAGAAGTTCCAGCAGAGAAATTGATATTGAATAGAGAAGTGGAAGCCCTAACTGGCATGAAGGGTGATCAACAAGCATTCATCACTAACACTATCATCAACCCTGTGGTGAGGTATGTAGCCTACAATATTTCTTACAAAATCTATTTTAGGAATAGGGAAGGTATCACCTCAACAACTGTAGTATATATGGCACATATGCTTGCAATGGAAAACAAATCATTCGACGTGTGTAAATTGTTGAGACCATTTTTGTTAGAGAATGTTAAGATGACAAAATAAAAGAATTATCCTTTTTGGTTTGGTTCATTGCTTGTGAGTTTGGTTATGTATCGTTTGGGATCCCTTCTGACAAAAGACAATATTTATATAGGAGTCTGGTATTCCAATTGCAAGACATATATTTCAATATTTGAATAGTTTGAATAATAAAGAGGAAGTTTGTGATACCTATTTCAAATCCTTTTTGGACACATGGATTGTTGGCCCGATATCTTTTGTTTCTGACTCTGGAGGTTCTTCCTCCCAAAAGAAGAAAAGAAGATAGTTTGTTCCTATTAGTATTTTGAAGTCAAAGAAAATAAAAGTAGAGGATATTGTACTAATTGAAGATCCAGAGTCTCCTATAGCTGAAGGAGATTAAGTAGCTGCAGAGCGGGAAGTTGGAGAATCAAATGATGAATGTAATTTTCTGAAATTAGTGGACAACGTGGATGGAATCAAGAAAATTGGTGCGATGTGGTTGACTTATGTTGAGTTAGATAGAATTGAAAGCATTCTGATGAATCATTTGATCCAGAATAACATGAGCATTAAGGATATCAATAATATACTCTCGGAATTCTTGAATGAGGTTCTAAAGGAGAAGTTTTTTAAGTAGTCTGTTAAGGGTAGAATATCTGATGAAAAAGGTTTGGATATGCAAAATCTATTGAATGAATGTATTGATGCACAAAAGATCTTATTAGCATGTATTGAGGAATTGAGGGACTATATCCATAGTGCTAGCAGAGTCTACAAGTATTGCATCTCTTGGCCGACATCAACAGTGAAGCACAAAAGCAAAATTGATGCTATTGAAGATGAGTTGACAACTTTAGGTAAATCTTTTTATTTTATGGATGATAAGGATGGTGAGCAGAGGAATAGAATCAACTTTCTTTAAGTTGAACTATTATTCTTGCAAAGACAGAAATAATACTTTGCAAACATGTTTTGGAAGGTGAAGGAGATTGTTGAGGCTAAATTGGAGCATTTTTCATCGTTGCTTGGAAGTGCATTTGATTATGAGAAGAACCCATCTGCTCCAAATAGTTTTTCTCATGCAATTGATCTATTGGTAGAATGCATAAGCCTTTCAGTCAGTATTAAACTAGCCATAAATTCTTGGGAAGTCCTTCCAGAGCTGAAGGAGAAATACAAGCTTATCTCTCCAAAGAAGAGCAAAGCAAGGTTCTTGTGTGGTATTCAATTTATAAGATTTGTGTAGTTGTATACAAGCTTGTCCTTGATGTCAAAAGGGGGAGAAAGGAATGTGGTTTCTTGGATTTGAGGATTTGCATAAGAAAGGGGGAGTTGTGTCATATGCATATATGCTTTGGATATGTTTTTCCATCAATGACAAAGGGGGAGATTGTTAGACTTGCGTGAATATTGTTGTCATTGATGTTAAAATAAGCTATCCAGTTTGGACCGGACAGTATGTGTAGTTCTGTGTTATCCGGATTGGTCTAGATACATTGCGCAGTTGGTATGTGTAGTTCTTTGTTATGGACAAATGTTATGATGCAGTTAGAAGGAGATGATATGATGAGGTAATCTCTGGAAGATCTTCGTTCTAGAATTTTGAGTTATCATTAGTCCCAGTTATGAGTTTTGGTATTAGCTATTTTGGTCATGGCAGTAGTATCTCTTTGAATTTTGTGTTGTGGTATTCTTGGTATGAGTGGTGTCTATATCTTTGGAAGATTGGAGATGTTATTCTTAATTTTGTAATAATGGGTTAGTATCTTTGGGTTTGGATGACCCTGCCCCATTCTGGTAATGTCGGTATATGCATGGACAAATGAAGTATGAAAAAGGAAGTGTGTTGAGATGTTATGGAGGTCGATGTGAATGTCTTGTTTATGTTGGATATTGTGTTGGGATTGGCTGACACACTATTTCATGTTTGTATCCTCTGGTATATATATAGTAGTGTGTGTGTGTGTGTGTGTAAGAAAGAGATTGAGAAAGTATATGAGGAGTATATGTGAAAGATAGCAGACAAGTAGAGGGTATAGTGTGAATTGCAGACGACGAAGGCGGATAGTGTTGCAGTGGTGCATTAATTCTTCACTGGACCTACTGCAGGACAGTTGTACAAAGATATTTAACCAGATCTACTATAAAGTTTATGAATTGTGATCTAAGCTTAATATTAGAATTTTTGGAATAGAAGGAATCCAAAAACACTGAGAGGAAATCAGTGTTCTGTCGGTGATATAAGATTTTACCTTATTATAACATACACATATAAACCGATAAATGAAGAAACATATAATATGAAGTAAATAAACCAGCCACATGAATGAACACCATAACACACTGAATATTATACGTGGAAAACCTCAAAGAGGAAAAACCACAGTGGGATTTGTGACCCACAATATCAATTCATTGGCCATATGAAAGATATTACATAGCATGGGGGCCTGCACATGCAGGAAGATAGAGTGCCTAGAGCACACTGCCCAACACAAAAGAGTCTCACTGACTATAGGCTTCTGCTGAGATAAAACAATAACGGTGAACTCACAAAATACATCTGTGATGCCGAAAAGAGTTTCGGTTATAGCTCTGTTCTGTACTGGTTTATAAACCCTAAACCCTTTTACCGGTAACTCCCTTACTCTAAGAAAGCTTTACAAACTATTTAATGACCATTGCATGATATTATTTTCGCATACAAATGATCTGCACACATATCGTTCACATCACTTTTATTCTCCACATTCGTTGTATTAATTGTCCTATATCAAAATGACCTAATAAACTGACTTATGTACCCTTTACAAACAATATGCGTTATGTCAGCTTACAACACGTTACGAATGATATTCAATGTCGGCTCTATACAATAATTACAAAATTATTTTACAAATAAAACCTTTTTTGGATCCCAGATTGATGTTGGCTTCACTGTAGGATGTCTATTCTGGTGCCGATATCTGTCGGTGTATGCTTTCTAGAGAATCATGTTGCCATCAATGACAACATATGAATCCAATGAGTTTCAATTGCCAACAATCTCCCCCTTTGGCATTGATGGCAACACTCATGTGATAAATGGATTCCATGCCGGTTCAACTGAGCTGAAACATGCTCCCCCTGAGCTGATTGACCACTTTGATTCATATACTCTTTGTCTGATATCCTCCCCCTAGGATTATATACATATTTTCCTTTTCATTTCATTTTTCACATACATATACTCCCCCTTTGGCATCAATGCCAAAGACCGGTGAAATAATTGAAAGAATTGTTATAAATCTGTGCAAAAGAATGAATAATTACAGATTACTTATTGGAGCTTGACCGATTTCAAGCTTTCCAGATAAGCTTTCTCTAGTAATTGTATATAAGTATCCCAACTGGTTTTTAATGTTCCGGATATGGATACAAGTCCACTTAGTAAATGTGCAAGTGATTCTTTCTTAGTGACTTCTGTCGGTGTGGGCTTCCCATGTATATCCATGCATTCCCTCTTATGTACACCAAGTGAATCCAATCTTGGACTCACCAAACCTCTAAGACTTTTGGCTCTTTGAATGATCTTATCTCTTTCCTTTTCAAAAGAAAAAATTTGGATCTTCAAAGTTAAAATTTGTCCATCAATAGATGTAAGTGAAGTTACCCCATCAAAAGAATTAGCAATATTAGCAATCTTTTCTTGTAACTCCTTTATCCTCTTATCTACATTTGTTGTAAGAATCTCTATATTACAACAGACCCTGAAAATGTTAGTACATTGTTTCAAAGAATTTTAAATAAGTATAAGTTTATCTTCAATCTTCCCCTTATCCGTCTCAATGATCTGGTCAAAAGAGGCTTTCTTAGCCAAAGTGAATCTTTCAAGTGCTTTCCAGTCAAAAATCTGTTGTAATGATTGAAAGTTTTTAGAGATGTGCTCTGTCAATGCCTTAAGCTTGCCTGAAGGGATCCCTTCATTTTCAATCATACATTTCGGAATCAATCTGTGCAAAATTGTTATTGATTGATCTATTATCCCCTTGTCTAGAGATTCCTCCTTCATTAGTTTTTGAGCAGCCATCTTCATTAGCTCTATGGGACTCATCTCTATGATGGATTTCTTCTCAACTTGAGAAATGTCAATTGCCAAAAAGTTTTGATGAGGAATCATCTGCCAGTTTGGTATTGGAAGTTTGTGCAACTTTACTCTTATCAGTCTCCTTTTTCTTTTCTTCCTTTCCCTTATTCTCTCCTGGTGTATCCCTTTTCTCATCCTCTTTTTCACCAGTGGCTTCGCCACTTGGTGTAGTATCTATCACTGTCGGTGG
This sequence comes from Cryptomeria japonica, assembly GCF_030272615.1. Classification (NCBI taxonomy): domain Eukaryota; kingdom Viridiplantae; phylum Streptophyta; class Pinopsida; order Cupressales; family Cupressaceae; genus Cryptomeria; species Cryptomeria japonica. Next base: position 464,661,426 of record NC_081408.1, read on the forward strand.
ATTATTATCCACAATATTATCTGTATCCTGTACATTACCTTTCTCAGACTGTACATATGATGTCTCTGTTGGTTTAGCCTGTACACTCTTATTAATTTTAGGTTGATCTACCAGTGGAGTTTGTACACACTTATGTGATTGAGAATTATCTACCGATTCATTCAAAATTTGATCCGAGTTCCCCAAAATTTCTTTTCCTTTTGATATGTCCATAATAGTGGGAGCAGTTACCTTAGCAAACTCTTCTTGGGAAGTAAGGAAATCAGGATTGTTTTGGAAAAAATTAGCCCATCCTTCTCTGGTCTCATTTATTATTTCATTGACTTTACCCATCATTAAGCTTATTTGTTGGGGTTTTCTGCTAAAAACTGTTCGATTTGCAACTTCTATACATCTTTTCATTTCCTCATTATTTATAGAACCACAAATGCCTAAAAGTTCAACTTCTTTAATCTCTCTGTCCCTCTCGATTCCATCTAATCCCCTTACATCCAACTTATCATACAAAGATAAAGGAATTTCCGTCAAAATATCTACCAAAGCCTTCTTATATATGTCTAAATATAACAAAATTGCTTCTTCCATTTCATTTTGCTCATTGTCATCTAAATGCTCATAAAAATTTGACACATTCTTCAAAATTCCATCTTTAGTTACCTCATCTATTAATTTTTCACAATTCATATTACTGGATTCAATTGCTTCATCTATTTCACTCTTTTTCTTCTTCTTACCTGGGGTTATAGGGGCGGATAGAGCTAGCTTCCTCTTCTAGATAGGTTCCCTTGCTGAAGGTGTGGATGTTGTTGTCACCTTTCTTACTAGCTTCCTCCTTGGTTCCATCTTCTTCTCTTCTACCGAAGGCTTGTTAACTTTCTTCCTTTGTACCCTTCTGAATGCAAGAGGTTGATTATCATCTGTATCAAAGTCAGGAGATATGAAGGTTAGTGGCCTCTTTATCTCAGGAGCACTTTTCACTTCAGTCATTGTCAGTTGAAAGGTCTTGATGACTTCTCAGAAAACTACTGGAGATCCCATTAGAATGCCTTTTCTCGCTTTTGATCTCCTATAATTTGCCTTTTCTTCGCTTTGGTTTGCTCGAGTGCTAGATGAGTGAAAATGAGTCAATTTTTCCCTTTTTATCAGTGAGTAAACCTTAATTCTTTATTGTCATAAATGCTTAGCGGTGTCCCTACCAGATGTTGGTTTCACAGTTTTATGCTGGATAAACCTCCAAGAATGATCAATACCATTTTCTAGATCCGTTTCCAAATCTCTTCCAAGGAATATGCAAGATTTGCAATAAATTTGACAACCCCTAAGGCGTCTGGCTCAGTTACCAGTTGAATTTCCTGCCGGTGCAGGAATGCTCAGTTCTACCGATGGAGTTACTGGTGTAGTTGCATCTCCACTTGGTTCTTCAGACTTTCTAACCCATCTCTTGGTGTGATCTTGATGTAATTCATCTACTTTCTGCTTTCCTTTCTCATTTACTTTGTCATTGCTAATCGGTTTAGTCTTTCCTCTGCAGTACTTAACAATATGACCTATTTTGTTGCATGCATAACATGTAACATTATTCTTTTGAATTGCTTTGCCATATCTGGTGTCATTCCTTGATCTGCATTGGTTAGCCAAAAATCCAAACTTTCCACATGCATGACACTTAACATCCATTCTGCAATCTTCTGACTTATGACCATATTTCTTGCAATTTGTGCATTGACCGGGAACTGAATTGTAGTTTTGATTTGCTCTATTTCTACATTGTTTAGCCATATGCCCAAATTTATTACAAACAAGGCATCTAACATTGAATTTGTAAGCATTAGATTGCCTTACCAGTTTCCTCTAGTTTGATTAGTTTTGCATACCAGTTGTCTGATCTTTATTTGCAGTACCGGATCTTTCACCTTGTTCAAATCTAAGTCCTCTAGAATCTTCATTCTACCTTTGTCTTTTCAATAAATCATCCAGCTGTGCAACACTAATCCTGAATTTTCCTTTATACTTACTTGCAGTAGTTAGATCATTTCTCAAAGTTATTATTTATCTTTCAAGCTCTTGTTCATTATTTTGGGATTGTACCAAATCAGTTCTCGACATATCATTCTCACAAGCCAGTGAGTATAAGCCCTACAATCATCAACATGAAGAACTTTGTATGGTACAAACAAAAAAGAACAATTTGGATCATCCTCAATAGACTTAAATGGATTTTTCTTAAATTGAGGCCTTGCATGTTTAGAAACCTCTACTACCAAAGGTGTATCAACAGAATAGGAAGATGCCATTTCAAGAATTTTAGGGTTCAAAATACGCTTTTGTAAATAATTTTTTCTTCTACTGGATGCACAATGGTCTTTTGTTAGATTGCCTTAAGCTTTTGATCTCCTTGAAATATAGTTCACCTTTCTCTGTTACTTCAACTCTTTGCTTGCAATGTGATAAATGATTCAGATTTTTCCCTTTTTAACTTCACAAACCCTAATTTTAAGTTGACATAAATGCAATGGTAAGGTTCAACCAGATACCCTGTTCAACATACTCTAATCAACTGAATGTCAAGATTGGCATGAATAATTTTGGATAATCATCTCCAAGCATCTGCAATCAATTTTGATTGATCATAGATCTCTCTGGGGGGTTTTACAAGATTTTGCATGAAAATGCCACCCCCTAAGGCCAAAAGCCTTATTTACTAGATGAAGATCTTGCACTAGATATAGGTGCAGATCCACTGTCTGCCTTGGATTCATCCTTTCTAACCCACATCTTTTCACACTTGTTTTGGATCTCTTCTACTTTTTATTTTCCTTTCTCATCCAATTTATCTTTATTTATTGGAGCAGTATTCTTGCTTCTACAATACTTTGCAATGTGGTCAGGTTTGTTGCATGCATGGAAAACAACATTTTTCTATGTAGGTCTGAAATTCATCTGATTTGGTCTCATCCTGCACTTGTTAGAGATATGTCCAAACATCCCACAAGCATAACATCTCTTATTCTGAAAATTGTTCATTACTGTTGTGCACATGTTTGACTTGTGACCAAAATTAATGCATATAAAACACTGGTCGGTAAAGGTAGGACCATTGTTCATATTGTTCATTCCATTATTCATCCTACTTCTATATTGATTTGCCACATGACAAAATTTATTGCAAGTAAAACATCTACTATTGAATTTATGGGCATTAGGTTGTCTTATCAGAGGATTCTTGCTCTTCTTATGATTAGGCCTTGCATTGCTCTATCTAGATCCGTAGGATTCACATTTCTCAAATCTAAGTCCTCGCATGTCCTTTCCATGTCTTTGACTTTCCAGGATCTCATCAAGCCTTGTTGAGCTAGTATTGAATTTGTCTTTGTATTCATTTGTGGTTGCAAGTTCATCTCTTAGGGCAACAATGTGTCTTTCAAGTTGTTGACCATTATTCCTTGATTGTGTCAACTCAAGCTTCAACTGATCATTCTCATAGGTAAGCCTGAAACATTCATCTGATTTGTCTTTCAATGATTGAGTAAAATTTTCTTCATTCTTCTTTCGGTCTTCAATCTCCTTAGTCAGATTCATCACAATGGATTGCATCTCATTCTTCAATACAACATTCTATCTATCAAGCTTGTCACATTCATCAGCTTTGTCCTAATTTTCCAAGGTTTTTTCTTCTTTATCCTTCATCTTGTCCATCATCTCTTTCCTCTAATCTCTAGAAGTGTTTACTTGATCTTTCAAATTATTAATTAAGTCTTTAGTTGCATTCAGGTTTCTATTAAAAGTACTTATTTTATTTCTTGTTGCATCAAGATCTTCAAGTGCCACACAAAGTTGTCTCTGCAAACCAAAATCCATTGATTCAATCTCCTACACCTTCCTCAAGTGGTTAGGCTTCCTTGGAGGTAATAAGCTCTGATACTGTAAAGCGGAAAAATCAAACCCTAGTTGTTCTCCCCTCCCCAACTCCAAGGAGAGAGAAGGGGGAGTCACTAGGGTTGATGGTTTTCACTTAAGAGAGACTTTACATTCAAAAGAGGGGTTGAAACCCACAAGATCCAATCCCACACAATGCAAGATTGGATTCTAAATGAGTTTCAAGGGTTGTGATAGCAAGGATACCCTCTTTTGTAAAGAATGTAGATAGAAAGATTGAACTAGGAATGCATGTAGAAGCAAGAAAGATTCACTTATAAACAGAGATAGGGATATGGGATGAAGCTGCGGACCTGGAATTAGTAGTAAAATGTCGAGACGGTGCTGTTCTGCAAATTTGAGCGAAAGTTGACGGGACGATGGCGCCCGGCGTGCACATGGTCCTCCGAAAAATCTGCGAAACGAAGGGGGATCTGTTCGTCTCTGCACAAGGATTCCAGATCTTCAATTACAACCGCATACCTGCAACCTACACACAAAAAAGAGAGGATGATTGGGGGGTTAGGGATGAGGGGTTTTCCTTTAGGTCAAACCCCGATTTTGGAATTAACCAAGAAATGAGAATGTTGTAAATGTAAATGTTTGTAATGTAAACAAGTACTGATACCTTGTTGTAAGAATGTTTGTATTCTTACATGCGAAGGTATAATGTATGTAGTATGTTGTATGTTGTATGTGATCTCCTCTTCAATGGTTGAATCCTTGTCTTGAATGCAACACCTAGCCTTGAATGGAGACTTAGAATGCTCAATTGCTTGAAGGAATGCTTGAATGCTTAAATGTTTGAATGTTTGAATATCGCTTCCGCCTTTTGCACACATATGTCTTCCTCTCTTTTTTTGGAAGAGGAAATGTAGTTTATATACTTGTCAATTAGGGTTGATAGGCTGATTTTCTCGACCTTAGGCCGATCAGGAAACATTATTTCCTGAATTGCAAACTTAAAGACCTGATGCCCAAAAGAGACCAGGCCCAAAATAGGGCCAGGGACCAGGGCGTTGGGCGCCATGGTCCTGGGGGACCAGGGCACTGGGCGCCCTAGTCCTGAAGGACCAGGGTGCTGGGCGCCATGGTCCCACCTCCTGGGACAATAGGGTGCAAGGAGGGATCAGGCCAGGGTGCAGAAAAATGCAGTTTTTGGTGTCGTAAACAGGTTTCGGGGTCTCCATTCAGGTTCAACATTGCGCCGCCATTGTGAAGACCCAAATGCAGTTGAAATTGCAAGTGTCACAATTTTAGGATGCTACAGATACCAATTGTTTGAATCAAGGATCACTAAGAGGGGGGTGAATAAGTGATCTATTGACAAACAAATTTTTTGACTTAATCTCAAACCACCGGAAGCATATGCAAGAAAATAAAATGCAAAAACATAATATAATCAACCACAAAATCATAACACCGAGATTTTTACGTGGAAACCCAAATGGGAAAAACCGTGGTGGGATTTGAACCCACAATATTCTTCTACTATGGAAGGTAGCAAAACAATATTATTCTATTATGGTAGCCCACTCCTCCTTGGGTCATAGTAGTAATAGGTGGTTGGGAAATGTTGGTTGATATAGGAGGGACACTTTGGGTTGTTACATGTGTCATAGATGATTGAGTGTTCCAATTTGATAAATTATTGGTAGATGTAATTACATGGGATAATGGATTAATGGTCATGGTAGAATGCATTAGACTCTTGGTCATGGTAGAATGCATTAGAGTCTTAGTCATGGGCTTGCTTTGTTGCACTTGATATGATTCATGAGTACCAATTACTTGTTGTGAGTTCTGAACTGAAGGGATATTGTATTGCTAAGATGTTAAGTTTGACACTTCTTGAGCCAGAAGGTCTATTTAGCTCATCAATTTTAAACGTTCTACTTTTTCCAACATATCCTTTATTTGATCTCGCAATTCTTGAGTGGTGGGTTCACCTTGTGCCCCTAGTGAAGTGACTTGGTGCACTTGGGTAAATCATAACCATTGAGAATTTGATGAACAAGAAAAAATAGTTGGGGTAGTAGATGTTTAATGTCTTTTCTTAGGATTGGATGTTTAATTTGATGTTCCTCTTGTCTCAAAGGATTGCACCCATGATGCTAAATTGAAATCTCAACAATCTAGTGAAACATGGGAATACTTTTAGGCCTGTGGGTATGCCTATCATGAAAGTAGACATCTGGATTACAGGTCGACTTCCTGTATGATGAATCTCTTGCAAATAACTTTCTTGTGGGAAAAGGGATAGGAATTTTGCATGTAATGGAAAAACCTATCCTAATGGAGGTGATACACCAAAATGATGTAGTTCTACTTGTTGTTCTAGAACTATAACCGGCTGCAATGAAGAAATTAATTTATTTCACAAATCAAATAAGGTCATGAAATTCATAAATATTTCATGTGAAGGCTCGAAGTTCTCCAATGTTGTATGAAGGAAAAGTGATTTTTCACAACATGCAACTGATTGGAAACCAGATGAACACAACCCACAACCTGAATTTACTATTAAATCTTCCTATTTCTACAAAGCATAAATGAGACAAAGAAAAGGATTAAGAAAAATCACAATAACTCTATCAAATCATTCATCTGACAATGAAGAAAACAAGAAAAATTGACAAGGAAACTGAAACTATTGCACATTGAAAAATAATCTTTATTACAATGCTAAAAATTGATAAAATGTTGAGGTACAATGCTTTTTGTTGTGTGTAAGCAAAAAGAAACAACTGGGAAGAATAATGAGGAGAAGAGCTGAATATAAAGAAAAAAAGCTCCTAAGAATAGCGAGCTAAACATAATTGAGCCTCTGAACTGAAAAATCTACATGAGGAAAACCCTTGGGCGAATTTTCCCAAAATAGTGTGTAAAGTGTTGGCAATATGTTGGATTTGGTTAAGTGTTGTCATTGATATCAACACTATATCCTGGTTGCAGGCTATCCTCATTGAACTTATCCCACTTAGTCATGATGATCATCTTAGTTTTGGTTATGATTCTGATCTGGTATGATCAAATCTTTGGAATCGGTTTTGGATGCTTACTCTATATGGTTATCTGTTTGTCATATTCTGTTGGTTCATGTTTTGGTGCTCAAGTAACTATCACTTATATTCTTGGTTGGTATTTCCTGGTACCGGTTAGCTTTACCACTAAGTGATATTTGATGGTTTGGTCAAACATTTTTAGTTTGGCTTATGGATGTTAGGATAACTGGTGAACGATTAAGAGGGGGGGTGAATAAGTTGTTAACAGATTATGAAACTTTAAGCGCACAAAAACTTTTACCAGAATGCATAAACTAAATACCGGAATAGAAGATATATCAATTAAGCACAAACATAAACCATAAAACAAATACCATGCATACACAAGACATAACACCAAGTTTTTTACGTGGAAAACTTGATAAAGGGAAAAACCACGGTGGGAAGCCTACCCACAGTCAGATGATACTTCTGTAGTAAGTATTTGATTACAATAAGGGGCTTGCACATGCAGGAAGGCCAACAGCCTAGAGTGCACTACTCAATACAAATGGAGCCTCACTGACTACAAAAGATATCCAAACTACAATCCAGAAATAAGAATGAACTGCAAGAGTAACATCTCTTATGCCTGAGTATAGTTCTGGTTAAGCTCAATGCTGGAGGTCTTAAACCTCTTACACAAACCCAATTCAATCACCTATGATTGACCAAACCTTCTGCATATGAATGCAACTTTATTCCCACATAGATAATCCCATAACCCACATACCACGATCTACAAAGAGATCTTAGATCATATTTATACCAACCCAAGACCTAAATAATTAGGTCGACCACCTAAAAGATAATACAATAAATCCATTACATAAACCCACAAACCAATGATAAACCAAGTCGGCCTAAGACCAAAACAACATTAACCAAACAATAAATTCAACTAGTAACACATCAGGAGAATCCACCAACATGTTACATAAACTGGTCCATAACCTAGTAGAGTAAGACCGGACCTAAAATAGGTCACCGTAAGCCAAATTAAATACCACCGATCAAATCAAACACAAACATGATAACCATTAGCATCCTAAAAACATTATATAAGTTGCACCAACACCACTAAGCAAATCCATCAAAAGATCTTCAACAAAGCTTTGCCGATAGAACCCTTACCGGTAACCAAAGGGCTTACTAGAACATATAATAGCTTCCAGATCACCAAATCCTGAACCAACTGAATGTGACATGCATTTGAATAACATGAATGACTAAACCAAACCAATTCCAACAATCAGAATATACTGGAGACAAATCTCTTGATCATCATCAAAGTCCAACCACTCTACCGGAACCCAGTAGATAACCAAAGAAGCTAGTGTTGACATCAATGACAAACATCAATGCAACACATGATCAATTCCTCCAAATTGCCAACAATATCCCTCTTTGGCATTGATGGCAAACACTAGATGTGAAAAACATCCAAGTGCTAAGAAGTGCCAAACAAATTCCCCCAATGGAAGATATCCAATCAAATGATATATCAATGAAGTTCTAAACCAAATAACCAAACCATAGACCGAACTCCCCCTATGACTGATATCTTTGTTAAGCATTGTTTTTCACATGTATACCTCTCCTCCTTTGACATTAATGCCAGAAATCTGACATAAACATCAAAGAAAAATCATAAAACCTCTGAACCACACAACTGACTACTCCCCTTGAGTAGTAGCACCAACTCATCAATCTGGAATGAATAATAGTTCTGATAATGCATACCAGACTTATGCCAATCAACATCACTCTAGTCTCAATTGGAGGGGCAAAGACCCCCAATTTGTCTCTAAAGTACTCAAATGATTCCTTGGGAAAAGGTTTAGTGAAGATATCTGCAATCTGCTCTTTAGTGTTCACATAAACCAATCTTTTCCTTTAGAAAGTTATACTTGATTGATATCTGCTTTGTCTTAGAATGAAATACCAGATTCTTTGATATGTCAATAGCAACAGAGTTATCATAGTGAATAACTATAGGTTCATTACAATCTACCCTTATATCCTTCAACATTTGCTTCATCCATAGAACTTGTGTACATCTAGTAGCAGTAGCAACATACTCAGCTTCAGCAGTAGATAAAGAAGTACATGCTTGTTTCTTGTTGATCCATGAAACAATTTTATTTCCAAGAAAGAAAGCTCCACCGGGTGTACTTTTCCGATCATCTCTATCTCCAGCTCAATCTGCATCCATATATGAACATAGTGTAAAGTCATCATCTTTAGGATACCACAAACCATATTCAGTTGTTCCTTGTAAATATCTTAAAATCTTTTTCACTACACTCGCATGATTCTCTCTAGGATCACTCTGATATCTTGATACAATACAAACAACATTTGTTATATCTAGTCTAGTCTGAGTTAAATATAACAGACCTCCAATCATAGATTTATACCTTGTAGGATTTACCGGAGCTGATACATCTTTCTTTGTCAAATTCTCACTTGTCATCATAGTAATACCAATTGGTTTAGAATTTTTCATACCAAATTTCTTCAACATCTCTCTAGCATACTTAGTTTCCCATATGAAAATACCTTTATCAGTCTGATTAATCTGAAAGGCTAATAAAAATCTCATTTCTCCAATCATAGATATCTCAAATTCATTCTTCATATTATCAGAGAATTCCATATATAACTTTTCCTCACTCCAAAAAGGATATCATCCACAAAGACCTCAATAATCAATATGTCATCATTAGTGATCTAATAATATAAGTTATTATCAGCATCACCTTTAGTAAAACCAAGCTTCAAAAGATATTTGTCCAATCTAGCATACCAAGCTCTAGGTGCTTGCTTCAAACCATATAAAGCTTTCCTCAACCTGCAAACCATGTTATTGTCATCTGAAAGAGAAAATCCATCAAGTTTCTCAATGTAGACTTCCTCTTCAAGATCTTCATTTAGAAATGCACACTTAACATCCATTTGATAAACCTTGTATTTCCTATGGGAAGCATAAGCAAGAATTAATCTCATAGCTCCAATCCTAGCTACCGGAGCAAAAGTTTCATCATAATCAATTCCTTCCTTCTGAGAATATCCTTTGCACACCAATCTATCCTTCTTCCTCACAACTTTTCCATATTCATTCAATTTATTCCTAAAAACCCATTTAGTTCCAATAAAATTCTTATTTTTAGGTTGGGGAACTAAAGTCCATGTGTTGTTCTTTTCTATTTGATCCATTTCCTCTTCCATAGCTTTCATCCAACATTCATCCTTATATGCTTCATCTACTGATGTTAGTTCAATTTGAGAAATTAATCATACCTCTTCAACCACCAACTCCTCCTTGTCATCACTCATTTTCTCTTGTTTCCAATGATCTATCTTCTGAATGATCCAACCTTACATACCTAGGAGTCTTCTAACTTTTTGTTTCTCTACTCTAATCTTCAGTTGTTGTTGAATTTTCTGATACTTCCAGAGTAATTGGTTCAACATTTTGTTCCAGTACAGGTGTTACTGATTCCGTTATAACCATTTCCACTTCCTATACTCTCTCGTAAGTTCTGATTTGACCTCTGTATTTCTCATCCACCTTGACATTAGCACTTTCCACAATTCTCTACAATCTTTTGTTATAACATCTATATGCTTTGCTTTCATTTGAATAACCAATAAATATTCCTTCATCATATCTAGGATCAAACTTTCCAATGGAATCATCTCTTTTGATATAGCATTTACAACCAAATATTTTGAAATACTTAATTGTAGGTGTATGACCAAACCCTAACTCATAAGGTGTCTTACCGGTGTCTCCTTTAATATGAACTCTGATGAATGTGTACATTGTCATGCTCACAACTTATCCAATAGATATGTGGAAAATTAGCTTCCATCATCATAGACCTAGCTGCATCTAGGATATTTTTGTTATTTATTTCCACAACACCATTCTATTGAGGTGTCTGGGGTGCAGAAAATTGTCTCCTTATCCCATGTTTCTCACAATAATTGTTAAATTCACCGGATGTGAACTCACCACTCTGATCGGATCTTAAGAATTTGATTTTCAATCTTCTCTCTGTCTCAACCATAGATTTAAAGTTCTTGAATTTTTCAAAGGCTTTAGATTTCTCCCTTACAAAAGTAACCCACATCATTCTAGAATAGTCATCAATGATTAGCATGAAATATCTATTACCCTAAAAACATCTTATTCTAGCATGACCATATAGATCAATATGAATAAGATCAAGAACATCATTAGATTTTCTTTGTATACTCTTAAAAGAAGTTGTGACTTGCTTTCCCATTTGACATTCCTTACATACCGGATTATGAGGCTCCACAATCTTAGGTATATCTCTAACAGCCTTAGTTGAACTGATCTTTACAATGAAATCAAAATTCACATGACACAACCTATTATGCCATATCCAACTCTCATCAATATGTGCAATCAAACATGTCTTTTCACTAGAGTTCAAATGAAAGATGTTACCTTTATTCAGAGTACCGATTGCAATCTCCAATCCAGATGTGTTGATGATTTTGCATTTTCCATCCTTGAACTATAATTGAAATCCCTTATCCACCAACTGTCCTACATTCAAAATATTATGCCTTAAACCTTCAACATAATAAATATTATCAGTATTATGCTTACCATCCAATGATATAGTTCCTCTTCCTCTGATCATGCATGCTTTGTCATCTCCAAATCTGACCAGACCACCATCAAATTCTTGCAAAGATAAAAACTTCCTTTTATCTCCAGTCATATGATGTGAACATCCATTGTCTATCACCCATTCATATTTGTCTTCAAATTTAGTAGCAAGGGCCTTCTCTTCATTATGAATGAAAGGTTCCAGAGAATCTTCCATGATAGCTAAGAATACCCATTCCTTTCAATTCGGATCCACTAGCTAAATCTTTTGTTGATTCATCATTAGAATCATCAGTTACACCTTCCTCATCAACATAGTAGCATGATTTGTCTTTTTTCCTCATGTACTTATGTTTATTTTGATATTCATGGTTAGGCTTAAAAGATCTTCTAGCTTTCTCTTCAGATCTTGAATTCCTCTCAAGACATCTAGATGCAAAATGACCTATCTTATTACATGCAAAACATTTGAAAGGTGATTTTCCTTCATACTTACTTCTTGTCGAACCTTTAGGTACTCTTCTAGAAAATAGGGCTTCAAGTTCTTCAAGCTCTTCATGTTGTTTCCTCATATCCTCCAATTCCTTTGCATATAATGCTTTCCTATCATTCTTGCTGGTTGATGATGTAGATGCCTTGAATGCAGAATCTGTCTTTGCAGCTCCTTGAGGACCAAATTCTTCAAGCTCAAAAGCAGATAACTTTCCAACCAAAGTATCGGTATTGATAGAAGTGTTAGACATTGTTCTTAGCTCATTAATTGCAGTAGCCTTCATCTTGTAAGCCAATGGTAAAGCTCTCAATACTTTAGAAACAATCTCATCTTCGCTCAGAGATCCACCACAATATTGAATTCCCAAAACAATTTCATTGACTCTTTCCATAAAAGCAGTAATCATTTCATCTTCCTCGATTCTCAGGTTCTCATACCTTACCCAGTAACCATCAAGTTTAGCAATTTTAACAGTAGGGTCACCTTCATTCAGAGTTTCCAACTTATCCTATATAGCTTTTGCAAATGATTTGTGTGTTAATCCCATTACTTGTTGATTTGAAAGGGCTCTCAAAAGGGCTTCTCGTGCTCTACAATCATTATCAATGTTCTTATCCAATTCTTTCGAAGGAGGGTTTCCAAATGTCAGATCATAAGGGGTATAGCCTTTCTCGATGATCTCCCAAATCTCCTTGCTAAGACATCTCAGACAAGTCTCCATCTAAAGCTTCCATACTCTTTAATTTGTTCCTTCAAGCCTAGGGTTGTCCTTCCGGTAAGCAATTGAAGTTGAATGATTACTTGCAATAGGATCTTCCTCAAGTGGTTAAGCTTCTGTAGAGAGGACCAAGCTCTGATACAAATTGTTAGGATAATCGGTGAACAACTGAGAGGGGGAGGGTAAATCGGTTATTAATAGATTATGAAACTTTAAGCACACAAAACCTTTTATCGGAATGTATAAACTAAATACTGGTATAGAAGATATATCAACTAAGCACAAACATAAACCATAAACCAAATACCATGCATCCACAACACATAACACCAAGTTTTGTACATGGAAAACCTGGTAAAGGGAAAAACCATGGTGGGAAGCCTACCCTCAGTCAAATGATACTTTTGCAGTAAGTATGTGATTAGAATAAGGGGCCTGCACATGCAGGAAGGCCAACAACCTAGAGCGCACTACTCATTACAAAAGGAGCCTCACTAACTACAAAATATATCCAGACTACAATCCAGAAATAAGAATGAACTGCAAAAATAACATCTCCTATGCCTGAGTATAGTTTTGATTAAGCTCAATTCTGGAGGTCTTAAACCTCTTACACAAACCCAGTTCGATCACCTATGATCAACCAAACCTTCTAGATACGATTACAACTTTATTCCCACACAGATAATCCCTTAACCCACATACCTCGATCTACAAAGAGATCTTACATCATATTTATACCAACCCAAGACCTAAACAATTAGGTCGGCCACCTAAAAGATATTACAATAAATCCATTACATAAACCTACAAACCAATGATAAACCAAGTCAGCCTAAGACTAAAACAACATTAACTAAATAATAAATCCAACCAGTAACGCATCAGGAGCATCCACCAACACGTTACATAAACCGGTCCATAACCTAGTAGAATAAGACCAGACCTAAAATAGGTTGCCATAAGCCAAATGAAATACCATTGATCAACTAGAACATGAACACGATAACCATCAACATCCTGAAAACCTTCTAGAAGCCACACCAACACCACTTAACAAATCCATCAAAAGATCTTCAACAAAACTCTACCGGTAGAACCCTTACCGGTAACCAAAAGGCATACTAGAACATATGATAGCTTCTGAATCACCAAATCCTAAACCAACTGAATGTGACGTGCATCTAAATAACATGAATGGCCGAACCAAACCAATTCGACCAATCAGAATATACCAGAGACAAATCTCCTGATCATCATCAAAGTCCAACCACTCTATTGGAACCCAATAGATAACCAAAGAAGCTAGTGTTGACATCAATTACAAACATTGAAATGCAACACATAATCAATTCCTCCAAATTTCCAACAATGGAATTGGTTTCTATCATCGTGAAGGTTCTTCTTGATCCTATTCTGAGTGTTTGGTTACTTTGCATTGGCTGGCATGTTGTTATCGTGGTCCTATTTGGATCCGGTTAGACTTTCTTGAGTTACTTCACTAAGGGTTTCTACCGGTTGGTGAAGCATGTTGGATTTTGGTCTTAGCAAAATTTTCGACAGATGGAATTGTTTGGTTACTTGATTTAGGTTCATGCTATATAATGTAAATCATAATATTGATTTGGTGATACCGTGTAATGTAATTTTTATTATTATGGGTTAATGCCCCCCCCACCCCTCTCAGTTTACTCCTAGTATCAGATCTGTCTAACAACACATGTGAAATCCTACCAAAAATATCTTTTGCTGCTAAAAATAGCTTTGAAAAAGCACACTACCTCTGAAAAATTTGCATGCCATCTATGCCCAAAATAGCCACAAAAAGCAACCTCTTTCCTTTGAAAACTACATGTAACTTGATGCCCAAATATAGCTGAAAAAAAGCAAAATATCTCCCCTTTCTAAAAATTGCACGATGCCTAATCTCTGCATGAAGGTATATTACCTTTGTTTTTATCTTTAAAATAATTTTATTTTAACACTTATTTTTTTTAAAATCATTTTAATTGTGTTAAAATAAAAATATTTATTTCATTTTCTCTCTTATTAATTTTATTTAAATATTTATTGAAATAAGTTGCTTATTAATTTCAATAAATAATAAAATAAAATTTAATATCTAATAATTCTTTTTATAACTTAATTAAAGCTTTGGAATAAAATAAAACCTTTAATTAAGTTATATTGATTATAAAATAAAACAAAAGTAAACCTTCATAAGATTTTTGTCCCTTTTTTCTTAAGGGTCACAAAAACATTTAGGTCAATGACCATACAAGTCATGACCATAGTTCATATTACATGCATGAAATTTTATAAATAATAAAACTTCAAAAGCTTGTTCGACATCCTTGAAATTAGGGCATGGAGAAATAGGCTAAAAAGATTCAAACCCTAAAATCACTTTATTTTGCATTCCTTTGTCTTCTAAAAGACTTTGTGGCAGCTGCATACTCTTTGTTCTTTGCTCGATCAGGAGGTTTGAACTGGGGATTGAAACAGGAGTTTTAGTTGCATGATCTCAGACTTCTTAGAATAAGGTATGTGCTTGACTTTTCTTTATCTTTGTCGCGCTCTTTTTCTAGAAGGAGAAAAAGCACAAATTATTTGCTTTTATATGCATGCAAATTAGGTCTTCTCGATAGATTCCTTTTTGAAAGCATTTACTTGATATGAATCAGAATGTGTGTGAGCGAATAATGTATACATCTTTTAGAAGCAAAGAAGAAGTATTAGAAGAAAGAGAAAGTTGGTATGTTCTTAACTGGAACTATAACCAAGCATTGAAGATGCTATTTCTCAGTTCATGATCTTCTAGATGCGATCTGAATTTGTTTGTAAGATAGTGAGTCTTCCCTGGGTTGTAACCCTTGTTGTTTTTTAGCAATGAGCTCTAGGCAGTGTGCTTGAATGCATATACATTCCCCATTATAATATTTATAATAATTCTAACAGAGCATCATCATATTGTGG
The DNA here is from genome assembly GCF_030272615.1 of Cryptomeria japonica. NCBI lineage: Eukaryota > Viridiplantae > Streptophyta > Pinopsida > Cupressales > Cupressaceae > Cryptomeria > Cryptomeria japonica. Next base: position 464,677,223 of record NC_081408.1, read on the forward strand.
GTAGGTTCCCACCGTGGTTTTTCCCTTGACCAGGTTTTCACATAAAAAATCTTGGTGTTATGTGTGTTCTTGATGTGTTGTTGATTTATGATTTCATGCTTAATTATCAGATCTGAGACTAATTTTGAATTGTGTAGGTTTTTGAGACAACTTATTCATCCCCCCTCTCAGTTGTCTGCCCATAATTAGAGCTATTTCATCAATTGGTTTCAGAGCAGGTTCCTCTAGAGAAGCTTGACCACTTAAGGTGATCCGGGATGGCAACTTACAAGAAGGATAGTCTGATATTTGATGGGACTGACTACTCTTCGGAAGAATTGCATGGAGTGTCATTTGAGATGCATTGGGGAATCTTACTAGACAATTACTAAAGACAATTATACCATTCCTCGTAATGGTCCTTCAACTCTAGATGAGATAAAGGAAGTTGAATGCAATATTAGGGCTAAGGAAGCATTTTTGAGTGCTCTAACTGATTCTGAGATGATGAATGTTCTAGAATTGAAGATTGGTCATGAGATCTAGAAAAAGTTAGAAAATATGTATGAAGGTGACAGTTATGTGAAGATTACCAAGCTGCAAAGCCTTAAGGGTAAATATGAGATGTTGAAGATGAGCAAAAATGAGAATATTACTTCTTTCATGCAAAAGGTGAATGAACTTGTGTGTAGTTTCAGATGTGCTAGTGGAACATTGGAAGAATCAGAGATTGTTGCTAAAGTGCTCAGATCCTTACCTGCAACTTTTTTGCTAGTGTTTTTGAGAAGGGGAAGCACAGATATGATCTGGGAGAAAGTTCTTCAAGAAGGATATCCATATATGAGAAAGAGATGAAGGAAATTGAAGAAGTGCGAGATCTTGAGGAGCATGAAGCACTATTTCCAAAAGATTACCTAAAGGAGTTGGTAATTATGAAGGAAATTTGCCTCTTAAATTTTTTTCTTGCAATAAGATAGGTGATTTTGCCTCAAGGTGTCCAGAAATAGTTCCTAAGCCAAGATCTAACAAGCCTAGATTTCTATCAAGGAAGATGATCCTAAACCTATTGATTCTACTAGTTGCACAAATGTGGAAAGAGCTTTGGTTGCACAAGTTGAAGAGAAAGATGAATGGGTGATTAACAATGAATTCTCTCATCATATGATGGGTGAGAAGAATAAGTTTGTGAGCTTTCAAAAATATGAAGGTGGAGTTGTAAGATTTGGTGATGATAAAGCTGAAATAATTTGTGGTAGATAATCCATTTCTCTTGATGGTAAGTACAATACTGACGATGTCTTGTATGTAGAAGGTATAAAGCATAATCTTTTGAGTGTTGGATAGATGGTTGACAGGGGATAGGATCTTCAATTCAAGAATGGCAAATGTAGAATCTTAGGTAGCTTCAGAATTGAGATTGCATCAAGTACAAAGACAAAAGGTAATATCTTTCACTTAAATGTTGCTGGTGAAAGTTGTTTGATTTCTCAGATAGATGAAAGTTGGTTGTCGCATAGAAGAACATGTCATGTGAATTTTGATAACATTATCAAGATAAGTTCTATTCAGGCAGTTTGAGGTCTTCCTAAGTTGATGAAACCTAGTAACCCTATATGCAAGGAATGTTAGTTAGGAAAACAAACTAGGGTTACTTTCAAGAGTAAGAAGCAGTTTTCAAATGGATTATTGGATCTTGTGCATAGTAATTTATGTTGTCCTTCTAGAGTCAGAAGCTTGCAAGGAGATAGATATTTTAGGTTGTTGATTGATGATTATTCTAGGATGATATGGGTTACCTTCTTAAGGGAAAAGTCTAAAGCTTTCGAGAAGTTCAATATTTTCAAAGCTATGGTTGAGACAGAAACACGTATGAAGATGAAGTGTCTAATATTTGATAGAGGTGGTGAAATCGCTTCCCATAAGTTTAATGCATTTTGTGAAGAGCATGGGGTAAAGAGATAGTTGTCTGCTCCTAGAAATCCTCAACAGAATGGAGTTGTGGAGAGGATGAACAAAACCATCCAAGAAGCTGCTAGAACCATGACGTTGGAGGGAAATGTCCTGCATGTCTACTAGAGAGAAGTTGTTAGTACCATTGTTTACACTCTTAAACAAGTGCATATCAAGGGTGATACTAGTAAGACTCCTTATGAACTATGGTTTGTTCATGCTCCTAATGTTAAAGGTTTCAGAATTTTTTGAAGTAAATGTTATATTAAAAGAGATGATCTAGGGAAGTTTGATGCTTGTAACATCCTAAAATTGTACCCCTCACAATTTTTTACTACATTTGGGTCTTCACCTTAGTGTTTGCACCCCGCGGCCTGCTCGGAGATCTGATTATGCTCATGCACATCAAAAACACATTGCAACTTAACAATGCACTCTCCCTGCACCTTGATCCTACCCCAAAATAGGGTAGGACCAGGGCATGGCCCCCTAGTCCCCCTTAATGGGGATCTATCTTGATCCCCTCCCCTTGACCTAACTCAAATTTGAAGTGGTAAAATCCCCCCTATGTCAGCTCAAGTCAGAAAATTAATCAGTTATATAAGAGGGATTTCCCCTCTCATTTGACATAATACATGATTTAACACATACACACAAGAGGTCATCAATAATTCAAGAGATCAAGCATTCAAGAATTCAAGAGCTATTGAACATTTTTAGTCTTTATTCAAGCTTTGGAGCAGCAATAGAGTCAAGATTTCAATCATTAAAGAGGAGGTCAACATTCCAATCCATGAAACCCTAATTCCATGTGGAGGCAAGCAAAAATTCACAAGGAGGTATAAGCATCTCATTTTCAATCAATTTAACATCCCCTCAAAGAGGAGGATTTCTACTTTCAATTATTTCATTTATATTATTTCAACCACTTGGTTAATTCCAAAACTGGGGTTTGACCTAAAGGCAAACCCCTATTCCCAACAAATTTCCCTTTCCTTATGTGTGCAGGAAATAGGTGCGCAGTTGTGCTTCTAGAATTAGCTTTATTTTGCAAAGCAGCTTCGAATCATCTCAAACTTCTCATATCTAGGTGCACGATTGAATCCCGAATCTATTGCTCGTTGTTTTCTCATACTTTATCTTCATTTTTAGCACTTAATCTTAATTCAACTAGTCAACTTACAAAAGAGGATCAATTGCATTCCAATTTGAACCAATCTACTTAGTATTCAATCCTTACATCATTTAGGATTGGATCTAGAAGATTCAACCCCTCTTTTGAATGTAAAGTCCCCCTCAAGTGAAAATTGAGCTTAGTGAATCCTCCCTTCCACATGGAGAATTGGCTAAAGTTCCCAATTTTCCACTTTACATTTTGGTGAACCCGACTCCTTACACCCATAATTTTGATTTTTGTTTTCAGATCTGAGTGTATGCAATTTAAAATTTAAATTTTCATTTACAAGTTTAATTTCCTTGCAGTTTTTAAAAATTTAGAGGTTGAATTCACAAAAACCCTAATTTTTAGATTCAAAATTGAGCTTCTCATTTGTCTAAATTGGATTGATTGTTTCAGATCTGAGAACTCTTCAATTTTACAATTCAAGTTTTAAAATTAAGTGGTTAAATCATAAAACCCTATTTTTTTAATTTTAAAATTAACCTTGTGGATTGTGTAGATCTTGAATGTGGTCTTTGCTTCAATTTTAAAATTCATTTTCCCTCCTTGCAACATTCAAATTTTCAAATTTTAATTTTTAAAATTAAGCGGTTTATGCAACAAACCCTAATTTTTAAAATTAAATTAATCTTGTGCAATTTCCAATTTTTCTTTAAGCATTTAATTGACTCAATTAAATTTAAAGCATCTTGTCTTACTTCTAAACATCATAAAAGTCGGCCCTTAAGTGTGCCCTTTTTGTTGTTCTTTCAATTAATCATTTTTATCAAACATCCTAAGTGTGTCCTATTTCAACCTTTAAGGCTTATTTTTGCATATCTTGACATCTCCAATTCCCATATCCTTCTGGAATTCGCATTAAAATCACAATATCTTACTTCCCCAAAAATTTTGTAAAAAGTTGGTCGGACCATGTGTTCAGACCACACTGCTACCAACTTGGTCCTAACTTTTTCTGCTCAAATTTTGGGAGCCTATTTTGACTATATTTTACTGCACAATTCTAGATATTTGTGAAATTTTATTGATTTTAGGTCACCCTAAGGTCAAAATCATATATAAATTTCAACATTTCCATTTTCAATTTGAATTTTAAAATTAAGTGGTTAACTACACATACCCTAATTTTTAAAATTAAATTGATTTCTTCAATATTTCAACATTTCAAAATTTCAAAATTTTAATTAAGAGGTTAGATTTTGACAACCATAATATTAATCATTAGAGCATGGTCCTTATTTGGAACTTGTGATAGCTCCATCTACCGTGCTCGATGTGTCTCCACTTGCATGTTGTCCACCTTCTCAAAATAATGATTAGCAAGATCGAGGGGAGGACAATGTGCTTGATTAGCTTCATTAGCACCGTAGATTCTCTTTCTCTCTCCTCTCTTGCTTATTTGTGACATTCTTCTATTTGTTCTCCTTATTCTTCTATTTGTTGTCCCTAGTGTTGTCTACTTGAGGATGATGCAAAGCATTGAGATCTATTTTGGTCTCTCCCATGTTGACTCAAAAGAAACACGTGTTCCCTTCTTCCATGGCGGTTTCCTTTCTTTGGCGGATGAGGACGATTCTATGCACATGTACATATACATGATATACATGAGTTATCATAAAAAGCATACCAACTCCAAAGTTAGGTGAAACCACCTCATGTTTTGTGCTTTGTGTTAATTATCCTTTGATTTATCCTCTCTTAGGGGCTAAATTGTTGCAATAATATGATTGTCTTCTTTGGGTGTATCCTACCTTAAAGCAATTTCTCCTAACAAGGTGTTTGCAATCACTTTAACATGGGGGCATACACTCCTCTCATGATTCTCTCTTTTGGTACTTAAAGATACTTAGCAAACTTTGTCTTTGCTTTGTAATTTTTGGTTTCTTTTTATGATCATAGTAAGAGAACCTTACTAGTTGTATTAAAGGTTCTCTTTCTCTCTCACGATCTTCCCTTTTACCTTACCATTGGAGTTGTAAGATCCTAAAGTCCACTAGGGGCTTGGTGAATCTTGCCTCCTTGACATGGTGAAAGTCTTTCAATTTGAATTCGTTGTACTTTACTGACAATATTTGTGTAAGCTCATACTCCCGCTAAAGTGGGGGCTTAATGTAATGTCCTAAAATTGCACCCCTCATAATTTTTGACTGCATTTGGTTCTTCGCCTTCATGTTTGCACCTCTTGGCTTGATCGGAGACCTGAATATGCTCATGCACATCAAAAAAACCTTGCAACTTAACAATATACTCTACCTGTACCTTGATCCTACCCCAAATTAGGGTAGGACCAGGGTGTTTCACCCTAGTTCCCCTTAATGGGGACCTATCTTGATCCCCTCCCCTTGACCTAACTCAAATTTGAGTGGGAATATCCCCCTATGTCAGGTCAAGTCAACAAATTAATTAGTTAATCCTATGGATAAGTATATAAGAGGGATTTCCCCTCTCATTTGACATAATCCACACTCTAATGCAAACACACAAGAGGTCATCAACCATTCAAAAGATCAAGCATTCAAGCATTCAAGAGCAATTGAGAATTTCCAGTCTTCTTTCAAGCTTTGGAGTAGCAATAGAGTCAAGATTTCAAGCATTGAAGAGGAGATCAACATTCCAATTCATGAAACCCTAATTCCATGTGGAGGCAACCAAAACTTCACAAGGAGGTATAAGGATTTCATTTTCAGTCAATTCAACATCCCCTCAAAGAGGATGATTTCTACTTTTAGTCATTTCATTTACATTATTTTAACCACTTGGTTAATTCCAAAACTGGGGTTTGACCTAAAGGCAAACCCCTATTCCCAACACATTTCTCTTTCTTTTTGTGTATAGGAAAAAGGTGCATAGTTGTACTTCTGGAATTAAGCTTTATTCGCAGAGACAGAAAAACTCTTTTTGATAAGCAAAAATTTTAGAGGACCGATAAGAGGGCGCCCCTGTCTAGATACACAGTCCCTACAACTTTAGCCTGATTTCATGAAGCAGCTTTGAATCATTTCAAACTTCTCATATCCAGGTGCACGACTGAAGCCTGAATCTGTAGCTCGTTGTTTTCTCATACTTTGTCTTCATTTTCAGCACTTAATCTTAATTCAACTAGTCAACTTAAAAAAGAGGGTCAATTGCAATCTAGTTTCAACCAATCTACTTAGTATTGAGTCTTTCCACCATTTAAGATTGGATCTAGTAGATCCATCCCCTATTTTGAATGTAAAGTCCCCCTCAAGTGAAAATTATGTTAATCCTATGAGGATCCGATTAATACTTAGAGGGGGGGTAAATCAGTATTAAGACAATTTATAACTTAAAACCAAAATACCATTCACAATAGATCTAAAATCATTTAATACATGAATTTATCCCTTTAACAGATCTCATACGCCCACTTACGTAATATTAATAATCAGAATATTCACCAACTAGATATCTGATCAATACATACTCAAACTGACTTATTATCAGATCAAAATACTTCATCTATCAACTCATTAACATTACTGGTAACCATTATCAGATCTCTGATAAACGGTAGTAAACTTATCATAACCAGTAATAAAAAATAATACATGAAAACATAAACAATATGAAAAGTCATTCCACACATGAACACCGAGATTTTTGATGTGGAAACCCAAATGGGAAAAACCAATGGTACCCACAGTAATTTGTACTCTTTCAAAGTACGCCCTGTTAGGAGCTTACAATACACCCGGTTAGGAGCAGACCCTGTTAGGAGTCACCCGGTTAAGGGATTTACCTATCACTCCAACTAGGAGCTTAATGATTTGTTAGGATCAACATGGTTAGAGGATTTAAACACTCTTTTGTGAGCTGCCCTATTAGGGGACTTAGATGACAAAGGTCTGTTAGGACCTACCCGGTTAAGGGATTTCAGATGTTGTAATTGTTAGAGAATAATAGTGAAAAATGATCTGTTACTTCACACTTTCATCTTGCTAGATCAAATCTAGTTATGCTTCACAATCTGCAACACTCGGGCATATATCTATCTACTCTGGGATGGCTTAACTCATTCTCCTAATGCCACCAGCACATGAAACATCAATTGTGTTGCCCTATATAGCCATCTCAACTAGGTCGGCCACAAAACCTAATTACACCATGAATTTACAATTAGATCACAAGAGATCATCATAGATTGCTATCCAGATCATTACAACAAATTACAATGCAATATCAACCATTGGTTAATCATAACCTATCATGGAAATCTGATCTATATCCTGAAAACACTCTACTAAGCGTTTCATTGATTCCCAAGAAAAACTTCCTTGAATCGCGCCAAAACAACTCTCAAACTCATCATGTGATTTGTGTCATGTTACCAACTTCATGTAGATTCACCGCCAATCACTGTCATATCATAAATCATTACCGGTTGAGTGAATTCATCACCAGTCCTAAAACCCTACTAAAACCTTAGCACAACTTCATCAGAAATTCAAAACATGCCTTTCGGTAATCAACATATGATGCAGTTCTGGTCACATATATAAATCCATCATAAAATCTTATGTCTCAAACCACAAGTCTCCAACCATCATCAATTTATCGATTCCATCAAAATATTTTCTTTTATCGGTTGAAGTCCTAATTCTCAATCCTATCGATAAACCCTGTCATACTTACAAATTCTAAATCCGATAGACCAAATTACTTATCCAACAAGTCAGACATCAAAGTTCATCTATAACCATCATCAAACATTAATTGACATAGGTTGCCATCAATGACAACACAAATAACTAATCATGCCATCATAATTCTCCTATCCGATACAGTCATCAACTCATCTGCATCAATTATGCCAATCATGCCAATAAATTGAACTTAGTGAATCCTCCCTTCCATGTGGAGAATTGGCTAAAGATCCCAATTTTCCACTTTACAATTCTAGATATGATAAAGGAATATTTCTTGGTTATTCTATTAAAAGAAAGGCCTACTAGTGTTATAATAAGAGACTGAGAAAGATAGTTGAGAGTGCAAATGTCAGAGTTGATGAAGGCAAGGAAAGACAAACCGGATCCTATGAATATGATTCATATGATCAGAATGACAACTCAGATAAAGGAAAGTAACCTCAAACTCAGAACCAAGTGCAGACCGTTCCCGAAGAAGGAACAAGTGCAACCGTAGAAGGAAGAGCTCAGGAGTCTAGAAATCAAGAAAATCCTAAGACTCCCAATTATGTAAGGTTGAATCATTCTAAAATTCAGATTATAGGAGATAGAAATAAAGGTATTTAGACAAGAAGAATATTTGTTGAAGATCAAGTTGAATATTGTTTGATGTCAAATGTTGAACCTGAGGATGTGAATGAAGCATGTAAAGATGAACATTGGGTAAAAAAAATGGAAGAAGAATTGAATCAAATTGAAAAGAATAATACATGGATTTTTGTTCCCAAACCTAAGTGTTGGAAACAAGACAAAAAAATAAGAGGGGTGGATGAATTATTTTTCTCAAAAACTTTACTTAACTCAAACACAATTTCAGATCTGATAATTAGTAGTGAAAGCATAAATCAACACCACATCAATAACACACATAACACCAAGATTTCTGACATGGAAAACCCAATCAAGGGAAAAACCATGGTGGGAACCTACCCAAATGATACCCTATTAGAAGTATATGAAATATTACAATGGGGAATGCACATGCATTCAAACATGTTTCCTAGAGCTCACTGCACAAAAACAAAGACAATAAGGGCTACAACCCTAGGGAAGACTCACTATCTTACAAACATATTTGGATTACATCTGAAAGATCATGAACAAATATAATAGAATCTTCTCATGCCTGGTTATAGTTTCAGTTAGGCACATAACACATATTCTTCTCTTTCACACTTCTTTGCACTTCTTCTCTGCTACCGAATGATAAATACATTATTCGCACACACAGACACCTCTCTCATATGAGTTACATTTATTTATACATATCATCAACCTATCTTTCAATGTTGGCTCAAAACACATCATAAATTCTAAATATATAACCATACACGCTACAATATTATATGTGGACCAAAACAATGTCAGCTAAGACATAGTATGGACCTAAATCAACAACTCCAAGAACTAAGCCTCAAACATCTGCAATATGCTACAATCATCATGTAGACCAAGAACATGCAAAACACCACTGGATCAAGAAAAATCATTAATAAAGAGCACAACAATTAATGCGAACCACCAACACAAATAGAACATGATATAGAAACATCCACAACCATCATGAATTACCATAGCAACAACCGCACCAATACCACTTAATAGAATCTTCATCATCATTATACCAAACTTTCAGAGCACTAACTGCAATGACTGTCAAATTGAAAGATTCACTTGTGTACCTCCAAATCATGAACTATCTAAATTGAGGACACACTATAATGTCCCAAACACTCTACTAAATCCACAAACCAAGATATTTCAACACGGAGCAATGCGGAGCAAAATCTAGAATATTGATCAACACCAAACAACTAAAAAACCAACCACAGTACTGGATCTCATAACTCGATCAAATCTCCATGCGAACCTCTAAAACTTGACTTGAATCAACTAGAGATACTTATCTCAAAACCCTTGAATCCGCAACAACTCATCTAGAACACATTGGCCAAACCAACTCACTTAATTTGTTTGCAATACTAGAACACATAGAGGAATATGTTGACATCAATGACAACACATCGCTTAGGTATCCTTAAGTATCTCACAAGAACAATTATCCCAAAAATATCCTCAATACCAAAAATCTCCTCCTTTGACATTGATGGCAACATATGATGTGAAAAATAACAATTATCAAAGAAATTAACAACTCTCTCAGATAACTCTTTCCCACTATAAGTATTCTCTCCCCCTTTTCAGATAATCTATCCCCCTGAAATCACTATACAGTTTTTCACATGAATATCTCCCCCTTTGACATCAATGGTAAAGGCACATATTTTCAAACCACAAAACTTACTAAACTAAATCTCTCCGTCAAATCTGAATATCTGATTCACAACACTGACTACTCCCCCTGAGTAGCAACCACCGTTCATCAATCCAAATCACAAGATATGACTATGAAATCCACCGGACTGATGCAAATCCATTCATCTTAGTTCTAAACTAGAGGGACAATCACCTCTAGCTTCTCTCTGAGATACTCAAAAGTATCCATAGGAAAAGGCTTCATGAAGATATCTACAATTTGTTTCTTTGTAGATACATACTCCAATCTGACTTCCTTCTCATTCACCTTTTCTCTCAAGAAATGAAACTTGATTGATATATTCTTAGTCTTTGAATGCAACACCGAACTCTTAGAAATGTTAATAGAACTTGAATTATCACACTAAATAGCATCAGGCTCATCATAAACAACTTTGATATCCTTTAACATCTACTTCATCCATACCACCTGAGTACAATTGTTCACAACACTAATATACTCAACCTTTGTAGTAGATAAAGAAATAGCATTCTCCTTCTTACTGTTGGGAACAATGTAGAAAACTGGAAGGGGGGGTGAATTAGTTTTCTCTCAAACTCTATACAACTCAACCACAAATTCAGATCCGATAATAAACAGTTAAAGCATAAATAAATACCACATCAATAACACACATAACACCAAGATTTTTGATGTGGAAAACTTGATTAAGGGAAAAACCACAGTGGGAACCTACCCACAATGAGATAATACCCTGTTAGGAGTAATTATAAATATTACAATGGGGAATGCACATGCATTCAGGCACACTGCCTAGAGCTCACTACTTAAATCACAAAACAAGAAGGGCTACAACCCTAGGGAAGACTCAGTGCCTTACAAAAATATTTGGATTATATCTAAAGGATCATGAACTAATGAAATAGCATCTTCTCATGCCTGGTTACAGTTCCGGTTAAGCACATACTCAAACTCTACTCTTTCACACTTCTTCACACTTTTTCACACTTCTTCGCACTTCTCCTCTGCTACTAAAATATCAAATCAATGTTCGCACACATAGATACATTTCTCACATGAATATTATACATATTTATACAAGTCATCAACCTATATTTCAAGGTCGGCTAAACCCTCAATACAAATTACAAAATAATAACCTCACATGCTACAACAATACATGCAGACCAAAACAATGTCGGATAAGACATAGTCTAGACCTAAACCAATACCGCAAACATGCAACACCTCCAATAATTATGCCTCGAACATCTACAACATGATACAATCAACATGAATGTCACATAACATGAAGAACACCATTGGATCAAGAAAATGATCAATAACACGTATAATGATTAGTATAGACCATCAAAACGAGAACATGATCTAGAAACATCCACAAGCAATGTGAATCACCATAGCAACAACCACAACATCACCACTTACTAGAATATTTATCATCATTATATTGAACCTCAAGAACACACACTTAACTGATTGTCAAACTGAAAGATTCACTTGCGGATCTTCAAATCATGAACCATCTGAATTGAGTACACATATGAATATCCCAAACACTCTACCAAATCCGCAAACCAAGATATTGCAATTCTAGAGCAATGTGGAGCACAGACCAAAATACTAGATAACACAAACAACTGAAAAACCAACCTCAATACCAGATCTCACAACTCAATCAAAACACCTTGCGAACCTCTGAAACTTCTACTAAATCAACTAGAGATAAGTATCTCTAAACCCATTAAACCGCAATAGCTCAACTGCAACACATTGACCAAACTAACTCATCCAATCTAACTACAACAATGGAATGCATAGAGGAATATGTTGACATCAATGACAACAGATCATTCCAACAAACTTCTTAGCAATATCCAACACTTACTCATCCAAGAAACCAATCTCTTTCCCAAGAAAAATGTACCACCACTACTACTCTTTATGTCATCCACATCTCTGTCCCAATCAGCATCAGTAAAAGCACTCAAAGTAAAATCATTGTCTTTAGGACACCATAAACCAAAATCAACCATGCCTTTCAAATATCTAAAAATTCTTTTCACAGCTACAACATGAGATTCCTTAGGATCAGCTTAAAATCTAGCAACAAGACATACAACATTCATAATATCTGGCCTAGTCTGAGTTAAATATAGTAATCCACCAATCATAGATTTGTATCTAGTCTAATTTGCTTTAGGGGATTCACCATCCTTTGCCAACTTACATTCGGTCACCATAGAAGTACCAACTGCCTTTGAATCATCTAGACCTAACTTCTTCAACAATCCCTTCACATACTTGGACTGAGATATAAAAATGCCTTTTTCCAACTAAGTAATTTTAAATCCCAAAAAGAATTTCATTTCACCAATCATAGACATCTCAAACTCAGTCTACATCTCATCAGCAAACTTTTTGCACAAACTATCATTCCCTCCAAAAATAATATCATCAACAAAAACTTCAACAATCAAAATGTTATCATGATCAATCTTGAAATACAAATTACTATCAGTAGTATCTTTATTGAATTCAAGCTTTAGCAAATACTTATCCAATCTGGCATACTACACTCTTGGGGCTTGCTTCAATCCATACAGTGCTTTCTTCAATCTGCAAACCATATCTTCTTGATCTATCAACTAAAATCCATCTAGTTGCTCAATATAGACTTCCTCTTCCAACTCACCATTAATAAAGGTTGATTGACATCCATCTGATAAACTTTGAAATCTTTGTAAGCAGTACAAGCAAGAAATAACCTAAGAGCTTTAATTCTTTCCACCGGAGCAAAAGTCTCTTCAAAGTCAATTCCTTCCATTTGAGAATATCCCTTAAACCAAGTCTTGCTTTGTTCCTAACAACTTTACCTTGTTCATCCAATTTATTTGGGAATATCTATTTAGTTCCAATTACATTTTTATCCTTAGGTCTAGGAACAAGAATCCATGTATTATTCTTTTCAATCTAGTTCAATTCTTCTTCCATTGCTTTAACCCAATTTTCATCTTTGCATGCTTCATTAACATCTTTAGGTTCAATCTTAGAAATCAAGCAATATTCTTCAGCAATTCTTCTTCAAGTCATCACACCTTCATTCTTATCTCCTATGATCTAATTTTTTGAATGATTCACCCTCACATACCTGGGAGTCTAAGGATTTTCCTAATTTTCAGACTCTTGAGTTCTTTCTTCTACACTAGCACTAGTCTCTCCTTTCTTTTCTAGCTTTTCCAAAACTATCTAAATTAGGTTTTGGGTCTGCTCTAGCTTTCCTTTATCAAAGCTATCGATCTGATCATCTGAATCATATTCAGAGCATCTATTCTAATACTCATTACCTTCATCAACTTTCACATTGTCACTCTCAACTATCTTTCTCAATCTCTTATTATAACACTGGTAGGCTTGATCTTAGTAGAATAACCAAAAAAATTCCTTCATCACATCTAGCATCAAACTTTCCTAGATCTTCATCTCTTTTGATATAGTATTTACTTCCAAAAAAATCTAAAATATCTAACTATAGAAACACGACCAAACCATAACTCATAAGGAGTCTTACCGGTATCACCTTTGATATGCACCCGATTAAGAGTGTGTACAACAGTACTCACAACTTCTCTCCAATAGATATGCAAAACATTTCCTTCCAACATCATGGTTCTAGAATTTTCCTAAATTGTTCTATTCTTCCTCTCCACAACACCATTATGTTGAGGAATTCTAAATGTGCATAATTATATCCTTACTCCATGCTCTTCACAAAATGCATTGAACTCATTGAAATCAATTCGCCACCTCTGTGAGATTTCAGACATTTCATTTTCAATCCGGTATCAGTCTCAACCATAGCTTTGAAAATCTTGAACTTATCCAAGGCTTCAGACTTATCCCTTAAGAAAGTAACCCACATCATCTTTGAATAGTCATCAATCAACAACATTAAAATACATGTCTCCCTGCAAGCTTCTCACTCTAAAAGGACCACACAAATCAGTATACACAAGATCCAATAATCCATTAGAACAATGTTGTTTGATTTTAAAAGTAAGTCTTGTTTGCTTCCCTAACTGACATTCCTTGTATACCGGATTAGTAGGCTTCACCAACTTAGGAAGATCTCTCACTGCTTGAGTAGAACTTATCTTAACCATGCAATCAAATTTCACATGACACATCCTCCTATGCCATAACCAACTTTCATCAATCTGATCAATCAAACAACTTTTACCACAAGCATTCAAGTGAAAGATATTACCTCTAGTCTTTGTCCCTGATGCAATCTTAATTCTGGAACCACTTAAGATTCTACAATTTCCATTCTTGAATTGTAAATCATATCCCTTGTCAACCATTTGTCCAACACTCAAAATATTATGCTTTAGACCTTCTAAATACAAGACATAGTTAGTATTATGCTTACCATAAATAGAAATGGAACTTCTACCACATATTATACCAACTTTGTCATCACCAAATCTTACTACACCACCATCATACTTTTTCATACTCACAAAATTACTCTTATCACCTGTCATATGATGAGAGAAGCCACTGTCAATAACCCATTCATCTTTCTCTTCAACTTTAGAAGCTAAAGCTTTCTCCTCATTAATACAGCTAACAGAATCAGTAGGCACGGGATCATCTTCCTTGATAGCAATAAATACCCATTCATCATCACCTGAATTTCCTTTCTCAAATTCATCATCTGTCACACCTTCATCAACATAATAACATTTATTTTGATATTTAGGCTTGTATGGCTTCCTAGGAACTCTTTCTGGACAACTTGAAGCAAAATGTCCTATTTTATTACATGAAAAGCATTTAAGAGGAAATTTTCCTTCATCCTTACTAGCTCCTTTAGGCAATCTCCTCGAAATAAGTGCTTCAAGATCCTCAAAATCTTTTTCCTCTTCTTCAAGCTCCTTCATCTCTTTCTCATATCTAGATACCCTTCTTGAAGAACTTTCTCCTAGATCATATCAAAATAGTAGCTTTGAATGCAGATTAAGTCTTAGGAAGAGAGTCACCAAACTCACTCAATTCAAAGGCATCAAGCTTTCCAATAAACATTTCTCTAGTCACATTAGTCACGGTCTGTATCTCCTCAATAGCAGTAGCTTTGTGCTTGTAAGAAGGAGGCAAGGATCTCAACATTTTAGCAACAATATCTGATTCTTCTAATATTTCACTAACACATCGGATATTGCACATAATCTCATTCACATTTTGCATAAAAGAAGTAATGTTCTCATCTTCACCCATCTTCAACAACTCATACTTTCCCTTCAAGCTTTGCAACTTGGAAATCTTCACATGACTGTCACCATCATACAAAGTTTCCAACTTCTTCCATATCTCATGAGCAGTCTACAAATCCATCATATTTGTCATTTCAAAATTAGTCAAGGCACTCAACAATGCTTCCTTAGATCTAATATTGTATTCAGCTTCCTTTGTCTCATCTGGAGTTGTAGGACCATTCTGAGGAATGTTATACACATTTTTAGTATTTTTCCAGTGATCTTCACCAATGCATCTCAAGTGACATGCCATTTGGATTTTCCAAAGAGTGTAGTTTCTTCCATCAAATCTCAGACTATCCTTCTTATAAGTTGCCATCCCAGATCACCTCAAGCGATCAAGCTTCTTTGGAGGAACCTACTCTAATACCAATTGTTGGCAACAGGGTAGAAAACTAAGAGAGGTGGTGAATAAATTTTCTCAAATACTTTACTTAACTCAAACACAATTTTAGATCTAATAATTAGCAGTGAAAGCATAAATCAACACCACATCAATAACACACACAACACCAAGATTTTTGACATGGAAAACCCAGTCAAGGGAAAAACCACGATGGGAACCTACCCACAATGTGATGACACCCTGTTAGAAGTATATGAAATATTACAATGGGGAATGCACATGCATTCAGGCACACTGTTGAAAAATAAAGAACAACAAGGGCTACAACCTTAGGGAAGACTCATTGTCTTACAAACATATTTGGATTACATCTAGAAGATCATGAATTGATAGAATAGCATCTTCTCATGCCTGGTTACAGTTCCAATTAGGCACATAGCACATATTTTTCTCTTTCACACTTCTTCACACTTCTTCTCTACTACCGAATGATTAATACACTATTCGCACACATAGACACCTCTCTCATATGAGTATTACATTTATTTATACATTTAATCAACCTATCTTTAAGGTCGGCTCAACACACATCACAAATTACAAAGCTATAACCATACACACTACAATATTATATGTGAAACAAAACAATATCGGCTAAGACATAGTATCGACCTAAATCAACACCTCTAACATGAAACACCTCCAAGAATTAATCCTCTAACATCCACAACATGCTACAATCATCATGTTGGCCAAGAATATGAAAAACATTGTTGGATCAAGGAAAATCATCAATAACGAGCACAACAATCAATACGGACCACTAACACAAATAGCACATGATCTATAAACATTCACAAGCATCATGAATTGGAACAACAACCGCACCAACACCACTTACTAGAATCTTCATCATCATTATACTGAAATTCAAGAACACTAATTGCAATTACTGTCAAATTGAAAGATTCATTTGCGAACCTCCAAATCACAAACCATCTAAATTGAGGATACACCAGAACATCCCAAACACTTTGTCAAATCTGCAAACTGAGATATTACAACATGGAGCAAAATCTAGAACACTAATCAACACCAAACAATTCAAAAACCAACCACAATACCGGATCTCATAACTCAATCAAATTTCCATGTGAATCTCTGAAACTTGAGCTAAATTAACTAAAGATATTTATTTCAAAACCCTTTAATCTACAACAACTCATCTACAACACACTGGCCAAACCAACTCACTTAATCTAACTGCAACACTGGAACACACAAAGGAATATGTTGACATCAATGACAACACATCACTGAGTCATCCTCAAGTATCTCACAAGCACAATTATCCCAACAATCTGCTCAATGTCAACACTAAGAATAAAAATGTAATTGGAACTAAATGGGTCTTTCAAAACAAATTGAATGAGCAAGGTGAAGTTGTTAGGAACGTGTTTGTAAATGATATTCACAAATGGAAGGACTTGATTTTGAGGAGACTTTTGCTCCAATGGCAAGGATTGAAGCTATTAGATTATTTATTTCTTATGTTTCTTACAAGAATTTAAAATTATATCAGACGGATGTCAAGTCAGCATTCCTAAATGGTGAATTGGAAGAAGAGGTGTACATTGAGCAACCGGATGGATTTCAGTTGACTGATCAAGGAGATATGGTTTGTTGGTTGAAGAAAGCATTGTATGGATTTAAGAAATCCCCAAGAGCATAGTATGCCATATTGAATAAGTATCTGTTGAAGCTAGGATTCAATAAAGGAGATGTGGCTGATCAAAAGAGTACTAGTGGTGGTCCATTTTTATTGGGAAAAAGATTGGTTTCATGGTTGAGAAAAAAGCAGAATTCTATTTCTCTATCTACTGCAGAGGCAAAATATATTCTTGTTGCTAACAATTGTACTCAAGTAATGTGGATGAAGCAGATGTTGAAAGACATCAGAGTTGAGTATGATGAGCCTATTTCTATCTATTGTGACAATTCAAGTGCTATTAACATTTGTAAGAATCCGGTGTTGCATTCAAAGACTAAGCATATATCAATCAAGTTTCACTTTTTGAGAGACAAGGTAAATGAGAAGGAAGTCAGATTCGATTATATGCCTACAAAGGAACAAATTGTAGATATCTTCAGGAAACCTTTGCCTAAAGATACTTTTGAGTACCTCGGAGGGAAGTTAGGGGTGATTTCTCCTCCTAATCAAAACTAAGATGCATTAGTATGCATTAGTCTGGTGCATTTCACAGTCATATCTTGTGATCTGGAATTATGAGTGGAGGCTGCTACTCAAGGGGAGTAATCAGTAGTCAATTTTATGAGTCAAAAGTTTAGATTCAGTTTTGTGAGTTAGTATTGTGATTTGATTGCAAATATGTATCTTCACCATATGGTAAGATGACATGTACCGGTACAGGTCATCTTACCATTCCACCCACACAAGTCAGGCACTAACTTGTGTACCGGTGTCACCAGTGGTCATTCATCCTTACCTTACATGTGTCCTATAACACAAGGTGATATCAAAGATATCTCAACCTGTACTCCTCCTTGACAATGTTGCACATACATCACTCATACTGATAGTCATTCCATATCGGTTGACATCAATGACAACACAATGCCAACAATCTCCCCCTTTGGCATTGATGTCAACTCATGTAGTATCTGGCATACTACATAATCCTTCTCCCCCTTTTTCTAATCTATGGATTCTCAACACATGTAGTATGTTGTATACTACAAAATCCTTCTCCCCCTTTTTCTAATCCATGGATTCTCAACACATGTAGTATGTTGTATACTAAAAAATCCTTCTCCCCTTTTGACAACAATGGCAAAGGGCATTGTTAGGATATCATTCCTCCTTGTATTTGGCAAGCACTAACAAAATTCTTTCTCCCCCTTTGTCTTTATTGGTTTTCTCTCCTTCTTTGATACCAATTGTTGTATTTTGTTACATTTTTACAAGTCACAACACTTGATATGGAGGACACAACCATCAAATGACACCAATTGAGCATGCAAATTCTATACCATTTGTTAAAAGACTCAATTGTAGAGGGATGTGCCAATGAACACTAGTCACCTGTCGGACAACCTGCATCTCCTCCTGTTTGATCCCAAATTTCTTTAGGAATCAAATATGATTGTACTACCAATACAACCAGCCAACTGACAAGTAGGAATAAAATGTGATTGTACTATGAATACAACCAACCAAATGACAGGTAGATACCCCTTACAATGAAATTATCCAAGGTATTCCTACTGTAACTTCCATCATCTGTAGTTTTGGGTAGTCAGTGTACTTACTCTTCCAAGTTCAAGCATCTCGACTTTGCATCATAGCCACTTGAACTCCCCCTGAGTCATACATCTCAAGTTCTCAACTCCAGTGAGGTCTAATATCGGGGCTCCAAACACCTCCATATACCGGTTTAGTTGAGCATATGTGATCATCTGATGATTCTTCAGCTCCATTGTTTCCACCATAGCCTATGACTTGATCTTGGATCTACACAATGCCAGACAATGTTGTCGTTATCACAAGAATCAAACCAGTTAGCCCAAAACATGCAAGCCTACATGATCAACCATCAGGCCAACATATGTCATTCAAGTCTTCATCAACACCACCTAAGACATAACTATACATTCTATGCTATCGGGGCTAATGCAATGATCTCCAACTTCATTGTCTTACATAACCTACAAGTACATGTTAGTATTTATGTCAGTAACATCTTGCACATATTGGTTTCCTGTACTGATCCACTATCACTACCGAAGCACCTTCCTGTGACTCCCAACATTTTGTGTCACTCTGTATCTGATTCCAATTGTTATCTTGTCATACATTGATACAGCAGTAGTGATTCAGCTTCTGATCTGTGGGTGTGTAGTCAAGTCAACCTCTACACACACTTATCTTCTCATTTTCTTCCTTCATACCAGCAACAACATTTTCTTACATGTTGCCTTCATCACTGAGGGGGTGAATGATAAGTTTAGTGTATTAATCCTCCTAATATCTTGCATCTCCTTTAAGCCTTAGGTGATAACACATGTGCAATAAGTGAACAGTGTCGATCTGTGGTCTTCTTCCTCCATACATGCTTGGTCTCATTCATCTTCCCATTTTCAAGCTTGGGAGTAGGTCTTTCCTTCTTCTACTAATGGGTCCTTCAATTTCTAGATTCTCCATCATAGCTAGAAGTAGTGCTATGGTAGCACACAACATCCTTCCCGACTTCATGATTGGGGAATCTCTTGACATACCAGTTTGACCATCTTCTTCTAGTCATGTTGCAGCTATGACTGGAAATCGAAACCGGTGGACCTCTTGTTGCTACAGGGACATTTCTCCTTTAGTTATATGCAGGTCTCTGACTTCCATATGCTCTATATTCCCCTTTCTACAAAGCATAGTTATATTGACCTCCATGTGACTGCAGGTTCCTCTTCCTACACTCAAACTCTCTATGGCCAAATCTATTGTAGTTATAACATACAACAACAGATGGATTTTTTCTAGCATAATCGGGAGAGGGGACATGCATGTATCTACTTCTGGATATATTTTCTCATGTGCATGATGTCCATGAGATCCTATATTATTCTTTCTAGGTCTCTCTCTACATTCCTCTGCCCTATGTCCATAGCCATTACATGCAAAGCAATAACCAATAAAGGATGGCATATGACTTACAAATTTGTTTTGCCATGCATGAGGAGATCTTGTTGGTTTAGCATCATCATTTCTTCCTCTTTGAGAATGGATCCTTGGTTGTCCATTTTGTGCAGCTCTTCCATCTAGTCTCTTCTTCTCCCAGACTTGTTTTTCCCTGTGGGTGGTATCATTTCTTTGTCCTCTGTTGGTAGGAGGTCTTCTTTGCTACTTCCTCATTTTCTTGCTTTTGATGAAGCTATCTTCTCCAATATTTCCTTTACCTTTGGGATCTGCTTTGTTCCTTCTTCTTGCAACACTGGTCTCCATTTTTGTCTGCAATTCCTCACCGGTTGTGTTTAGATCAACCTTCATCGAGGGATCATTTCTCACTGTGAAGGTCTGGCCTTTGTTTTTTGCATTGGGGGAGACAAACAGAATGTCATTGTGGGGGACATTCTTTCTGGTGGAGCATTCATCGGCCCCACTTCCTAATCCTTCAATGTCCTTGGCATGCTTCTATTTCTTCAACATCTTGTCCAAGGCATCACTGCTGCCATCAAACCAAATTCTTACCTTGATCTCATCCTAACACTTCTCAAGGTCATTTCAGAGAAACTCTATTTCTCCAAGCAACTTCTGATATTCTCTATCTTTAACTTCTAGCCTAGATGCTAGATCTTCACATTGGCACACCTTGGTGTTCTATGCTTGAGACTTCAACTCTGAGATGCATTTCTCATATTCCTCAAGGCACTTTGTTAGCTAGTTCTGCTCTACTATAGTAGCATTCTTGAATAGCTTGTATTCATTTCCCAAATTCTCCATTTCACTTTCCTTGGAGTCCAAGACTGACTTCAAATCATCAATCAATCTTTTTGTCTCTTCTAGTTGCATGGTCAATAAACCAACCTTTTAGTCTGATACTTTATAGCAGGTTCTCAATTGGCTGCAATCCTCATGAACTGATCTTTTGTAGATTTTAAAGTCATTTCTAACATTTTGAAGCTCTTCTAGAACACTTACCAATTCACACTCAAGATCTACTTCTGCATCTTCTTCTTCCTCATCATCATTTTCAAATAAATCTTGTCGGCTAGATCTACTTACCTTTTCTCCTCCTTCTCCTTCCTTTTCAGTGTTGTTGTCAAACACATCATACCCATGGGATCTATCTGCATTATCCCCTTTTGATGTGTGACTCTCAAAGTCATTCTCATGGGCCATGAAGAGATGAGTCTCCACATCACCAATGTTGTACCAACAATCTAAACTACCTCTATCATCTTCACATGTATCTTCAACATTGTTCTTCTCACTCTCACAAGCTTATTCAGTGGTGCAGGGTTCATTTCCATAGGGTTTCTTTAGTCTATTCCATAGACTTTTAATTATTTTTCATCTGTCCACCTTTGAGGAGACATCACCGGTGAGCCCACTAAATATGGCCTTCATGCCTTCTTCATTGCACAAGCATCTTCTTTCTTCTTTAGATCTAGTGGGAGGACTGGCATTCCAAGGAAGACCATTGACAACTGACATCCATACATCAAATCCTAGAGAGGATAGGAATAATTCCATTCTACAACTCCAAGTAGAGTAGTTTGAACCATCAAACACAAGAGTAGGGATTGATACTAAACAAACCATTGTGTCCTTAAGCCAAAATCTACCCAAGCTAGAGAAACCTCATCTAACTGGGAACCTACGCTCTAATACCAATTGTTAGACACAATGCACCATTGAGAGGGGGGGGTGAATCAGTGGTTCTCAAACTATTTCCCTTTAACTAACTTATGTGAGTATACTGGTTATGGGATATAACACAATGCACACTTACCGATTAGTGGGGAAACTAATCACAAAATAATTCACACAAAGGGACATCACATAACACCAGTATGTATGAGGAAAACCCAAGATGGGAAAAACCTCGGTGAGCAATGTTGTTGGAGTCTACTACTCCAATCCAACCTCACAATCAAAACTTTGTTACAATGTTTAGGGCTACAACCAAAGGAGCTACAACCCCTAATTTAGGGCACCAACCCAAGGAGCACCAACCCCTAATTTGTTTATGGGCTACAACCCAAAGGAGCTACAACCCCTAATTTAGGGCACCAACCCCTACACCAAGCTACAACTTAGTGTTCACAAAGATAATTTCAAATACAAAAGTAGTCATACTATTACAAGTGAATCTTGTAACCATTTCATATACCTTACTCTGCCAGTGAGATACCTTCTCTGCTACATCGGTACACTTCTCTTGTTTCTCTCATCTATTGCTTCACTGTCGGTAAACTATACCGGTTCACCTCTACTCTCCTTTTGCTCTGCTAGATCTTCTCCTCACTACTCTTCTCTTCACTGATACTACACTCTGCTAGTCCACTATCTACCTTCTTTGTAGCTTCCTTCACTTTTGCTCTGTCGATATGGACACTATCGGTTCTACACTGCTACTGGTTGAACACTTCAACCTGGTTCTCCCTCACACTCAGTCTCTTCGCAGATATTCATTGAGCACTTGACTAATTTTCTCTCACATGTAGAAGTAACACTTAATCACTTCACAATAGCACTATCTTCTTCTCTACAGGAACCTTACTCTCTCATCCAGTGACAACCATCTTTGATTTTGGCTTGCATATTTATAGACTGGTTTTCTCGCCAAAAACCAATTCAAACTTTGGGCGATTAGGGTTTCCTCACTTACCTCAAGGAAAACCAAATCCAATCATATCTTGCCCGATCTAATCGCCTAGATGGTTGTTTCCTCATCACCGCTATTGTCTTGCCTTCTTGATTACGCCTTTTATCTTTGGCAATCTACTTTTTACCTTGTCGGTTTATCTCTTGATCAAACATCAAGATTAGTCTTGTTGTTTCCTTCATCTGCCTTAATCTCCTCAATCAATCACTCTTAGTTGTCTACCAGTTGTCCTCCAAACCTCAAGCAACAAACCTCTACAATGGCTTTGCAACACGTCCTGTGATTTGTGGGATATACCATTAATGTTGACCAACTCTGCAACTACTATGTTGGTGTTCATTCCATCTACCACTGCATGCAAGTCTGCCACCTTGACTCCATGTGGCATCCATGTCGACTAACTGCCATCTTGGATCTATGTTGGTCCAGTTAGGATCACCGACCAAACACTCTACCGGTTCATCTTCTGTCGATTTACTAACCCTGTCGGTTAAACCCTCAAACTGGTTTGGCATCAACCTTGCACTCTGCTTCTCTTCTGGTGAACTAATCAAATGGTCAACACTCTTTCTAACTTGTCTTATTCACATCTTCATCAAATGGGGAGTCTTTTGCATCTGCACCTTGTACTTAAGTGACTTCCTTATTTGTGCAGCATATCTTCAAATAGGCACATGTGATCCAATGTTGGCACATTCACTGTCAGTCCTGGCTTCTCATGATGACTGCATCTTCATCTGGTGGGAGTCCTATTGTTCATCAACCTCACAACAAACTTGTGTCTTATTCATTCTTCTCCTCTGATGTTGATGTGATTCAGGGAACATTTTACCTCTTCATCACACACAATAGCTCAAACACCTTGACCATCCTTCTTGTACACTGGTCATGAGCTTTTCCGGCAAAGTGGTGATATATTGTATCGGTACAAGTCATCTTACCATTCCACCCACAAAAGTCAAGCACTAACTTGTGTATCGGTGTCACCAGTGGTCATTCATCCTTACCTTACTAGTGTCATGTAACACAAGGTGATATCAAAGATATCTCAACCTGTACTCCTCCTTGACAGTGTTGCACATACATCACTCATACCGATAGTCATTCCATACCGATTGACATCAATGACAAAACAATGCCAACAAGATTCTTGTAAAAAACTATGTTAGGAGAAAGTCATGAAAAGGGAGAGAGTAATATGAGAGAATTGTTGATTTCTTTGTCATTGATTATTTTTCACATCATATGTTGTCATCAATGCCAAAGGGGGAGATTCTTGGAAGTATGCTACAAATATGTGTTTGAAAGATATTTGAGAGATGTGTTGTCATTGATGTCAACATATTTATCTATCTGTGATAGTGATGTAGTGAAGTTCAGTGAGTTGGTTTTTTTAGCATGATGATGATTAGAGTGTGTGAATTAAAGGGTTTTTAGAGGGATGAATGTAGTTGATTTAGTTAAATTTTCAGAGACTCGCATGAACATTTGAGTGAGTTATGGATATCTGTGTTGTGGCTGGTTTTTCAGTTGTTCAGTAGTGAGTATTTAGTATTTTGATCTACATTGCTCTGCATTGTAATATCTTGATCTGTAGATTTGAAGATATGTTTGGGACATTGATATCTATCCTCAATTCAAGTGGTCCATGGTTTGGAGCTCTGCAAGTTATTTTTTCAAGGTTGACAGTCATTGCAGTTTGTGTTCTTGAGGTTCGGTATGATGATGCTAGTGATTGTAGTAATTTGTGTTTTTGTGGATGTTGTGGTGGTGATTCATGATGCTTGTGGATGTTTCTAGATCGTGTGCCTTTTGTGTTGGTGTTCTGCATTGATTGTTGTACTCATAATTGATGATTTTTCCTCGGTGTGTTGATATTCTTCATGTTTTTGGCCAACCAGATGATTGTAGTGTGTTGCGGATGTTTGATGCATAATTCTTGGAGGTGTAGCGTGTTCGAGGTAATTTGGGTCCATGCTATGTCCTAGCTTACATTGCTTGATCTACATGTGATATTATAGTGTGTGTGGTCATATTTTTGTAATTACGTGGTGAGTGTTGAGCCAACCATGATGATATTCACAATATTGATGTCATGTATAAATAAATGAAATATCTTTGTAATTGTGTGTATGGATGAGAATCAGAATGTGTGTGAGTGAATAATGTATACATCTTTCAGAGGCAGAGGAGAAGTATGAGAAGAAAGAGAAAGTTGTTATGTGCTTAACCGGAACTGTAACCGGGCATTGAAGATGTTATTTCTCAGTTCGTGATCTTCCGGATGTGATCTGAATCTATTTGTAAGATAGTGAGTCTTCTTTGGGTCGTAGCCCTTGTTTTTTTTAGTAGTGAGCTCTAGGTAGTGTGCCTAAATGCATGTGCATTCCCCATTGTAATGTTTCTAATACTTCTAACATAGTATCATCATATTGTGGGTAGGTTCTCGTCGTGATTTTTCCCTTGATCAGGTTTTCCATGTAAAAAATCTTGGTGTTATATTATTGATTTATGCTTTCATGCTTAATTATCAAATCTGAGAATAAGTTTAAATTGTGTTAGTTTTTGAGACAACTAATTCATCCCCCCCCCCCTCTCAGTTGTATGTCCACAATCAAATCTATTTCATCACAAAATCCAATTGGATCAGTATGGAAATGGCTTCAGAATGTTGCAAAGGCATGGTTACAATGGTACAACAGGCTTGGGGCACAAGGTCAAGAGATCATAGAACCAATTTTACCTTCAGAGATCCCAAGAAATGAAGGCCTGGGATATGGAAATGGAACACAAAGATCAATATCTAGGAAAGACACCCCACTTATATTAAATATGCCTACTCCAAGAACACCTCGTTCTACTAGTATAATCACTAATATAGAATCACCGAATAAAAGTGATTTATCAATAGTCGTGTATGCACCATCATCTCATGTGAACGTGGTAACAAAAATAGGTATAACACGTGCAAGTGAATTAAGTATTGGGCTTGCACCTTCATCTCACACAAATGTGGCAATGGAGACCAGTTTAGCACCGACAAGTGACTCAAATATCAAAAGACCAGAACCTCTAACCCAAGAGATGAGTGCTATCTCGATAACAAAAGAAGTCTCTACCAGTCATGGAAAAATTCCACTAATCATCAATGTTGCAGAAACTCCACTCCCATGTTGGAAACCACTGTCGTTATGCCTAAAGATCAAGCTATCAATGAAAACCATTGCGACCAGAGACAAGGATACAATAGAGGAGGTTAAGCACATGTCACAAAAAGAGAGGGAGGTGTTGACTGACTTGCCAATAATCGCCCCCTCATCACTGACTAAGAGTTCCATGAACTTCTTTTAAGGAGACCACAGGATGACCTCCAAGGATTTGAACCCATAACCCAATGCTCTAATACCACTTGTTGGACATCATTGTAATTACATCACAATCTAGAGCTATCAACGAATGCCATAATAGCTAGAGACAAGGATCCATGGGAGACAGTTAAGCACGTGTCACGAATCTCAAAGGAGGTGCTGACTGACTAGCCAACATCTCGTCCATTGAAGAAATTAAAGAACCTTTTGAAGATGGAATAGACATAAAAACCTATATTGAAACTTAGACAAATTCCCATGAATATGAATGGATGTCACTTCATAGCAGCAACACCTATGTAGTGGATATGTCTTATAATCATCAACCACCTATTGATGATGGCATCATTTATGAAGATAAGGCAATAGATCCCAATTCTTAGAGGCATCATTTCGATACTAAAGCATGCATGATAATAGCAGTAGCCAACTCTGATGAAAATAGAGACCTTTGTCTCATTTATCCATATTTGATACAATGGGGGAAACAAGAACAACCACACCTAGATTGGTTCAAAAATTATGAAGCCATAGAATTCCTTAGTGCACAAGAAGGATTACCTTATGGAGATCATAAGTCTATA
This sequence comes from Cryptomeria japonica, assembly GCF_030272615.1. Lineage (NCBI taxonomy): Eukaryota > Viridiplantae > Streptophyta > Pinopsida > Cupressales > Cupressaceae > Cryptomeria > Cryptomeria japonica. Next base: position 464,704,353 of record NC_081408.1, read on the forward strand.
TTTACAATAGACTTCAATAGAACAACATATTTTGAAGAGGCGAGCTCATCTCCTAATCTAGGAGATTCTGAAGAAGATGAAAACACAAGCAAGAATAGACTAGATGATCTCCCAATTGATCAAGAAATATCAACATTACTAATAGAGAAGATAGAAGAAGTTAACAGTGGGGATATGCTAAAACAACATGTAAGATACACTTGGCTCAATCTTTGAGACCTGAGAAAAAAGAGAAATTTATTCAGTTCTTTAAACAAAGGCCAATAAACTTTGCCTAGTCATATGCTGACATGCAAGGATTAGATCCAGAACTTGTACTACATCATTTGCCACTATTGCCAAGAACAAAGCCCTATAAACAAAATCTCTAGAAGATGCATCCACAAATTGCCTTGTTAGTAAAAGTGGAATTACAGAAACTCCTAGATGTGGGCTTCATCAGGTCAATTGACTATGCAGAATGGATATCCAATTTAATACGAGTAACTAAACCCACTGGGGGCATCAAAATTTGCACATACTTTAGAGACTTGAATAAGGCCTATCCAAAAGATGATTTCTCGCTTCCAAACATCGACATGATCATGGACTTAACTGCTGGACATGAAATGCTACCACTCATGGATAGTTTCTCTGAGTATAATAAAATTAGAATTACACCAAAGGATCAACATAAAATAGCATTCACCTTTTCATGGGGGACATACTGCTAGAATGAGATGTCATTTGGACTAAAGAATGTTGGTGCCACTTACCAAAGGGCTATGACAACTTTGTTCTATGACATGATACATGATATCATGGAAGACTATGTTGATGATTTATTAGAAAAATAAAAAACTAGAGATGGCCACCTTGGTGTCCTTGCCAGGATATTTGATAGACTTGAACAATATAAAGTCTGTCTGAACCCAAAGAAGTGTGTTTTCAGTGTAACAATTGGTAAACTCTTAGGCTTCATTGTCTCTAATAGAGGTATCAAAGTGGACCCAACCAAAGTAAAATCTATTCTGGAGATGCCTCCACCATCCACACTCAAACAATTGAGGAGCTTACAATGTAGGTCGCAATCCATTGGGTGCTTCATTGCATAATTAGATGATAAATCTCAACCATTCCAACATCTTTTGAAGAAGGGAGTAACCTTTAAATGGACAAGCCAATGCTAGGAATCTTTCGTCAACACTAGTCTTAGTGCCTCTAACACCGGTAAAACCTTTACTATTGTACATATTAGTAACTAATTCATCCCTAGGAGCACTCTTGGTAAAATATGATGACCAATGGAGAGAACAAGCAATTTATTATATCAGTAGAACACTGGTGGGAGAAGAACCAAACCACACTCCAATAGAGAGAGCATGCGAGGTGGTAATTTTTCATCACAGAAACTCAAATATTACATGCTTAGCCACAAAGTGTGACTCATTACAAGCTTTAACCCACTCAAATATTTCCTAATCAAAGTTGTGCTAATAGGAAAACTAGCCAAATGGGTCATGATCTTAAGTGAGTTATACATTGAGTACGTTGACAAGAAAGAAATCAAAGGCTAGATAATAGCAGACTAGTTGGCAGAAGCACCTATACAAGATAGTCACCCCTTTCTCATGGACTTTCCTAATGAGGCAGTAATCACATTGACAACTTCCACAGGGTGGAAGTTATATTATTATTTATCATATACCAACCATGGAGCAAGTGCCAAAATTCTCTTTGCCACCCCCCAAGGTGATTCAATTTCAAAATCATATAGAATCAATTTCCCCTGCACCAATAACACGGTTGAATATGAAGCTCTCAATATGGGACTTAACACTATTGTACAATGGAAAATAATAGACTTGTACATCTATGGATATTCACAACTCATAATTAACCAGGTTAATGATGATTATACCTTAAAAGACAAAAACAATTAATGCCTTATAAATGGATGGTGGATGACCTAAAACAACATTTTGGTCATATTACTTTTAAGAAAATTCCTAGACTACAGAATAAAGTAGTATATGAAATGACCATTGTAGGATCTCTTCTAAACATGCCGAGAAATGTAATGCAATTCAAGTTCATGGTTGAGGAATTGATGTTACCAACATATGAGATTCCCTATTCAGAATATGTATGCATGATAATGGGTCCTAAATCACCTTGGTATAATGACATATATGCATACCTTCAAACCAATACATGTCTCCTAATCTCTCTAGAAACCAACGCAAAACTCTCATGTGTCAAGCATCTAGACATATCCTCATAGAAGATATCTTATATAGGAAGAGTCTAGATGACACACTTCTTCGATGTCTACATGTCGAAGAAGCACAATTGGCCTTAAAAGAAATGCATGATGGAATATGTGGCATGCAGTCTAGTAGCCCTACCCTTGCAAAGAAACTCTTGTGCATAGGTTACTATTGGCCATCCATGGAGAAAGATGCTTATAAATAGGTAAAAAAATGCAAATAATGCCAAATACATGGAGATTTAATTCACGCACCTGCCCAAGATCTCCAACCCATCATATCACCATGGCCATTCTCATAATAGGGACTTGATTTAGTAGGGAAAATCAACCCTACTTCATCCAATAGGCATAAGTTCATTTTGACAGCTACTGAGTATTTCACCAAGTGGGTCGAAGCAATCCCTCTAACGTACACAACCAGCAAGAACATAGAAAATTTTATACTCAATTACATTATCTGTCAGTATCGAGTCCCAATGTGTATAGTGACAAATAATGGACACCCTTTAAATAACCAAGAAGTGTGTGAATTATGTTATCAGTTCCATATTCAGCATCGCTTCACCAACTTATACTATCCTCAAAGTAATGGCCAAGTGGAGGCAACAAATGAAGCCATCCTCAAAATTCTCAAAAAAGTTGTCAATGAAGTTGGACGAGATTGGCACCTCCAATTAAATTCTGCACTTTGGACTTATTGAATAGGTGTTTGCATAGCTACATGAGCTACTCCATACTCTTTAGTCTATGGATCAGAAGCAATTTTTCCCATTGAGGTAGAATTGCCATCTTTGAGAGTTTCCTTGAAGCATATCATATCAAAAGAGGATTATAGAGTGGCTAGGGTACAAGAGTTGGAGATACTAGATGAAAAATGACAAAGTGCACTCAAAAACTTGCAAGGATATCATAACAGGCTAAGAAGGAGCTACAATAAAAGAGTAAGGGTAAGGTTCCTTGAAGTTGGAGATTTAATCCTAAAGGAAAATTTAAAAAATCTAGTAGAGCGAGAATGACCAGGCAAGTTCAAACCTAACTAGTTAGGCCCTTATGTCATAACCAAAGTGATTGGAAATGGCACATATCATTAGGCCACAATGGAGGGTGATTCACTCCCTCAACCCATGAACAACATGCACCTCAAAAAGTACTATGACTAGTGGCTGGATAGTTTATATTTCTCTACATTTTCATTACATTGAATTTAGTTTTTTTAAAGTCTATTTCATCTCGCATTTCATTTTGCATATAGTTTATTTAAGTCTGTCTCATCTTGCATCACATTTTCATATAGTTTCATCAACAAAACACTTTAAGTACAAAGGCAATTATGTGAATTAGTCACTTGTTTGCATTTAAACAATTCAAGGTTCATCTCGTTTCTTAGATATTCATTCGTAAAGTTTTTAAAACCTGGGGTCGCTCATCTTTAACATTGTAATCTAATTAGGATTTATCTTTGGTTGGATAGACAAATCACCATTGTTCTTGTCACCAAAATCTATCAATTGCTATATCTTTCACACATTAATAAGTGGCTCTTAGTCATTGTAGATACCTAGTTGATGGTGTGACTATTGAAAAATGTAAAATCCTACTTCAGCATTGATGTAATTGTCACACCCATGTAAGTTTAATTTCTTATAAGCCAAAGCAATTAAAAAAAAAAGATGCCTAACCATATATCAAAAAATCAAGGCAAAAATAATGAGAAAGAAAAGAAATATCAATTGAAAATATATTCAATATCAAAAACCTAGCTATGGGAACATAAGAGTAACTCCATCAAGACTATAGACATTTTCTAGCAATGGAGCAATATTCAGGAAATTACAGTGATAACCTCATCAGGGCTATAAACATCTGCTAGCAGTGAGGCTCTATCCATGATACTTTTGGAGTGAGGATGATTCACATAGCTAGTCACATAGTATTCAAAGGGTCACCAATGGTTACAAGAGTTGGAATAAATCCAAGTGCACTCACATAGGAAATTGCAAACCAAAGTCTCAAGAGTCAATGGAGGATTTTTCTGCATCTCCATTTACAAATCATAATCACCTAGTGTGCTAAGTTGAGTCATCCAAAGGTTGTTGAGAATGGAATGGGTCCTTATCTCTAAAAGGTTATGCAATCTCAAATTTATTAGTGTATAATAACGAGATAAAGTCACACAAGTGTCCTTGTTGGGATAAAATGTCGCATTTCATTTATTATGTTGCTTTGCATTATAAAAGAATTCATGTTGTGTAGGTTGTCATCATGTCAAATACCCAGTCTACATGTAAGATATGCATGATTCGTCAATTGCATAACTTGAGTCTACAAACTAGGGGCATATCTGAAAAATCCATTAAAAAAAAAATGTCATGAAAAAATCAATAAAAATTCAAATAATGTCTTGATCCAAAAAATAAAATAAAGTCCTGAAAAAATCCTTAAAAAATCAAATAATGTCCTAAAAAATCCAAAATATCAAATAAAGTCCTAAAAAAATCCATAAAAAATTTAAAAAATCCTCAAAAAGTCCATTAAAAATCAAATAAAGTCTTAAAAAAATCCATAAAAAATCAAATAATGTCTTGAAAAAATCCATAAAATATCAAATAATGTCCTGAAAAATTCCAAAAAATCAAATAAAGTCTTGAAAAAATCATAAAAAATAGAAAAATGTCCTAAACAAATCCAAAAAAATCAAATAAAGTCTTGAAAAAATCCATAAAAATCGAAAAATGTCTTGAAAAAATCCAAAAATATCAAATAAGATCTTGAAAAATCTCATAAAAATCAAAAAATGACTTGAAAAATTAAAAAAAATAAAAAATGGTCCTAAAAAAATACAAAAAAAATCAAAAAATGATCCTTAAAAAAAATACAAAAACATCAAATATGGTCCTAAAAAAAGCCCTAAAAAGCATAAAAAGTCCTAAAAAAGCACTAAAAATCGAAAAACCAACAACAAAATCTTGCAATAAAACGTCTCATAGATATCAAACACTTGAGCAGATACCCAGTAAACATTTTGTACGAAGTTAACAAAAGATCAAATTATCTTATCAAGATCAACAATCAATCAGTCAATTGTCTTATCAATCGAATCATCCAACCCTATTAATCAATCATGATTAGCTTGTCTTACACAGGGAAGGGTACACTCAAAACTAAACAAAATGGTCTTATGTAGGGTATTCAATCTCTAAAAAAAGACATTATTATCAACCATCACATCAAGCAATCAAAATGAAGACACAAATCAATATGGTTGTTGGATTTTTGTTCTAGTTAATCTTTATCTTTATCAATTGGTGACAGATCATGTTCATAGGCTACTCATGGATGTCCACAAGTGACTAGAGGAGTCAGAATGGTCCATGATCTTTTTCTTTGTTTGTTGTTTGTGGTGTGAACCAATGAATATTTGGGGAAATGGTACTTTGGGTGTTTGTGTTGGTACATTCATTCGGCAAGTATTCTATAAAAAAATGAAGTCAAGGATAACTATTCTTGTGACTATCGTACATACCTAGACCCTTAGTGCTACACCCAGAATGGAGGGGTTCACTCCTTGTCTGCCATGTATTTGTTTCTACAATGGGATTTCAATTACATCTTGGTTTCTTATACCCTGATATACAAAGCTACATTGAAACATAATAAGGCTCAGTGTTGATTATGTTGTGCTAAGAATACAGACACAAAAGTCGTGGCTATAACATTTCCAATCTTTACTTTACCTCTTTATCTCTCTTAATTCTATCTGATAATCATCTCTCGTCATTTTTTTCTAGGATATCTCTAATCTACTAAAACTTCTTTTGAAACCCTGAGGCAAGTAGTAAACAGACATTTTGATACATTGAAAAATATTTGCATTAGGTTGCATTCATTACCACATTTGCATTAGGTTGCATTCATTATCATATTTGCATTAGGTTGCATTCATTATCAAATTTGTATTAAGTTACATCCATTATCATTTTTACATAAATTTGCATTAGATGATATTTATTAAGTCTTGTTAATGTTGGTTCCCAAAACCACAGATCAGAAATCCTAGATCTTTGCCAAATCTCCTACCGATTTCTCAATTAGCCTTGGCCAACAAACAGGAATGGTCAAAGACCAAATTCCTCTGCACTTTAGGCTCCACTAAACCTAGGCGGGTATACCTTAATCTCCAAATAACAAAGAGACTTCTTTATAGTGAATTTAAACTTGTCAAATAAATTGTTTGCAAGAATGGCAAAATGTTTCCTACAACTGTGCTTTATTATGTGCTCTTAACTTGCTTTAATCTAAAAACTTGAATGTAATTAATAGTGAATGAATGCTTATAAAAGAATGCTTTTGGAACCTTGAGTAATTATGAAAAAATTATACTGGTAGGAATAAGAAGTATGTTTCCCTGATGAGGACCTTATGCACACCAAATTTAATCACAAAAAACTAACAATAGACCAGTGCCTTATCTGACAATTTATATGTTACTTAGTGGACGAATATTTGTAATCAACTTTGGAGATAGTTTGAAAAAATCACAAATATGCAAGATTGTCACTACAATGGTTTCCTTATGTGTTGAAAGAATAACAAAAACAATTATGTTTCCTACAAAACATCATGTGATGGCACACTATAGCAAATCTTAATTATATTTATCCAAAGAACTTGATTCATCAACACCATGTAACATAAAATGATCTGAAGATAAAGACAATGAATCTTATATATTAATTTAGGAATAAAAAGATATACAAAAGCTATAGACTCACAAGTACTTCATGATATTCTTGCTTGCACAAAAATGACTTTTCATTTCTATAGACTTGCTTTAACATAACACTACTAGTCCCAACAAACAATCTGAAAGATAAGAGCTTTTAAATTGTGAACTCCCCACTTGCATACAAAAATGACTCCCTATACATATGCAACTCAAAAGACACAAATGAAAGGACACACCCTTTCGTTAGTACAAACTAAAAATTGACAAAAACCTAACTAATAACTCCCTAACTGCTATAACAACTAACAATATTACAAAAGGAGCCTAACTATTGACAATTTGGTCTGAAGAGGTTTAATGTTCCCTAACAAGTGCGAGCTCTGCCAGAAAGAGGAAGAATCAGTTGATCATCTATTTTTCCACCACTCCTTTACCTAGGAAATTTGGAGTAAGTTTTGGGTGAAATGGAAAGTTGATTGGGTCATGCACAAGAGTCTCAAGGAAATTATCTGGCAATGTACATTCCCCACCAATTGTCCTCTTATCAAGAATCTTTGGTCCCTGATCCTCCCCATGACTTGTTGGGGAATCTGGAAAGAGAGAAATGACAGAATATTTAGGGAAGCCAAGTGCACCTCTCAGGTGGTCTTTGAAAAAATTTGTAGGGCTATAAAATAAAACATAAATATTCCTCACAGGAACAATAAACAATGGCTTTTTACTGATATGAATGAAATTGAAAAAGGCATCCTCACTGAATGGAACTTAATACACAAAGTCTGCAGATCTGACAATAAGAATAGGGTAGATAATATTATTTGGCAATTTCCTGATCATGAATGGACAAAGGTGAATTTTGATGGGACAGCTAACGGCAACCCTAGGAAGTTTGGTGGTGGAGGAGTCATCAGAAATGCTCAAGGTGTCTACATTGCTGCTATTGCTTCTCCTTTTGGGGTCCAAAATAATCATGTGGTTGAAGCTCTGGCCATGCAAAAAAGCCTCTAGCTTGCTCAGGGATTCAAATTTTAAAAAATTTGGCTGGAAGGGGACTCCCTAAATATCATCCAAGTCGTTAAAGGTACTAGTTTTGTTTCTTGGAATATTACTAACTTAGTTGAGAGTCCTAAAAAATTATTAAAGGACTATGTTAGTATTATCATAACTCACACTCTAAGAGAAGGCAATAAGGTTGCAGACCTTTTAGATAATGAAGGGGTCAATTTAGAGGTGGAGGTTAAATATATCAGAGAGACCCATTGTAAAAGGGATGTTAGAGAGCAATTATTATTTGATCGCATCAATGGGTCAAGTTAAAATCATGATTATCTTCTGGGGTCCGGATTTCAAAAACAAAGTTTGGGGGCAGATGAACTGTCAGTTAATGATTGCTTTTAGGCATCGGTTCAATGATCAAATGTGTGATGGAGATTATAATAATAAATGTTGGTTTTGTGCAGCCATTAACATTAGCTTTAAAACTACGGAAGGGACTCTGTTCTGTTATTCCAGAATTTTACACAAGAACTTGTGGTTAAACCTGTGGATTGTGAGATACACCTTTGGGTACTTCTACTTGTTGTTCAAAATGGGAGGTAACTTAAATAGAAATGAGCCCCCTGGCTGCAAAAATGGAAGAGTGAACGAAAAATATGGAGGAGGCTTCATAGATATGGTTTCACCGACTATATGGAAAAGTTGCATGGTAGCAAAAATTTGGTGTCACATGGCTTTGCTAGGGGATGGAACAACAACAGAGTCACATTGTTTGGAGAGACATGGAAAATTGATGAGGATCTAGTTGCAGAGGTCATGGGTCTTCAGAAGGAGGGCACTAAATTCCATAGAGACCGAAAGTATGTTGTTGAAGCATTTCAAAACTTCCCGAAATCGGAGGATGAGAAGGCCAAGCTTGTTAAGAAAGACAACATCTCCTAATACCTTCCCCAGCAGGTAAAGTCTTTTTGGCAGAAATTTTTAAGGGTTTTGATGGAGTTTCTCGCGGTTGATGGTAGATTTACTAAAATCTATACCTATCATTTTGCAATTCTTAATCACTTTCACCATGGGGTTAAAATCTCCCTGCCCTTTTACTTAGCATCCTCTCTAACTGAGAGTTTGGCTGATCACGCTAAAAAGCCTAACTCTTACCCCATAGTGCATCAGGGGCTTATTTTGCTTATTTATGAATACCTGAAGGAAAAAGCTAGGGCCAGCAAGGATGATCACCTGGTTACTAATGCACATGTTTCTAAGAGTTGTAAATATTCTGAGTTGGATGAGGATCAGTCTAATGCCCATATCCATAAAAAATAGAGAGCTGATATAGATAATGTGGAAACAGAGGTGCATTGTGATTTGGAGGAGGAAAAAGGGAAGGATAGTAAGACAAAAATGGAGAGTGAGAAGGATGAGAACATTAGAGAAGAGGAAGAAGGGAAAAAAGATGTTAATTTTGAAAACCCTTATTCTAACCCTATGGGCTCGGATATTAGAAATGTCACCCTGAACTCTATGGAGGAAGACAACCCTAATTCTATGGGCACTAAATAGGGTAGGGATTCGGTGAATACTATTTTGAATACTGCCCGTAATTTTACTTTGGAATCCTTCAACTTCCAGAAATGGGTTATCGACAACATTACTAGCATTCAGAGCAAACAGAGGGACTTGGAAAATAAGATACACAATTTGATTAAGGAAACAAATTCGGGGAAAAAGAATGAGGAGATGGAAACCAATGAAGCTGAGGAGGAAATTGAAATGGAGGACTACTTGGAAAAAGACCTGATAAAAGGGGATTTGAAACATCTGGAGGATGTTATTAGAATTGTAAAAGAATGGGCTAAGGAGGATAAAGGTAACATCATCACTTGGGTTGCTCAAACTGAGAAGGCTTTGAATAGCTTCATGAACCATAGTCTTGAGGTATTAAGAGTTTCATCACATAATATGAATGCCTTAGTGGATCACTTAGAGAGGAAAAATTAGGATAAGAACTTGGTAATCATTGAAGATGTACCGACCTCTAGCTCCACTCATCAAATCTCCAGGAGAAGGACTAGGTAGAACACCATTGAGATGGAGACCAAAACGAAAGACATTCAGCTGAAATAGGAGAGCAATGATATGAGAGAAGCTACTAAGGCTATGATGCTTTTGGTTTAGAATGTTGAGGAGTCTATAAAAGTTTTCATTTGATATGTAAAGTTGGGTTTTGGATGCCAATTTCTTGTTGGCTCCTTGCTGTCTTTTGGTCCTAGCTGCTGGTTTTTGTGTTGGTTTTTTGTAGCTATTTTGTCTTGTTTCTTTCTTGCTCATCTTTCATTTTGTAAGAGGGTTTCAGGTCCCTTAAAACCTATTTTTTCTTAATCAAAAACAATATTACAAAACATATTACAATTGACACAAATTAACTTTTGCCATCCAGGACCAAGTCACATTTCTAAACATGTCGCAGGTAGGCCTCATCCTTGTAAGTGTTGGTGTTGAAGATGATATCCCGCACTGCAATCTCTATAGTTACAAAGTTTTCCAACCGGTCTACTGTCTCTACCATGTCCAAGGTGTCAACCCGTGCAATATCTAGGGAAGCATTAAGTAATGATTGACATTTTGTAATCCACACATTCTTGTCCTTAATTTTCCCTATTTCATCTATCACTTCTGGAATACCATGCTGCACAATTCCCTGACAATCATCATATTCAACCTTTAAGTCTGCATCAAACTTCTCATGTTTTTTTATCAGTCTCTGGATTTTCTCAATAATTGCACTGTCTGCCTAACTAGCCTTCTTATCCTGCAAGAGCATATATAATTTATTAGAGATTCTCTTATGTGACATACTATTATCCATATTCTTCTGGTAAATTGTCCAGAAGTCTTCAAGAACTCCATTTAACTTTTCAAATCTTTTTAACAAAAAGACACATGTGTTTTCCCTTATGTTCTACATTTTCTCTTTCAACTTCTTATCTTCTTTATGCAATTCCTCCAACTTCTTCTTCAATTTTGATTCATCTATTATTTAGGGTACAGATTGACCTCTACTTCTCAAGAGCTCCTCATACAGTGACTTGTATTTCCCCGCTTCTTTTGCTAACATCTTCACCTGTGTCTTGTTCAATTTGGAAATATCAATCCCCATATCTACTGTGATCATTGGATCTACTTTGCCAACTTTTAGCTTCATCATATCACCAAAAGCTTTATCAACATCAATTATCTTTGGCCTTTTTTTTGGAGGATAAAGAGCCCATAGCAACATAGCTTCCTCATCTTGGTCATACCTTGACCCAATAAAAATATCATCAACTCTCTGAATATCCAATTTGAATCCTTTATTTTCTGAATTTAACAAACTGTCAAAAATGTATGAGGCACTCAAATCCTAGCCAGGAAAAAGAATAATCCCCACCTCTGAAAGAAATTGTCTCCCTCTTTGGGGGGTCATCACAGCCATCTTCACATCAATCTCAGCTTTCGGCCTCCTTGTTAACTCCGCCTCATTATCTAGGGTGATATCAGGGATTGCATCCCTCAATCTCTTGCCTTTGAATTGATACAAAAAGGTCCTAAACTCTTTAGACTTAACAAAAACATCATCAGACACAAAGGTGTTATGCTCCTCCAATCTGGCATCAACATCAGCATTCATCCTTGCAACAATTTGATCATGTGCTCCAGGTTCCTCTTCTCTTTTAGGCATTTCAAATCCTGAGACAGCCTCATTTTCACCTGATTCACTTTCAACTTCTTCTTCTTCCTCCATTTCCTACAGCATTTGTCTTCTTTCTTCTAATTTTTTATTCAAATCCTAAAAAATTTGCATATCTTCTTCAGACTCCTTGTTCTTGAAGATATCCAGAGCTTCAATATGCTCATGCAAGTAATCACCAAGATTCTACTTTTTTCTGCACTGGTGTATATAGCCCTCTGGGTCATAATTTTTCCTTCTTGTGTGCTCATACAGATTATAATCTTCTATTAACTTTATGTCAATAACTTCATAAGCCTTTGTTGATACAATGGTGAAGTCACCAAAATGCAGAGCTCCAGGTAGAAATGTTTGTTTATGTGCACCCCCAAAATGCTTAGCATTTGACACACTTAACTGCCTTACAATTTCCCGATGTGCAATTATATCAGGCACCAATTTTGGTAACATATAAGGGGCACCTTCAAACCCGTAAATTCTAACATATGAGAAATCTTGGCATACGTACCAATCACCCTAATTATGATTCACCCTTGTATCTCCATACTCATGGGGTCTAAGAAATCTTTTAATTTCTTCTAAGAATGATCAATCACAAGAAACCCCAAAATCTTTATATAGTGGTTGAACAAAAATCTCTTCAAATTTGACATAATGGGATCTCATGAATTGAGAATCCCACAATGATACCCACAATTGTATTGGTTGCTCTTTCTCATCCTTACCATAAACATTTAATTTCAATTCTTCATGCCACAACCCCCTGTTCATCTATAAAACAAGATAATATGCATCAATAATGAATTAAATTTAAAAGATTTATCAAGGTTATTTTGAAGATTTAAGAAACCCTCGTGCATTTTTCCACAATGTAAGCAGCATAATCAAATTGTCTTGGCTCATGCATTTGTATATCTGCAGCAAGTACTAAAGGTCCTATTCGAGCCACATCTGGAACCTCAACTCCTCCTACTTGACCGCATGCCATGTATGTATACTGCAAATACTATCTAAAAATGTTGATGTCAAACAGGGGCCCATCTTCATCTGTCAACTTCCCTTTCTCAACCTTATGGATGGCCAAATTCTACTCGTTGTATATGTATCCATCTTTGTATATTCTTCTTCCAGCTTCTCAAAAGACAGAGGCACATCGGATTCAAAACCAAGACCAAAAACCTCATGAATGGTAGCTACTGAAAGATGGATGAATGCATCACCACTTGGTAATTGGATACATATTTTCATGGAATTATAAGCCCTAGTCAGGGTTTTCAACAATTGAATATTTACAAAGACATTAGGGACCACTAGCTTACCCAATCCAGTCATCCATGGGTTTGAGACTTGGGTCGGCTTGCTCCTTCATGAGTAATGATATAAGAACAATTTGTGGCCTCTAACCCTAGTCTAGACATCACTAATTTCCTTAAAATCATCCTCTAGCTGGTCACGGATAGGCAAATTAAACTTAGACCTTTGGGACTTGGCTCCTGGTCAGCTAATATGGTCAATCATGTCTTGATTTAACTTTTGCTTCTAAAAACTTTCTCCACCTTTAGATTTCTTTGAGGCACTATCAGAAACCTCAGTGACCTTCCTCTTGCCTTTGGAACTAGAACCCTCCATATTTGAATCCTTCAAGCCTTCTGAAATTCGATTTTCTATAGTTTAATTTCACTTCAATCTCTTTGTTCTCTCCAATCTGTTATGCAAATTCCTTATACAAACTCTCATATATATATTTAATACATTAGAAGCATTTACTTAATTGAAATTGTGCTATGATTTTCCTCGTGCAAACATAGACCTATCTATTGCCTTCTTTTAATAATGGCAGGTTGATCAGTTTCAAATCTGATTTGACAACGGCTAATCGACACAACTCCTCCCGATGATTCAATCACTTGGTGCCACCCATCTTGTATGCTTTTCCAATTTGTACATGCAATGATGATGTAACTTTCCATCTTTTTGATTGGCATAGGTCTCTCGATCAATCCATCGGGCTTTGGCATAGCTCATTTTCCCTCATTCTGATGGTTATAGCTTCCCTGATGGCTCCACCTTCTGGCTAGGTTTTACTTTCACCTTTATGTCACACCGGCGTAGGCCATTCCAATGTACCCTCCTTCTATTCCTCTGTGGCATTCTGCTCGTCGGGTATCAACATAGCTCCAAATATGTTCCTCTGATAGTTAGAATTTATTTCGATGAGTCCTCCTTCGTAGTCTGCATCTCGTTTGTTACATCGGGTCACCTTATCGGGTATCGGAACAACTCACTTTATGTTTCTCCAATGACCAGATGACATCGACCTCATAATTGTGTATCTTTTTACTTCTCTGATCTATCGGCATATGTTTCCCCGATAAGATCTCCTTGCTCGCACCCATCTCTACTTTCTCATCAGGTATTGGTGTAACAAAAAATGTTTCCTCTCGATGACCCAATGATATCGCGATGACTTCGACTTCGATTATTTTAACTTATCCCGATCAAGTCTCCTTCTTTGTGCCTGTCTTGTCTTCCTCATCAGGTATCGGGGTAAATTTTTCTCTATGCTTCCGATAGTGAATGCTACGCTGATGACTCCGCCTTCTTGTTATGATATTGGTGTAGCTCTTCCCAATTGATCACTAACTCGCCAAACTTTCTTCCTGTCGATCGCACCCTAAAAAAATGCCATCGAACTCATCGGTGTGAGTTTTGCCGATCAACACGCCCCCTTTTCTCCTTAGGCAATCTTATCGGGATGACTTACGCTGATAAACATGATTTTATATTTTATGAAGAGAAGGCTTTCTTTCACAAATGTAACTTTCCACAACCATGCTAATGGACTTCTAAGGCACTGAAAACATCTCTGAATGCACTCATGACCCTGCTTCTGTGATGAACCCCAAAATGTGGTCTTGCAATGGAAAGACTGTCATGATGAAGGTTATCAAAATGTCACCATACTTAATGTCATCCCTTAATATGCCCAGGTGATACTTGTTCATACAGATTCAAGCTACAATTGGATTTCTCTGACACGACAACATATCTCCTGCACATGAAATCCAATAGTAAATTCTCTTATGATGAAAATATACATATAAAACATCAATAAATAGCACAAGATATTTTGCAAAAATATGTGCTAACACTAAACACGCCATAAAATCATTACTCAATAGTTCATTTTTAAAGATCATATAGATCATATCATCATAATGCATCACCATCATTATATCATATACAACATTTAGAAAATGCATAAGATAGCATAAAATCATTATAAAATGCATCATGAAAAGAATATATAACATCATAGGATAAACAAAATCATCATAATAATAATATACATCATAAAATCATATAAAGCATATAGAACACTGCCAAAACTGAATATCTCATATAGATCTCAAAAATAATGTGTCATAATACAACATCATGAAAGGTCCAAAGGCACAATAAAATGTCTAACTAATATCTCAACCAACACTACCCCTATCTGGAGCTTGTCCCCTAGGTCCTGCCCCAGGATGTCTTGGTGGTGGACGAGGTGGTCCCATCACACCTCCATTGCTTGTATCTTGATTTGTCAATCTGCTAGATCTACTCCGAGACCGGTAAGCACGATAACTAGGTACACGCTATCCCTTAGGAACAACTACCTCATAATGTTGGTGTCAATACATAGCCTCCTATGCAACCTGGACAAGCCTATAATCACATGGGTGTCCATCAGTACCAAAAGAAACATGCTGATCATAAGCATCTCAAACTAATTGTGCTTGTTGAAAAACATCATTTTGCTCGCTACGAAAGAGACCCCACTCTGTAACCGCTAAATCTCGGGGAACTCGAATGTTCTCTCTGTCCACTAACAATGCATCTCTCTCAACAATCCAAGCCTCTTTATACTGATGTAATAGATCTCTATCATCCCTCATGTCTTGTTTCTATATTGCCAAGGCATCTTATAAGCTCTAGATTTGTGCTCTCATAACCTTTATATCCTAACCTAGAGCAACATCCTAACCCGCGGGCGCATCCTCCAACTCAGGCATATCAATATCATCAATGTTATCCTTTGAGCCCTCTGAACTAGATGATTCTAATGAGGAATCATCATCACCACCTGCTAACTCGATGTCTCCACCAATGTCTATCTTTGTATCCCCTCCATCCTTCTCCTCATCTCCCAATGCAGCTATAGAAGCCACTGCGCCACCTCCTCCATCTCCATCTCCATCCCCTCCTCTTTGTCGCCTTGGTCATCTACCCATCTGTTGTATAATAGGCACTGTAGGATCAGTCAATGAAATAGGTCAATGCCTAGCCCACCATACATCATATTGTGGTGTGGTACCTATATTTTCTACCATAGCACCCCAACCCCACTAAGATGGCCTCAAAGTATCAAACTCCACATAAGCTAGATGAGCCTCTATATAGGCCCTCCAATTTGAAACCTATTGAGTAGATTGTGCAAAATATGCAGTCACATCTGGCACACCCTAGACCTCGCCAAATTGTCTCAAAACTCAACCAGGGAGATGAAGATCTATGATCTGTTGCGTTTGAACAATCCTACCTATGAGATATATCTACTATTTATAAAATGGAAGATGTTGTGCATCATCTACCCAATTGGGGCAATCTAAGTATGGCCTCCATGTAAAGTGTTGTAT
The DNA here is from genome assembly GCF_030272615.1 of Cryptomeria japonica. Classification (NCBI taxonomy): domain Eukaryota; kingdom Viridiplantae; phylum Streptophyta; class Pinopsida; order Cupressales; family Cupressaceae; genus Cryptomeria; species Cryptomeria japonica. The sequence goes on from NC_081408.1 coordinate 464,720,732, forward strand.
CACATCTATAACATGCCACAAATATAGGGTATTACCTATACCCCTATGCCTGATCACACCCATGTACGTGAATAGATAAGAATCCTCATCCTGTAGCTGGACATGAACAACTAGACAAAAAATGGCAATATGCTTCCAGGCCCAAACCTATAGAAGCATGATGTCGTAACTAATAGATTTGTATTGCAAATAAACTACTATGTGCATTTTCTAATACAACATGGCTAATAAGAATGGACCCCAAGAAGACACACGTCTCTTAGTAATCATACTTGCTAGAACCGTGCCCTATCCTACGAGAAAGTCATGACATCATCGAACTAGAACCAAAGGACCTTCTATGATGCTACATAACACTATAGTGAGATTGTCATAGTTTGCACTCAACTGATATCCAATCTCATATGACCCATTCATTCCTAAGTCCTACTCTCCGCACTCAAAAAGCTTGCAAAGTGGTGCAACACCTACTCTATGGTCATACACAACTCTCTCCCCATGAATAGGAATGTGCAAAATCCTCCACACATCCTCTGAGGTGATAGATGCCTCATTTATTGATAAATGAAATGTACGCATCTCATAATGACATCTCTCAACTAATGTACTGATAAGACCCCTATTTGTCGTAACCTCAGGGAGACGGACATGGTATAGTCCGACATGGCAAATCAGGCCAATATCCTCAACAAGCAACTAAGTCAGTAAGGCTAGACCACTAGGCCTATTCTGCAACCTAAGAACACCAAGCATGACCTGCATGACAAACAAATAAAAACATTATCCAAACTAATCAATTTCAGCATTAATTTGGAGCAAAACACTGAAAATTCTCACTATTATAATGCATGCGAAATAAATAAATCTTTTTGTGAAATGGAAACAACTTATGTGAAATCAGTAATGCACATGTGAAATAGAAACAACTTACGTGACAATTTTGTTACGTATGTGAAATGTGCCAATCTAGTGTGAAAATCTTAAGCCTTATGCGCAAAAGTTAACATATGCAACATAGAAAAGACTAATGTCAAAAAGTTAAAACGTATGTGAAAATATTGACCTACGAATGCGATGAGGATAAACTTGAGATCTCTAATAAATTTGAAAACAAGTTCAAAAACAGGAAAAAATCAATCAAAATTTTGGAGTTACTCACAATGCCTCTTGTGTTTGTTGGATGTTGGTACAACCTGACTCACTTAGATAAATGTTGTTGTGCTCTAATACCTACCATCATGCTCAAATTGCTTGCAGAAAGCTCTAATAGTGCTCGGGATACTTCGAAATCAAGGGATGCAAATGAACCAAATGAAGCTTGAAATTTATATTTATAGGGCAAAATTAGGGTTTTTCCCTCCAAAATAGCCATGGTCCCCTTGAACTTTGAAGAACTTGTAGGTCAGTCAAACAGACTCAAAAATTCGTGAAATAAAAAACTATAACTCATGAGCATAATATTGTTAAATTGGTCTCAATTCCACAAATTTTCGACCAATTTTCTGAGGGGCACATTTATACCCTACTATCATTGGGGCATATTGGGGTAGGATATTTTGAAAATTTTCTTTGACACAATATTGTCCCAACATTGTCTCAAAGAGGGGCAAATGTAGACACTTAAAAATGCCTCATCACTAATATGCTAATTATTCATCCTAATTAATTAAATAATTCTTTAATTATTTAATTAAGTTAATGATTATTCTTCCAATCATCACTTTTCATCATTATTAATTATTCAATTTCTCCTTAATCAATTAATCATTTAACCTCCTTATAATCAATTAAATATTTTATTTTTTAATTAATTTTAAATTAATATCTTTAACTAAATAATCTTTATTATTTAATTAAATTCAATTTCCTATAATTAAATAATTTCTTTAAATTATTTAATTAACTAATTTATTCTTTATTAATTCAAATTCAAAAATTAAATTCTAGTTTTGTCTAATTTCAATAAAATGTGCATTTCATTTCACATTTTTGAAAATCCAAATTTAAATGAAATGAAAATCAAATGCAATTTTATCTCAATTTCCTACAACACATGTCAAAATCCTAACTGGTACTAACTTTCAATCTGATTGGGCAATCAATTTAGTCAACTAACTAGTTAACTTAGCTAATTCCTCAATAACCTTTTCTAACTCCAAATCAGCTTTTTGAAACAGACTCATCAATTAAATCATTTTGATTAATCTATTTAGTTCACTAATCAATCAATTTAGTTAACTCATCAATCAAATGAGTTGAACTCCCAATCAGTTTTGTCTCAACTGATCTCTACCATTGATCGATTTCGTTCTCAATGCATCTCAACCTTTCAATCTTCTCATTTGAAATCTATAAATTCAGCTCAATTCTCCCAAATTGAATAACCACTATCTTTGAAATTATTTTGTCATCTTTATGCATGAATCCCAGTGCAACACTGAGAGCCACGCAACCACAATATTGGAGAAGAGCAATGAAAGCCATGGAGGGAATCATTTGAGGGAGTTTTAATTCAAATTTTATGCTTCATTGATTTATATCTAATATTTCATTATTTATGGATTTAGCTAATTAGAATTGAGTTCTAGTGGTTAACTCATCTATTCTAATTTCTTATGCCTAAATTTCCTGTAAAAACAAGCACGTCCATGACACCAATAAACACTATAGAAGACCATCCATCCTCTAATCAAAGATTATCCATGACTCACTACATGTTACAACAACAACAACTTAGAACCATATAACACATTATGTAACTTCATAAAGCTCCCTCTAAAAGTGATACCAAGTTATACATGACACCATGACCAACATCATTACCAAAACTCCATTAAAAGTGAACATAGATTTCCACGCATCATAAACTACCACTAAGATTTAAATAAACAACTATATCAAGTACTCACCAAAAGCTATATTTCTTCTGAAGTTAGACCTCATGAATGCTTATGTTAGGGTCAATTGACATTCTTTGACTAGAGTGTTAAAAGATTTTGGTTTTGACAGCAAGTTGGTTTACATTATTTGGCAGTTGATTTCTACCTTGAAATTTTTTGTGATCATCAATGGTTCTGCCTCTATTTTTTTCACAATTTGAGAGGTTTAAGACAAGAATATCCTATCTCTCCTTTCTTTTTTGTTATTATGGTTGAAACTCTGGGAAGGTTCATTCAAAAGGCAGTTAGTGAAGGTAACCTTAAGGGTTTATTCCCTTCTTCTAGTGGTTAGGTGTGCTCTCATCAATAGTTCGTAGATGACACTATTATTTTAAGGGAAGCTTTGGTTCGAGAGGATAAACAGTAAAAAGCTATTGTTATAAATTATGACACCACTTTTGGTCAAAAAACAATCTTCATAAAAGCACTATCTTTTTAATGAACACTCCTAAACCAAGGAAAAGGAAAATTGCTATATTTTTTAGTCTTCTATGGGTGAACTTCCTTCCACATACCTTGGGTTGTCTTTATGTTCTAATAATGTTATAGATTCTTTTTTGATTTGGGATCTTGGATAGAATCTAATCTAATCTTGTCAGTTGGAAAGGTGCTTTACTTAGTCAAGCATAAAAGCTCTAGTTGATTAAAGTTACTCTTTAGAATTTACCTGTTCATGCTATAAGTCTCTTCAAGATTCCCAAAAAGTTTTTGGATGAAATTGAGCTCATCCAATGGAACTTGTTATGGGTTGGGATGGAAAAGAGAAGAAGATTACACCTAATGTCCTAGAAGCAAGTCTGCAAAACTAAGAAACTTGGAGGCCTTGGAGTCAGAATAATTAAGGAGTTTAATTATGTTCACCTTTCTAAATAGTTGTGGAGACTTCTTGTTGATAACAATGAGTGGACACAGATTTTCACTAGAAAATATCAAAGAGGTTTTGATAGTTTTAGGGATCTCTTGGCTACTTAGCAAGGTAATCCTCTTGGTTCAACCCTCTGTAACTATATGATGAAATCTATATTTGTTGTTTTCAAAAACCTATCTTAGGTGGTCTTTGGGGAATGGTCGTAATGTTCTCTTCTAGGATGATTCGTAGATTGGTAACTGCTCCCTTAAGGATTTTTTGTGGGCTTCCCCTTGTTGGTATTATGGACGTGTTGCATTGGTTTTGTCATTGATGTCAACACTTATCAACACTTATCCTTGTGGAGATCTTTGGTTATGTTGAACCGGCACACTATGTTCACCGACAAGTTCAGTGACTTATGCACAGTCACCAGTATATTGTTCACCGACACTGAGGATGACTTGTTATCATCTGGAGATCACTTGGTTATGTCGATGACATGGTTTGGACACTTGATTTTGATATTTTGGTTATTGGTCTAATCGACTTGACATATTTGTTGTTACCGGCAAATTGGTCTAGTTTATGGACCGACATGCGTTATCTATTCCAGATCAGCATGGCACGTTATGGAGATGATTTATTGAGTGGATATTGTTGTAAATGTATTGAGCCGACATGATGCATTGCATCTTGACTTATTTGTAATTGATTTAATTGTAATATTCTTAATTAGCCGACCTACAAATTTGGTCCTAGGTTTTGGTATATATGTAAGGTCTCAATTGCGAGATGATAGAAGTTTATGAGAAGAGAAGAAAAAGGTAATGGTATGTGAGAATATTGAAGATTATATGAGAAAACCATAGAGAAGGTTCAAGGAAGGTTTGAAGGTGAGTATCAAAGCTTAACCGGTACTGAATTCAGCATTGGAGATGCTATTTTGTGCAGTACATCATCATTGGATTTAATCATCCAATGGTAGTCAGTATGACTCTTATTTTGTGATTGAGCAATGAGCTCTAGGCGGTTGGCCTTTCTGCATGTGTAGAACCCCATTTGTATACACATACTATCTATAGTAGTATCATCTTATTGTGGGTAAGGTTTCCCACCGTGGTTTTTCCCCTTACACAGTTTCCATGTACAAATCTTTGTGTTATGTGTTGTGGATGTTGTTTCTCTTTTTGTTTCATGCATTAAGTTTCACTGGTATTGATATTAACTGTTAATCTGTCAATCGGCATTAAGTTTGGTTTACCGATATTATGTATCAAGTTTGACTAAGTTATATTTGGGTTAAAATTAATAGACAACTGATTCACCCCCCCCCCCCTCCCTCTCAGTTGCCTTCGAGTCCTAACACCCCTTTCAAAGATGTTTGTATAGGACTTTTGGTTATTTTGTGGCCAATTATTTTGTTGATGTCTCTTGGAAAGATCTCTCGAATGTCAGTCTTTCTCTTGTTGATCTTCAAAATTTGTTTTCTTTGATGCATGTCCCTTCTGCTTTCATGATGGATTGTTTAGTTTGGTTTTTCTCCTCCAATAATAATTTCTTTGCTAAATCTACCTTTTTTCCAACTGTTAGGTCTTTAGACTCCTTTTTGGGATTCCCTTTGGAGTTCTAAGTTGGTTCCTAAAATCAATAAATTTGATTTATAGTTGTTGGTTTATAATAAAGTGCTAACTATTGATAATTAATGCAAAAGGGGTTTTACGATACCTAATAGATGTTGCCTTTATGAAAGGGATTTGAAGATCCAATTTCATCTCATTTTTAGTTGTAGATTTGTTATGTGAATTTGGGCCCATGTTCTTTCTCTTTGGAACCTTAATTGAGTCTTCTCTAAATTATTCTAGGGTTTCTAGACCCAATGGAATGCCCCTCAATAAATGCTTCTCTCTTATTTCTTTGGTCCCTGATCTTTCCTCATCTTGTTTGGAGAGTTTGGAAATAGAGGAACAATAGGATTTTTAAGGAATCCATTTGATCTTTTCCTAGACTATCCTTCAAAATTTCTCTCTTTATCAAGGATAATTTCTTAGCAGGGATTTCTAATTTGCTATTTCCAGTGGCCCAAAAGTTTCTATTTCTGACTATAATCTACAGGTTGTTAACAAATGGAATATTCTCTTTTGACATCTGCAACCAAATTTATGAAGCTAAGCATTCTAAGGATAGTAGATAGTGTCGTAGTTTTTGACAAGTAAAAACTACTGCCAACCATGATTTTTCTCTTGATAGTAGTTGATCTCATATCCCACTAGTGTTCTGCTGATGTAGTAGATGGCTCATTCTTTTCCTTCCTTATCCTCTTGTGCAAGTAAAACTCCCAATTATGTTTCGGTAGTTGATACATAAAGTAATAATGGTTTTCTTGGAATTGGTGACATCAGAACAGGTGGTTGCATGAGATATGCCTTGATTTTGTTGAATGCTTCTTCACATTGATGGTCCCATTTGAAATTAACATGTTTGTGCAATAGGTGAGTAAATGGTTAACATTTATCTGCTAATTGAGCAACAAATCTTCTGATTGACTAGAGTCTTCCTTGGAGTGATCTCAGTTGACCGATATTCTTGGGAGATTCCATTTCCATGATTGCTTTAACCTTAGTTGGATCTACATCGATACCTCTTGTTGAAACAATGTATCCCAATAGCTTTCCTGAAGTGGCACCAAAGGCACATTTCTTAGGGTTTAGCCTTAGCTTGTATTGTTCTAACATGTCAAATATCTTTTTCAGTATCTCTATATGCTCTTCTCCATTGTATGATTTAGCTAATATGTCATCCACATAGTCTTCCATGAATGTATGCATCATGTCATGAAATATAGTTATCATAGCTCTTTGATATGTAGCACCTACGTTCTTTAATCCAAAAGGCATGACGTTCTAGCAGAAAGTACCCCATGGGCATGTGAAAGCTATCTTTTCTTGATCTTCAGGTGCTATTTTGATCTGATTGTATCCAGAGAAACCATCCATTAAAGAAAACATGGAGTGTCTAGCAGTTAAATCTACAATGATGTCAATGTTAGACAAAGGAAAGTCATCCTTTGGACATGCATTATTAAGATCTCTAAAGTTTGTGCATATTTTGATTCTTTTATTTGGTTTTGAAACAGGAACGATGTTGGATACCCATTGAGGATATGCTACAGGTCTAATGAATCTGACATCCAGTAATTTTTTTAGTTCTGCTTTGACTAGAAGAGCAATATGAGGATGCATTTTCCTTAACTTCTGTTTGAGTGGTTTGGCTCTTGGGCTAACATTTAAGTGATGCATAATAAGCTCTGGATCTAACCCTGGCATGTCTGCATATGACTAGGCAAAATTGATTTGTTGTTGTTTGAAGAATTCTACATATTGTTGCATTTCTACCTCTAATAAAGATGTTGCTGGATGAAGAATCTTTGGTTGCTCTGTTTTGCCAATGTTAACTGCCTCTATCGGTTCGATCAAAATGGATGACCTTTCTTGATAGTGCTCAGGTAAAGTGTCAAATCTCCCATCTTCCAGCGCCTCGAGGAGGTTTTCACTGTTAGATGCATCCTTTGTTTTTACTTTTTCCTGGTCTAATGTTACCAATAAATGGTTTTCAGCATTAGACCTGATATTGTTTTCTTTACTTTCACTTTTGCAACTAGGAGATTTGGCACCCACTTGACTAGAAGATGCATTGCTCACATTCCTAGTGAGAGTTGTTATAGGTTCGATTGTGTTAAGATATATAGATATGGCATGGTCATTTGGAAAGGTATCAATGGTAGTATGTCCTTCATTTTCCCAATCAATAAGCTCGAGGTGGATTAGAGGTAGGGGATCTTCAGGTTGGTACGTTTTGAGGGTTTCAAGGGTCATGATGGATGTATCAAAGTTTTCAATATGTATGTCGATGTCTAGAATGGTACCCTCATTAGAATGACCTCGCTTAAGAAGTTCTTGATCGTTCTCGGTTAAGTCCAAGTTAGCCGAATGTGATTCTAATTCAAGTGAACTAGTTCCTGACGTTTGTCCTGCATACGTGTGAACTATATCGACTTATATATCTCCTTCAAAACATTTTTCTTCAGTTGATTCTTCAGAGTGATAGGAATCCCATTCCCATTCATTAGAATCCCACAGTTTGTAGTCTATAGATTTGGTCATATAGCATTTCTTCCACTTTTTTAGCTATACTCTTCCTTCTCTCATATTCAACTTCTTCAGGACTAAGATTGAGTTTTGTCAACTTTTCTATGAGTTTTCCTGAACTTATATTAGCTTCTTTCTTGTTTTGATTGAGATTTAATGTTGCTTGAGAGATGTTTTTAGTTTGTTTCTCTTGTTGATTTGAAGCTTGCTTCTTTTGCCATTTTGTGTTTGCTTGTGTTTGTTTCTTAGCTGATTTTTCTTCCCTTTCAATTGCCAGTTGTTCTTGTTTGTTTTCATATTCCTCTTGTTGTTGACTAAAAGATGTGTCTTCTGGTAGAGTGACTTGTCCATATCCTAAACTTGTTTTGTCTATAGTCTGTTGAGTATGAGGCTAAATAGGTTCTGAGATACCTTCTTTTCTTTTTCCTATAGGCTTGTTCCAGTGTATCCCATCCTTCAAAGAATGTTGAATCATTTTCCATATTTTTTTGTAGGTATTCTAACATTGTTGACCTTTTGTTGAACTTCTTCATCTTTGTATAGCCATTGTAACACATCTTTGTCTTTTGTCTCCTCTGATAAGGTTCTAGCACTAATAAATGCTCCATCAAATATCAGAAGATGTTTCACAGTTGGTTGTTGTTTAGAGCTTGATGGTTTTCCTAAGGATTTAGGAGAAAGTGGTAATTGTGATATTGAGTATTCTTCATTCCCTCAATCTCTTAGTTGCATTTGTTTTTCCATACTTGATAGAATAGAGGCGGATAATTTTTCCTTGGATTGTGTGTTCAAAGATGTTGCTTCCCTGTTATGTGGAACAATTACTTCCTAAGCCATTTTTAGATTGCTACAATATTGAAACGGATTTGCATCTACAGAGATTGTGATTTCTTGTCCTTCATAGGGAAATTTGACACATTGATGATAGGTTGATAGGATAGCTTGCAAGTCATGTATCCATGGTCTCCCGAGGAGCACATTATATGATAGGTCCAAGTCTAGAACTTGGCATGTTGTGTCTTTTTGTAGAGGTCCCACTCTGATTGGTAATATCACAATTCTCTTGGAGGAACATTCTTCTTCATCATATGCTTTTATAGTGATCCTTTTTCAAACATCAACTGCATCTTCTGAATATCCTAAGGCTCAAACAAGACTTAATGAGCAAATATTTAGGCCAGCTCCACCATCTATTAGAACACGTTTTACTTGGGTTTTGTGGATAAGGACTTCAATATGCAAAGGAGCATTGTGAGGATGTTGTAAGGACATGTCATCTTCGTCAGTGAATGATAAGAAATGAGGGGTTGTGAGGTGTCCCACCATGGTTTGGAATTGATTAATATCAATATCTTTGGATACTGTGGTATCTACTAATGCTCATTCAAGAATCTCCTTGTGTGCAGGTGAAAGTTTTAAAAGCTCCAAGATGGATATTTGTGTGGGTGTTTTCTGCAATTGCTCCACTAGATTGTATTGTTTTGCTATAGTGGATGATGTGTTTTTTATAGGACCTGGCAAAACAACTTTGGCTTTGCTTCTTGTGATAGCCTGAGCATGTTCTTGATTTTGTTTTTCTTTAACTACAATCACATTCACCACATTGTCATATGTATGAGCATAGTTTATCTTTGTTTTAACCTTACCATTGTTTCTTGTTGAAGACTCACCTTTCTCATAGTTTGGAAGCAGAGTTTTAAAGGCGGTATGAGATTCATTTGTTGTATTTCCATCCACAGTTATTACGCCATTATCAATCATATCTTGTATGACATGTTTCAACTTTTGACAATTATCTGTGAGATGTCCCTTGTTTCGATGGAAATCACAATACTGATTATCGTTCCACCAAGGTGGTTTGATTTGAGGTTCCTAATTCCTTTCTTCTGGTAAAGTGATCAATTTGTTTGCAAGAAGTGTCTTTAGTGTTGATCTGAGGGGTTCACCAATGTTTGTAAATTGTCTTCAAAAGAAAGTTTTGATAGTTGCTCTTTGTTGATTGTTGTTTTGTTGTGTTGTTGTTGAGTGAGTAGATAAATTAAAAACCGGTTGTTTTGGTTTCACATTGTTGTTATCCACTATTCCATCGTTGACGACATTTTGATTTCTATTCCAAAACTTTGGCTTATCATTGTGATTGTTGTTATTGATGTTGTTAGGTGGATGAACTCCTCCTTTGTATATTTTCAACTCACCTTTCTTTATCATGGCTTCCTCCATTCTGATTCCATTATCAACCATTTTTCCAAAGTTTTGATTTCCTTGCATTTTTAAGTAATAACTCATTTGATCATTTAAGTTGTCGATGAATATGTCCATTTTTTCGTACTTTGGCAATGTATGAGGATACTGCAATGCTAGGCATCTCCATCGTTGTAAGTATGTCATGAAGGGTTCTCCACTTTTTTGTTTAGTGTTACATAGGTCTAGCATTGTTACTTCATGTTGTATGTTGTAGGAGTATTGTGAAACAAACTTATCCACTAACTCTAAAAATGATCTAATTCCAGGTGTAAGTTTGGAGAACCATTCCATAGCTAGTCCAGTTAAGCTTTTCGAAAATAGTCTCATTTAGTAGGTATCCTCGTGTGCAAACTCCATACTCATTATGCAAAATTCTCATATATGATCCTGAGGGTCAGTGCTTCCATCATATTTTTCATATCTCAGAGTTTCAAAACCTATAGGAAATGGTATCATATTTAGATTTTTGTCGAATGGATGAGGACAGATTTCTTGAAGTGAGTATCGTCTAACATTTCCTCTTTGAATCTCTTGGATTTGTGTTTCCATTGCTTGTTGTTGTTGTGTGAGAGTCATGATAGGATTATCAACATGATTTGTTCTTGCATGACCATGATTTCGTGTTCTAGGAGGATTGGGATCTCTTCTTGTTTCATCTCTAGCTCTTCTTGTATCCTCATTGAATTAAATGTTATTCAAGATTTCTACATCATCTCTTCTAGGTATGGTGGTTTCTTCATTGGTTCTGGTATTATTGGGAATTGATGTGTCATTCATGTGGAGACCAAAGATGTCCTCATATTGTTCGTTATTAGGAGGAGGGTCATTTTTCTTTTGTGTCAATTTATTCACATCAAAATCTTCGGGAAGTGTAGCACCAGATTTGGCTAACATTAGAAAGTATTTTTCTTTTTCTTCCTCCAACAATTTCTACATAAATTTGTCGAATTGGGGATCTTTCTTGATGTCTCTGATGTTTTGTTCTGTTATTTCTTCTTCAACTTGTATTTCATCTTCATGTCCCATGGTTATATGTTCTTTGATTGTTTTTAATGTTTCGGTTTTAGTCTCTGCAATCCTTCGTTTCTAATCTCTAGTTAGAATAGGCATACATGTGTGTTATTTTGCTAGTATTCAATTGTCCAAAAGGTTGTTTTGGGTAAGTGATCAATAGTCAATTTCAAGGCAATAGAGTGATATGACACTAAAAGAGAATTCAAGTGTTTAAAAGTTTGCAAGTTTTTTGATCTTCAGTTTAGGAGTGCAATGGTGATGATTTGATAAGAACCAAGTCAAGTAGGAACGATATATCCTATGATGTGGGACAAGGTTATCCTGACCAAACGTTTCAATTTCATGATAAAGGATGATTGATCCTGATGAGAAACTATGTTTGAGTGATCAGTTTATCAAAGAGGGTGATAATGCACTTTGAGATGTTTAGATTTTGAACTTGTTGGGGGTGAGCACTTTGAAAATCTTAAGGTGTATATTTTCTAAAGTCTGACTTTGACGGGTGATAACTTGACCAAGCAAACTGAGCGGACAATCTAAGAATAGACTGACAGATAACAGGTGTTTATATTTACTGCAAATTGATCAGGCAGAAATGACAAATTTGAGATAGGCATGCAAGACACAGCTCTGGACTGACAAATTTAGAGTTTTGTATGACAGGATATGTAGCTTAGAATGACACAAGATATGAGTCTATACGAAAAAACATAAGTTTTCATGTAAAAAGCAGAGGCTCGTACGACACACTTTTCTGAATCACATGACAAAACAACTAACTCATACGACACAGAATGTTGTGTAGTATGACACAAGATTTTATGCAAATAGGTTTGTACGATAGAGATCCTAACTCGTACGATAGATAACTAGACAAAGATAAAACTGTTTGTTTGGTTGAATTTTTTATAACTGAAGTTTAAATGTTTTTGCTTATGTCTTCCAATTTTAAGTGTCTGATTTTTCAATTGAGGGATGAATACACAACAAACACATGATGTGATAAATGACCCCAATCAAGATAAACCCTAAGGAAGTTGGCTGAGAATGAAAACCTTTACTTGCTGACTTAGGTACACACCCAATAGCTAATCAGAATACAGCCACTGAGTCTCACGCAATGGATTCTCAACGTTGTATTATCTGACTCCAAACACTAATGGGGGCACGATATGGCAAGTGTCTTGGGAGAGTTACTATCTCTCTTGCATAAAGATTATCACCCTTTCGAAGGTGAATTGAGTAGCTTCTATTTTAACCGGCACTAGTAAGGGATCCGTTCAGTGTGTTGGGGTATAAACTCAATTAAGAGGTCTCCCAGCCTTGAAAACCAAGGTTTGATATACCCGAAGGTACCGAGGAGAGCTATTCCCGATCACTGTCGTTGCTTTGATTTTCATCAAAAACACATTTATTTTATAGTGGGTTGGATTACTTGGTGTTAGTCATTCCCCTCTCACTGGCCTTAAGGGCTAAGAGTTATTACTCCTCAGGAGGGCAGGCCTGTTAAAGAAATGCACTAATGAAAGCAAAGGATGAGTCTAGCTTTCTGATCACCTAAGAAAAGTGAGAGCATACTCACCTATCATCAAAGACACGAAAGACATAGTTAGTCATTTCTTTAAGCCCAAATTGAAATGTGCCTAGAAAACTTTAATGAATACACAAAGTTTTTGTTGAATCCTTAGGCAACCTGCAAAATTTCGTTAGTAGTCATGATTGTGTTTTTGAAATTTGTCTTTGACAAGCATCCTACAGAAAAGAGTTAGGCTACAACAAAAATCTCATAAACAGATCAGAGTTAGTGTTAGAAAATTTCAGATTAGAATCAGAAAACCCTAACATGCAGTTTTTTAAAAAAATCACAGAACCAGAGACTCGTATGACACAAATTTCCAGTTAGTGCGACAAAAATTTAGATCTCTGACACGAGCCAAAACTAGCTCATACGACACAGAATTATGGTTAGTACGAGTAAAGAATTTGCAAGAAATAGACTCGTACAACACAGCTTTAAACCTAGTATGAATAAAGAATTTGCAACATAGAAGCTCGTACAACACATAATTATACCTAGTACGAGTCAGGATGAGGTGTCATCCTATGCTGAAAGGAAGTTCGTATGATCTGAAAAGGCAACTTGTATGAATATTTGAACCAGAGTCGAATAGAGATGAAGTTTGCTAAAGATTAAGAGGCCCAAAGTGATGATTCTGACCCCGTGGTGGGTGCCAAAATGTCGTGCTCTATGAAGTGTAACTGTACCTGCAACCACAATGCACTCAATAAATCATTACAAGTAATGGTTAGTGAATTAAATCAAAGAAGGACACAACAATAGCTAAGCAATCTATCGCCTCCTAGTAAATGCGAGTATGAATTTTGCTCTCAGATCTTGGTATGCAAACTCCAGTGACTTGACTACACTTAAACGGAGGATTTAAATGATGAAGATGCATGATCTAGTAGTGATAGCATGAATAAGCTCCATGATTTCATGATTATTCTGGAAAATAGGCTAGAATGAAGATGCAATTAAGCTAAGATTTGAACATGATAACAATGCTTGAAATGAGAAACTAGAAGCTAGATGCCTATAGTAACAATGCATAAGATGAGAATGAGATGGGATCTATATTGCTCCAAAATGAGGTTTATTTATAGGATTCCCCAAGGCTAGGGATGATGTGGCAAGAATCAACGGTCGAGATTGATTTGAAGATATCAATGGTTAAATTGGAGGAGGATGGCAAAGGGGGTTGGATTAAAGGGAACATCTATCATCTCTATGGTGACAAGTGTCAAGAGGCTTCTAGAAGGAATTAGATGAAAGGGAACACTTAGTGACAAGTGTCACAAGCTTCTAGAAGATGTTGGATGAAAGGGGACATGTGGGTAGGTAGAATGGGTTAAGTTTAGGAATGGTTAGGTTTAGGAGTGGTAGAAGTTAGGAGAATTTGAATTAGAAAATTCAAATAATAGGAAAAGGCTAATTAATCTCAACAACTCATAATTGATTTGTTTTAATTAATTAAAGGATTTAGAAGAAATGATTTTGATGGGGGGAATTAATTAATTTGAATTAATTAATCAAAGGGGATTATTGAAATGAACCTATTAAATAAATCCTTAGATTTATTAATAAGTAGATGAAAAGGGGAATTTAATCAAATTACTTAGTGAATTCAATTAAATTGATAAGGGGGATTAATTAAATAATTGCTCATTTAATTAATTATCTTCAGACCATTTTTAGGTGTATACAGATGGGTACCGACAAACAGGTTACCGGTATAAGATCTAGTGTTAACGGCAGAAGAGATTATTTGGTTGGCAATTCCGGCATGATTGGATCAATAAAGTATATTGGATTTCATGTGTTATATGCTCCATAAGCATGTTTTGGTCAGTTGGTATTGGCTTGATAATTGGATGTCATCATACACACTAGTAAACCCTTACTAACACCGGTTTAAGGCTTTACCGACAGAGCTTTAATGGAGGAATCATGATAGGATGCACAATTGGTGTTAGTGCAGCTTCTTCAAGGATTTCAAGATGCTAAAGATGTTCATTGATCGTGCTTTAATTTCTTGAAGACATTGCTTTGGCATGGTGGACCCAGAATAGGTCTGGTACCTATCTAGGTTATGGACCGGTATCATGCTAGTGTGTACTCTACACGTTACCTGGATGATTAAAGATTTTTTATGGATTTTTTATTATTGTTTTGATCTTAAGATGACATGGCATATTATTGTAATAAGGAATTATGTAATGATATTATTATAATATCTTTAGGTGGCCTACCTAACTGGTTTAGGCCTTAGGGTTTGTATAAATAAGAGGTAGAAACTCTTTGTAAAGTATCATGGTTATTGAAAAAGTTCATGGTCAAGGAATATAATGTGCGAATATTGTAATATCATTTAGACATAGGAGTTGATTGATCATTGGTGATCGGATTGGTTTCAGAAGAGGATTTAGTCGTCCGACATTGAGCTTAACAGGGACTATAATCTGGCATAGTAGATGTTATTTCCAGTAGTTCACTCTATTGGATTGTTGTCCATTTATCTCGAGAAGGTTGTAGCCTCTCTGTAGTCAGTGAGACTATTTTGTAATGAGTAGTACGCTCTAGGCAGTGTGCCTTCCTGCAAGTGGAGGCCCCTCATTGTAACACGTACTTTCTGTAGACGTATCATCTGACTATGGGTAGGCTTCCCACCATGGTTTTTCCCTTTTCGGGTTTTCTACTTACAAATCATGGTATTATGTGGTATTATTGCTTTCCATTGATTATCTAGTTAATTGTTAAGTTGTATTGTTTACCAGTGTCTGTTTCTACTGGCATCTGTTTGTGCTTTATTGGTACTTGATCTGTTTAAGGTTGTATTGGAGATTAAAAGTTATAATTTGTTAACAACTAATTCACCCCCCCCCCTCTTAGTTGTTCACCAGTTATCCTAACAATTGGTATCAGAGCTTTGGTCCTCTTTTGCAGAAGTTTAACCGCTTGAGGTAGATCCTACGACAGCTAACACTTCTAATCCACCAGCAGCTTTTTTCAGAAGAGAAATCCCTAAGCTTGATGGAACAAATTATGGGATATGGAAAATTCAAATGGAGACTCATCTTAGATGTCTTGGAAAAGATATTTGGGAGATCACTGAGAAAGGATACACATCTTATGATCTGGCATCTAGCAATCCTGCTCCTGTAGACCTAGACAAGAATATTGAAAATGATTGCAGAGCTAGAGAAGCCTTCTTGTGTGCACTTACTGATCAACAGATCATGGGATTGACAGACAAATCATCGACTAAGGTTATATGGGACAAATTGTAAGCTCTGAATGAAGGTGACCCTACTGTGAAAATTGCTAAACTTGATGGTGTAGTCACATAAATTTGTCCACTTAATTAAATGAATATTTAATATTTATTTGATTATTTAACCATCAATTAATAATTAATTAAATTAATATATTTAATTAATTCATCTTAACCCTCTTCTCCTATTAATTAAATAAATTATTCAATTTATTTGATTTAATTCACTTAACCAAATTCAGACCATTAATTAAATAAATAAATCATATTTATTTAATTAAATATTCTCTCACATTTAAATAAATTAATATTTATTTAAATCCCCCAAAATCCCACCTCTCACATTTAAATAAATTAACATTTATTTAAATCACCTTTATCCTCTACCCACTTGCATTTTCCTACAAAAGCAAGTTGCACAATTATTTTAAATAAATAATTTATTTAAATCACCTTTATCCTCCACCCACTTGTATTTTCCTACAAAAGCAAGTTGCACAACTATTTTAAATAAATTATTTATTTAAAATCCTATTTATCCTCACCCACTTGAAACCTTTAATGGTTTCCCTTAAAGTATTCAAACTTGATGGCTTTAAAGTCTTCAAACTTGATGGCTTCCTTCTATAGTCTTCTTAAGCCTTTAATAGTTTCCCTTAAAGTCTTCAAACTTAATGGCTTCCCTTAAAGTATTCAAACTTGATGGCTTTAAAGTCTTCAAACTTGATGGCTTCCTTCTATAGTCTTCTTAAGACTTTAATGGTTTTTCTTAAAGTCTTCAAGCCTTTAATGGTTTCCCTCAAAGTCTTCAAGCATTTTAATGCTTTATCTTCCTTTTTCTCATTTAAATAAATTAATATTTATTTAAATATTTATCCAAATGCAAATTACACCATTTAATTGAAATAAATGATTTTATTTTAATTGAAAATACCAAAATTTCTCCCACTTGCATTTTCCTACAAAATCCACTTGTATTCCTAAACCCCTTCTAGATTCTTCTAAACCTTTCCTAATTAACCTAATCCATCCCCTAAATATTGTCACATTCCTAAGCAAATTGGAGTCACTTCTCAAAGACTCCAAAGTCTTTGAAAAGCAATTAATGCTTTGTGTGTTCAACAAATTAACCTCTAAAGTCTTCCAAACCACTTATGGCTCTTACATGACCATTAATGGTTAATTCCACTTGCACCCATGGTTAAGGACTTTGACCCCTAACTTAACCCTCATGTAACCCATGTGTCTCTCCAAAGCATTTATTTCTTTGACTAGGGTAACCAACATGTCCCCTCAAGCATTTAATGCTCCTTATCACTCCTCTCAAGCCTCCTCATGGTGACACTTGTCAAGATGGGATTGGGTTGAAAGTCTCACATGGATTGAATATCTTTCAATCCTAACCCTTGTTAAGATTAATCAATCTTAACCCTTCATTTCCCCATTTCTTCTATAAATAGAACCCTTCTCCTCAAGCAAAAGAGAAGCATTAGAGTATTGTTGTTATACTGGTATTAGCATAGAGTTTTTTCATAGCATCACTATCTACACTTGCATAGCATTTGCTTATCATATTCAACCATCTTGAATCTCCATATGGCATCCATGGCTAGTGCTAAAAGTTGAGAGCTACACTCATTTGGGACTTGGAGAGGAGAGGAACAAGGGAGGAGCAACTATGAGCATCTTGATTAGCTATTTTATTCTATGTTTATATGCTTTCTAATTCATGCTTAATATCTCTCTTGATATGCCTGTTTAGGATAATCTTTTGTTGCTAACACTAACGTTTGTTTCTTGTGCTCTTGTGTGTGTTGCCATCAAACAGATTTTCTAATCCTTTTTGCAGAGCATCAGATGGTTATCGGGTAAGGTATGAAAACTTGAAAATGGAAGAAAATGAAATAATTGTTGTGTTTATGGAAAGAGTAAATGAGCTTGTTATGGGAATTCAATGTTGTGGAGGATTTCTAAGTGAAGATAAAATAGTTTCCAAAGTCTTGAGATCCCTTCCACCAACTTACAAGATGAAGGCAAGTGCAATTAATAAGTTAAGAACAATGGCAAACACTTCAATCAATAGAGACATTCTAATTGAGAGATTATCTACTTTTGAGTTTGAAGAATTTAGATCTTCTAGAGTTGTAAAGTCAGAACCTACTTTTCATGCATCATCATCAACATCTACCGGAAAAAGTGATTGGAGAGCCCTATATGCAAAAGAATTGGAAGACATGAGGAAAGAAGATGAAGAGCTTGAGCAACTTGAAGCCTTATTTTCTAGAAGAGTACCTAAAGGTCCAACTAGAAGTAAGTATGAAGGAAAAGCACCTTTTAAATGTTTTGCATGTAATAAGATTGGTCATTTTTCATATAGATGTCCTGAAAGGAATGCAAGGTTTGAGGAAAGAGTTAAGAAAACATTTAATCCTAACCCAAATAGATATAGATTCAAGAAAAACAAACATTTCTACATAGCAGATGAGGAAGGAGTAACTGATGACTTTGGAGATGAATCAGTAGAAGACTCAGCTAGTGGATCTGGAAATGGAAAGGAATGGGTGTTCTATGCTTTGAAGGAAGATGAACCAGAACTGGCTATCAAAAAAGAAGAGAAGGCCCTAGCAGCAAAAGTTGAAGATAAGGATGAATGGGTAATTGATAGTGGATGCTCATATCATATGACTGGAGATAAAAGGAAATTTTTGTCCCTGCAAGAATACAATGGTGGTCAAGTCAGATTTGGAGATGACAAGGCATGTATGATCAAAGGTAGAGGTATTATTTCTTTAGATGGTAAGCATAACACTGATAATGTCTATTATGTAGAAGGTTTAAGGCATAATATTTTGAGTGTTGGTCAATTAGTTGATAAGGGTTTTCAACTTCAGTTTAAGGATATAAAATGCAAAATCATTAACAAAACTGGTTTGGAGATTGCAAGCGGTATTCAGACAAGAAGCAATATCTTTCACTTGAACACTGGTAATAAGACATGCTTGATTGCTCATATTGATGAGAGTAGGATATGGCATAAGAGGTTGTGTCATGTTAATTTTGATTGTAATGTTAAGATCAGTTCAACTAAGGCAATCAGAGATATACCTAAGATTATGAAGCCTCATAATCCTGTATGTAAGGAATGTCAATTGGGTAAGCAAGTCAGAAGTTCTTTTAAAAGAATACATGATAAATCTAATGATGTGCTTGATTTGATTCACACTGACTTATGTGGTCCAACAAGGACTAGAAGCTTTCAAGGTGATAGGTATTTCATGTTGTTTATTGATGACTATTCTAGAATGATGTGGGTGACTTTTCTGAGGGAGAAGTCTGGAACTTTTGAGAAATTCAAGATCTTTAAAGAGAAGGTTGAAACAGAAACTTGGATTGAAAATTAAATGTCTAAGATCAGATCATGGCGGTGAGTTCACTTCTTGTTAATTTAACAGTTATTGTGAGAGAAATGGAATCAGGAGACAACCATCTGCGCCTAGGACTCCTCAGCAAAATGGAGTAGTTAAAAGAAAGAACAGAACCATTTTGGATGCAGATAGATCTATGATGATGGAAGCTAAATTGCCTCATATCTAATGGAGAGAAGTAGTGAGCACAACAGTCTACACACTAAATAGAGTTCACATTAAAGGTGAAACCGGTAAGACCCCTTATGAACTATGGTTTGGACATACACCTACTGTTAAGTATTTCAAAATTTTTGGAAGTAAATGCTATATCAAAAGAGATGATTCAATTGGAAAGTTTGATCCTAGATGTTATGAAGGAATATTTCTTGGTTGTTCAATTCAGAGCAAAGCATATAGATGTTATAACAAAAGATTGCAGAAATTTGTGGAAAGTGCTAATGTGAAAGTGGATGAATGGTACAAAAATCATTCTATATCATATGACAGAGAACCGGCAGTGGAAATGATCATAACTAAACCAGCAATGCCTCAATCTGTACAAGAAGTTGAAACAGTTACACCGGCACAATCAGAAAATTCAACTGTGACTGATGATCAGAATGGTGAACCCGAAGTTCAAAAGACTCCAAGGTATGTAAGATTAAATCAATCTGAAGATCAAATTATTTGAGATAGGAACAAGGGAGTAATGAAAAGAAGAAAATTAGCAAATGAAGAGGTATGTCTTATTTCTCAAGTTGAACCAGAAACTGTTATTGAATCTTGTAAGGATAAACATTGGTTAAAGGCTATGGAAGATGAATTAGATCAAATAGAGAAGAATGAAACTTGGTCTTTAGTTTCTTGGCCTAAAAATAAGAATCCTATTAGAACTAAATGGGTTTTTAGAAATAAACTGAATGAGGATGGTCAAGTTATAAGGAACAAGGCTAGATTGGTTTGTAAAGGATATTCTCAAATGGAAGGAATTGATTATGGTGAGACATTTGCACCTGTAGCTAGAATTGAAGTTGTTAGACTATTTCTTGCCTATGCAGCTTATAAGAACTATAAGTTTTATCAAATGGATGTCAAATATGTATTTTTGAATGGTGAGCTTGAGGAAGAAGTTTACATTGAGAAACCTACTGGATTTACACTGATAGATGACAAAGACATGGTTTGCAAATTGAAGAAAGTTTTATATGATTTGAAATAGGCTCGTAGAGCTTGGCATGCAAGGTTGGATAAATATCTTTTGAAGCTTGGTTTTACTAAAGGCGGTGTTGATAGTAATCTATATTATAAGATCACTGATAATGATATTCTAATTATTGAAGTCTTTGTTGATGATATGATTTTTGGAGGAGAAGATAAATTGTGCATGGAATTTTCTAACAACATGAAAAATGAATTTGAAATGTCCATGATTGGTGAGATGAAATTTTTCTTAGGTTTGCAGATTACTCAAACCGACAAAGGCATTTTTATCTATCAAACTAAGTATCTAAGGGAATTGTTGAAAAAGTTTGGTATGGAGAATTCCAAACCGGTAAGTACTCCTATGGCTACAAGTGAGAAATTATCTATCAAGGATCACCAGTAAATCCGACAAGGTATAAATCTATGATTGGTGGTCTGTTATATCTAACTCAGACTAGACCTGATATATTGAATGCAGTAAGTATTGTTTCAAGATATCAAAGTAATCCTAAAGAAAATCAAGAATATGCAGTAAAGAGGATATTCTGATATTTGCAAGGAACAACAGAATATGGCTTATGGTATTCCAGAAATGATGATTTCATTTTATGTGTATATACTGACTCAAATTGGGCAGGTGATACTGATGATAGGAAAAGCACTTCTGGTGGAGCTTTCTTTCTTGGAAAGAAATTGGTTTCATGGATAAGCAAAAAATAGTCATGCATTTCTTTATCTACTACAGAAGCCGAGTATGTTACAACAGCAACTAATTGCACTCAAGTTTTGTGGATGAAGCAAATGTTCAAAGGATATCAGGGTAAATTATAGTGAACAGGTAGTTATCTACTGTGATAACTCTACAGCTATTGACATGTCCAAGAATCCAGTATTTCACTCTAAGACTAAGCATATTTCAATAAAGTATAAATTTTTTGAAGGAAAAGGTAGAAGCAAAGGAAGTAAAATTGGTTTATGTGAACACTAAAGAATAGATTGCAGACATATTCACTAAACAGTTGTCTAAGGAATCATTTGAATACTTGAGAGACAAGTTAGGGGTTTTTACCCCTCCGACAAAGACTTGATTGATGAATATTGTCATCAGTCTGGTATGCATTATCAAAAACATTATCCATTTTGGGCACTGATGAATGGTGCTACTACTCAGGGGGAGTAGTCAGCTTTGAGATTCAGAGGTTTATATCATTACTTTGATATTTTTGTCAGGTTTCTGGCATTGATGTCAAAGGGGGAGAGATATTGATGTGAAAATAAAAGAAAAGTTGTATACATTGGGGAAAGAGATTTGTTTAGAGCCTTACAAAGATATCATTCACTGGGGGAGATCTATTGACTGTTGGTTGTCTTCCATAGGGGGAGACTTGTTTGGCATTTCTTGGTACTTAGATGTTTTTCACATCTAGTGTTGCTATCAATGCCAAAGGGGGAGATTGTTGGCACTATGGATATGTGTGGCATTGATGTTTTGTCATTGATGTCAACACTAGCGATTACTGACAGATAGAATTACACTGGCTGATATGGATGGTTACCAGCAGACAGGTTATCGGTATAAGATCTAGTGTTACCGATAGAAGAGATTATCTGGTTGGCACTTTCGGCATGATTGGATCAGTAAAGTATATTGGATTTCATGTGTTATATGCTCCATAAGCATGTTTTGGTCAGTTGGTATTGGATTGATAATTGGATGTCATCATACACACTAGTAAACCCTTACCAACACTGGTTTAAGAATTTACCAGTAGAGCTTTGATTAAGGAATCATGACAGGATGCACAATTGGTGTTGGTGCAGCTTCTTCAAGGATTTCAGGATGCTGAAGATGTTCGTTGATCGTGCTTCAATTTCTTGAAGACATTGCTTTGGCTTGGTGGACCCAGAATAGGTCTGATACCTATCTAAGTTATGAACCGGTATCATGCTAGCGTGTACTCTACACGTTACTTGGATGATTCAAGATGTTTTATAGATTTTTCATTATTGTTTTGATCTTAAGCCAACATGGCATATCATTGTAATAAGGAATCATGTAATGATATTATTGTAATCTTTAGGTGGCCAACCTAATTGGTTTAGGCCTTAGTGTTTGTATAAATAAGAGGTAGAAACTCTTTGTAAAGTATCATGGTTATTGAAAAAGATCATGGTCAAGGAATGTAATGTGCGAATATTGCAATATCATTCAGACAGAGGAGTTGATTGATCATTGGTGATCGGATTGGTTTCAGAAGAGGATTTAGTCCTCCAGCATTGAGCTTAACCGGGACTATAATCAGGCATAGTAGATGTTATTTCCAATAGTTCACTCTATTGGATTGTTGTCCATTTATCTTGAGAAGGTTGTAGCCTCTTTGTAGTCGGTGAGACTCTTTTGTAATGAGCAATATGCTCTAAGCAGTGTGCCTTCCTGCAAGTGCAGGCCCCTCACTATAACACATACTTTCTATAGAAGTATCATCTGACTGTAGGTAGGCTTCCCACCGTGGTTTTTCCCTTTTTGGGTTTTCCACTTACAAATCATGGTGTTATGTGGTATTATTGTTTTGCATTGATTATTTGGTTAATTGTTAAGTTGTATTGTTTACCGGTATATGTTTCTATCAGCATAATGTTGTGCTTTACCGATACTTGATCTATCTAAGGTTGTATTGTGGATTAAAAGTTATAATACATTAACAATTGATTCAACCCCCCTCTCAGTTGTTCACCGGTTATCCTAACAAATACTGGAATGTATAAACCAAATACCAGAATGATTGATAAAGCATTTAAACATAAACATAAATCACAGAATAGTTACCATCCATCCATAACACATGACATGAAGATTTGTAAGTGGAAAACCTGGTAAAGGGAAAAACCATGGTGGGAAGCCTACCCACAATTAGATAATACTTCTATAGTAAGTATATGATTACAATATGAGGGGCCTGCACATGCAGGAAGGCCAACAGCCTAGAGCGCACTTCTTATCACAAAAGAGCCTCACTGACTACATAAACATCGGACTATAATCCAGAAAGAAGATTGAACTACAAGTATAGCATCTCCTATGCCTGAGTACAATTCCGGTGAAGCTCAATACCAGAGGCCTTAAACCTCTCTTACAAACCCAATTCAATCATCTATGATCAACTAAATCTTTTGCATATGATTACAACATTATTCACACATAGATCATCCCATAACCTTGATCTCTCAACCTATATGATCTACAAAGAGATCTTACATCATATTTATACCAACCCGGGACCTAAACAATTAGGTCGGCCACCTAAAAGATAATACAATAAATTCATAACATAAAACCATAATCAAACGATCAACCAAGTCATCTTAGGCTGAAAACAATGTAAACCAATCATTAAATCTCGTTGATAACGCATCAGGAACATCCTCCAACACATTACAAAAATCGGTCCATAACCTAGATAACACCAGACCCAAAATAGCTCGCCATAAACTAAATCCAACACCACCGATGAACTAGAATACAAACAAGATAATGAAAAAACATTCTGAAAGCCATCTAGAAGTCACACCAACATGACTTATTGTTCAACCCAACAATAAGAATAATAACTCTAGTTGAAGTCTCAACCTGAAGTTTGGACATTCACTTGGTAAAGCCACTATTTCTATAGCTAGTGTTCATTTGATTGTCAACCCAAGGACATAATACTTGAAATGGGTCTGCACTATATATGCACTAAGTTCCTGCAACAGCTACTCTACACTACCGCAACAACTAACATTATGCAGAAAAGATAAGCAAAAATTGAAACTACTAAAAGGGTACAAGAAAACTTCTGCATTAACATAAATTCATTCAAGAGATACTGGCTAAGTTCAATGCTGATAAACATAAATTACTCTATTTTGGTTTGGCTGCAGGAACAGTCAGTGGATCTGTTTCCAGTGGCTGCAAGAACAGTCAATGATAGAACATCTACTACAGCTAAGAAAAGAAAACTAATCTTAACAAATGCATAGGAACACTCACCAAGTGGACCCCCTTAGGTGAGTGATTCTAGGCTCTCCAAAAACAATTCTAAGTGTTCATAATAACATATTTTTATTCATCATTCTTTGGAAGTCATTACATGATTCAACATGAAAAGAAACTCAAAAACACTTGTGAAAATCCTCTGCTTTGCTTTCTCTCTTTTTCTATCTAACCTCTGAGAAGAGATGAAGAGCTTATTTTAAAATAAATCATCTAATTTAGACAACATTGATCACGCTGAAGAGAAAAGGTGGATAACTAAATGAGAAAGGAGATAGCTGGAGTTAAGCTACAGAAAATGCAAATCTAAACCGAACCACAGTCATAACATATTGTGGTGGTATTTACAACACCAATGTCCACTTGAGTTAGACATTAGTAGTATCGCGTGATTGCTTCTCCTATGTCGTTTGTTACGCTTTTCAGCATTTATGATGTTCGATATTTTAGTCATCTTCTAGAATATCTCTTCCTGCAACTGGTGTGATAGGCGAGCTTCCACTACAGCATCATTTATTCCCTGCACTTCAAAAGAAATAACATACAAGAACATACATACGTATTTTATTTAATCAGTACATCTATTAATTTCACACATGAAATTTCCCTAAACAATCTGCATGGCAACAAGAATGAATCACATGGCTGCAGGAATAAATTGGTAAAGACGAAACATGTTTCAATAGGTTCAGGATAACATATGAAATACATATAGTAAACTTTTGATACATCATTACTACTATCTAAATCAAAATATGACTAAAGCTCAAGAGTTCTAAGGATAAAAATATGTCAATGTCTCAACTCATCATGCCCCCCAACTTTAAGATCTTGTTGATCCTCCAGCAAGAGGAAAATTTATGATTCTTGCACTAACTCTTAGGTCACCAATGGTTCCTTGACCTGTTCCTCCTGAAGCTAAATTCCAGTAAAATCCTTTCATCTTTTCCAACTTGGACCATCTAGCTTCTTCTGTAACTGCTTCATAGGGCTTATATGTAGTCTTACATCCCAATAGTGGCCACATAAGAATAGGAGGTTGAAAGATCAAAGGTACCCAGTTATTAGTTTTCTCTCTGCCTAGTTGTATATATTTAGGGGCTCTTTGCATAGCTACCTAGAAATTTGGTAGTGAATGAGGTTCTCCCTACTTCAATTCTTCTGGAAAATTATTCCAGTGCAGAGTTAAACCATTAATTGCAGCTACACTTTTAGTTTGAACTAAATGCTCATATGCTTGGTATATTTCTTCCCTCATCGGCAACACTAGATTCCTAACATCTTGCCTTACTAGTAACTTCTACCATTCATAATAAAGAACTCTTGGCTCTTTTGCTTCCTTCCTTAATGGAAATGGACAATCAAATTCAAAATCCTTGTATGCTCTGGCTTGTGCCCCCATGCTGATCTCATTTTGAATCCATGACATTAAAGCTTTTATATGGATATCACCAATATATAACAAAGGATTCCACTCACTATCTGGAGCTACAACATAGTTATGTAAATAAAATTCACATAAAAAAAATTTCACAGCTACTGGAGAAGTCTGGTAAGCATCATAGAATTCCTCAGGGGTTTCTAAAGAGGGGCTAAGGTCCCTGACAATGCGGTTCAATTTAAAATTTAAATACCGCTCCCTTAAATGCAGAGCATAAACCCTTGGTGGTGCCCTACATTGCATCAATTTGGGGACCATACTAGTGATTGTATCAACTTTAGCCTCTAATTCTTCAATTTTGTTATCCCTCTTTTCAATTTCTCTTTGATGTTTGTCAATAACCCCTTGCAATCTAGCCCTCTCTATTTCCCATTGTCTATAAAATGTTAATGTAATAGATAAACTGCTTAGGGATTATGGAGGTCTAATAGGTGTTATCTTAGGCCATGGAATCTCTTCAATAGGTTCCTCAAGTTTCTCTTCCACATATGCAAGATTTGAGAGTCTATCAACAACATCTTCCTTTTGAGTTTTAACATTTGTAGGGCTCCCTTCTTCTGATGTTTCCATTGAAATAACCTCTATCGGATCTCCTGTTGGATGGGCCTTCTGGGTTTTACTCTGAGTCCTTCTCACATAAACCTTTGGGAGTGGTTGTAGGAATGATTTCTACCTATGGCTTTGATGTAGGAGTATTTCTTTTAGACCTACGCCTCTTGGCTGCAGGAAAAACTTGAGTTGCCTGCGGCTGAACAATAGGTTCTTCATCTGCATCAATTATTTCTAATTCCTTCCCTTTTCTTTTAGAAGATGGTGATTCTCTTTGAAGAGAAGTGGAGGGTTGCTCCATATTTGTCTCAACCATCTCTTTCTCCATAATAGCCACAACTCCTTCAGTGGTGAGCAATTAATTCTCTGCAGAAACTATAGGAGAAGAGGGTTCTCCAATATTTTCTTTTTCAACTACTGGATCATCTGCAACAGGAGCATCTTCAACCCTAAACTGCAATATGTCTTCAAATACCCCCCATTTCATCTATGAAACATCTCTAAGAGAATGTTCTACAAGAAATTTAATCAAACCATGATGGCTGACAGAACGATTTTCGTTCTTCCATGTTTCTTTGGCCCTTATGGAAATTAGGTGGTATAGAAAATTAGGGACATTCACTCTTCGGCCATGCCGTAAATGACTAAGCAATTTGAAATGGGGATAATGTAAATTTGAATACCTTCCTTTGCAAGTAATGTATTTCATCACATATAAAGCCACCTGGGGCCACTCTGCTGCTAGGGAAACCCTCCTGGTTCCTTGCTTGTCCACCATTAGAGGTCCATCTGTGGGAAGTGTAAACTCTGCTTTGGCACTTCTGGTGTCTTTTGATTCTCGAAATAATTCTCCTTCCTGTGGCAACCCTGTAACTTCAGATATCCCCAGCTCCATAGCAATGACCCTTAACCCTTTAACAATAGCTTCTCCTTCATTGAATGAATGCATAAACTCCACGGTAATTTTTTCATTATAATCCCTAATTTTTAGAAAGTAAACAATCCAACCATGCTGCCTAAAATAATGCTCATAAAGAGCATCCTGTAGCAATGCATCATGGACTATCGGTTCATGGTGGATTGGATCTCCACCCATTTCTCTGTTAATGTAGCAAACTCTGCAACTGAGAAATGGAGAACCAAAATATTTTTTGAGACTGAAAACTGAAACTTCCTTACATATCTCCAAATTTGGCGGTAGAGTTTATTACTTTCTTATGCCAAAGAATGTCTTGTTAAAGAAATGATGGCAAGTAATCAAATCAAGGTATGGAAAAGGATGAGTAATTACTAATTTTGGAAATCGAACCATAAAACACCCCCCCAACTTACTTTGGCACGTGTCCACACAGGCAGAAAGGATGTAGGGAAGTGTACGCTGATTTAGGAAAGGCAATAATCATAATGAAATCATAAATGCGTAATTAAAATAAAATACAATATGTACATACTTGCAGTCGTACGAGAAGAAAGGCGAAATGAAATGACAGACAAGAAAATGAGATGGGATGACGTGGATGGAAATTTTATTTTTGGAGAAGAATATTTCCATAAGACATGGAAATATTTTTGTGAAATGACACGAGGAGAATTATGAAGTGGTAAGCATGTTCACTGCAATGGCTGCAGGAACCTTACCTCCATTACTTTGCTCAATTGCTGAAGGAACTTGATCAGTGGCTGCAGGAACTTGTGTTTGATCCTTTGTAGAAAATTGTTGTAGGAACTCCTCTTTGTTGGCTGGCTTATGATAAAGATGCAATCGGTGACCATTTACCAAAAGCTTAAATCGAACTGGGTCAATTGTGGTCAAATGAACAACTCCATTGCTGAAAACTTCCTCTATCTCATATGGACCTAACCATCTGGTTTGCAACTTTCCCATAGTATCTTTATATCTAGAGTCATACAATATTGCCCAGTCACTGTCTTTGAACTTTTTTTCTTTGATGTATTTATCATGCCACTTTTCTCTCTGATTCTGTATCAGCTCTGTCTGCTGGACAACCATTTTTCTCCATTCATCCAAAGCAAAGCAATCAATTGTTGAATACATTCCTTTTGTGCTTCGGAAATTGTCATATTTAATTGCAAAGTTGTCCTTAGAGTTTTATGCCCAAACTCAATAGGCATCATTGTTGTTTTCCCATACACCATGTCAAAAGGTGTAAAACCAATTGGTGTTTTCCAAGTTGTTCTGTATGCCCAAATTGCTTCAAAAATCCTATGAGACCAGTCTTTTTTATGAACAGACACTGTCTTGGTAAGAATAGCCTCAAGCTCCCTATTTGTAACCTCTACCTGTTCATTAGCTTGTGGATGATATGGGGTAGATTTTATGTGCCTTATATTGTATTCATTGACCAAGGTTGTGTTGGCAAATGCACACTTCAATCAGAAATTGTAGGTGATTGAAGGTATTGTCATTGATGGCAACCTTACAATCCTATGGCACCAATAGACACTGGCACAGGCACAAACACCGACACCGACATCGGCTAAGATGTTTACTGGCACCCTGGCCGACAGGATTTTGTTTATTATATTTTGTATTTAATTGTAAAATCTTTTTGTAAGCCGACAAGGCAAATTGTATTAGGACTCATATAAGTATGAGATCTTATAAATAATTTGAAAGAAGAGAGGAATACATGGAAGGAATGTAATAGGCAGATGCGAATATTAAGGCAGACCTTGGAAAAGGGCTTTGGAATCTGTTGAGCTTAAACCGGTACTGAACCTGGCATAGAAGATGTTGAACTGAAGCAGTACATGACATTGGATTTACATAATCCACTTTTGTAAGTCAGTGAGACTTCCCTTTTTGTATTTAAGCAGTGAGCTTTAGGTAGTTGGCCTTCCTGCATGTGAAGGCCCCTATTGTATCAGTAATATTCACTTATTGGCCAGTGAGTGAATATTGTGGGTCACAAATCCCACCGAGGTTTTTCCCACATCGGGTTTCCTCGTTAAAAATATTGTGTTATGGTGTGCTTTCTATGTTGTATTCACTGATCTTATTTACTGCATTAATTTTGGTTTACCAGTACACTGTTTTGGCATGCAGTTCATTTAATAAGTTTAGAAAATCCATTAAACGATTAGATACTGATTCACCCCCCCCTCCCCCACCTTCAGTATCTTTGGGAATCCTAACAGGATGCAATCAATGATGAAGTAAATTATGGGCCTTGGTCTGATACAATTTCCTTTGGTACTCCATATCTTGTAAATATCTCCTCATACAGAAACTCAGCCACTTTATTATCTCTTGCTTGTTTCATGGCACGAGCTTCCACCCATTTGGTAACATAATCTGTACATACTAAAATGTAGGATTTTTTATTAGAAGGTGGATCAATTGGGCCAACAAAATCTAATCCTCATTTATCAAACGGTGCAACCAATATTTGTGGATACAATGGCATCTCATTAGATATAGTAGGTATCCCCATGCACTAGCATCTATCACATTTTCTTGTATACTTTGTTGCATCCTTATATAATGTGGGCCAATAATATCTTGTGTTCAGTATTTTGAGTGATGTTCTTTTAGCAGCAAAATGTCCTCCACATGGCTCATCATGACATGCATGCAGGATATCATATGTTTCATCTTCTCTTACACATCTTCTCATGACTTGGTCAAGTATAGTATAAAATAAACAATCAGCAATCCATGAGAAGTTAAAGATTTTCTCTACTAACAACCTTCTTTCCTTAGGAGAGAAATGAAGTGGCATTTTAGCAGCAGCTAAATAGTTGGCAATATCAGCATACCAGGGAGTGTGGGCTTGTATAAGGAATAGATGTTCATCCGGAAAAGCATCATCTATGGCTATAGAATCTTCTTGTAACTGAAGTCTTGAAAGATAATCTGCAACCACATTGGACTTCACTGGTTTATCAACAACTGTGATATCAAATTCCTGCATCAATAATAACCAGCGAGCTAATCTACTAGTAATTGAAGGCTTATTCATGAGATATCTGACTACAGTATGATTAGTATGCACAAATATGAGATACCCTGTGATATAGTGCCTGAATTTGTTGAGTGCATATATAACTGCTAACATTTCCTTTTCAGTGACTATGTAATTTAACTCAGGCCCCTGCAAGTTCTTGCTAATATAATATATTGCACTTTCCAAATTATCAATTTTTTGTCCTAATACTACTCCTATTGCATAATCAAATGCATCTGTATGAATTTGAAATGGTAAAGACCAATTCGGACCTTTTAGAACTGGTGCTTGGGTCAAAGCGTTCTTAAGCTTCAAGAAATCCTCATTGCATGAAGAAGTCCTTCTAAATTCCATATCCTTGGTAAGTAGAGAATATAAGGGACTTGCAATTTTGTTGAAATCTTCGATAAACCTTCTATAGTATCCAGCATGACCAAGGAAACTTCTTACATCTTTTTGCTTCACTGGTGCATTGATATTCTGAATGACTTCAATCTTTGTTAGGTCAACCTGTATTCCTTTTATAGAGATATGATGACCAAGGACTATTCCTTCCTATATCATTATGAAGCACTTCTCACTATTTAATGACAAACTATAGTCTTCACACCCTTGCAAAACTTTTTTCAGGTTCCCCAATGCTTCTTCAAATTCAGAACCATAAGTTGTAAAATCATCCATATAAATTTCCATGATGTCTTGAGAAATATCTGAAAAGATACTGATCACTGCTCTTTGAAAAGTGGTTGGAGCATTACACAATCCAAAAGGAAGAACTGAATATGCATATGTGCCCCAAGGAAAAGTAAATTTTGTCTTTTCTTGGTCCTCTAAGGCTATCTAAATCTGATTATAACCACTGAATCCATCAAGAAATGAAAAATATTTCTTCCCAGCCAAAGAGTCTAATACCTGATCCACAAATGGCAATGGAAAATGATATTTTCTTGTTGCTAAGTTCAAAGCTTTATAATAAACACATACCCTCCATTTTCCTCCTTTCTTAGGACCTATTACCAAAGGTGATACCCATTGGCTATCAGAGATAGGATAGATAAACCTAGCCTTTAACAACTTCTGCAATTCGTCTTTAACTATTTCTTTTAATGCATGATTGATTCTTCTTTGTGGCTCTCTGTGTGGGCAACATTCTTCTTTTATATAGATACGGTGGGTGCAAACTATTGGATCTATTCCATGCATGTCCTTGTAATCCCATGCAAAGGCATCTTTATGACATTTAAGCAAGTCCAGGAATGCTACCTTTTGAGTATATGGAAGATCACTATTGATATTCAAACATTTATGCAAATCAACTTCTATTTTGACAGTAAGATCAATTTGGGATATATCTAAAAAATGAGAAGTACAGACTTCTTGCAGCAATAGAGTATGCAATATATCAGTGGTTGTAGGAAAGTCTAAATTTGCAATATTTGGTACCAACTCCTGCAATTGTTGTTCTTGTGTCAGCTTATTTATCAGAATTTTATAAAGAATTGAGTCTTCATCATGTAATTGCATGAATGGCCCTCAATTAATCATCATAAGGTGATTAATAGAGTCAACTCCCTTAGATTCTTCTCCCAAAGTAGGCCAAACAGCTTGTTGTTAATCAAACTAGGGCTGTGCAGGAGAATACAAAGCTAATGTTTAGGTAGTATTCCCATTTGAAATAGTCATATCCCCTGATCTACATTCAATATATGCATCAGTCGTGCCAAGCCAATGTCTTCCCAAAATCATTGGATATCCCCCCAGTGTTGCCTTTGGAGACAGAATCATAAAGTCTACAGGGTATTCCCAAGAATCCAAAATAACAACTACATCTTCAATCATACCATCAGGTCGCATTGTAGAGCTATCAGCAAGCTATAGAACTATGGGTGTAGGCCTTAGACTATTGATTTCAAGCTCCAGTGTTACTTCTCTTATCATCACATTAATGGATGCACCTAAATCAACTAAAAAATTCCTTATCTGGTTGCCATTAATGACTATACTCACTACGGGACTACTAGGATTAGAATATTTAGGAATTGAAACCTTTCCTAACATAATATCTGCTAGTTGACCCATCACATGCATTGTTTGTGGATCCTTCTTCTTCCTACCAGGTTTTTTCAGACATGCTTCTCTAAGTGCCTTACTATATATAGGAACATCTTTTATTGCTTGCAACAATGGAATTTTAACACATACATGTTTCAGTTGATCGATGATATCAAAACCTTGCTCATTTTCTATAAGAACATCCTTTTCTTGCAATCTCTGGGGAAATGGTGGTAATCTCTACTTCTGAGGTATTGTGTCTATTGGATTAGAGATTTCTTGTTCTTCTTGTACCTCAATGATAATTGGAGGAGATGGATTAGGCAGAGTTGTCCCAGATCGGAGGTGAATATCACTTATAGATAGAGAATAGGTTGGGTATTGATTAAGGTTAGCTGAATAAACTTGTTGTTGTTGCTAAGATTTAATAATAGGATTTGGCATTGGTTGAGTGGGCAACTACATTGGTTTAGGTGGGACAACAGTGGTTGCAGGGAGAGGCATTATCACAGGCGGTTGTTGCTACTGAGTAGGCTATTGATTACCAAAAGA
Source organism: Cryptomeria japonica (assembly GCF_030272615.1). Taxonomy (NCBI): domain Eukaryota; kingdom Viridiplantae; phylum Streptophyta; class Pinopsida; order Cupressales; family Cupressaceae; genus Cryptomeria; species Cryptomeria japonica. The sequence goes on from NC_081408.1 coordinate 464,753,961, forward strand.
TTGGGTAATCCATGGTTGACTCCCCCTCCATTGAGGAGTAGGTTGCCAATTCCCTTGAAACTGATTTCCTTGGCCCTGAGGTGGATACCAATTCCCCTATGGTTGTTGCCACTATGTTATTAGATTAGAAAAATGTTGCCCTTGGCCTTGAGAACCATACCAGTTTGGATAATTACCAAAAATTTTAGCATATGGTGATTGCCATTGATTATTTGGTACATAAAAATTTCCACTATAACTAGAAAAACAAAGTGGATCCAGAGGCATACCTTGTCTTTGGAAATTTGGCCTTCTTTGAGCAACATAGAAAACTTTCTCATCCTCACCTTGTATTGGCTTGAAGTCAGGAAACTCAAGATTTGCAACCATTTTACATCTGCAATCCTTTTTCCATTGTCTACAATGAGGGCAGAATTCTGCAAGAAATGCATCAGCATCTTCATGCTTCTTCTTAGCTGAGAGTGTATCCAACTGAGTAGCCATATTGTTTATGATGTCTTCCTTGAATTCCTTCAACAAATGGCTAAGTTCCATTCTAGAAACTCCAGTACCAGATGTTGATGAAGGCACTCCTAGCTTGAAATGATTGTTCTTTTTAGAAGCAGATCTGGAATACTTCTTAAAAATTTGTCCTATTTCATTCCATGTGGACTGGGTAATGTCACCTCCTCCCATAAGATCCAAAGAATCGGTGCATTCATCACTGATTCCCCTCAAAAATATCAACTTGAGGGAATCTTCATTTAGAGTACTATGGTTGGACTTTTTGACACTAAATAGAAACCTTTCTAGATAATCTTCAAGACTCTCATCTTCTTTCTGTGTCATTCTAAAGATATCATCCCCATTACAATCAGTTCCTCTACAATAATCTTTATACTTTGCAAGAAACAAGCATTTCATCTCATCCCATGTATTGATTGTGCTACTACCCAACCTCATAAACCATCTTAAAGATGATTCCTTCAAAGTGGCAAGAAATATTTTGAGTCTATGGGCATTTGTAGTATAGTCAAAACTCCTACAGAGAACATCAAACTCAAATAGAAATGTGTTTGGATCCTCTGTCACTAATCCATAGAATTTAGGTAGGGAAGAAGCTAGAATATTCTTGAGATTAGCGTTATCATGTTGATCAGATATGGGGAACTCAAACATTGGGTCCAAAGGTGGTGGTGGTGGATTATTTCCACCAGGAGGTGAGTTTCTTGCATTGGACTTGTGGGAGGAGTTACTATATGAAATTATTCTTCTGGGGGTCCAAAAAGGAACTGAAGACTGGCTTCTAGAAATTCAAATTCAGGGTGGTTCAAATTATCTGGGGTTTGATAAAGTTTAGCAAAAGGATTTATATCTGGGGAATTAATTTTTGCATGATTAGGATGACTGGGTAGGAATCTACCTAGAACATCTCTTCTTCGCCTATGCATGCAGATTCATGAAATTTTTTCGAACAATCAAGAATGTTATTAAAACAATTAACTGAAAAGACAATAACCATAATAGGTTCTTAGTTTGACACCATCCCCAGCAACGACGCCAAAAATATTCAACCCAACAATAAGAATAATAACTCTAGTTGAAGTCTCAACCTGAAGTTTGGACATTCACTTGGTAAAGCCACTATTTCTATATCTAGTGTTTATTTGATTCTCAACCCAAGGATGTAATAATTGAAATGGGTATGCACTATATATGCACTAAGTTCTTGCAACAGCTACTCTCCATTACTGCAGCAACTAACATTATGCGGAAAAGATAAGCAAGAATTGATACTACTAAAAGGCTACAGGAAAACTTTTGCATTAACATAAATTCATTCAAGAGATACTGGCTAAGTTCAATGTTGATAAACAGAAATTACTTTGTTTTGGTTTGGCTGCAGGAATAGTCAGTGGATCTGTTTCCAGTAGCTGCAGGAATAGTCAATGCAAGAATGTCTACTACAGCTAAGAAAAGAAAACTAATCTTAACAAATGTACAGGAACACTCACCAAGTGGGCCCCCTTGGGTGAGTGATTCCAGGCTCCCCAAAAACAATTCTAAGTGCTCAGAATAACATATTTTTATTCATCATTCTTTGGAAGTCATTACAAGATTCAACATGAAAAGAAACTCAAAAACACTTGTGAAAATCCTCTGCTCTGTTTTCTCTCTTTTTCTATCTAACCTTTGAGAAGAGATGAAGAGCTTATTTTAAAACAAATCATCTACTTTATACAACACTGATCACGCCAAAGAGAAGAGGTAGATAATTGAATGAGAAAGGAGATAGCTAGAGTTAAGCTACAGAAAATGCAGATCTAAACCGAACCACAGTCATAACATACTGTGGCGGTATTTACAACACCAATGTCCACTTGAGTTAGACACCAGTAGTATCACATGATTGCTTCTCCTATGCCATTCCTTACACTTTTCAGTATTTTCTTGTTTGATCTTTCGGTCATCTTCTAGAATATCTCTTCCTACAACTGGTGTGATAGGCGAGCTTCCACCATAACATCATTTATTCCCTACACTTCAAAAGAAATAACATACAAGAACATACATACGTATTTTATTTAATCAGGACATCTATTAATTTCACACATGAAATTTCCCTAAGCAATCTGCATGGCAACAGGAATGAATCACATGGCTGTAGGAATAAACTGGTAAAGACAAAACATGTTTTAATAGGTTCAAGCTAACATATGAAATACATATAGTAAACTTCTGATACATCAGTACTACTATGTAAATCAAAATATGAAAAAATCTCAAGAGTTCTAAGGATAAAAATATGCCAATGTCTCAACTCATCACTTATCATGTGCATCAAAAAGTCTTCAACAAAGCTCTAACAGTAAAACCCTTACCGGTAACCAAAAGACTTACTAGAACAAATGATAGCTCCCGAGTCATCAAATCCCGAACCAACTGATCATGATGCACATCTGAATAGCATGAATGACAGATCCAAACCAGTTCCTTAAACCAAAGCATACCAGATCCTACCGGATCAATATCATAAACAACCACTCTACCAGAACCAATCAGAAACCAGTAAACAACCAAAACAACTAGTGTTGCCATTAATGACAAAACATCAATGCAACACATAATCAATTGCAAATTGCCAACACTGCCTATCCTTAAATCCTTCAAAGAGTGCCATATCTCCCATATCTATAGGGAGGGAAATATGTTAGCCAATTATTTCACAAATCTAGGAGTTTCTAACTCTATAAAGAAAATATGAGATTCTCACGATCCCCTCCCCCTCAAAGTTAAAGTCATAATAAACCATGAGATACAAAATTGTGAATGTGGCAAAGGCATTAATTATTAAGATTAAGAGTTGTCATGTTAAGCTAAGCTCCACACGGATACTAGGTAATATTTTGGGCCCCTTTCTTCTCTTTTTGCAGTGGGGTATGCTCTATTCCACTTTGCTTTTACTCTATTCTTCTATTTTCTCTATCATGGGTGGTGATGGAAGTCGAATTGAGTTGCTTTCATGCAAAGGGACTAAGAGAAATGAACGAGTTTGGAAGATTTTTGTGGTTGGTGGGGTTACCTCATATTTAGAGAAGCTCCATGGCTATGACCCACAAGTTACCAAGACTTTTGTCAAGGGTTAAAAGAATCATGTTGTTTTAGTCTATGCCACAAAATTGCAGATTTTAAAGGACTTAATTGGCCAATTTTTTTGGGCTATCTACTAATGGTATAAATATTTTTAGAGATACAAAGGCATCAAAGGTAGTCGTAAACAAATTATTCAAGAAGAAGAAAAGAGAAAAATTGGTTAAGCTCGCCTTTGGGGGTTATGACAAGAGCTCCATTAAACCTATCTTGGTTTCCATTATAGAAGTTATTATGAGGTAGTTTATGCTTGATGGTAGATTCACCTCTCTATTTGGGTATCATTTTATTTTGCTCAATCATTTTCATCATAAGCAAGTTGTTTCTTATCTATTTTATCTACTTTCTTCTCTTGAGTTTGGTATAAGAGATAATAGGAAGAAGATGCCTATTTTGCATGAAGGTTTCATTGTATTAATTATGGAGTATGGAAAATCTCTTTCCATCTTGGCTAAGCCAAAACATAACACTAAAACCTATAAAACCTACCACCCTTATTGTGTGCATTACTCAAATACGAGTACTAACATTGAACACAAATCTATGGAGGAGGAAGAATGCATAGTAGAGGAGAGTGATGAAGATTCTATGAAATTTTTTTAATAATCCCCCCTTGAGTACAATCCTAATACTAAGAAAAATTCTAAAAAGCGAGACAAGAACCAAATTTCTTGGTCTAGGGGTTCCTTTATTGGGGACAAAGAGTGCATTCTTCAGTGGATAAGAAGAAAAAGATTGAACTTCATAAGGGGAAAGGTAAGGACATTATGGCGGGGAAGAAGCAAGATAAGGGGAAAGGCAAGGATGACCCGGCGAGGAAGATACAAGCTACCCAAAAAAGGCATACAAACATTGTTGAAGGAGTGTAATAAGTCTAAAGTTAAAGAGAAAGTAGGGGATAATGGCAAAGATCAAAACATTGATTTGTCTCACAAGGAAAAAATCCCTTCTCAACATGACCTTTATGACAATTTCAATTACCTTAACACCAATAGGGAGGATGTCTACAATGTGCTAGGTCTAGATAAGGAGGGTGTGGTGGGTAATTCAAATTGTCCAAATGCTTTTTCCTTGAAATCAATCAAATTAATGTTAATTTTTGGTCTCTTTAGAACAAAATGGAGGCTATTGAGGGTAGTGAGGATCCTTCCAAAAAACATGGCTAATAATAAAAAAGATGCTTTCTATATTAGAGGATGTGGCTAGAGACGTTAGTTTGATGAAGAATGAGCATGAGGACTGCATTAAAATGCTAGAAGATATCATTCAAAAAGTACACCAAAAGTTGGAGAACGTTGTGAAAGTGAGCTAGACTATTATAGAAAATAGTATGGATAGGCTTCACATTCTCAATGAGAAGGTCATGAACATTAGTGTTGATGATGATGGTATGTTAGTGATTAAAGGTAAGCAGGGTTCTTCTTCGGTGAAGCAGGGACCAAGTGCCCACACTCATAGCCACTCCAAGAAGCATTTGGATGAATAGAAAAAAGATATTCAAGAGGTGGTCATATTGCATGATTTCCTTATGCAACAAGGCATTGAAGCAACTAAGACCCTTAACAATTTGTAGTAGATTTTTTTGTTTTATTTTGTGGTGGTTCATTAATAGGTTGGTTGTGTTGGCAATTGACACTCATCCGATGGATTATAGTGCATGGATAATGGATTAGGGTTGTCATTGATGGAAACTCTCCTTGGAAATCCTATCCAGTAGTCATGGTTTTTGGTAACCAGTAGAGAAAGTGGTCCGGTAATCTATCACCAGTATGTCAAGATAAGCAGAGCACTTTTGGTCCAGAATCTTTGCAGTGATTGTGGTGGTCAGATTTGTGCATGGGATGATAGGGTCAACATGTAGAAATCATTTTTACATTATTGGGTTGATCTGCATATATTTTAGTGATTTGGTCTAAGCTGACACCCAGTTACACATTACATTGCATATTATGCTTGGCCGACTTGATGAATGTCTTATTTTGTGATTGTGAATATATATGACCGATGTAGAAGATCTTTTTGGGTGATGATACGAGTGAGTGGTAATCAAGAAACCTATTTGGTGCAGTTTCATGTGCACATTCTTCATCTGGTAACTGACTGAGAAGCAGAACATAGCAGAGTTGCAGAGTTGTTACAGTCAGACAAACTTAACCGGAACTCATCCAAGCATTTTTTGATGTTATTTTGGAGTTCAATCATTGTAGTTATCATTATAAATGATCTATAAGTTAGTGAGACTTCTATATTATAATTGAACCTTTGGTTCTAGGAAGTGTGCTTGAATGCAAGTTCATTCCCCTTATGTAATATTTATGTACACTCCTAATCACAGTATATGAATATTGTGGGTTCCAATCCCATTGTGGTTTTTCCCTTTCTGGGTTTCCACGTAAAAATAATGATGTTATGATTTTGTGATTGATTATCTTGTGTTTCTTCATTTTACTTTCTTGCATTTGCTTCCAATGATCTGTGAATAAGTTTGAAAGTTTATTTACCGGTAGAACATTGATTCACCCCCCCTCTCAGTGTTACTTGATTTCAACAATTGGCATCAGAGCCTAGTTCCTCAAAGGAAGCCTAATTGCTTAAGGAAGGTCTTGGAGATTGAATCAATGGATTCCCATTTGAAGAGATAACTTTGTGTGGCACTTGAGGATCTTGATGCAGAAAAAAATGAAATAAGTTCCTTAAAGAGAAACTTGAATGCAATTCAAGACTTCATTAATGATTTGAAAGATCAAGTAAAAACTTCAAGAGACAAGAGGAAAGAGCTGATGGATAAGGTGAAGGAGAAAGAAAAACAAAACATGGAAAATAAGAGCAAAGCTGATTAATGTGATAAGCTTGCTAGAGAGAATGATGTATTGAAGAATGGGATGCAATCCATTGTGATGAAGCTGACTAAGGAGATTGAAGGCCAAAAGAAGAATGAAGAAAGTTTGACTCAGCCATTGAAAGACAGATCAAATGAATGCTTCAGGCTCAGGTATGAGAATGATCAGTTGAAGCTTGAGTTGACACAATCAAGGAATAATAGTCAAGAACTTGAAAGACATATTGTTGCAAAGACAAATTCAATACAGCTCAACAAGACTTGATGAGACGTTGTAAAGTCAGAGACATGGAAAAGACATTCCAGGACTCGGATTTGAGAAAGGAGAATCCTTTAGATCTGGACAAAGCAATGCAAAGCCTAATCATAAGAACAACAAGAATCCTCTAGTAAGACAGCCTAATTCTTATAAATTCAATGGTAGATGTTTTACTTGCAATAAATTTGGTCATATGGAAAATCAATGCAGAAGTAGGATGAATAATGGAATGAAAAATATGAACAATGGTCCTACCTTTACTGATCAATGTTTCATATGCAATAATTTTGGTAACAAGTCAAACATGTGTAGAGAAGTAATGAACAATTTTCAGAACAAGAGATGTTATGCTTGTGGGATGTTTGGACATATCTCTAACCAAAGAAGGATGACACCAAATCAGATGAATTTTAGACCTATGACAACAAAACCGGTCACATTGCAAAATTCTACAGAAGTAAGAATAATGATCTGGTAAACAAAGACAAATCAGATGAGAAAAGAAAAGCTAAGGTAGAAGAGATTAGGAACAAGCATTAGAAGATTTGGGTCAGAAAAGATGAATCCAAGGCACATAGTGAATCTGCACTTGAATCCGGTGCAAGATCTTAATCTGGTAACTAAGGAATTTGGCCTTAGGGGGTAGCATCTTCATGCACAATCTTGCAAAACCCCCTGAAGAGATATATGATAGATCAAGATTGATTGCAAATGCTTGGAGATGTTTATCTGAAATTCTTCATACCAATCTTGGAATCCGGTGGAATGGATTATGTTCAATAGGACATCTAGTTGAACTTTATAGTTGCATTTATTTCAACTTAAGGTTAGGGTTTGCAAAGTTAAAAAAGGGAAAAATATGAGTCATTTCTCACATTGTGGGCGAAGAGTTTAAGCTACAGAGAAAGGTGAACCAGTTTTCCAAGTGATCAGAAGGCTTGAGGTGATTTGACAAGGAGTTCTTGTGTATCCGATAGAAGAAAAAGGTATTTACCAAACCATGTTTATCCTTTGAACCCTAAATTTCTTGAAATGGCATCTTCTTCTATTAATACACTTTTTGTAGTAGAAGTTTCTGAGCGAGCAAGGCCATAATTCAAAAGACATCCATTTAAGTCCGTTGAGGATGATCCTAATGGTGCTTTTTCATCCATGCCATATGTAGTTTTGCACATTGATGATGTTAGGGCATACATTCACTGCTCAATTGAGGAAACAAAAAATAAAGAGATCTTAACCTTGTATATTGAGCATATAATGGATGAAGTTGGAAACCCCAAACCAGGATATGCACAGTTACAGAGGAAGGGTTTCATGCAATTTGTTCATTTTCTGACATTTGATGAAGATGAATGGGTAAGATACATTTTGAGCCGTGTCTACGATGAATTCATATGGTTGGACAGACTCTACAAGATAACCAAGCAGACCATTCATGCAGTCATATGTCTATATCAAACCAGTGGAAAACCAAATTTGAGGAAGGTAACAAATCCAATCGTCACAAAGCTAACCGGTGCTCAATTTGATAGCAAGTCAATAACGATTGATGATATCTTAGAGCATGATGTCAGATTCGCATCAATGATTATTGGGTACAAAGTTTATCAGTCTAGCAGATTGAATTCAGTCTCTGGTACTGCATTATATGCAGCCTATCAGATGGTAAAAGAGGATATGCAATATGATTTGTGCATGGTTCTTCTTGAAGATCCCTTGATCAACTTGAAGAAAATAAAAACTGACAAGAAGACTATTTTCAAATTCAGTTCATTGATTGTTTGTCTTGCATTGTACATCATGAATGAGATCCTTGGGACAGGAAGGGTCCAATGGGCATATGACTTATCGGTAGCTACTTAGATCAAACAAGGTTTGTAGAGATTGGGAAATAAAGAGAATCAAACAACTACCCTGTGGAGTTTCTTCAAAACCTTCCAAGGTAGAATGAAGGATAGGGAAAGGATCCCTAAGGAAGTAGTGGATAATTATGCAGATACCATCTGCTTCATGGTTGACAAGGACTAGTGTCATATGGAGGTTCTAGAGCTGAGAACAATATGGATAATGCCAATGGGATATGAGGTTGATGCTCAAACTCTTGAAAGTTATCCTCAACATCTTTTGAGCAAACCGGTTGATCCTCAAGAACCAAAATTTAGCGCATTCAAAGAGAAAGATATGGAACTGCATAAGAAGTTCACTCAGCTTGAAAGGAAAAGAAAACTAACAAAAATGGTCGAGGATGTGGAAGAACGGGTGGGCTTTACCAGAGAAGCTATCAAGAAAGCTAAGGAGAAGAAGGCTCAAATGGAAGTAGAGATGGAATCAAAGAAGCCTGAGACTGAACCGATTCCCTCCAAAGCAAAGCCTAAGGAGACTAAGTCTTCTCCCACTCTAGTGAAGTCATCAATAGCTCAAATCTCATCAGAAAAAGGAGTGTTGAAGTAGAAGCAGAAGCCAAAAAGAACCTATGTTGTTGTATCTCCTATTGCATCTGAGATAGAGTTAGCTAAGGAAGTCGAGAAAGTAAAGAAGAAAGGAGAATTTGTCAAAGTGGCTAGGAAACCACAATGTGATGGTGCCCAACAAACCAAGAAGACAAAATTTGAATCCTCTCTAATCGACGGGCCTAAAAGAGGAAGAAGGCTAAGGACAAAGTTTGATAAGGATCTTGAATCCAACAAGGTGGAAGGTAAATATACCTTTATTCCCCCATTAACTTCAAAGAATTGACTGATGAAATAGTTAATGATGGTAATCTCAAGAATATTAGTGCATACTATGATTATCTTGATAAGAATGATTAGAGGGAAATTGAGGAAGGTGTTGTGCTGCATTTGCATAACTTTAGCAAATCATTAATTGAGTTAGAATGTAGCATTCCAAAACATTTATATAACATTCTTGATGCTAGAAGGTTGATTGCAAGCTGATTAGATAAGGAAATGAAATAGCATGAATTGATCAATATCAATGCTTGCATTTCTCAAGAAGAAGTTTATAGGCTCTTGGAGCTAGCCAATAAGAAAGAATTGCGAAGCAAAATAGAGTAAGCAGGCTTATGGTTGGTAGGGTTGAGGAAGTAAGAAAAGAAACTGAAGAAATATGGAAAAAGTTTCTAAAGAACAATCAATTTCCAATCAATGATGATGAATCTCAAAAGGAAGATACTTCTCATCTGGAAGCCCAGGCCCATATAACCCTTGATGTAGAAGATAGTAAAAATCCATCAGTTGACCACCCAAAGATGGTGAAAGGGAAAATTGAAGAGGCCAAAGAGACACCTAAAGATGATATTACACTAAGTGGTGACACCGGTGCACAAGTTAAAGAAAAGGATGCAGGAAAAGGAGAATTAGAGAAGGACAAAGCATTGGATAAGGAAGAAGATATCAATAAGGGAAAGTGGAAAATTGACAATGTCCTACTAATCATGGAAATTGACACTCTAAAGGACAAAGGGAAAATAATTCTCCCACAGATCTCCATTAATTTTGATAGACCTCTTGACATTGGACAGATGTCTCTAGTTGAAAGGCTAATGGTTGGTGCAGTAGTCCAAGATCAAGCTAGTCAGGACTTGGTTAAATCAGAGAATGAGGACAAGAAGTTGATTGTAATGTATATAGGTATTTTACAAAAGGTGGTACCAAAACTACAATTAGACCCAAAATCCAACCCCTTCGGCAAGCTACTACAATTAATCAACCATATCAGTACCAATTTTGAATCATTGGAAAAGGCAACCACCAAGAAAGTATTGGACAAATTCAAGGAGTTGTGTATGCAGACATTCTTCAAGATGATTGAAGATGACACAGTTAGATTGAACAAAGGATTGCAAACTATCTCTGAGGCATTGAGTGAAGGAGGAAAGATATACAAGTCATGCCTTATGTAGACACCTAAAAATGTCTCATCGATCTTACACTAATTATTCATCTATTTAATTAAGTAATTCTTTAATTATTTAATTAAACTAACCTATTCTTCTAATCAATTCAAATCATTATTAATTTTCCAAACTTCTACATAATTCTAATTAATTAACCCTATCTCAATTATTAATTAAATGTCAATTATTTAATTAATTGTGACATTTTCCTTAGTTAAATAATCTTTATTATTTAATTAATTCAATTTCCTAAGTTTGAATAATTTCATTTAAATTATTTAAATTAATTAATTAAATTCCTCCAAATCCCCAAATTATAATTCCAATTAATTCCATCTAATTTCATTTCATTTCTCCCAAATTCGAATTTCACCCAGTTTCATCTAATTTCATTTCCTCCAAATTCACATTTCACCATATCTGAATTTCAATTAATTTCATGTGCTTTTCAGCATTCGAATGACCAAATTCAAATCCAAATTGAAAATGAGAATCAAATTCAATTTAAAAATCCTACAACGCATGCTAAAATCAGAACTAATTGATCAAATCAGTTAACTCAATTAACTCATCAATCATCCTTTTTAACTCTCAATCACCTTTTTTTGACTAATCCATCTAATCAGTCGTCTCCTTAATCAATCTAGTCAACTAGCTAGTCAATTCAGTCTACTGATCAATCAATTGAGTTTACTAGTCAATCTATTTAGTTCACTCTCCAATCTATTGAGCTAACAAATTAATCAACTATGTTAACTACCAATCAATCTAAATCGGTTATCTATCAATCAACACTTGAGTTCTATTTCTCACCCCCTTTGTGTTGAAAATCTATAAATTCAACCTCATTTTCTCAATTCAAGCTAGAGTCATAGTCTTCAAAATTGTTGTCCATCTTATGCAGGAAATCAAGTGCAATACCTAAGAGCCACCTACACCAACAGCAATGGAGAAGAGAAATGGAAGCCTTGCTATGTCAATTGAGGGAGTTTTAGATAGATCTTTCTTTCATTTCAATTGATTTTGCATTATTCCATTGTAATTTAGGAGTAATATTAATTAGATTAGAGTTGTGATTCACTCTTTGATATCTGATTATGCTATTTACACTTATTTTACCCCTAAATATATTTGGTGAACCCGACGTGAAAACATGCTAACTTCAATTCTTTGTTTAAATTGATTTTGCAGGTTCGTACTCAAAAGGAGATCTTGATACCACAATTGCTTAAGCAAAAATTTGCATTTGACAATATTACACTGCAATTGATAGCATCTTACACCACAATTGCAAAAACAGTTCGCAATTGCCTTAGGAATGTGCAAAATTAATTTGTCTCATGTTGTTTTGTCATTATCTAGTCTTGCGCACCTAACCCAGAAATTTTATTAAATTCTGGAAATTTCAATTTTTGCATATAAAATATATCTAATTCAATGGCAGGAAAGGTGAGATTCTGAATTTCAGGTGCAAGGCAAAATAGCATAGGAGACAACAAAGGACGTATCAAAATCTCTTAAAGGCAGAAAGGGAGCTTCGTGAAATCAAAGAAAAATAGGAGATTGCTCAATATCACAGAAATGTCCATCGTTTCTTAGCCAAGTACAAATTTTACGATGACATTGATGTGATGCCTTGAGTGGTGTGGGATAATATCATTGCAAAATAATCCTTCTATCTTCTATCTTTTTCTGATGTTTCTTAAAATTCAAAGCATTTTTTTTTATTTTTTTTACTGATGAGCAATCGATCAGTCATCACATTGCAATTGCTTAAATAGTAATTCGCAATTGATAGAATATCAATTCGCAGTTTCTCAGTAGGTAAGTTGCAATTGTTAGATTAGATTTTTTTTCATTATGTTTTAGTTTAGTTCTGTTTTTTATCAGAATTTCTTTCTGTCTGTAAAAAGATAGAGCTCTGTAATTGGAAAATTAGGCTAGATAGCCCACCATGTGCTTACTAACATCATTTTCTGCAGGGGTAGCTTAGAAACACTTCAGTTTGGTGCTAATAAAATAAACCACAAACAAACTTGTCTTCTTTTTCACAATTGCGATGAAAGTTAAAATTGAACCCCATGCTTTTTTGGAGAAACATCTCCAAATAGATTACAAATTCATTGTGATAAAAGGTTAAAAAGAACCCTTTTTTTTGTGTCTTCAAAGGGATGGGTATTATGCTCCCCCCTTCAATGGGTGATCAAAAAGCAAGACTCTCTTCTTTCATGCTTTCATTTATTTCTTGCAATTAAATCCCTTATAAGGCCTCCCCTCCCGAGTTTCCCTTAGGGCACCATTAAGGTCGGTGAGAGGGGAACGACCTAAGTGGCAATGGCTAAAGCCAAGTAATCCAAGCCACTATAAATAAATGCATATGTGATGAAAATCATATGCGATGAGTGTTACATGTTGTCACAATGATGTAATGCCTCCCTCAATGCCTATACGGTATGTTAAAATCTGTAGAGTGTAACCTCTACAGACTGGGAGACCTCCCTCAACGGAGTGTAAAACGCTATTGATTGTGACCACTCGAACGAAACTTTGTCTAAACACCATAGAAATTAGAAGCCCAGTTGAGTCAGTAACCAGACACTTGTTTTATCACAGTGAAAGGGTGGGCAAGAATCCACCCCCAAGACACTCACCATATATCTCCCAAGATAATGGGCCAATTGAGGAGAAATCTTCATTGGTCTAATTTCTGGAAAAAGGCAAAAAAATGAGCGCACCCTAGGGTGTGACAGGGTTGTTTGAGCTAATGGAGTATCAAGATGTGGTTTGTGGTAATACTTGTGACCTTTTGACCTTAGGAGAGTCTGTTTGATGTGATATCGAATTGCCCTAAATATATCAAAAAACAAAATGAGATCTTAAGAAAGATCCCAGCGTTCAGGGGAATTTGAAAAAAATCCTTAAACAATTGTTATTTTCATGGTTTTATTCTTTTGGTGTGACTGTTATGTCCTTTGCTACAATTCATCAAATTCAAACATTATAGGAAACAAATCAAAACCTGAACAAAGTCAAGTTTCATTATCAACAAGATCAAAACCTCACAGCAAACAAGTTTGTCAAGATCAACAAGTCAATCAAACATTGCAACATTCTAGAAATGGAGAAAACATCTTACATGTTGTGATCCTAGGTCCAAACCAATCAAGAAAACATCATGGATTGGCATTATGCATTTCATAGGGAAGGTGAAGAATTCATCCCTTCTATTCCTATTCCATCACCATCCATAGAAATCTTAGCTCAACAAATCAATACTTTGGAACAACAACTGAGAGACATGACTAGACCTAGCAACCATAGGGGCTGGTTAGAAAATATGATGAAGGAGGTGATAACGATGAGGGAATCATTATTAGGCCAACCTTATTTTTCTTGTGACACCATTCAAACATGCCAACCTTCATTCTTCAACAAAATCATTCTTACCTCAGTTCAACCAACATTAGAGTCATGGCAACCTTCTTTCAACCATGTCTATCATACCAATCTTATCAACCCAACATTCAAAGTACCTCTTTCAACCAAAATAAAACCTTTTTCAACCAAACCCAAACCTTTTTCAACTAAAATCAAACCTCTTTCAACCCAAATCAAACCCCTTTCAACCAAAATCAAACCTCTTTCAACCAGAATCAAACCCCATTCAACCAAAGTCCAAATCAAAATTCACACCAACCCAACATTCAAACCTCTTTCAACTAAAATCAAACCCTTTCAACCAAAGTCCAAATCAAAATTCATTCAACCAAAATCAAACATCTTTCACCCAAAATCATACTCCTTTCAACCAAAATCAAATCCCTTTCAACCAAAGTCCAAATCAACCATATATATCCACCATTTCATCATTCCCTGAAGTCACACAAGACCAATCCATGCCATCTCTATCCAATAACACAATCTCCAAAGGGCTATCCATCGCACAAATACAATCTAATTCAATTCATGATTTAGAAGATCTCATTCAAAATCCTTCCTCATCATGCGAAAATGTTGGAACCTTCCAAAAATCTCCCATGCAAATTCCTCTGTGTGAGGAGGACAATCCAAAACCAAAAGAAATCAGTCATGAAATAAATCAAGATCAAGAACAAACCCTTTCATCCTACCCATTTTTTTATGAAGACTCCACCTATCAAGAATCTTATGATTATCCCCTCATTCTTTTCTATTCCACTCATAATAACACCCTTGTTTCTCAAGAGCAAGATATTCTTTCAAGTTCCATCCAACATCCACCTGCTAAGAAAGATCAAGACATCCCTTCCATCCTTCCTAATAATCTCTTTCCAAGTCAAGATCAACTTATCCCTTAACTTTCATGTCCTAAACAAGATCCCATTATTTATCCAGATCCCTATCAAGACCCCTCTTTCCCTTCATTTCCATGTCATAATCCTCCATTTCTCTCACAAGATTCCCTCTCAAATGAATCTACCATTTCTACTAGTCTTCCTCATGATCTCAATGTCTCTATACAACTTGTTCATAAACCCCTTACTAATGGAATCACCAATCCAGATCATACTACACAAGACAACTTGTCAACAATTGTATATGTGCCATCATCAAATGCCAATGTGGTGACAAAAACAAGCATAACACCAACTAATGTGATCAACACCTGGTTGGCTTCTACATAATCTTCAAGTGCATCAATAAAAATAGGCATAACACCTGCTCATGTCACAACTTCGAAACCAAAATCTATTTGCCTCATACACCCACACTTGAAAGACTAGGGGCAAGAAGGTCTACCATAGATGGATTGGTTTGAAAATAAGGAGGCTATAGAAGACACTATACATGAAAGACTCCTAGCTGACTATCCTATTGAAAAAGATAGGTTCATCCAACTCTTCAAACAAAGACCAACAAATTATCTTCACAAAGTTCATACCAACTCAATAACAACATGCACCTAAAAAGATATTACATCTAAGGGTGGGTTCATTTCAATTTTAAGTACTGCATTTGCATATTTCTTTATTGCATTGCATATCTTCATTTCAGAGTACATCATAGTTGCTTGCATATCACCATTGCACAACATATAGTTGCATATCATTATTGCTTTCTCATATAGTAGCATCGATAAATCAAGGAGATTGTCTGAGTCATTCACCTGTTTGCACCGAAAAGAATGAAGGTTGTCTCATTTCCTAGATACTTGTTCATGAAGTCTTTAGGAGGCCTTTAGTTATTCATCTTCAAAGTCACCTTGTGATTAAGATTTATCCTTGGTTGGGTAGAGGTTTCACTATCAAGTCTTGTTACCCAAAATCTATCAATTGCTATATCTCACACATTAATCAAAAGCTCTAAGTCATTACAAATACCTAGTTGGTCATGTGGCTAGTGAAAAATCCAATATTCCACTTCAACGTCACTGTAATTGTCATACCCAAGTAGGTTTCATTACTTGCAAGTCAAGGCAAGAAAAGAAAAGAGATAAAAAAATACTATGCCAATATCCATCTCAAGGCAAAATACAAAAACAAATGACATATTCCAAAAATATCACGCATACAAGTGCGACAATAAAAAGCTTGACTATGGAAACATGCAAGTAACTCCATCAAGGCTATGGACACCTACTAGAAATGGAGCAATATTTAAGAGATTACAGTGCATAACCTTGTCGGATCCCTAAAAGCTTGCTAGCAGCGAGGCTCTATCCAAGATGCTTTTGAAGTCAGAATAACTCACGTAGCTAGCCACATAGGATTCCAAGGGTCTTCGATGGTTATAAGAGTCAGAATGAATCCAATGTACACACATGGGCAAACGAAGATCAAAGTTTCAAGAATTGATGGAGAAGTTTTATGCGCCTCCATTCATAGATCTTGGTTACATAGTGTGTTAGGTTGGATGGTCTAAGATTTTTTGAGAATGGATTGAACTCCTATCTCTGAAACGTTTCACACCTTCAATTCAATCAATACATGTAAAAATGAAGGAAACACACAATCATCCTTGTTCAAATAGGAACTGCATCTTCATCTTGCATACTACATTAGTACCTCATGTCAAAATTCATTGTCTCCACATACATGTTGCATATCATCATATAGGGTTGCATACTTGGGGGCATAATTGAAAAAATTCTAAAAATCAGAAAAAGTCCTTTAAAAAATCTTTAAAAAAAAAAAAGTCCTAAAAAAACCATAAACATTCAGATAAAGTCCTAAAAATCAGAAAAAGTACAAAAACATTGTGAAAATGCCAAAAACCCTAAACATCGAAAATCTCTTCAAAAAAAAACTAAAAACTGAAAAACATCAAAAAATTGCAATAAATCGTCTTGCAAGAATCCAACACCCTAGCAGATATCTAGCAAACACTTTGCACGAAGTTAAACAAAGGATATAACTATCTTGTTAAAACGTCTGCAATCAAGTTGATCAATTGTCTAATCTATCGAATCACTATCAAACTATCAATGTGATCAACATCTTGTCTTGGAAAAAATTGGTACACTCGAAACCAAATAGGTCAGTCTTAAATGGGGTCCAAAACTTCTGAAACCAGACATTATCAAAATCACATCAAACATATCAAAGCAAAGGCATAGTCAGTCCAACTGCTGAGTTTGTCTATTTTGGTTGACTCTTTTTATCAAATTGATGAAGATCATTGCTTTTAGCTACTCAAGGATGTCCAAAAAGTGACTAGAGGAGTCATGATGGGCATGATCCTTTTCTTTGTTTTTTGTTTTTCATTTGAATCAATGAAGTTCTGGAGTAGTTGCTCTAGTGGGTGTCTGTGATAGGAGCATTCTGCTTGTGAATGTCACACATACCTAGACCCTAGCATAGTTCCCAGAATGGAGGGTTCATTCCTTGTCTGCTACGTGTTTGTTTCTTTGCAATGAGATATCTGTACATCTTGGTTCCTCATACCCTGGTGTAATAAGCTCCATTGTTAAATAATAAGGCTCAATGATAATAATGTATTGCACTACGAATAAAGAAATGAAGACTTTATCATCAAAATTCTATCAATCAAATCATTCCTATCATATCTGTTTCTGGAATAAATAAAGGTAGATTCAATTGATTTATCATTTCATATCATTCTATGTCTAACAACTAACAATTCTTCAAAATTCATGATTTTCAACACCTATTTTGACACAACAAAAAAATAAACATCATCACATTGCATTTTCATATAAATCACTTCATAATATTAGTCCATTATAATAAGAATTTCATCAACCATTATACATTGCAAAATAAAGGTACATCACATCACTGCATGATATCACATTCACATTGCAATCATCATCACATAAGCATAAAAAATGGAAAAGAAACATTAGACCATGAAGTTCATCAAGAATGCATAACATATATCTAATAAAAATGTGTCAAAATACATTGTATCTATGATACAACATCAATAATAAAACTCTCAACCTATGTTGCCTCTATCAGTAGGTACATCTCGCCTAACTCCAGTCTATCCCGACGACTCCCCAAGTGGACCTATCACTCCTCCACTGCTAGTCTGTCGAGAGGTAGACCGACTCGATCTTCTTCCCATTGATGAGGAGGCAATAGACTAAAAGGATAACCTTGAACCACCCAGCCACTAAGGCTCACAAACTCAACCAAAATCCCTGATTCCAAAGATCCTTACACAACACCAAGTCAATAAATGGTTCAATGACACTAAACAATACCTTGGAAGACCCAAAGGCTCCTCTATGTCCACTTACAAACAACTAACACTCTCAAGTTCTTGTGTGACTACACACACCCTTGCATACATGAGTGGGCTACTACTAGGCTTTAAGCTTTGAATGGCCCACTTGACCAATTCAATGCAATGACCCTTGGAGGGGTGTTCTCACAACACCTTAACATAAATAAAATAGGATTTCATGGTTTAGACCCACTGAAACATCAATTGTGTCTCACTTGCCCACAAATAGAACTGGTTGCAATTAGGTCTCCATTTGAAGGAATCGGGTGATAAATTTTGACACCCTAAGGTTCTAGGCAAACAAATTATATTTTCAGATACCCTTTTGGGATTTATCAACAATATCTCAGTTTTCGGTACCTGACCAACTTGCAGATATTCCAACCAATACTGCACTTAACAGACCGAATAGGGCTATTAGACCTATTTGACTGAACGCCTTATGGTTTGGTTCTCCTAATGGGTGATCATCACTGACCATGAAATGTCATATAAACCTCCAAAGTACTCTTCTACCATATTCAAACCCCTTTCCAGTTCTCTATCACTCAATTCTCACGTACTACACTCATCAAATGGATCTATCACATAGAGATGCCAGACCTAGGATTAGTTCTCCATCCTCTTCGCCATGTTGTATCCTCTTAATGGATTTTGGACCTAACATATGATATAGTGGCCTATCATCTCCTATAATGATAGAGTGTTTAGTTAAGGATCAATAGGCCAAAACCCATTATTACAATCAAACCCTAGGGGTTTAAGGGTTTTGTGCTACCCGGTAGAGATTAGCTTGTAGAATGGGGCAGCGATCACTACAAGATTTCACACTGAATGCAAAACAAAGGTAAAACAATCTAGTTACAGGATCTATGCCATGAGCATTCT
Organism: Cryptomeria japonica; assembly: GCF_030272615.1. Lineage (NCBI taxonomy): Eukaryota > Viridiplantae > Streptophyta > Pinopsida > Cupressales > Cupressaceae > Cryptomeria > Cryptomeria japonica. The sequence goes on from NC_081408.1 coordinate 464,773,206, forward strand.
TGCCAATCCACCTACAATATGCAATCAACAGAAATTAGACGGTTTTCAGAGTCTCCAACAGTTCTTGATGCTTCAATTTAATTTCCTTCCCAAATCAACCAACTTACATCTTTCAGTGTTTGGGGTCCTTAAAGGTGTCACCCCAAATGAGCACAACCTCCTCCAACAATTTTTCAAACTGGCTGACCATTGGAGAATCACGACTTACAAAAAGTGCAAATTGTCATGACAACAAATTGACAATATGACAACTTTTGCATAATTCAACCAACTTAGACTCCTGACTATCATAGTCCCCCAAAATGATTACATTTGATTCTAAAACATAAAAAATAACTCAAATAGACTTGTGGTCACTTGATCCCTCAATTTAGACCATTGTGACCCTTATTGACTCAATTTGCTCTACAAGACCCTAGATGACAATTTGACCCAAACATGGACAAACTTGTCACACTCTTAGGACATTGAATTACAAAAATGACCCATAGGGTCTTATTAAATTCATCTTAGACTGATGGAAAATCATCTTGTTCTTGGTTCATTTATTCATAGGTAGGGGCTCCTGCACCATACTGCTTGGGTGAAATTTGTCTCACGTCCTCTTAGAGACCAACTGCTGCAAATCACCACCTTGCTTTTTGATATCTTCTTCCAGCATCCATGTAGCTTCTAAGTCAGGAAGGCCCTGACATTTAACTAAGTTCTCAAAATAGGTCTTGTAACTTGTTTTCTTGGCTTCCCTGCTATCCAAAATTCACTCCATCTTAGGCGGCTCCTTAGGTGGTAAGTGTTTTATCCATTCCTCACTTTCTTGAACAGATTCGCCTACACTTTCTCTAGCAGTAGGACTCTTATACAATGTTAGATCAGAAACATTAAATATAGGTGAAATATCAATATCATCAGGGAGTTCAATTCTGTAAGCATTAGGACCATATTTATCCAAAATTTTACAAGGTCCAATCCTTCTCATCATCAACTTGATATGGCTTCTCTTGGGCAACCTGTCCTTGCTAAGATGAACCAAGACCATATCACCCACTTGGTATTGCACATCTCTCCTTCTCTGATCCATTCTTGCTTTAACCTTTTGATTGTTCTATTGTAAGGTATCTCTGACTTGTTGGTGCACCTCTTTCATAGCCTCTACAAATTCATCAGCATGTCCGCTCCTCTTGTCCAACCCCTGGACATCTCTTAATTCAAATACTCCTCTTGGATGACTACCATACACAATATCAAAAGGACTCAGACTTGTACTTATGTTTGTTGAATCATTATAGGCATACTCTGCCTAAGGTATCACCACATCCCAACTACTTTTGTTCTCCTTTTTCAAGCATCTAAGAATATTTCCCAATGACCTATTCATAACCTCAATTTGGCCATCGGTTTGAGGGTGATCGACTGTCTATGTGGTATCTCCACAAACTTTCTGATATCAGTCTACATCTTTGGCCAAAAGTAAAATCTCCTAACTAAGTCCAAAGTCTTATTTAGCCCAAAGTGACCTCCTAAACCACCACTATGTTTCTCCTTTACTACATTATCCCTTATTGAACACCTAGGGTTACATAACTAACACCTCGTGAACAAAAGACCATCCTGTAAGGTGTATTCACAAAACTCTCCATGAAAAGCATTTGCAAAATCACTGTATACCTTATATACCTCCTTGAAATCTTGGTCCTCTTCATACAATCCTTTGAGTGCTTCAACACCCATACTCTGCGACTGCACTTCTTGCACTATCAACACCCTCCTACTTAGAGCATCTACAACCTTATTGGCTATCCCTTTCTTGTGCTTGATGATGAAGGTGTATGCTTGAAGACTTTCAACCCATTTCATATGCATATGACTCAGCTTTTCCTATCCATTCAAAAAACTAAGAGCATGATTGTCAGTGTACACAATAAATTCCTTAGGAAGCAAGTAATGCCTCCACTTTTTCAGAGCTTGTACCATGGCGTACAACTCTAACTCATATGAGGAATACTTCCTCTTGGCTTCATTTAGTTTTTCACTGAAAAAGGCCACTGGTCTCCCCTCTTGGCTTAATACTACTCCTATTTCCAACCCAATTGCATCACATTCAATGGTGAAGACCTTACTGAAATCAAGCAATACTAGGACTGGGTACTTGGCAACTTTCTGTTTTAAACACTCAAAACTCTTATCTGCTTCTTTGGTCCACAGAAACATCACCTTACCACCACCCTTGATGGTTTCCAATATAGGTGCACAAATATCACTATAATTCCTAATGAATTTCCTATAAAATGTTGCCAAACCATGAAAACTTCTTACCTCTCCTGATGTCTTAGGTGTAGGCTAGTTCAAAATAGCCTCTACCTTGGAAGAATCCATCTTCAAGTCACCCTTAGAGATGACAAATCCTAAGTACACCAGCTCCTGCTTCATGAAGTCACACTTTTCTAAATTTATCATCAACTTCTGCTCCTACATCCGCTTCAAGACTATCTCCAAGAGTTTCAAGTGCTCCTCCTTGCTCTTACTAAACACCAATATGTCAAGAAGGTAGACTACCACAAACTTCCCTATAAACTCCTACAACACTTCATTCATTAGTCTCATAAAGGTGCTAGGGGCATTTGAAAGACCAAAAGGCATCAGAAGCAACTCATACAACCTTTATTGGTTTTAAATGCAGTCTTCCATTCATCCCCCTCTCTTATCCTTATCTGATGGTACCCACTCTTGAGGTCAATCTTGGAGAAATAGGTAGCTCCCCCTAAATAATCCATTAGATCCTCTATCCTAGGAATAGGAAACCTATATCTGATGGTTATCCTATTGATTGCCCTAGAATCAGTACAAAGACTCCATTTCCCATCCTTCTTTGGGGCTAAAACAATAGGTACTGCACATGGGCTAAGGCTCTTTCTTACCAACCCTTTATCTAGGAGCTCTTGAATTTGCCTAGCTATCTCTTCATTCTGTTGTGGGGTCATTTTATATGCTGCCTTGTTAGGAAGTACTACTCCTGGTATGAGGTCAATTTGATGACTAATATCTTTGATAGGTGGCAAGGAGTCTGATATGTCTTCTGCAACCACTCCTTTGTACCTCTCTAGTAGTTCCTTGACCTCCTTAGGTCCTACCTCACTCATACCCTTCTTCCTTTCTTCCTTGGGCTTCACAATCAAAGCAAAGCCTACCCCACCTTTCTCCTTTAGTGTATTTAGGAACTCATTTTCTCCCACCATCATCACACTAGACCCTACATGTTGTGGATCCCCTTCTACCACTAATTGTATCCTAAAGGTCACACCATCCTTTTGGAGAGAGTAAGCATTCTTTTCTCCATCATGATGAGCCTTTATGTCAAACTGCCATGGTTTGCCAAGCAAAAGATGGCAAGCATCCATTGGAAGGATGTCACACAAAATTTTATCCTCATACCCCCTAATACTGAACTCTACCCATGCTTGTTCATTGATGAGTATGTGTTGCCCCTTGTTCAACCAACTGACCCTATATGAACAATTATGGGGTATCCTTTCCAAGTTCAACTTGTTTACTACTTCCAAAGATACAATTTTATCAGTAGACCCTGAATCTATGACAACTTTATAAACCTTACCTTCAATCTTGCAGTTTACTATAAATAAAGCCTTTCTTTGGGGTGGCTCAATCTTCACTAGTTCCTTGAGCAACATCCTTTTGATCATCAGGTTCTCTCCCATCTCTGATGTCAAATTCACTTCAAGAGATGCCATGCTCCTTAAATCTTCTTGAGTCAAAGTGGTTCTCCTCTCACCACCATGAGAAGTTGAGGCCTTCTCTGGACACTTGTAGATTGGGTGCCCCATCTGATTGTAGTTATAGCATCTCATATTGGAGAACTTGTATCGTCTCCCTGATCCATTTGTCCCACCTCTTCCATTAGGTTAGGACTTCTTCCTCCTTGGCTAGACTCACCACTAGACCTTCGGTTAGGACTTCTTCCTCCAAAACTGCCTTTGCCTCTGAAACTTCTCCCTCCTTTACCTCTATTACCCTACTCACTTCTTCTCTTTAGTTTCTCTTCTTCCCTTAGGGCTAATTGAAAACACTTGTTCACTGTCTCTGGTGCCAAGATGCTGACCTCATCTTGGATGTTCATTCTTAGGTCGTTCAAGTACCTCGCCACTTTCTCTAACTCCTCTTCTTGTCTCTTTGATCTGAGATTGAGTTTATGAAACTCCTTCGTATATGCATTCACATCAAGGTCTCTTTGTCTGAGGTTCTGCAACTTTTTTATACATCTGTACTTCATAGTCAATGGGCATGAATTGTGCCTTGACTTTAGCTTTCATCCTTTCCCAGGAGGTTATCACACTTTTTCCCTCCTTAATTATCTCCCCTTGTATATAGTTCCACCATGTAAGAGAAGACCCCTTCAACCTTTCTTTTTCTAACTTAACTCTCTTATCTTCAGGTATTTCTTTGTACTCAAAATGACTGGTCAATGCCTCCATCCAGTCTATCACCTCTTCTGCTTTCATACTTCCACTATATATAGGCAACCCATCAATAGTGTCTCTATTGACTGACCTCAAGGCATCTACAAATGCCCTCTAATTTTTAGGTATCTCCTCTACCCTCTTAGAGGATTCCCCATCTTCTTTATCCCCTTCTTCATTGGTGTCACTTCCATCTTCCTTATCCTTAGTATTTTCGGGTCTTCAAGATTAGACTCAAGCATCTCTTCAATCAACTTCTTCACCGCATCTTGTGACATACTCTTAGGAGCCATTTTGTTAGCCCCTATTTCAATATCTTCCTTTGACATACACTAAGACCACACCACCCAAGTGATTTTCAAAATCTTATTCTGATACCAATATGATTAGGAGGCAACAGACTAGAAGGATAACCTTGAACCAACCAGCCACTAAGGCTCACAAACTCAACCAAAATCCCTAATTCCAAAGATCCTTACACAACACTGCGTCAAGAAGTGGTTCAATGACACTAAACAACATCGTGTAAGACCCAAAGGCTCCTCTGTGTCCACTTACAAACAACTAACACTCTCAAGTTCTTGGGTGACTACACACACCCTTGCATACATGGGTGGGCTAGTACTAGGCTTTAGGGTTTGAATAGGCCACTTGACCAATTCAATGCAACAACCCTTGGAGGGGTGTTCTTACAACACCTTAACACAAATGAAATAGGATTTTATGGTTTAGACCCACCAGAACATCAATTTTGTCTCACTTGCCCACAAATAGAACCGGATGCAATTAGGCCTCCATTTGAAGGAATCGGGTGATAACTTTTGACACCCTGAGATTATAGGGAAAAAAAAATTATATTTTCAGATACCCTTTTGGGAGTTCTCAACAATATCTTAGTTTTTGGTATTGGACCAACTTGCAGATATTCCAACCAATACTACACTTAACAGACCTAATAGGGTTATTAGACCTATTTGACTGAACGCCTTCCACAAACTGGTTTGGTTCTCCTAATGGGTGATCATCACTGACCATTAAATGTCATATAAACCTCCAAAGTACTCTTCTAACACATTCAAACCCCTTTCCAGTGCTCTATCACTCAATTCTCACGCACTGCACTCATCAAACCGATCTGTCACATAGAGATGCCAGACCTAGGGTTAGTTCTCCATCCTCTTTGCCCTGTTGTATCCTCTTAATGGATTTTGGAACTGACATATGATATAGTGGCCTATCATCTCCTACAATGACTAAGTGTTCAGTTAAGGATTGATAGGCCAAAACCCATTATTACAATCAAACCCGAGGGGTTTAAAGGTTTTGGGCTAGTCGGTAGAGATTAGCTTGTAGAATGGGGCAACGATCACTTCAAGACTTCACACCAAATGCAAAACAAAGTTAAAGCAATCTAGTTATAGGATCTATGCCATGAGCATTCTTTCCAATCCACCTACAATATGCAATCAACAAAAATTAGATAGTTTTCAGAGTTTCCAATAGTTCTTGATGCTTCAATTTAATTTCCTTCCCAAATCAACCAACTTGCATCTTTCAGTGTTTGGGGTCCTTAAAGGTGTCACCCCAAACTAACACAACCTCCTCCAACCATTTTTCAAACTAGTTGACTGTTGGAGAATCATGACTTACAAAAAATGCAAAATTGTCATGACAACAAATTGACAATATGATAACTTTTGCATACTTCAACCAACATAGACTCCTGACTATCACAGTCCCCCAAGATGATTACATTTGATTTTAAAACATAAAAAATGACTCAAATAGACTTATGGTCACTTGATCCCTCAATTTAGACCATTGTGACCCTTATTGACTCAATTTGCTCTACAAGACCCTGATGACAATTTGACCCAAACATGGACCAACTTGTCACACTCCTAGGACGTTGAATTACAAAAAGGACCCATAGGGTCTTATTACATTCATCTTAGACTAATAGAAAATCATCTTGTTCTTGGTTCATTTCTTCATAGGTAGGGGCTCCTGCACCACCCATGAAAGCACTAAAACTAGGCTCCCTTTGACCCTCAGGAATGGCTCTCTCATAAGCCTACCTATAGTAAATAGCCTCCTATGTAGTAGAAAAATATCTATCTTCCTGGCTCCATCCCTCTATCACCAACCCAAATAACTGATCGTGTGCATCAATAGTGATTTGAGCTCTCCTAACTACCCCATCCCTCTCACTCTGTAGTCGATCTCTCTCAGTGGCTATATGATCCCTCTTTGTAGTCAACTACTCCATCACCCGCCAATACTGATCTCTATCCTCCATTTGTTGCTGCCACAAAGTAGCGACCAAGTCCTCTAAACTCCTAACCTTATCTCTCAATCCCTCCTCATCTCCTCTCTCCACACCTCCCAATTCCATAGCTTGGGGAATCTCAACATCATGTCCATTGTCCCCACCCTCATCCCCATCACTGTTGGATGAGCCTAATGTTGACTCATCACCCTCACTATCACTCCTATTAGAACTGCTCATAGATGCAATCTCTCCACTAATATCCACATCCTCCTCTCCACTCTCTACCTACTCTGCATCTGCTACTATCAAATCTATCCCACCTCCATCTCTCCCTCCTCCATCTCTCCCTCCATCTCTCCCCCTACCTCTCCCTCTCCCCTTGGGACCCCTGTCATGTCTAATTTGTTGAGCAACAATCAAAACTGTCAGATCTATCAAAGGTATGGCCATGTGATGTATCCACCATACACTATATTGTGCTATGGTCCTTGGATCCGCAACACCAACTCGCCATACCCACTAAATAGGAGTAAGAGCATCAAACTCAACAATAGCAACATGAGGTTGCATGCAAGCACCCCAATCACCAACCTTTTGAGTAATACGAGCAAAATAAGTTGTCATATTCGGAATACCTTATATCTCCTTGAATTGTCAGAGTACGTGGCCAGGAAGATGCATATCAATAACCCTACGACCACCCACATCTCGACCAATAAGATATCTCTGTTGTCGACAAAAAGGAAGATGTTGGGCATCATCAGCCCAACTAGGGCAAGTGAGACAAGGTCTCCATGAGAAATACTGTAAGATATCAATCTCATGATTACAATACAAAATGTTACCCGATGCCCTATGTCTCACACCAATAGTGTACCCATAAGCATATGGCTGATGTGGCTCTAAATCAACATGTAATGCAGGACGAAAGATAGCTATGTGCTCCCAAGCCCATATCTGGAGCAAAGTAATGGCGCATCCAACTAATTTTTGCCGCAAGTAAACAATCCCATGCATCTGATGATATAAAGTGGCAAGAAGACAGGGACCCCAAGCAAACACCTATCTATCAATAATCATATCATGCATGACTCGTCCCCATCCAATAGGGAAACCATGGGTACGTCTATCAGGGATCAATAATCTAGCAACGGTGCAAGCAAGAACATCGGTGAGATCATCATAATCAAAATCATCCCAATGAATCTCATAACAACCATGAATATGGAAATCCTCCTCCGAACACTCAAACAGTGTACACAAAGCAGATACACCATCACGATGATCAAAAGTAACTCGTGTACCAAATATCAGAATGTGTAAGATATGCCACACATCCTTAAGTGTGATGGACGCCTTACCTGTCGGTAGATGAAAAGAACATGTCTCTAAATGTCACCACTCAATCAAAGTAGTAATCATGGCCCTATTGGCCGTAACCTCAAACAAATGCGCTATGTGATACAATCCAACCTATCACAACAAATCAGTATCCTCTGTTAGGATTCCCATAGATACTGAGAGGGGGGGTGAATCAGTATCTAACCGGTAATTAGAATTTCTTAACTTAAAAAATGTAGAACATATTATAACAGTGTACTGGTATGCAAGAAATAATGCAATAAATAGAAATGAAAGCAACCACATAAGAAACACACCATAACACAATATTTTAACGAGGAAACCCAGTGTGGGAAAAACCTCGGTGGGATTTGTGACCCACAATATTCACTTACTGGCCAATAAGAGAATATTATTTACAAGAGGGGCCTACACATGCAGGAAGGCCAACTGCCTAGAGCTCGCTACTCAATGGGGAGTCTCACTGACTTACAATGAGGATTATACAAATCCAATATCTTGTACTGCTTTACAATAGCATCTATAATGCCAGATCCAGTACTGGTTGCTGCTCTGCTTCTTACATAAACCCTTAACCTATAATTCGCATAATAGGTCTGCCTAATATCTTTTCTTATCTCTTGCAAAATGTCTACAATGATCTCTCTTATATATAAGAGTCATTTTACAACTTGCCAAGTCGGCTTACAAAAGATTTTACAATAATAAACAAAATATAATATATCAAAAATCTTGTCGGCCTCTATACCGGTATGCTTCCTTTCTCTGTGCCGGTGTCGGTGGTCTGAGTGCCGGTGTAGAGTCTGATCTTGCTAGTGCTGGTGTAGTGTCATGCCTTGCCGGTGTAATACCTTGCAAGTGCCATAGGATTGTAAGGTTGCCATCAATGACAAAACCTTCAATCACCTACAATGTCTCATTGGAGTGTGCATATGCCAACAATCTCCCCCTTTGGCATTGATGGCAACACTCATGAGAAAATTCAAAAGTGTATCCAAAACTGTAATCCAAAAACATGTTACCAAAAATATAAGAACTCCCCCTGAGCAGATAAGTCTTTTGCCGGTTATTTTCTCATACTACTCCTCCCCCTTTGGCATCAATGACAAAGGTTGTCAAGGTGTCAATAGAGTTGTAGCCTCAACCTTGTAACTGGGTAGTTACAATTTGAAATAGATCCACCAAAATCAAGTTTATATTCTCCATAAACTTCTTACTGTCTCTTATTGTTGTCTTTGTTCTTTGAACTGTACCGGTGAGGTGTTGCTTATGCTCTGTCGGTGTTCTCTGTCCCTGTACAAGTGCCTCAGATATTTCCTTCTGCATGAATGCTAGATAATCCAATTTTGGACTTAGTCTTAGTCTCAATTTTTTTGCCTTATCCACTATTCTCTCCTTTTCAGTTCCTAGCTTAAGTAACTCTTCCTCAAAAGTTGTTAACTTCTATTCAAAAACTGATAATGTATCAAGTGAGTTAACAAAATTGTCTGCAAGTTTATTGATTTCATCTTGTACCTTGCTCATCTTCTTATCTATGTCTACTGTCAAAAAGTATGTCTTGCAAGTATCTTTGTACAGAGTTTTAAATTCCTTTAATAAGTTACACAGTTCCAGTAGAAGTGTGTCAAATTCTCTAGTACACTTCTTTATCTGATCTTCAAAGAATTTTTGCTTTTCAATTTCTACCTTATTCTTCAAAGTCTCTTCCTTTATTTGCTCAATAGTCACTATGTTCTCAGTGATGTATTTACACAAAGTATCAAGTTGTCCTAAAGAATCCTTATTGTCTATGTTACAGTTAGGAGCTATTACCTTCAAAATTGGGATCGTGTCATCTATAGCTTTATAAGCCTGTGAACTACAATCTGTTATCCTTTTGATGGAGTCCAAAAGTACTTCAATTACATTTGTTTATTTGTGGCCTGCTGAGGAGGAACCAACATTCTGAATTCTATCGGTGGAGGAAGTAACCAAGCTTGTAGTGACCTCTAGTAGGTCTTTTTGTGTTTGCATTTCCTTAAGCAATGGTTTGTGTACTTCTCCTATTGTCGGTTGTACTATTTCCCATTGACTCTGTTCTTGTACATGTTCCCGTTCTAGACCCTTTTGCTCTTCTTTTTTTTCTATTTGTTGCTCTGTGTTATCATCTGTCGGTTTCTCTTGTGTTTGATCATTTTGCTCAGATACTGGTGGCTCACTAGCCATGTCTGTCTTACCAATTATATCTTTATCTACCACAATTTTGATCTTTTGTGTATCAACATCTACTATGTATAGTACCTCAAGATTAGGATTAGTATCCTCTATGCCCATACTCTCATTTGCCAGTTGATCTTTAGTAGTTTTTACCAGTGATGCAATCAAAGGAGGTGGGGGTAAGTTGTCTTTTACTTTGATACTAGGAGGTCCACCAACTTTTCCTTTACCCTTGTCCTTGTCCTTCTGATATACCTTTATAGGTTTGTGGCTCATGTACTCTTCCTATTTTTCTTTTTCAACTAGGAATATATCCCATGCATTTTTTGTTTCTTTAGTTACCTCATTAACTCTTCCAAGCATTAAAGCAATATGCCGGTGTGCAGTAGAGAATACTGACCGGTTGGCTTCAGCAATTAAATCATCTATCTCCCTAGGTGAGTTTACTGGGTAAACAGCTAGTAACTTTTCAATTTTGATTTTCTTATCAAGCTCTATAACAGCTTGTCTTCTTGCTTCCAGTCTTTTGAACAGTTCATCTGGTACTTCATCTATTACTTCCATCAAAAATTTCTTATACATGTCCATGTGCAAAATAACATTGTTTTCCACTTGTTCTTTTTCATCTGTTGTCAAAGTATTATAGACCTTTCCTATGTTTTTGAGTTTCCTTTCCTATGTAATTTCATTTAGCAATATGTCAAGAGGGGCCAAATTTCATTTTGTTCTCTTCTTCTTCTTGGATGTCAGTTTCTTCTTTAGTGTAGTCTTTCTAACCGGAGATCTCACTGCTTGTTGTTTATGTCTAGTTCTCCTAGGTGAGGGTGTGGTTGCTGGTGAAGGATCTCTTTTCCTTACAACTCTCTTGAAAGTTGTAGGCATGTCATTCTCCGAAGAAGTGCCTACCGGTGATAGGTGAGTCTTAGGATGTAGAGTTCCTAACTCATCCTCAATGATACTGGTTTGTTTCAATACGTATTCTTTAATAGCTTTAGCCTGTATAGAGCCTCTTCTCATAATTGCTTCAACCTTTTTCACTCTCTTCTTAGATTGTATTTGACTTTCTATGGTCTCAACACTACCAAATACTTCTTTCTTTGGTTCATTTGGTGCTTCCAGAAGTGCTTTAGCATAATTCTCAATTATATGATCATCAGTCTCATAACCCATCTCTGTTACCCAGATTGTTCTTGGGATGACTACTTCCATCAAGATCTCATCCTTTTTTATTACAAAACATATATCATCCTTGTATTTGTCAACAATCTTCTATGATAATCTAATTCTCTTCTTCATTTTGGCCTTAAGTGCTTGAAAATAATCATGAATGTTCTTTTCCTTGTCTTCACCCATGTTATTTAATAGTTTTGTTAACTGTTTTCCTACCGGCATATCAAATCCAAGTACTTTATATCCTATACCGGGAACCTGTTTGGTTATGTGTAGCATTAAGCATACAAGCAGATTTCCAAACCTAAAAGTTCCTTTCTTATCTTTCTTTATCTTGCCTAAGTTGTCGATTAACTCATCTTTTAACCATTCACATATGTCAATTTTCACATTGTTTGTAATCATGTCATAAGCACTCTTAATGCATAAACTTGAAACTGAGTTGAGTCTATTTGCATGAGTAGCTTTATACCCTAAAATCGTGCTAACAAATCTCACATTTATATATGTTACATCATTAACTCTCAGAGACCTTTTGTCTGATGTTGCACCAGTTAAGTTCATTACTAGGTCATTGGAGACATTTTTAGTCTTGTCTAGTCTTTTACCGGTGGATGGTAACCCTGTGACAGCTTTCATAGCTTCCTTGGTAATTTTGTGAATTGCATGTAACCAGAAAAATTCACCATGTACCCTGCTTAAGACTATCCTAATCACATCCTTGGAAAATTCAGGAATGCAGAGGATTTCAGTAAATCCTAGGGTTTCAATGATTTTATGTTCCGGTTTCACATTTCTGGAATTATCACATATGACAGATTTATACATTGTTTTGATCTCTTCATCTCCTAATTCCTCTATGTTACAGTAAATGTAAATTCTTGGGTCTTCAGCATAAACAACTCCCTTTGGAATTTGAGAAAAAGAACCTATATTGTCATCTTTCTTTGCTACCTCGGGAACTAGTTGAAATACGGGCCTAGGGCATTTTATAACCTCGACTACAGTAGGGTTTGCTATATATTCAAGTGCAGAGGTGGATGCCATGATGATAAATACCTTTTTCTACCTTTGGACGGATTGATTTCTTGAAGTGCTTCGCCTCTTTGCTTGAAATTCCTTAGCTCTGCAAATTTTGCGCTCTACGAATGTTTGAAATCATGATGAAATGAAATGGAGCCAAAACCACAAACTTATAATTTTTATTTTACCATCTACCACATTTAATGCATGTTGGTTAAGTATTCACTTAACATTGTCTGCCGGTATAGAAGTAATTTCCAACTTCTCATCTCTAACCGAGGGAATAATAGCACATGTGTCATTAGATTGCCAAACCCTCAAAGAAAATTTCTTCAATTTGATGAAGAACTTCCTGCCGATGGAGCACTACTTTGTTCTGTCGGTGGAGTAATACTCTATTCTGTCGGTGGAGTTCTGATTGGTTCTATCAGTGGAGGAGTATTCCCAACATTTAGATCATCTTTTCTAATCCATTATTTTGAGGATTCTTGTTTTACCTCTTCAACTTTTTCTTTCCCTTTCAAGCTAGAACTTTTGTTGTCTGCCGGTGATCCTTTGCTTCTATAGAATTTTGCAATATGTCCAATTTTGTTACATGCATAGCAAGTCACATTATTCTTCTGAATAGCTTTGCCATAGCCTATGCCAGTTTGTGTTCTACATTGATTAGATAGGTGTACAAATCTTCCATAAACATAACATCTCACATTCATTTTGCAATTTTCAGAGTTGTGACCAACTTTGTTGCATTTTGAACATTGACCGGTGGGTGTGTTGATATTCTAATAATTTCTAGATCTACATTCATTTGCTCTATGACCATACTTATTATAGTTAAAGCATTTTCCATTGAATTTATAAGCATTAGGTTGCCTTACAGGTTTTCTATGATCCTGTGTGTTTGCAGTACCAGAGCTTTCACCAACTTCAAAGCCAATTCCAGAAGTGTCACCCTTAGGTTTTTTATTCTTTAGCAAGTTACCAGGTTCCTCTGACCTTTTCTTGAATTTATCTTTATGTTGATTTGCAATATCCAGTTCTCTTTCTAATACTTCTTTCTGCCTCATTAGTTCATTTGAGTCATTCTGAGTATGCATCAGATCTGTTTTCAATAAATCATTTTCATAACTAAGTCTTGTGTTTTCATTTGCAGCATCACTTAGTCTTCTAGTCAAATCTTCTTCATTCTTCTTCCTATCCTCAATTTCTTTACAAAATCCCATAGTCATATCCTACATCTCATTCTTCATTGTTATGTTCTCTAGTTTCAGTTTGCTTATTTGATCATTAAGTGATTCCTTTTCATCATTCTCATTTTGCATCTTTTCACAAAGTTCTCTTCTCTTGTTTCTTGAAATGGTAAGATTTTCTTGAAGTGCCTGAATGATATCCTGAGCTGCCTTTAGATCATCTTCTAATTTGATATTTTTCAATTTCTCTGTATCATAGTCTCAAAGAGCTGCTTCTAGTTGCTTCATCAGATTTTCCATATTTGTCGGTGTCAAGATCTTCCTCAAGCTGTTAGGATTCTGAAAATAGAGGACCAAGCTCTGATACCAATTGTTAGGATTCCCACAGATACTGAGAGGGGGGGGTGAATCTGTATCTAACTGGTAATTAGAATTTCTTAACTTAAAACATGTAGAACATATTATAACAGTGTACCGGTATGCAAGAAATAATGCAATAAACAAAAATGAAAGAAACCACATAAGAAACACACCATAACACAATATTTTAAGGAGGAAACCTGGTGTGGGAAAAACCTTGGTGGTATTTGTGAACCACAATATTTACTTACTGGCCAATAAGAGAATATTATTTACAAGAGGGGCCTACACATGCAGGAAGGCCAACTGCCTAGAGCTCATTGCTCAATGGGAAGTCTCACTGACTTACAATGAGGATTATACAAATCCAATATCTTGTACTGCTTTACAATAGCATCTATAATGCGAGATCCAGTACCGGTTGCTTCTCTGCTTCTTACATAAACCATTAACCTATAATTCACATAATAGGTCTACCTAATATCTTTTCTTATCTCTTGCAAAATGTCTACAATGATCTCTCTTATATGTAAGAGTCATTTTACAACTTGCCAAGTCGACTTACAAAAGATTTTACAATAATAAACAAAATATAATATATCAAAAATCTTGTCAGCCTCTATGCCGGTATGCTTCCTTTCTCTGTGCCAGTGTCGGTGGTCTAAGTGTCGATGTAGAGTCTGATCTTGCTAGTGTCGGTGTAGTGTAATGCCTTGCCGGTGCCATAGGATTGTAAGGTTGTCATCAATGACAAAACCTTCAATCACCTACAATGTCTCATTGGAGTGTGCATACGCCAACATCCTCTGCTTCCAACTCATGACATCGATCAAGACCATCTGGCCTTATCTGTCTAGCAAGCAATACTAGACAATGCTCCTACATTTGAAAAGAAAAATGAATTAGCTACATCAGGACGGATCATCAGGACGCATGAATAAATGCCTATCATTATCAATTAGAAATTTAAAGTTTCAATTGTGCAATACTTAACCAACTGC
Source organism: Cryptomeria japonica (assembly GCF_030272615.1). Classification (NCBI taxonomy): domain Eukaryota; kingdom Viridiplantae; phylum Streptophyta; class Pinopsida; order Cupressales; family Cupressaceae; genus Cryptomeria; species Cryptomeria japonica. The sequence goes on from NC_081408.1 coordinate 464,788,252, forward strand.
GAGATAATATTCACAAGTGCGAATTAGTATTGTCAACTGCGAATCAAAATTTTCAAGTGTGAACTGATTTCAAGAAATGCGAATCAATAAATTCAAGTGCGAGCTAAAAAATAAATTGTGAAGCATTAAAAGCAAATGTGAATCATTAATATCAAATACGAAAAAATCGACATGCAATTGCAAAATACATAAAATTGGACCTATCAAACATCAATGAAAAAACTAGAAAAAATAGTTTAAAATGAGGAAAAAATCATGACAACTCACCATGCCACTAGTGTCGAGAGGTTTTTGATACGACCGCACTCGCTTGGACAAATGCAACCTCACTATGTGACCCACCATCTCACTCCAAGGACTCTAAAAGGACTAATATCTTTAAGGACTTCTTACAAAGCAAAAGAGTGTAAATGAGCTCAAATTAATACCAATTTTCAATTTATTGCTCAAAAGAAGGGTTTTTCGTCACCCTAATGGTCGTGGACCCCTCCAACTTCAATGCAGTTGTAGACATACCAAACGAGATCGAAACCTTACCAAGCTGCACATTATCGATTACTACCATATTTTCGAAAAAATGGTCTTCATTCCATGATTTTTCGACCACTTTTTCCTAGGGGCATATTTATACCCTAAGTGTCATTGGGGCACACTGGGGCAGATTTTTTTCATTTTCTTTGAAACAACGTCGTTCCAACATTGTGTCAAAGAAGGGCAAATGTATACACCTAAAAATCTCTCATCGATCTTACACTAGTTATTCGTCTATTTAATTAAGTAATTCTTTAATTATTTAATTAAACTAACCTATTCTTCTAATCAATTCAAATCATAATTAATTGTCCAAACTTCTACATCATTCTAATTAATTAACCCTATCTCAATTATTAATTAAATATTCATTATTTAATTAATTGAGACATTTTCCTTAGTTAAATATTCTTTATTATTTAATTAATTCAATTTCCTAAGTTTAAATAATTTCATTTAAATTATTTAAATTAATTAATTAAATTCCTCCAAATCCCCAAATGATAATTCCAATTAATTCCATCTAATTTCATTTCATTTCTCCCAAATTCGAATTTCACCTAATTTCATCTTCTCCAAATTCACATTTCACCAAATCTGAATTTCAATTAATTTCATGTGCATTTCAGCATTCGAATGACCAAATTCAAATCCAAATTGAAAATGAGAATCAAATTCAATTCAAAAATCCTACAGGACATGCTAAAATCAGAACTGATTGATCAAATCAATTAACTCATCAATCATCCTTTTTAACTCTCATTCACCTTTTTCTAACTAATCCATCTAATCAGTCATCTCCCTAATCAATCCAATCAACTAGCTAGTCAATTCAGTCTACTGATCAATCAATTGAGTTTACTAGCCAATCTATTTAGTTCACTCTCCAATCTATTGAGTTAATAAATCAGTCAACTTTGTTAACTGATCAATCTAAATCAGTTATCTATCAATCGACACTTGAGTTCTATTTCTCACCCCCTTTGTTTTGAAAATCTATAAATTCAACCTCATTTTCTCAATTCAAGATAGAATCATAGTCTTCAAAATTGTTGCCCATCTTATGCAGGAAATCAAGTGCAATACATGAGAGCCACCTACACCAACAACAATGGAGAAGAGAAATGGAAGCCTTGCTATGTCAATTGAGGGAGTTTTAGAAAGATCTTTCTTTCATTTCAATTCATTTTGCATCATTCCATTGTAATTTAGGAGTATTATTATTTAGATTAGAGTTGTGATTCGCTCTTTGATATCTGATTATGCTATTTATACTTATTTTACCCCTGAATACACCTTATACTTCCCAAATTCACCTCAGATATAGATAAGCATATCGGTGTTTCCCATGGCAAGCTTGATAGTATATCTCAATCATTTGATTCCAATATAGCCCTTGCCAATAGCATAGAAGGTTAGGTGATGTCTCTAATTGATCAAATCTCAAGCCTAAACTCAGAAAAGGATAGGATACCGAGGTGGGTCAGTGAGATCTACAACCTTATTGCTCTCCAGATGGGCACCATGTTGAGCAACAAAGTTGATTGCTTGAAGACAATAGCTCAACTAGTTTCGTTAGAATTGAAAGATGTGGAGATATATGCTTATGTTTTCAGTGCTTTCATCATAGTTTTGGACAACTTGAAGAATGGGTGGGACACACACTTAAGATTTTTGAAGACCATTTTTGTAGATATCTTCAAGTATGTATAGAATATCTAGTATATACCCTTGTATATAAGTTTTTGAGTAACACCCCATCTTTGGCATTGTTGTCAAAGGGGGAGAGTAGAGTGAAAAATGTATAGAGAATGATACAAGTTTTTTATTTTCTCTAAGGGGGAGCCTTAGAAATTTTGATCTAGTATACAGATTTCAATACTTAGTCATTTTTCATGAGTGTTGTCATCAATGCCAAAGGGGGAGATTGTTGGCAATTGACACTCATCTGGTGGATTCTAGTGCATGGATAATGGATAATGGTTGTCATTGATGGAAAATCTCCTTGGAAATCCTATCTGGTAGTCATGGTTTTTGGTAACCAATAGAGAAAGTGGTCTGATAATCTGTCACCGGTATGTCAGGATAACCAGAGCACTTTTGGTCTGAAATCTTTGTGGTGATTGTGATGGTCAGATTCATGCATGGGATGATAGGACTGGCATGTAGAAATAATTTTGACATTATTTGGTTGATCTGCATATATTTTAGTGATATGGTCTAAGCCAACACCTAGTTATACGTTACATTGCATATTGTGCTTGGCCGACTTGATGAATGCCTTATTTTGTGATTGCGGATATATATGCCCGATGTAGAAGATCTTTTTGAGTGATGATATGAGTGAGTGGTGATCAAGAAACCTATCTGGTGTAGTTTCATGTGCGCATTCTTGATTTGGTAGCTGACTGAGAAGCAAAACATAGCAGAGCTGCAGAGGTGTTATAGTTAGACTTTTTGTACTTAACTAGAACTCATCCAGGCATTGTTTGATGTTATTTTGGAGTTCAATCATTGTAAATGATCTACAAGTCAGTGAGACTTCTATATTGTAATTGAACCTTTGTTCTAGGAAGTGTGTTTGAATGCAAGTGCATTCCCCTTATGTAATATTTATATCCTCTTGGTCATAATATATGAATATTGTGGGTTCCAATCCCACTGTGGTTTTTCCCTTTCCGGGTTTCCATGTAAAAATCTTGGTGTTATGATTTTGTGGTTGATTATCTTGTGTTTCTGCATTTTACTTTCTTTCATTTACTTCCAATGGTCTGAGAATAAGTTTGAAAGTTTATTTACCGGTAGAACACTAATTCACCCCCTCCCTCTCAGTGTTCCTTGATTTCAATAGGTTGTTGGTTGTCTTTGATTATTTTTTAGGTAATTTTTTGTTGTATAGGGTTTTAAGTCCTTCAAAACCTATTTTACCTTTAATAAAAAACATACCACTGTAATAATGGTGACCAACAACAAGGCATACCAGAACAAATCATCATTAGAAAATTTACAAGATCTACACATATGCAACATTTCAAAAGAGAAATACATAGTTAGTGCTCCAATCTCAAATAATTGATAGATTCAACCCCACATCAATATCATACAAAACAAAGATAACCAAGCATAACATGTGGATTTCCAATAATTTAACACTAAGATCAATGCTATACCTTTTTTTCAAAATAAACCCACATAGGGGAAACCATATATCAATAAGAACCTTCCAAGCATCCATGCAACCTATAACTATCTTCATCCAAAACACCTTGAATACGGTCTCATCACATATTTGCATACCACACATTTTAGTAGACATGTAAAACCTCAAAACTATCTCTGTAAATTTCAAATCCACTTAAACATCTAGAAATTCACATCAAACATGTCAACTAAATAATGAAATAAGCACAAATATACAAGCCAACAACTAACAACAAGAGAAATGATAACCTAATAGGAAAACCAATTTGTGAAATATATCAGCTCCACAACTCACAAAGAGTTTAGTAGCTTATTTCCCAATGCTTTCATGCAACCAAGGGCCAAAATTGTGAACCCAACATAAGCACTCCATTTCGTAGTTCAAATAGTTGGTTCTTCTCCATGTAACTAGGATGTTAATACCCATCCAACATGAACACCTTCTCTCTGCACATGACCACAAGGTAAAAGAACAAAAGACCAAACACAAGGATACATACATATTATCAAACAAGAGCTCCAAGTTACCAAAATGTAACCAAATCCATAAAGATCCACAATCATGAGCATCCAATACCCAACACAGATCACATTGACAATATTCATGGCTTCCAATCTCACAGGTGTGCAAAACAAATTGAACTCACATAACATTCATTGCAACCCCATAAGCCTTCAACAACCTTTAATTCCTTCTAAAATATTCCCATAAGCTTTCCAAGATAAGAAATAAAAATATAGAGGAATACCTCAAAACATTAAATCTCTAGCTCTGATACCAAATGTTGAGAAATGTATGGGTTTAATACCAAAGGTTGCGAAATTCAATCTCCATCCAATTAAAAATCAAAGGATGAAATGCAAGGCTTGGACTAATACAACATGAAAATCTAAAACTTATATGCAAATCTAAAAGTTAAGTTGCCTTAATGTGGAAATACCATGTTTAGATCCTTCTTCTATATAAAGCTAAAAAACAACCTTCATATCATGATTATTAACTATTGAACACAAGATGTCACTAAGAGGGGGGTGAATTAGTGGTTTCCAATTTGTTAACCTCTTAATACTAAGAGTGATTACCGGTTTCCAATCCTAATGCCAAGTTAACCTACTGGTAAGATAAGGAAATGTGTCACAATGCAAGCACACATAAATGCACATCACACGACATCGGTATATACGAGGAAAACCCAACATGGGAAAAACCTCAGTGAGAAATGTTGTTGGAGTCTATTGCTCCAATCTAGCCTCACAATGAGAACAATGGTTACAATATTTAGGGTACCACCCCTTCTTTTAGGGCACCAACCCCTACACCAAGCTCCAACTCAGTGATCTACAATGAACATTATCAAATACAAAAGTAATAATCTAATTACAAGTGAATCTTGTAACCACAACATACATTTCACCCTATCGGTTTCACTTCTCCTTTGCCTTACCAGTTGACACTTCCTCTTCCTTCTGTCACTTTGCCTCTATTGTGTTCTCAACTGGTTTTATGTCCTCTCCTATCTTCTTCTTCTCACTTTCTCTATCTACTTACATTCACCTACTACTACAAATACACCGGTTCAGACTCTACCAGTTGTCTGTCTCTACAACTGGTTATCAGTTCCTTGTTCTCTCTATCTCTTCTCCTTCTACTCTGCTTATGGTTTTTTGGCTATCTTTTGACACTCACTCTCCACCACTTCACTCTCAGCAACCTTACTGCTGGTTCTACCACCACCGATTGTCTTCACTGATGCACACTTGCAGCTTTACCAGTTACTGAAACCTTACTAGTTAAACCCTTGTTAAACCCTCTCACCAGTTGCACCTCCAACACACAATCTATATGACCTTCAATGAAGTCTTTGACTAGTTGGCTCTTTGCTTCTTTTTCACACTCCACTCTTCAACATCCAACACTTAATCTTCTGGCAATAGCATCAATCCCCTTTGGTCTTGAATCGACATACTTATACATGAGTTTTCTCGCCATGACTGGCATTCAAACTTCTGGCATGCTAGGGTTCCTTCATCAACCTCGAGGCAAACCAAATTCAATCAGATCTCCTTCCAGAGATTGACCACTTGCAACTGATCAATCAAACTCCGCCAATCTCATTGTCAAGAACACATTTGCCATATTTGGCAAACACGACAATCTGCACTTGTCAAACACCATGAAGCAATCATGCAGATAGCTTCACCTACCTCGATTAGTACCTAGACAAACTGCATTGATCATGATGGGAATGAATCTGATCTCTAAGCTCATATCTGTCTCGAGCTGCACCCTTCTTCTCTCAACCTGTGATTCATGCTATTGACATTAATGTCGATCAATCACCACCTACCTCACCGACAATGCATGGTCCATCGGTTTGTCACTTGGACTCCACGTGGCATCTCTATCAGCATCCATCTCTGCTAAGCCATCTAAGTCGGTTCAGACAAGATCATCAACCAACCACACAACCAAGTTCATACCTACCGGTTCTCTAACCCTATCGGTTATACCCTAATCGATCTGCCTTGAAACTTGCATTTTGTTGCTCTTCCGGTGGAACACCTAAATCGGTCACTTCACATGTGTCAAACCATAGCATACTCAACTTCATTAGATAAGAGAGACATGGATGGTTTAGGTAGTTTTGATTCCAGGAGTGATAAAGGTATTTTCCTTGGTTACTCAACTCACAGTAAGGTCTACAAATGTTATAACAAAAGACTAAGAAGAGTCATTGAGAGTATGCATGTAGGAGTTGATGAGGATATGCATAAAGGAAGACAAGCACAAGTGAACCAGTATGATGATTCTAGTAATGAAGGTGAAGAAGCTTAGTTAGAAAATGAACTGGAAGAAGCATCCAATAAGGTCCCTAACCTGTAGAAAAACCACCCGGAAGAGAAAATTTTAGGTAATAAGAGTGATGGTGTGCAGACTAGAAGAAGACTTGCCTAAAATGATGAATGCCTCATGATTGAAATGGAACCTAAGACATTCAATGAGGCCAACAAAACTCAAAAATGGATGGATGCAATGGAAGAAGAGTTGTAGCAGATTGAGAAGAACAAGACTTGGGAATTAGTCCCTAGACCAACAGACAAGAACATCATTGGCACCAAATGGGTCTACCTGAACAAGATGAATGAAGAAGGTAAAATTGTTAGGCATAAAGCTAGACTTGTGTGCAAGGGTTACTCTCAAGTAGAGGGCATTTATTTTGAAGAAACATTTGCACTGGTAGCTAGACTAGAAGTAATTAAGATGTTTCTATCTTTTTCAGACTACAATGGTTATGTGGTATATCAAATGAATGTAAATTTTGTCTTCCCCAATGGAAGTTTGGAAGAAGAAGTGTATATGGAGCAATCGAAAGGGTTTTTGTTACATGATGATGAAACCTTTGTGTGCCTGTTAAAAGAAGGCCTTGTATGGGTTGAAGCAGGCTCCTAGGGCTTGGTATTCAAGACTAGATAAGTACTTGAAGGAGAAAGGATTCAAAAAGGGGAGTGCTGACAACAATATATACATCAAAGCGAATGGAAACCAAATGATCATTGTGGTTGTGTATGTAGATGACATCATTTTTGGAGGCAACAAGGACACTCTTTGCAAAGATTTTGCTGATCAGATGTAGTCAGAATTTGAGATGTCAATTCTTGGAGAGTTGACATACTTTCTTGGTTTGTAGATATCACAACTAGATAAGGGAATCTTCATCTCACAAACCAAGTATGTAAAGGGCATGTTAAAGAAGTTTCAAATGAAGGACTGCAAACCAGTGAGTACCCCCATGGTGATCGAAGGCAAACTAAGCACGAATGATGAGTCACCGGTAGTAGATCAGACCTTGTATAGATCCATGATTGGCAGTTTATTGTATCTTACTGCTTCTAGACCAGATATAGTGCAGACAGTGTGTATGGTGGCTGGATTTCAAGCAACACCTAAGAAGTCACATATGAATGCAATCAATGAAATTTTTAGGTACCAGCAAGGGACAATCAATTATGGCTTATGGTACCCTAAACAAGGGGAAATTACCTTGGAAGCATAAACAAATGCTGATTGGATAGGCTGCATTGATGACCGAAAGAGCACAAGTGGTGGTGCATTCTTCCTAGGTGATCGGTTGGTCTCATGGTATAGCAAGAAGCAAGATTCAGTCTCCCTATCAATTGTTGAAGAAAAATACTTTGTTGCTACCACATGCTACTCTCAGGTGCTTTGGATAAAGCAGACCCTCAAGGACATACATGTGGACATCTCTAATCCTATTCCCATCCAGTGTGACAATTCAAGTGCCATCAACATATCAAAGTGTTAGACAATTCAAATAACCAGAAGACAACTAAGAGGGGGGTGAATCAGTTGTCACAGATTACCGGAACCATTAGCAATTAAAACTTTAATATCAAAACCAAAAACATTAATACTAGAATAGAATTTAAGCCAATTAAGCATAAATAATAATCACAAAATAAATACCATCCACATGACACCAAGATTTATACGTGGAAAACCCAGTAAAGGGAAAAACCATAGTGGGAAGCCTACCCACAGTCAGATAATACTTCTACAGTAAGTATGTGAATTACAATTGAGGGGCCTGCACTTGTAGGAAGGCCAACAACCTAGATCGCACTGCTCATCACAAAAGGAGCCTTACTGACTACATAGAAATCTAGACTACAATCCGGAGAAGTGTTGAACTGCAAAAGATATCATCTCCTATGCCTGAGTACAGTTCCGGTTAAGTTCAATACTAGAAGACTAAATCCTCTTACATCAACCCAATTCGATCTCCAATGGTCAACCAAATCCTCTGCCTGAATGATATTACATTATTCACACATTACATATCCATTTCCCATTCCTATGATCTCTACCATATGATCTACAATGAGATCTTACATCTATATATACAAAACCTCAACCATAAACAATTAGGTCAGCCACCAAATAATAAACCAATTACATAATTACAAACCATGTCGGCCTTAGACCAAATAAATAATATCCAACACATAAGACATCTCAAAAACATATGTCCAATCCACATGTTATATTAAAGCCAGTCCATAACCTAGATCAACCGGAACCCAATATAGGTCCACACGCTACAACAATGATCTCCATCTGCCAAGTATCAAACATGCTCATCAATAGCATCCTAAAACTCCACTAGAAGTTGCACCAACACCACTTATGCAATTCATCAAAGATCTTCATCAAAAGCTCTGTCCGTGAAACCCTCGCTAGAACCAAAAACCAAGCTTCTAAGCAAACAGGATAGCATTCAATCATCAAACCAAAACCAACTTACTGAATATGAGCATGAGTATCATGAATAAGCCAATTCCATAACCAAATCATACCCGGTAAATCATGTCAGATCCAAATCAACTAGAAACCACTCAACCTACCGGGACCAGAAGGGTGTCGGTAAAGCATCCAAATAGCTAGTGTTGGCATCAATGATAAAACATCAATGCAACACATAATCAATTCCACCAAATGGAAAACAATCTCCCCCTTTGGCATTGATGGCAACACTAGATGTGAAAAACCCCCTTTGGCATTAATGGCAACACTAGATGTGAAAAACATCTAAGTACCAAGAAATGTCAAACAAGTCTCCCCCAATGGAAGACAACAATCAGTCTCCCACTCAAAGATATAGCAATGAAATTCTTAAACAAAGACCAAACTCCCCCTGTGAATAATATCTCTGTAAAGCTCTAAATTTTACATATATCTCTCTCATTTTCTTATTAATATCTCTCCCCCTTTCTTTTTCTTTTTCACATCAATATCACTCCCCCTTTGACATCAAAGCCAAAAATCTGACAAAAATATCAAAGCAAAAATATAAACCACTGAATCACAAAGCTGACTACTCCCCCTGAGTAGTAGCATCCCCACATCAGTGCCAGAATGAATAGTATCTTTGATAATGCATGTCGGACTGATGTCAAACTGCATCAATCAAGTCTTTGCCGAAGGGGCAGAAACTCCCAATCTATCTCTCAGGTACTCAAATGATTACTTGGGCAAATGTTTACTGAAAATATCTACAATCTGCTCTTTAGTGTTCACATAAACCAGTCTAACTTCATTTGCTTCCACCTTTTTCTTCAAAAAGTTGTACTTGATAGAAATGTGCTTTGTCTTAGAATGAAATACCTTTTATCCTCCACCCACTTGCATTTTCCTACAAATGCAAGTTGCACAACTATTTTAAATCCTATTTATCCTCACCCACTTGAAACCTTTAATGGTTTCCCTTAAAGTCTTCAAACTTAATGGCTTCCTTCTAGAGTCTTCTTAAGCCTTAATTGTTTCCCTTAAAGTCTTCAAACTTAATGGCTTCCTTCTAGAGTCTTCTTAAGCCTTTAAAGGTTTCCTTTAAAGTCTTCAAGCATTTAATGCTTTATCTTCCTTTTTCTCATGTAAATAAATTAAGATTTATTTAAATCCAAATTTCACATTTAAATAAATAAATATTTATTTAAATATCTATCCAAATACAAATTACACCATTTAATTGAAATAAATGATTTTATTTCAATTGAAAATCCCAAAATTCCTCCCACTTGCATTCTCCTACAAAACCCACTTGCAATCCTAACCCCCTTCTAGATTCTTCTAACCCCTTCCTAATTAGCCTAATCCATCCCCTAAATATTGTCACATTCCTAAGCAACTTGGAGTCACTTCTCAAAGCCCTCAAAGTCTTTGAAAGGCATTTAAGGCTTTAAGTCTTCAAATGGTTAACCTTTAAAGTCTTCCAAACCATTAAAGGCTCTTACATAACCATTATGGTTAACTCACCTTTTACCTTTGGTTAGAGACTTTCCTCTAACTTAACCATCATTTTGACTCATGGGTCTCTTCAAAGAATTCATTTCTTTGACTAAGGTAACCATTTAACCCTTACACATTCATTTATCCCTTGGATAAAAGGAATATCCATTAACCTAACCCTAACCCAACCCCCTAGGGTAACCATCATATCCCCTCAAGCATTCAATGCTCCTTGTCTCTCCTCTCAAGCCTCCTCATGGTGACACTTGTCAACATGGGATTGGGTTGAAAGTCTCACATGGATTTAATATCTTTCAATCCTAACCCTTGTTAAGATTGCTCAATCTTAACCCTTCATTTTCCCATTTCTTCTATAAATAGAACCCTTCTCCTCAAGCAAAGAAGGAAACATTAGACTATTGTTGTTATACTAGTATTAGCATAGAGCTTTTTCATAGCATCACTAGCTACACTTGCATAGTATTTGTTTATCGCATCCAACCATCTTGAATCTCCATATGGCATCCATGGCTAGTGCTAAAAGCTGAGAGCTACACTCATGTGGAACTTGGAGAGGAGAGGAACAAGGGAGGAGCAACTATGAACATCTTGATTAGCATTTGGAGGAGTATATTTTATCTATTCTATGTTTGTATGCTTTCTATTTCATGCTTAATATCTCTCTTGATATGCCTGTTTAGGATAATCTTTTGTTGCTAACACTAACGTTTGTTTCTTGTGCTCTTGTGTGTGTTGCCATCAAACAGATTTTCTAATCCTTTTTGCAGATCGTCATTTGGTGAACCTGACGTGAATCAAAGAGCAACCATTTTGAAGACTACTAACTTTTGAATGTTTTAATTGACACACAGGTCATGCTCTTGTGCTTTCGTTCTTAGTTTAGCACCTTCACAAATTGATACTTTAGCACTATTGTCTATACTGTTACTCTTTCGTGTTAAATAGCGCTTTTGTTTTCATACAGAGTAGAGCTATTGTAACAGAGAGTTGTAACAAAATTCCTTGTAACCGAAAACTAAAATTTTTAGGCTTGTAGAAGCCCACCAAAACATGCAGATTTTTCTAACTAATTATCTTTTGTGTAGGTTTTAACTAACCCCTACAATAGGATTTTGTTTTTAACAATTTTAGCTTAGGAAATAAATTTGTTCATATTGCTAACTTTGTCTTTCAAGTTAGGATAAAATAAATTCATTTTCCTTTTGGGTTAAAATCAACTACACTTTCATTTGGAGTTTTAAAAAGAACCACATCTTTCGTTTGGAGCTCTAAAAAAGAATCACACTTGTTCAAAGTTAAAAAGAATCACAAAAACAAACACACAAAATTATTTTTTTGCAAAGTTAGGAACAAATTATTTTGGTGCTTAAAATCAACAAGGCAAATTTTATTTCTTGCATCAAACTAAAATTCACAATCAACACTACATTTTGTGCAAGTTAAAAAGAATCCCCAATTTATCAAAGTTGTTCTCAAATCGATTTACTTCAAGCAAAACATGCTCTTAATTCAGTTGACCAAGATTTCCAATTCCTAGATTACAACACATTTTGCCATTGAAGGATAAAAAGAACACCATGACTGTTGGAGCAACATCTCCAAATAGTTAGATCACATTTCAAATGATCAGTTAAAAAGAACAAGTATCTTTTGTGTTTGGCACGCTTGTGCAAAGTTTGTCAAGTGGTCCTACTTCTAACACACACTATCCTCTCCCTTGGCTTTCGTGGTCCTAGGTGCAAGAGAAAAGTGTTAGTAACACTCAAAGTTTATATTTTTAAGAGAGGCCTGCCAAGAGACACATCACTCTTGGGAATGACCTCGTGCGGTAAATCCTTTGAGCTGCTATAAAAATCAGGTGTGAGTGAAAGTTGTAGCCTTGGGTATAGTTGTTCCTACAATGTAACTTGTCAAAAGGACAAATAGGCCCCACCACAAGTTACAAGGCTCTTAAGTGAGTCACTGCAGAATGAACTTATGTCCAAAAACATCAAAAATTACTAAACACTTTTAAGTAGTAGCCCACCCGTTCTATTGATTAAGGATATTTGTGATAAATTCAGTGCAAGAGCATAAAAGGTTTTGCTCCCAAGATACTCACCATACATATTTCCTTGAGTAGAAACATAGCTTTTTTGAAAGGTTACTTGTAGCCCGATAAAAGTGGTGACTCCCCCATCATAGGGATCATCTATTTGTTATGCTCACACAAGACTTAGTATATCACATCCTTACCTGCCACGGTGGGATTCATAAGGTATGCAGTACAAAAATCGAATAAATATCAAGATGTGGGCTGAAATTATCACAACTAGCCATTTGACCTTAGGGATAAAGAGTGTTTAAAGTGTTTTCATTTTTGAGTCAAGACCGGTGCAAATTGAGCCAACTTCGGGCTTTGGGAAACACCTAAAAAACAAACATTTGAAGGAAAGGGTCATAAAAAGTTCAAAAGATTGGGTTGATCTAGACCCATACTTACTTGTGCCTTTTGAGGCAACATTCTTGTGTTTGTGTGCTTGCTTTATTTTCTTGTCAAAGAAACATCATAAAACCAAAATCCAAAACAAGTATTCATCCAACACAAACATTTTTCAAAAACCAACAAAGGATCTAAATCAAACAGCAAAAATATCAAACTATATGACCATTCTTCACATCTTGAGAAAGAAGAATCTTCATCAACACATCAACTTCAAGAAAAGACCATTGAGCTCAAAGGCTCTTATCAAAAGGAGGAAATTATTCTATCTTAATAGACAAATATTTGTCTCTAATAGAGATTTTCTACGTCACATGTGTCTCTATCTTCAAGGGAAATCAAATGAGTTTGATCAAGAGTCATTAAACCACCGAGCTTTTATGCAATATCGTGCTTTGAGTTATCACAAAAACAAAGGAGGCAAGATCAATCCTGACTTCTTGCCAGATATTTGCATCATATATAACATAGCTCGGGAAGAACCACCAACTCCCAAAAGAGAAGAAGAAGAATTTGTCCCATATGTGACACAAAGCTTTTATTGAAGTTAACATTTCATCCATTACCCCATTCACATCATTACTTTGTTCCAACTCTCAAAACATTAAGAGGTTCTTGTCCTAAGTTCTATTTCGACATTGCTTGAATCAAACACAAAAACATCACTTTTTAGAGTGTCTCTACATCTGGGATAAACTCATCCTCAGAGACATTTCTACGCAAGTTAAAAGTAGTCTATGAGTGCAATCCTCTCATTACTAAGTAGTTGAGTCTGTAATACATCTCAGATTTCTCTAAACCTTATCACATCAAACTTTGTCAATCAAACACAACAAGCAATTCAAGAAATAACTTTGGTACCATCTACCTTTAGTGCTAGAGATTCATATGCAAAACACTTCACCAAACATCAATCTTTCATTTCATCACCAACTCATCATCATTTTCATCAAACTTCAACAAAAACTTATAAACAAAATGGCTCATACCAGATCAAGATCTAGACAACGAGAAATTGAAGAGGAAGAGGAAGAAAATATCAATGAGTTCCAAGAAGCCCTAGGAGGAAATATAAATGATGAAAATCCAGCACTCCTACTCTGGCAGCAATAAAAAGGGCACAACACAAACCTCTCTTTAATAGATTTTTTGATGAAATACTTAGGAGCAACGTCGATGCTCACTTTTTAAGACTTGCTCAAGAGGGGGCTAAACTACCCTCTGACTTTGATGTTGCACAACTAAGACAAGCATCAGAACACCAAAGTCGTAATAAGGATGAAAGAGGTCAAGAACATATTAGATATAACCTTCATCAAGGTAATCCCCCACCTCCTCCTCCTCCAAATGAAATAGAAATGTTGCAGCAAGTTGAGAATCTCGCCCAACAACTTCATAGTGGTGTGAAAACTAATCAGTTTTCACTTAATGACATTTGTCCCTATCCCTTTGATAGGAATCTGCATATGCCACCTTTTCCGTGAGGGTTTGAAACACCCAAGTTTGAAAAGTACCAAGGAAAAGGAGATCCTCATGATCATGTTAGGGAATTCCATTCAGCTTGCCTCGAAGTGGCATACGAGGATACATACCTAATGCAACTTTTTCCCCAAAGCTTGGGAGGAACAACCACATCATGGTTTTCTCGATTACCAGGTGGCATTAAGACATTTGAACAACTCATCCAGAAATTCCTGGCACAATACTCACACAACATTGAACGTGATATCACAATGGCTAATCTATGTAACACTAAACAAAAACCGGGTGAGCTATTTTCAATCTTTCTGCAATGATGGTGTCAAATGTCTAGCAGACGTTCTCTTCAGTTACCTAAATAAGAACTAGTGGAAATATTTATTTCCAACTTAAATGACGAAATGGAATTTCACCTAGACGTAAAAAACACAGACTCTTTCAATGACATGATCACAAAAGACTTAAAATGTGAGTGGGCTCTCATCAAAAAAGGGCTTATCAAAATATATAATGAACCAAAGGATGGCCCTCGCCCACGCTTCAATAGTGACAAGCCTAACTTCTGGAACAAAAACAAAAACATCGTCAACGACGGGGTTGTGGATGCAATAACTATCAAAAGTGCACAAAATGTGGTACAATTTGCAGGACAGAACCCCCACCCAAGAATAACACAGTTGCTCCTCCAAGTCAAGGATGCAATACATCTCAAGAGGAACCCAGACAATGTCAACAAAATTTTAAACCTAAACGAACATACACTCCCTTAGGGGAACCCATTGAAATGGTGTTACGTCAATTGGTTTCTCAAAATCTGGTGACCTTACCCAAAACATCAAATTATGAAACTCAAGTCAAACCTTCATGGTGGAGGGATACTAAGCATTGCGACTTCCATCAAGGGAAAGGACATAAGACAAGCAATTGTCACATATTGAAAGATCTTATTTAGGATCTTATTGACCGAGGTGAAATCGAAATCGAAGGATATGACCCAAAGACAACAAACAATGATCATCTCATGTTTAAAAATCCACTTCCATCACAAGATCAAAGGGGTACTTCCACTTCAGGGAGAAACACAAATACCACCAATTATACGCAAGCCGCATATAATTACACTGTGAATCACCTATATGATGCCAGTGAACAAATTGCAACTATTACCATAAAAAATCCCAGCTCCACTTGCAATGTTGTTACACGTCGTGGCAAGATTACCATAAAAACAGCTCCACAAGGCATCACATCTATCCCAAAGTAGTATAACGTTGTGGACCAATTAGATAACGTTGTGGACCAATTAGATAAAATTCCTACACTGATATCTATCTTAGAGCTATTGCGCCTATCTCCATCTCATAAAACAATCTTGGATCAAGCTCTCCAAGAGGCGTTAGTCCCTGCAAACCTAAATACAGATCAATTCCAAGCCATGGTCGGAAATCTAAGGTCATCACCTTGTCTCAGTTTCTCTGAAAGTGACAACACATCCTTCCAGCAACCTCATAACGCCTCACTCCACATTGAAGGATTTATCAACCAGCATAGGATCAAGCGAGTCTTAATCGATAATGGAGCAGGCCTTAATATTTGTACACTACAATTAGTCATTGGATTGGGATATGCAATTGAATCAGTGGATCCCTGCAAGAAGATCACAATCAAAGCTTATGATGATGCAGAGTGTTCATCAAAAGGAGTTGTTTTACTACCAATCCAAGTGGGCCCTGTGGTGAAACACATCATATGTCAGGTTATGGACCTTCCTTTGCCATACAATTTGTTGTTGGGAAGACCTTGGATATGCACCATGCAAGTCATCTCATCTACTTACCATCAGTGTATCAAGTTCTCACATAATGGTGTAGAAATCACGATCATGGGCGATGCAAACCCCTTTGCATATTGTCATAACATAAGTCATCAACCAAAGATTACCGTTCCCAACAATAGAGAAGCCATCTCCTCCACATCACACATAAGTCTAGCCTCTCTTTCCATTTCAAACATAACTATACCCAAGCAAGAGAAGCTCAAGATGAAAATAACAGAGGAAGGTCCTGGAGAATACAATCTAAGCCAACTCTTTTGTGTTGGGAAAATGCCTACTCCTCCTAAAACACATGGCAAACCTCAACAGGTACTACAAACATCACTAGTCCAACCAACATGTACTTTGACACCTTTCATCCTTGGAAAGAGTCAAGAAGAGGAAACCAAAGATGAAGACTTAGCAGAATGGATCTATAAAGATCCTATCACCTGATAACTCAATGATGAACCACTAGTACCAAACCGGTACTAAGAGGGGGGGGTGAATTAGTACAAACACAAATATAGTCCAAAACTGGTTTGACAGCAAATACTCCAAATGACTGACAAACAGGGATACTGGTAAAACAGAGTGTAACCGATAACATCCAGTATAGCTCAATCAGTCATGAACCAATCACTCAATAAGCTTCCCTCTTAGCTCGATACTACAGTATCATTATATTCTCATGCATATACAGGTAAACTTAATCATCTGATCTTCTCAACAGTGAGTTCAATATGTTTTATAGATAGGCATAAAACATAGAACCTTCATATGTTTAACAGGCAAAACAAAGCATCACAAGACAAAAGCATTTCACATGACACACATATTTTTCACGTGGAAACCCAACTAGGAAAAACCACGGTGGGGATGAATACCCACAAGCTGCTTTTTGAACTCTTTAGAAGTCTGCTCTGTTAGGAGCCTTGTCTGGTTAAAGACATTACAATAGGTTCTACTAGGAACCGATCCTGTTAGGGATCACCCGGTTAAGGGATAAACCTGGTAGGGTCACCTTGTTAGAGGATTTCAAGAACTCAATAGTTGAAAGGATCTCCTAAGCTCTATAACTTCTCAGAACTCATTAACCTCGAGTTACCCGATTAAGGGATTTGAATCAAGCCTGTTAAGACCACCCGGTTAAGGGATTTTGAATCAAGCCAGTTAAGGCTACCCTATTAGGGGATTTTACAACTGTTGAAGTGGTTAGAGATCAATAGGAATTACAATGATCTGTTAACAGCACTCAATGCTAATGCAGATCCGTTTAGGCTCCTCTTTACCTTCTGCACATTCACTTTGTAGGTATCACTTCTCTCCTTTGGTCTGGCAAGAATCACGTATCACTTTCCTTGGATACACATTCACAACTTTTGCCAACAACCTTAGAAAGAAACACAACATCGACCTTATAGGAAACATACAAGTCGATAGCAAAAACCCTAAACCCTAAACCTGTTAGGTTAAGCAATTCAACGGTTCGATCCTGACCGTTGAATCATATTGCATTAAATGCAACAATCTTGAATCGATCTCAAGACATTCTCCATCGTCCATTATCCACCGATTTCATGGCGGCTGATAACCCATCACACATTATCATCATTTGACAGACTTCGCACATTCCTGAGGTAGATAGGAATAGTCTTCTTCATGCAAGATCCTTCACGTGCACAAGAGCTTACGTGGCAACATGATCTATCCTCCATCATACTGCTAACTCATCACACAAAGATCACCGATTGAGTCACACAGACTTGAGGTACTCCAACCGGAAATCCTGAAGTGGAAGCTACCTACCAACTGGTAGTCATGCAATGCTTCCATGTGCCGATTTCCATAACTACATGTCAGTTCGCCTTGAATAAATATGCCGCTTCACTTTGGCATATAAACTGGTTCATACATATGCCGGTTCCTCTCTCTCTTCACCTATCACATGTGTCGGTTCACACCATGTCTCATATTGACATCAATGACAACATACAATATCATTATGTCTTCATGTCAGTTCACATAATGCTAACAATCTCCCCCTTTGGCATTGATGGCAATATACAAGGATATCTTCTTCGCTTCACATCTTCTCCCACTTGCTGCAGATATCTTTTCACTTCACATCTTCTCCCCCTTTGACAACAATGCCAAAGTGAAGGTACAAGCATCTTTGTTCCATCATGCTGCTCCCCCTGAGGAGTAGCATCCTTCAACACACCAATCAACCAAAAATTTGTCTTTCCAGTACCTAACTGATGTGGAACAATTACTTTTAGTTCACCTCCTGAAGGGGCAATACCCCTAATTCACCTCTCAAATGCACAAATGTTGTCTTTGGGAGAGGCTTGGTGAATATGTCTACTAATTGCTCCTTACTGGACACATGCTCTAGTGCAATCTATTTATTCTGAACCTTTTCTCTCAAGAAATGATACTTAAGCTCAAAATGCTTGGTTCTAGAATGTAAAACTAGATTCTTTGATATATTGATAGCACTTGTGTTATCACAGGATATACTTATCGGTTCAGATACAGGGATCTTGAAGCCTTCTAGTACATGCTTCATCCAGATTGTCTGAGTGCAGTTCATGAAAGCTGCAACATACTCTGCTTTCACTGTAGACTGAGAGATACAACTCTTCTTTTTACTCATCCATGAGACCAGTCTACCACTGAGAAAGAATGCACCACTGGTTGTGCTTTTCCGGTCATCCACATTACCTGCCCAATCAACATCTATGAACACTTTCAGATTGAAATTATTGTTGTATGGGTACCACAATCCATAGTCAACTGTTCCCTTCAGATACCTAAGAATCTGCTTGACTGCAATCAAGTGAGATTCTCTTGGACTCTTCTGGAACCTTGCAATAATGCCAACTGCATGTGCAATATCCAGTCTGTTATGCACTACATAATACAACTAACCAATCATTGATCGGTATTCCTTCTCATCAACCAGTGCGGAATCATCCTCTTTTATCAATTTGCAACTGGTCACCATCGGTGTACCAACCGGTTTGCTATCTTCCATGCCAAAAGTCTTCAACACCTCTTTGACATATTTGGACTGAGTGATGAAGATTCCATCTTTCATCTGCTAGATCTGCAGTCCAATGAAGAACTTAATCTCTCCTATGAGTGACATCTCAAACTCTTTCTTCATCTCATCAGCAAACTCATGACTCATCTTGTCATCTCCTCCAAAGATAATGTCATCAACAAAAACCTCACAGATCAGGATCTGATCTCCTTCAGACTTCAAGTAGATATTGTTATCTTCACTTGTTCTCTCAAATCCAATCTTCACAAGATGGGAATGTAGGCACTCATACCATGCTCTAGGTGCTTGCTTTAGACCATATAAAGCTTTATGTAGTCTACATACCATGTCACTGTCTTCAAATAGGGCAAACCCATCTGGTTGCTCAATATACACCTCCTCTTCAAGTACACCATTTAGGAATGCAGATTTTACATCCATTTGATATACCTTGAACCTCTTAAAAGCTGCATATGCAAGAAGCATATGAACTCCTTCCAATCTGGCTACAGGAGCAAAGGTTTCTCCATAGTCTTCTCCTTCTTCTTGAGCATATCCTTTGCACACCAATCTGGCTTTATTCCTAATCATTGTGTCATCCTCATTCAGCTTGTTTCTGAACACCCATTTGGTGCCAATGACATTTTTATGCTCTGGTTTGGGTACCAAGGACCATGTACCATTTTTCTCTATCTAGTCAAGTTCTTCTTCCATTGTCTTGATCCAGTCTTCATCTTTATGAGCCTCTTTGAATGACTTAGGCTCAAATTCAGAGATCATACATGAGTTTTCTCTGATCTTTCTTCTAGTAAGGATTCCTACATCCTTATCACCTATGATATGCTTGGGATCATGATTCAACTTGACATACCAAGGAATGGTTTTAACTGATTCTTCTTGCTTTTCTTCTTCATCCTCATCTTCATCAGTACCAGCATTCGCCAATTCAGGGATACTATTACTGGTACTTGGTTGGCTAACAACCGGTTCCCAGAAGGTTGCAACCGGTTCATTTATAGCTTACTCACTACTGGTTTCCTCAATCTTCTTAGAGGATTCATCAACTCTTACATTGATGCTTTCCATAATTCTTACATTGATGCTTTCCATAATTCTCTGAGTCCTGTTGTTGTAGCACTTGAAAGCTTTACTCTTGGTGGAATATCCTAGAAATATTCCCTCATCACATTTAGCTTCAAATTTGCCCTGATGTTCACTCCTCTTGATGTAACATTTGCTACCAAATACCTTAAAGTAGCTAGCCATGGGTGTCTTACCGGTCCAATACTCATAAGGAGTTTGTCCTTACCCTTTTTTATGAGTACCCGGTTCATAGTGTAGACTGCAGTGCTCACTGCTTCTCTCCAAAAGGTGTGAGCTACCTTTCCTTGGATCAACATGGTTCTAGCTGCTTCAACCACAGTCCAGTTATTCCTCTCTGCTAGGCCATTCTGCTGTGGAGCCTTGGGGGTAGATAGCTATCTCGTGATGCCAAATTATTCACAATACTTGTTGAATTCACAGAAAGTGAATTCCCCTCCTTGATCAGTTCTGAGACATTTGATCCCTTTACCGCTTTCCTTCTCCACTAGTGCTCTGAAAGCTTTGAATTTCCCAAAAGATTCAGACTTTTCTTTCAAGAATGTGACCCACATCATTCTTGAGCAGTCATTAGTGAGAATCATGAAGTACCTATCACCCTGCACACTTCTTGTTTTCATAGGACCACATAAATCAGTATGCACAAGATCAAGCAAGTTGTCAGTAGTGAAAGATTTACCTTTAAAGGTTGAGGAAGACATTTTCCCCAATTGACACTCTCTGCATAGGGTATTATATGGTTTGCTCAGCACCGGCAACCCTCTAACTGCCTTGATCTTACTAGCCTTCACAATGTTATCAAAGTTCACATGGCAGAGTCTCCTATGCCATATCTAGCTATCATCAAGCTTAGCCATAAGACATGTACTTATATTTGCATTCAGATGAAATAGGTTACCTTTAGTCTGCATGCTGGTGGCCACCAATTTACCATCTTTTACTTTGATTCTGCAGAGTCCATTCTTGAATTGCAGAGTGAGTCCACTGTCATTTAGCTGGGCAACACTTACAAAGTTGTGTCTGAGACCATCAACCCAGTACACATTGTCAGCACTACTCTTTCCATTCAAAGAGATGGACCCTCTGCCTTTGACCATGCATGGTGCATCATTGCCAAAGTGAACCACACCACCATCATACTCCTCTAAGGATAGAAACTTGCTCCGGTCACCAGTCATATGGTGAGAATGGCCACTGTCAATGATCCACTCATTGGAATCATCAAACCGAGAGACAAGAGCCTTCTTGTCTACCACATCTTCCTTTACAGCAACAAACACAATGTCTTCATTCTCTTCATCTTTTGATTCCTCATTTGTGACACCTTCATCAACTGCCACAAAACAGTTTCTCCGGTTTCCTCCTTTGAATTTCTTGAACCTTTCCGGTTTATCCATGTTGTCACTATTAGGACAGTTCATAGCAATATGTCCTATCTGGTTATAGGAGAAACATTTCAAAGGGAGCTTACCTTTGTATTTACGAGTTCCTTTTGGAAATCTCCTAGCAAGAAGAGCTTCAAATTCCATCAGAAACTCTTCATCATTCATTTCTCTATTCTGATTAGGTTCCCCACTAGTACTAGCCTCTTTTCCTTTTCTGGATGGTATAGCAGAGGCTTTAAAAGCTGATTCTGGCTTTTGAACACTGTCATCAAAACTATTTAGCTCATAGGCTGTCAACTTGGCTATGATGGAGTCCAAGGACACCTTAGACTTGTCTATTGATCTCAGCTCCTGAATAGCAGCGACCCTTATTGCATAGACTGACAACAGGGATCTCAGGACTTTACTTACCACAGTGGAATCTTCTATTTTGCCACCTGCACTCTTTATTTCTCCAACAATTGTTTTGATTATTATTCCATACTACTGAATGGTCTCTCCTTCAACCATCTGCATGTCTTAAAACTTCCCTCTCAAGCTTTCTTCCTTAGCCTGTTTTACATGCTCATTACCACCATAGATATTTTCAAGAGCATCCCATACCTCTTTGGGATTTGCCTTGTCCTGAACATCAATAAACCCAATGTCAGATAGACTACTAAAGAGGGCTTCCATGACTTGCCCATTTTCTTGTATCTCTCTCTTTTGGTCATCGGTGAGAGTACCGGTAGGAACAACATACACATTTTCAACATAACTCCAGTGTTGAACACCCATGCTTTTGATGAATATCTTCATTCTGTATTTTCATATACCAAAATTTTCCCTATTAAACTTTGGACCTTCCCTCTTCATCATTTGACTAGGATCTTTTCCTCAAGCGGTTAAGCTTATAACACAGAGGACCTGGAGGCACTCTGATACCAATTGATAACTCAATGATGAACCACTAGTACCAAACCAATACTGAGAGGGGGGGGTGAATCAGTACAAACACAAATATAGTCCAAAACTGGTTTGATAGCAAATACTCCAAATGACTTACAAATAGGGATACTAGTAAAACAGAGTGTAACCGGTAACATCCAGTACAGCTCAATCAGTCATGAATCGGTCACTCAATAAGCTTCCCTCTTAGCTCGATACTACAGTATCATTATATTCTCATGCATAAATAGGTAAACTTAATCATCTGACCTTCTCAACAGTGAGTTCAATATGTTTTATAGACAGGCATAAAACATAGAACCTTCATATGCTTAACAGGCAAAACAAAGCATCACAAGACAAAAGCATTTCACATGACACACATATTTTTCACATGGAAACCCAACTAGGAAAAATCCACGGTGGGGATGAATACCCACAAGATGCTTTTTGAACTCTTTAGAAGTTTTCTCTATTAGGAGCCTTGTCCGGTTAAAGACATTACAATAGGTTCTGCTAGGAACCGATCCTGTTAGGGATCACCTGGTTAAGGGTTAAACCCGGTAGGGTCACCTTGTTAGAGGATTTTAAGAACTCAATAGTTGAAAGGATCTCCTAAGCTCTATAGCTTCTCAGCACTCATTAACCTCGAGTTACCCGGTTAAGGGATTTGAATCAAGCCTGTTAAGACCACCTGGTTAAGGGATTTTGAATCAAGCCAGTTAAGGCTACCCTGTTAGGGGATTTTACAACTGTTGAAGTGGTTAGAGATCAACAAGAATTACAATGATCTGTTAACAGCACTCAACGCTAATGCAGATCCGTTTAGGCTCCTCTTTACCTTCTGCACATTCACTTTGTAGGTATCACTTCTCTCCTTTGGTCTGGCAAGAATCGCGTATCACTTCCCTTGGATACACATTCACAACTTTTGCCAACAACCTTAGAAAGAAACACAACATCGACCTTATAGGAAACATACAGGTCGGTAGCAAAAACCCTAAACCCTAAACCTGTTAGGTTAAGCAATTCAAACGGTTCGATCCTGACCGTTGAATCATACTGCATTAAATGCAACAATCTTGAATCGATCTTAAGACATTCTCCATCGTCCATTATCCACCGATTTCATGGCGGCTGATAACCCATCATGCGTTATCACCATTTGACAGACTTCGCACATTCCTAAGGTAGATAGGAATAGTCTTCTTCATGCAAGATCCTTCACGTGCACAGATCTTACGTGGCAACATGATCTATCCTCCATCATACTGCTAACTCATCACACAAAGATCATCGATTGAGTCACACAGACTTGAGGTACTCCAACTGGAAATCCTGAAGTGGAAGCTACCTACCAACCGATAGTCATACAATGCTTCCATGTGCCGGTTTCCATAACTACATGTCGGTTCACCTTGAACAAATATGTCGCTTCACTTTGGCATATAAACCGGTTCATACATATGTCGATTCCTCTCTCTCTTCACCTATCACATGTGTCGGTTCACACCATGTCTCATATTGACATCAATGACAACATACAATATCATTATGTCTTCATGCCGGTTCACATAATGCCAACATCACCACCGACATTCTGCAAGCTAAGCTTCCCACAGATCAATATGGCAAAGGTCTTCTCATTATGCAAAGAATGGGATATGATGGTAAAAGTACTTTGGGGCATTGTAAGCAAGGGCGACATGAGCCGCTACAGCCGGAATTAAAACCCAAAGATAACACAAGCTTAGGCTTTCAAAAGGAGATCCTTCCTAAGTTCAGATTTAAAGGGAAACCTAGCAAACCACTATATCAACCTACTACAAAGAGGTCACCTTTGATTATAAAAGCAGCACCCAAAACCATAGCAATTGCCCCATTAAGGCTAAAAATCCTTGCAAAACCATCTGCAACGCCAGTCATCCCATCAATCGAACCAGCAACACTATCAGCAGCGGCAATAACATCAGTAGTCCCCTTAGCAGCATCAACTATATCAGAATTCCCAGTAGTATTGACAACACTGGTAGTTCCAGTAGAGCAGCAGATTCATCACTACCAATACTTCCTATATCAGATTCATTGATCCCCATAATTCTTCCTGCAGCGCTGATAATTTCATCTACAAAAGTACATCAACCGATCACACCTGCAGTATTTAACTCAAAAGATATCCCAGTATGGTACAATAATCAGCTCCAGGAAAGTGACTCAAAAACTAACTCGCATGAGTGGGAATTTGATTCAATGTAGCTTAACACTTCAGATGAGGAAGACACATCACCACCTCCACCCCACAAAGACATCCCTATTTACGGAGAGGCACAGATAAAGACCTCTTGGGTTCCTAAACCGGAAACTTCTTCCACAGACCCTACGTCACATCCTACGCCCAATTCTGATAGGGAGAGTACCATCAACGACCTTCACCACAATGTCTTAACCCTCACTGACACATCTAAGGAACTCAACCTAATCGATGAGGTAATGCCCATTATCCATACTGAACTCATCGAATGGAACCAACCTAATCCCCCATGTCTTGACCATTTCCAAAATGATGAGGCGATCATTGACTTTTTGGAACTATGGGATAACATACCAAGTGGGGATCACAAAGCTGGATTTGCCATAGAACTTAATAGCACAACATACTTTAGGGCGGATGCCAAACCTTTTAGCTGCAAAAATATAACAATAAAACATGGATCTTCCAGTAAAAACCACACTGTGACATTGTTTGATCCCACAAAAGTAAAAAGAAAGAGCGTATCCAATGGTGAAAACCTCTCTGAGGCACCTGAGGATGAAAGGTTTGACATCCTCCTCTCTCGTACACAGCAGGAATGATCAATAATTCTCATCAAAGAAACCAAAGAATAAAATGTGGGGACTCCTGAAACTCCTCCCCACATACATCTGGCATCTCTTTTAACTTTAGAGGAACAACCCAAGTTAGTCAAATTCTTCCAGAAGCACCAGATTAACTTTGCATGGTCATATGCAGACATGCCTAGTCTTGATCCAGATTTAGTCATGCATCACCTCACCATAGCAGATGGAGCCAAGCTTGTCAAGCAGAAGCTTCACAAGATGCATCTTCAGATTGCAGTACTAGTCAAAGCAGAACTTAAGAAACTCCTGGATGTTGGTTTCATTCGACCAATTGATTATGTAGATTGGATCTCCAATATTGTGCCTGTCGGCAAACCAAATGGGGGCATCCGTATTTGTACTGACTTCAGAGATCTGAACAAGGCATGTCCTAAATATGACTTCCCCCTACCAAATATCGACATCATAGTAGACCTAACAACAGGACATGTCATGCTTTCACTCATGGATGGTTTTTCAGGATACAATCAGATAAAGATCACACCAGAAGATCAACATAAGATAGCCTTCACATGCCCATGGGGCACATACTGCTGGAATGTAATACCTTTCAGTCTAAAGAATGCAGGAGCGACCTATCAATGAGAAATGACCACTATCTTCCATGATATGATGCATACCATAATGGAAGATTATGTTGATGACTTACTAGCAAAATCACTCACAAGAGAAGGTCATCTGGAAATATTAGAGAAAATCTTTGATAGACTGGAACAATATCATGTTCGACTCAACCCAAAGAAATGTGTCTTTGGAGTAACCTCAGGGAAGCTTCTAGGGTACATTGTCTCAAGCAAAGGCATTGAGGTTGACCCAGCAAAGGTCAAAGCAATCATGGACATGCCACCTCCAAAGAACATCAGCCAACTAAGGACACTACAAGGGCGGCTTCAATCTATCCGCAGATTCATTGCACAATTGGCAGATAAATGTCACCCATTTACACACCTTCTACACAAAAATATCCACTTTCAGTGGGATGCTAGATGCTAGCAAGCATTCCAGATGCTTAAAGATTATCTCATGAATATGCCATTATTGATCCCACCAGATCCTAGTAAGCCTCTATTGCTCCATATTTCAGCAACAAGTACAACATTGGGTGTACTATTGGCACAACACAATGCAGAAGGGAAAGAGTGTGTTGTTTACTACATCTCTCGCACACTGGTTGGCTATGAACTCAATTACACCCCTATTGAGCGAGCTTGCCTAGTAGTAATCTTGGCAGCCACTAAACTAAGGTATTATCTGTTAACACATAAAGTACAACTCATTTCAAAGATCGATCCACTCAAGTACTTACTCAGCAAAGTAGCATTGACAGGCCGCTTGGCCAAATGGGTGATGATTCTCAGTGAATTTGACATCAAGTACGTGGACCGTAAGGTTATCAAAGGACAAGTTATTGCAGATCAGTTGGCCAATGCACCACTCATAGGCGATCATCCCCTCATTTCCAATTTTCCAAATGAAGAGATATTCATGATCACAACAACACAACCATGGAAACTCTACTTTGATGGTTCATACACTATGCATGGCTCGGGGCAGGCATTTTGTTTATCACACCTCAAGGTGATAGCATCCCAAAGTCTTACAGGCTCACATTTCCATGTACAAACAACATAGCTGAATATGAGGCCTTGATCACAGGACTCAAGCTAGCCATACAATGGAAGTTACAAGAACTACAAGTATATGGCGACTCCCAACTGGTCATTCGACAAGCCACTGATGAATATTAGACTAAAGATGACAAACTCATGTCGTACAAACAAATGGTGGATAGTTTAAAGGCATCATTTACTACTATCACCTTTGAGCAGATACCAAGAGATCAGAATCGAGTTGTTGACACGATGGCTATCATTGCATCTCTCCTAGATCTTCCACAAAATTCAACACGCTATGAGTTCTTGGTCAAACAACTTTGGATTCCCGCTTATGATATCCCTAAATCCAAGATGATATGTCATCTTGTCGGTTCTGAATCCCCATGGTATGGTGAGTTTTACACCTACCTCCATGATCACACACTTCCTCCTAATCAATCGAATAACCAACGTAAAACCTTCATTTGCCAAACCGCTCGATATACCATTATTGTTGAAACCCTATACCGACACAGTCTTGATGGTACTCTCCTTCGATGTCTGGAATAGGATGAGATAACAAAGGCCTTGGAAGAGGTACATGAAGGAATTTGTGGAACTCATGCAAGCGGTCCTTCCCTAGCAAAGAAGATCATACATGTTGGATACTATTGGCCGTCTATGGAAAAAGACTCCTATTACTTTGTCAGAAAATGCAAAAAATGCCAAGTTCATGGAGACTTGATACATGCACCGGCACATGAATTGCAACCAATCACAACACCATGGCCTTTTTGTCAATGGGGACTTGACCTTGTGGGTAAAATCCATCCATCTTCATCCAACAGCCACAAATTCATTTTACTGCCATCGAATACTTCACAAAGTGGATCGAAGTTGTTCCACTTACCCAAGTCACAGGCAAGCAGATCGCCTCATTCATCCTTAATTACATCATCTGTTGGTATGGTGTACCCATGTCCATCATCACAGATAACGGTCTTCCTTTCAAAAATCGGGATGTCCGTGAACTCTATGAGAAGTTTCACATCCAACACCGCTTTTCCACTCCCTATTACCCACAGGGAAATGGTCAGGTCGAAGCATCAAACAAGAACATATTGAGAATCCTAAAGAAGACAATCAATGATGTCGGTCGTGATTGGCATGTTCAATTGAATCCAACACTATGGGCGTATTGAACTAGTACCCCTATAGGCGCAACTCCTTACTCACTTGTCTATGGTGCAGAAGCCATCCTTCCCATCGAGGTTGAGATACCATCTCTATAGGTTTCCTTGCATAATATTATAGATGATGAGCCCTACAGGGTCTCACGTCTTCAAGACTTAGAGCTACTTGATGAGAAATGACAAGTTGCATACAATCACCTTAAAGCCTATCAGCAGCGTATGAGCAAAAGCTACAATCACCGAGTTAGACCTCATACATTTGAGGTAGGTGATCTTGTTCTACGAGAAAATCCTCGTAACCAACCAAACAGAGAACATCAAGGAAAGTTTGAATCAAACTGACTGGGTCCATATGTTATCACTGTTGTATTTAGGTCCGGGGCATATCAGTTGGCTACTTCAGAAGGAGAACCGCTAGTAGATCCAATCAACAACATGCACCTTAAAAAAAATTATACATGAGCTACATAGAGCATCAGCTCCCATACATATTGAAAAAACACCCAAAAACATTCAGATAAATGTCCTAAAGAAAATACAAAAACATCAAAATAGTAAAGAAAAATCATGCATCCAAACGGTGAACAACTACTCTGGTGGCACCTTGGGTAAGTGCGATGGTGAAAACCTGGCAAACAAGTGCCACTCGTAAAGGCTAGGGCTCCACTGTCTTTCAAACTTATTGCGATCACATTCATTTCATCCATTCATTCATCTATCCAAACCATGGCTTGTTATTGATCTGCAATCTAGGATAGTACTTCACGCATCTTGCATCCCACTTTTACATAGTCATATCTAAATTGGGGGCAATACCCTTAATCTAGTTTATGGAAGTGGATTCTACATTATCTTATGATTCATTGAGTTCTTCATTCAAAACTGTCTCACAAAATCCAAAAACATTCAAAACAATCATCAAACAACCAAAAACATTGGAAAACTCTCACAAAAATCCAAAAACATCGAAAATCAAACAAAAACATGACAACACCTTGTACATACTCATCCGGGCAGATACCAAACAAACATTGTGAAATACTCAAAATGATGATCACTTATCAAATTGACCAAACAACCAAAATCAACACACAAACTGTCTTAACAAGGATGCATCCTTCCTTACCAAAACAAAGAGAAGATGACATTTTCTTTGACAAGAAAATTTTGTTTAAGCTATCAAAATTCTTGATTGATTTGTAGGTTATTCATTCATTTATATATATCAGGTTCCTACGCTACTCCGGGATATCCGCAAGTGATTAAGAGTAGCCGAGATGGTTCATGCAACATTCTTTGTATGTCTTCTGCAAATTATTTCGATGAAGTTATGGGGCATGCACTAATGGTGTCTACGTGGGAAGTTCACTATGTTACGTGATCTTATGCAAAAATACAGTCATAGATCACTACGGCTTGCTGACTACAGTGTATACCTCGACCATATGAGCATGAACCATTATCGAGGATCCATATTCTTTATTCTTTATATATGTTGTTTGCTTACAGGTACAATGCTCCATCTTTGTTTCCTACTACCTCATCCACGCTCGATAATGATTTATCTCTTACTACGGTATGAACTTGTCTTAGGATATGATCGGCAAAAGATCAAGGAGGATGTTCCAAGTCATGCATGAAAGAAGATAATCCTTGTCTGTTCTGCAAGCAATACTCAAGTCAACTTGATCCATTATATCAAGTTTCTTGTATTAACTTGCTATATCAAAATCCATGTAAGGAATACTCAGGTCATCTTGAATCATTATGTCAAGTTGCTTGTATTTTTCTTACAACATTTTAAAGCTCAATGATAAAAAATAAAGCACTATGGATTGGCATTCTATCTCATCTGTATATATTGCACTCCGTTGCATTCCATCCATCCATACATTCATAATAGATGCATATCATGCATACATAGTAATGACAATGGGTGCATACTCTATTTTCCTCTTCTTCCATAGGAATGAGTCATAGGTCCTCCATTTCTTCTATCTAACATCAAACCCCCCTCACCCTCCCCATCTTGGTAATCAGCATCACATACCCTACATCATCTCCCATCAACCCTTCTAGTTCAACCCTACATCATACCCTTCTACATCATCTCACATCCAACCATCTTGAATCTCCATATGGCATCCATGGCTAGTGCTAAAAGCTGAGAGCTACACTCATGTGGAACTTGGAGAGGAGAGAAACAAGGGAGAAGTAACTATGAGCATCTTGATTAGCATTTGAAGGAGTATAGTTTATCTATTCTATGTTTGTATGCTTTCTATTTCATGCTTTATATCTCTCTTGATATGCCTGTTTAGGATAATCTTTTGTTGCTCATACTAACGTTTGTTTCTTGTGCTCTTGTGTGTGTTGCCATCAAACAAATTTTCTAATCCTTTTTGCAGAGCCTACATCATCTCACATACCCTACATACCCTACATCATCTCACATACCCTACATCATCTCCCATCATTTCCCCATTTCTTCTATAAATAGAACCCTTCTCCTCAAGCAAAGAAGGAAGCATTAGAGTATTGTTGTTATACTGGTATTAGCATAGAGCTTTTTCATAGCATCACTATCTACACTTGCATAGAATTTGTTTATCACATGTCCACTTAATTAAATGAATATTTAGTATTTATTTGATTATTTAACCATCAATCAATAATTAATTAAATTAATATTTGAATTAATTCATCTTAACCCTCTTCTCTTATTAATTAAATAAATTATTCAATTTATTTGATTTAATTCACTTAACCAAATTCAGACCATTAATTAAATAAATAAATCATATTTGTTTAATTAAATCTTCTCTCACATTTAAATAAATTAATATTTATTTAAATCCCCCAAAATCCCATCTCTCACATTTAAATAAATTAACATTTATTTAAATCACCTTTATCCTCCACCCACTTGCATTTTCCTACAAATGCAAGTTGCACAACTATTTTAAATAAATAAATTATTTATTTAAAATCCTATTTATCCTCACCCACTTGAAACCTTTAATGGTTTCCCTTAAAGTCTTCAAACTTAATGGCTTCCTTCTAGAGTCTTTTTAAGCCTTAATGGT
The DNA here is from genome assembly GCF_030272615.1 of Cryptomeria japonica. Taxonomy (NCBI): domain Eukaryota; kingdom Viridiplantae; phylum Streptophyta; class Pinopsida; order Cupressales; family Cupressaceae; genus Cryptomeria; species Cryptomeria japonica. Next base: position 464,819,818 of record NC_081408.1, read on the forward strand.
TTCCCTTAAAGTCTTCAAACTTGATGGCTTCCTTCTAGAGTCTTCTTAAACCTTTCAAGGTTTCCCTTAAAGTCTTCAAGCATTTAATGTTTTATCTTCCTTTTTCTCATGTAAATAAATTAAGATTTATTTAAATCTAAAATTCACATTTAAATAAATAAATATTTATTTAAATATCTATCCAAATACAATTTACACCATTTAATTGAAATAAATGATTTTATTTCAATTGAAAATCCCAAAATTCCTCCCACTTGCATTCTCCTACAAAACCCACTTGCAATCCTAACCCCCTTCTAGATTCTTCTAACCCCTTCCTAATTAGCCTAATCCATCCCCTAAATATTGTCACATTCCTAAGCAACTTGGAGTCACTTCTCAAAGCCCTCAAAGTCTTTGAAAGGCATTTAAGGCTTTAAGTCTTCAAATGGTTAACCTCTAAAGTCTTCCAAACCATTAAAGGCTCTTACATAACCATTATGGTTAACTCACCTTTTACCTTTGGTTAGAGACTTTCCTCTAACTTAACCATCCTTTTGACTCATGGGTCTCTTCAAAGCATTTATTTCTTTGACTAAGGTAACCATTTAACCCTTGCACATTCATTTATCCCTTGGATAAAAGGAATATCCATTAACCTGACCCTAACCCAACCCCCCAGGATAACCATCATGTCCCCTCAAGCATTCAATGCTCCTTGTCTCTCCTCTCAAGCCTCCTCATGGTGACACTTGTCAACATGGAATTGGGTTGAAAGTCTCACATGGATTGAATATCTTTCAATCCTAACCCTTGTTAAAATTGCTCAATCTTAACCCTTCATTTCCCCATTTCTTCTATAAATAGAACCCTTCTCCTCAAGCAAAGAAGGAAATATTAGAGTATTGTTGTTATACTGGTATTAGCATAGAGCTTTTTCATAGCATCACTATCTACACTTGCATAACATTTGTTTATCACATCCAACCATCTTGAATCTCCATATGGCATCCATGGCTAGTGCTAAAAGCTAAGAGCTACACTCATGTGGAACTTGAAGAGGAGAGGAACAAGGGAGGAGCAACTATGAGCATCTTTATTAGCATTTGGAGGAGTATAGTTTATCTATTCTATGTTTGTATGCTTTCTATTTCATGCTTAATATCTCTCTTGATATGTCTGTTTAGGATAATTTTTTGTTGCTAACACTAACGTTTGTTTCTTGTGCTCTTGTGTGTGTTGCCATCAAACTGATTTTCTAATCCTTTTTGCAGAGCATCAGTTAGTAGCAACAACAACATACTCAGCTTCAGCAGTAGATAAAGAAGTTCATGACTGTTTCTTGCTGATCCATGAAACCAACTTCTTTCCAAGAAAGAAAGCTCCACCAAAAGTACTTTTCCGGTCATCTACATCTCCAGCCCAATCAACATCTGTATATGCACATAAAGTAAAGTTATCATCCTTAGGGTACCACAAACCATATTTTGATGTACCTTGCAAGTATCTAAAAATCTTTTTCACCGCACACTCATGATTTTCTCTAGGATCACTCTAAAATCTTGAAACAATACAAACAACATTCATAATGTCAGGCCTAGTTTGAGTCAAATAAAGTAGACCTCCAATCATAGATTTGTATCTTGTAGGATTTACCAGTGCAGAAACATCTTTTCTTGTCAATTTCTCACTTGTAACCATAGGAGTACTTACCGGTTTAGAATCTCCCATACCAAATTTCTTCAACAACTCCTTAGCATATTTAGTTTGATAGATGAAAATACCTTTGTCAGTCTGAGTAATCTGCAAACCTAAGAAAAAATTCATCTCTCCAATCATAGACATCTCAAATTCTTTCTCCATATTCTTAGAAAATTCTATGCATAACTTATCTTCACCTCCAAAAATAATGTCATCAACAAATACTTCAATAATCAGGATATCATCATCAATTATTTTATAATATAAATTGTTGTCAGCATTACCCTTAGTAAAACCAAGCTTCAAAAGATATTTATTCAACCTTGCATACCAAGCTCTAGGTGCTTGTTTCAATCCATATAAAACTTTCCTTAACCTGCAAACCATGTTTGTACCATCTGATAGTGAAAAACCATCAGGTTACTCAATATAAACTTCCTCATCAAGACCCCCATTCAAAAAAACACATTTAACATCCATCTAATAAACCTTGTAGTTTTTATAAGCAGCATAGGCAAGAAATAATCTTACAACTTCAATCCTAGCTATAGGTGCAAAAGTCTCTCCATAATCAATTCCTTCCTTCTGAGAATATCCTTTACAAACCAATCTAGCCTTATTCCTTATAACTTGACCATCCTCATTCAAATTATTTCTAAAAACCCGTTTAGTTCCAATAACATTTTTATTTTTAGGTCGGGGAACCAAAGTCCATGTGTTATTTTTCTCAATTTGATCTAATTCTTCTTCCATAACTTTCGACCAATATTCATCTTTACATGCCTCAATTACTAATACCAGTTCGACTTGTGAAATTAAACATACCTCATTAGTTGCCAGTCTTCTTCTTGTCATTACTCCATTGCTCTTATCTCCAATAATCTAATCTTCTGAATGATTCAATCTCACATACCTAGGAGTCCTTTGACTCTCTGTTCCTTTTCCCTATTATTCAGTCATAGTAGAATTTTCTGATACTACCCGAGTAACTGGTTCAACACTATGTTCTGATAAAGGTGCTACCAGTTCAGATATAATAATTTGCACTATCGGTTCCTTCTCAGAAACTCTGATTTGACTTCTGTTTAGCTCAACTACTTTGACATTAGCACTCTCCACAATTCTCTACAATCTCTTGTTATAACATCTATATGCCTTGCTTTCATTAGAATAACCAAGAAATATGCCTTCATAACATCTAGGATCAAATTTGCCAATGATATCATCTCTCATGATATAACATTTACTACCAAAAATTCTAAAATAATTAACTATAGGTGTATTGCCAAACCATAATTCATAAGGTGTCTTACCGGTTTCTCCTTTGACATGTACTCTGTTGAATGTATAAACTGTTGTGCTCATTTCTTCTCTCTAGTAGATATGAGGTAGACTAGCTTCCATCATCATTGTTCTAGCAGCATCCAAGATAGTTATGTTCTTCCTTTCCACAACTCCATTTTGCTGAGGTGTCCGGGGAGCAGAAAATTGTCTTCTTATACCATGCTTCTCACAAAAGTTATTAAACACACCGGATTTGAATTCTTCACCATGATATGACCTCAAACATTTAATCTTCAATCCTGTCTCAATTTCCACTTTAGCCTTAAAGATTTTAAATTTTTCAAATGCTTCAGATTTTTCTTTTAGAAAAGTAACCCACATCATTCTAGAATAATCATCAATGATTAGCATGAAATATCTATCACCTTGAAAACTTTTAACTCTAGCAAAGCCACACAAATCAGTATGAATAAGATCAAGAACATCATTTGATTTATCTTGTATACTCCTAAAAGAGGTTGTGACCTGTTTACCCATTTGACATTCTTTACATACTGGATTATAGGGCTTCATAATCTTAGGTATATCCCTAATTGCCTTAGTTGAACTAATCTTTACAATGCAATCAAAATTCACATGACACAGCCTTTTATGCCATAGCCAACTCTCATCAATTTGTGTAATCAAACATGTCTTCTCACCAGAGCTCAAATGAAATATATTACCTTTTGTCTGTGTACCAGTTGCAATCTCCAACCCAAATCTGTTAATGATTTTGCATTTTCCATCTTTGAACTGTAATTGAAATCCCTTATCCACCAACTATCCTACATTCAAAAGATTATGCCTCAAACCTTCAACATAATAAACATTGTCAGTATTGTTCTTACCATGCAATGATATAGTTCCTTTTCCTTTGATCATACATGCTTTTTCATCTCCAAAATCTAACTAGACCGCCATCAAATTCTTGCAAAGATAGAAACTTCCCTTTATCTCCAGTCATATGATGTGAACAACCATTGTCAATTACCCATTCATCCTTGTCTTCAATTTTAGTAGTAAGTGCCTTCTCTTGAGTTACATTCTCTTCCAGTGTCGAATCATCTTCCTTGATAGCCAAGAACACCCATTCCTTCCCATTTCCGGAACCACTAGCAGAGTCTTTTGTCAGTTCATCATCAAAATCAGTAATGCCTTCCTCATCCACTATGTAGCATGATTTGTCTTTGTTTTTCTTGTACTTATAGTTGTTTTGATATCTAGGGTTAGGCTTAAATGATCTTCTAACTCTTTCTTCAAATCTTGAATTCCTTTCAAGACATCTAGATGCAAAATGACCAATCTTATTACATGCGAAACATTTAAAAGGTGCTTTTCCTTCATACTTACTACCTACTGGTCCTTTAGGTACTCTTCTAGCAAATAGTGCTTCAAGTTTCTCAAACTCATCATCTTCTTTCTTCATATCTTCCAATTCCTTTGCATATAAAGCTTTCCAATCTTACTTACCGGTTGTAGATGTAGATGCATGAAAAGAAGGTTCAGACTTCACAGCTCCAGAAGGTCCAAATTATTCAAACTCAAAAGCAGATAGTTTCCCAATCAAGGTATCTCTATTGACAGATGTATTAGCCATTGTTCTCAACTCATTAATAGTAGTAGCCTTCATTTTGTAAGCTGGTGGTAGGGCTCTCAGAACTTTAGAAACAATTTCATCTTTGCTCAGAGTTCCACCACAACATTAAATTCCCATAACAATCTCATTTACCCTTTCCATAAATGTTGTAATCCTTTCATCTTCTTCCATCTTCAAATTTTCATATCTCACTTGGTAACCATGAAGTTTAGCAATCTTAACTATAGAGTCACCTTCATTAAGAGTCTCCAACTTATCCCATATATCCTTTTCCAGATGATTTGTCGGTCAATCCCATTATTTGTTGATCAAAAAGTGCACACAAGAGGGCTTCTCTTGCTCTACAATCATTCTCAAGCTCCTTATCCAAGTTTGTCGAAGGAGGATTGGATTATAATGTGTGACACGATTTTGTGTGATCTCCCAAATCTCTTTGCCAAGACATCTCAGATGAGTCTCCATCTGAATCTTCCATACTGTGTAATTTGTTCCATCAAGCCTCGGAATATCCCTACGAAAGATAGCTCCAGATGAACTAGATGAACTTGAACGGTTAGTTGTTGTAATACCCTAAAATTGGTCATCTAAACCATGGGCCTCTAATCTCGACAACATCACCAAGGTCCTAACCAAAGGCAATTAAATCAATTTTGAGCACATTAATTAATTCTTTAATCATCAAATGTCACATGGCAAATCAATTACTCAATATTAATTAAATATTTATTTAATTAATGGAATCATTCCAAGAATATCATTTTTGATCAATTATCTCATTTAATATATTAAATATCCTAGCATATTTAATTAATTAATTAATTAATTTGCCATTTAATCATGCAAAAAAAGAATTAATTTATTACAAAAGAGGAATTAATTACAAAGCAAGAGTTGAATTGAAAATAAAATAAAAGAATTGAATTGAGAGAGAAATCAAACTTGAGATATTATTTCTTTTTCTAAATTTAGAACTTGAAATTGGAAAAGCAATTAATTGAATTATTGATCATTCTCTAAAATTGGAACTCAAAGCTTTTCAGAAAAAGAAGTTCAGTTGCATTGAAAAGACTCTTTTCTTGAATAAATCAAAGATTTATCTATTTTTATCACAAATGCATGGAATGAATTAAATCTTATTTCCAATGCAACTTGAACTTCTAATTTAGATGCATTTCAATTAAACTATAATTGGAATCTATCTCAAGGTTAACTGAACCTGATTTCTCAATTATTTTCAATTAATCCTAAATTGAGCTTTTTTGTAATTCTCTATAAATTTAGCCTTCAGCTCTCATTCAAAACAGCCCAGAGATTTTTGAGAACACGCTTGGAGATTATTATTATGCTGATTTTGCTCAGGAGTCATTGAATACATTGTGCTTTTTTAGATTTTTTGCATCCATATTTAGTTTATTCCATTATTGCTTGAATTATTCATCCATCTTGCATTCGTTCTGCTTGTTTATCATTATCATATAGATTAAATCCTTCATCTTGGTGTAGTCTAGTCACTGGTATTGCTTATAAAAATCTGAGAGCAATCTTATACTCGCATCTTTTAGAAGGCAATTAGTCGCTTTGTTATGGTTTATTATTTATTGAATATTGATTTACTAACCATACATGTAATGACTTAATTGAAGTGTTGTGCCTGCAGCTATCAGCCTTATTTCACTTTTTCAGACACACATCTCTAGCGCCCATCGTGGGGCAGAAGACTACATTTTTTTCGGCCTCCAAGACTAACTTTTTTATTTTTGTTATTTTTCAGATTTTAGACTTTTCGGATTTTTGGTCGTACAACTTCTGCGTCATATCGTATGACATTTCTCACAGGCCAAAATGACAAACTGCAGGTGTCGTACGAACTAAAATCCTATATCGTACGATTTGCTAAACTCTGTCATACGATTCACTACTTTTTTGGTTAAAGGGACAAAAAAGCAAATTTTTTGATTCTGGTTTTCTTTTCAGATTGGTTATACTAACGACTGACCCTGATTGTTTATCTGTCTATCTTAGAATTTTTCACAGCCTAATTAGTTTTTGCAGAATGCTTGTCAAAGAATATGCTTGTCACACAAAGACAATATGACTATTGATTCGTTGTCTTTGCAGGTTGCCTAAAGACAATCAACCAAACATCGTGTATTCTTTAAATTCATTTTCAGGAACCTAAATTGCTATCTGGTTAAAGAACAAATCTGTATTTCATGTTTTAAGTAAATTCAAAGAGGTAGGAGAGTATGCTCTTGTCTTTTTCTAGACAATCAGAAATCCAAACCCTTGAGGCGTTTTCTTTGTTTGAGATTTGTACATCTTTAGCAAGCTTGCCCTCCCGAGGAGCCTAAAAACTCTTAAAGTCGTTATAGCTAGTGTGAGGGGAATGACCTAAGTGGGATCGACTAAACGCCAAGTACTCCAACCCACTATAAAATAAACGTGATTTGATGAAAATCAAGTCAACGATAGTGCTCGAGAATAGTTCTCCTCAGTACCTTCAGGTATATTAAACCTTGGTTTTCAAGGCTGGGAGACCTCTTAATTGAGTTTATACCTCGACGCACCGAACAAACCCCTTACTAGATCCAATTAAAATTAGAAGCTACCCGATTCACCTCCGAAAGGGGGATAATCTTTGTGCAAGAGAGATAGTAACTCTCCCAAGATACTTGTCATTTCGTGCCCCCATTAGCATTTAGAGTCAGATAATACGGCGTTGAGAATCCATTGCGTGAGACTCAGTGGCCGTATTCTGATTAGCTATTGGGTGTGTACCCGAGTCTACAAGCAAAGGTTTTCTTCTCTCACCAAATTCCGTAGGGCTTGCATGTTGTTATTGGAATTACTATTCATACTACGTGTTTTATGTGTTTTCATCCCTCAAACTAAAACTGGAAGACCAAAATTGGAGAAAACAAGAAACAACTCGGTGATCAAAAACTTTGTCTGTGTTAGAACTAGTCTATTCTAAGTCAAAATTATGTCCAAAACTAGTTTATCCTGGTCAAAAAATCAGTCCATCTCAAAATTGGTCATACTCAGCTATTGAAAAACTCAGAATTTTTGTCTCTGTCCTGAGAACAGTCGTACGAATTTGATAATTTATCGTCCTTCTTCATATCCTATGTCGTACGAGTCTGATTATTTATCATCTGAGCTCAATCCTCTGTCGTACGAATCCTAATACTCTGTCGTATAAAGTTGAATTTTGTGTCGTCTGATATATAATTGCACTGAATCTTATATCATCCTAGACATACCCATTTGTCATATAGTACTAGGCAGCAACTCATATGAAACAAAACTATTGTCATCTTGAAGCTATTAAATTATCATCCAGTTCAGTAAAACTTGTCGTACAAATTTCTTATTTTGTCAGTACAGAGCAGTCAAACTTGCCTAAAATAGTTTACAGCGAACATAATACTGGTTATCATCATCTTAAGCATAAATAGATCAAGACAATGTACCTCTTCCATTTGTATTGCACGATTTGGTTGATCATCTTTCAACTAGTTCAATCAACTACTTATCAAACCTAAGTCACTTAGATAACGTCTTATACAGGATAGATCGTTCCTAAAACTAGACCGAATCTTAGTCATTACTCTCGAATCAACTTAGATAAACATCTTATACATGATATATCTTTCCTAAAACCAGACTAAATCTTAGATTCTTCTCTTAAACAAATACGTTAACCGAACAACTGGCTCTGAATTTGATCTTGACCTCTGCATCACAAACAATTTTAGGTCACACTAATCCATAAAAAATGCCTACTCAAACCAGGAGTTCTCGTAAGAAAGAAGCCAAAGGCAAAGGACAACCCTTCACATATCAAGATAACCTATACTACATGAAGGACCCGCTCACTGATAAACCTTCATCATCAGGGGTACCAATTTTTGATGAGCCTGAATCTCCCACTATACATGAGACAAAATACAATGACAAAGACAACCTTAGTATTCACAAAATCAATAATGATTCCTCATCAAGTGAAGTTGAAGAAGATGTTGAACCTCCAAAAAAAGATATTTGTGACTGTCAAAAGGATAAAGACTTCCAAAAAATGATGAAAGCTATTCTAGCTTGAGAAAAGGAAGACTATTTTTGAGAACTAGCAAAACAAGGTGCCAAACTTCCTACTGGATATGATGTTCAGACACTCGTTACTAAAAAGGAATAATCACCTATACTCATGATACACAAACAATTACAAAACTTACAGAGTGAGATCGCAGAACTGAAGAATAAGGATAAGTCCCCAAAATAATATTCTCTGGAGACAATATGCCCCTTTCCATTTGACAAGAATCTATACATGCCTCCATTTCCTTCACCAGTTGAGATCCCAAAATTTGACAAATATGATGGTACCTCAGATCCTCAAGATCGTGTCAGGGTATTTTGTGCATGGAGTTCATGCATGATCAAACGTATCTCATGCACCTTTTTCCAAGGAGTTTGGGAGGACAAGCTATGGAATGGTTCTCAAGTATACCTAAAGGGATAAATTTTTTTGAAGAACTAATCCGACTATTTTTACAACAATACTCATACAACATTCGACATCTCGTGACTATGATCAAGCTTTGTAATACTAAACAAAAAATAGGGGAGCCTTTTCTTACTTTCCTCCAACGTTGGAGAAAGATGTTCTCTAGGTATTCATGACCTATCCCAAATTCTAATAAAATGGATATATTTGTCAACAACTTGGTCTCGGAATTGAAATATAGTATCCAAATGCAAGTACACCCATCATTTAACAAAATGGTAGATAATGCTATTCGAATGGAAGATGTGCTCATAAAGAAGGGGGATATCTCACCTTGGAAAGAAACACAACCAGGATCTAGCTCTAAAGAGAAAAACAAGTATTGGAAGTATGGCAAAGACAACAGTAAGAACGTTGTCAATGATGGAGTAGTAGACACTGTTAAAACCAACTCAAAGCCCACGATATTCAACTTGGCTAGTGGCACACAAGCGCTCAAAGTTGTTGAAGTTGCAGCAGACAATTCTCCAAAGAAAACAAAAGAGTGATTCAAAGAGAAACCTTGGCTTTCCAAACCTAAGCGTGATTTCACTCCTCTTGAAGAAACATATGAATCCGCTTTCAAAACTCTATTGGCAAACAATTTGATAACACTACCAAATAATTCTAGGCCATATGATTCAGAAGTCAAACCAAAATGGTGGAGAGAAAATGAATATTGTGACTACCATCAGAATAAAGGTCATAACACAAACAACTGCATGAAGCTCAAACATGAGATTCAAGATCTCATAGACACTGGTAAAATTGTTGTCGGGAATCACCTGACCAATGCTGATCACAAAGTATTTAAGGACCCTTTACCTGTTTACGAACAAGGTGATTCCTCAAAGATCAAATGAGGTGCCAAAGTAAATTATACTTATACCAGCAATGACAACGTCATTAACATGATTGAGCCTTCCCAATCTGAATATTGCAATGTGATTATAGTCCAAGATAAACCAAATGAATCACGATATGCAAGAGCTCTGACCCATTCTCAAAAGAAAGTCACTCTTCAAGGAGCTAGTTCTTACAACTCGGCTCAAGCAACATCAAACCTACCAACCCCGTCAAACAAACAAAAATAATCAACCTTGGATAAATTTAGAAGGTTAACTTGAACATCATCCTCTGGATATAGCGTTGTTGAACAATTGAAAAGGACAAATGCTCAAATCTCAATCTTTGAATTGCTAAAAATCTCTTCTTCTCACAAAGAGATCCTGGACAACGCCTTGCTCACCACTAATGTTCCAAAAGATTTAGATATTGGTCGGTTTCAATCTATGGTGGGTCATCTAACTTCACCTCACTATCTGGCCTTCTCTGAAGAAGATGACAACTGACTAAATCAATCACATAACCAGCCATTGCATATTGAAGCCATGATCCATAAACATAGAGTCAAATGTGTTTTGATAGATGGAGGCGCGGGGTTGAATATCTGTACTTACAGTCTACTTACACAACTAGGATTTTCTGAAAATGTCATTGATCTAGGCAAGAAAATAATGATTAAAGCCTATGATGAAGAAGAAAGGACCTCTAAAGGTTTGGTATCATTACCAATCAAAGTGGGACCTATAGAAAGAGATGTCCTTTTCCAGGTACTTGATCTTCCTCTGTCATACAATATCTTAATGAGTAGGCCGTGGATTCATGAAATGAGGGCAGTTCCATCTACATATCATCAATGCTTAAAATTTCCCTACAATGAAGTTGAAGTCAGTATTCCTACTGATACAAATGTCCCCTATAATGCATTGACAAAAGGTGTTGATACTTTTGTACCTCATAATAGGGAAGCTTCTACAAATGAAAATCTGGAAGCTCTGATAAAAGACTTAGAAAAGAAATTGAAGATTACAAATACCGGCATGGATGGCTACAAGATAGAACCAGTGCTTTCATTAGTCTCTCTCCCTCCATCATCAAAATAGTTGGGCAAACCATCAAAGGCTATGAGAACATAGAATTCAACTCCGAATATCATATATGATTGTCTTTTTGTATAGTATTCTACTTCCCTGGCAGATGAAATAGAAGAGGATGCAGTTCTTAAATGACTTTTCAAGGAATCAACAGTCAAGAAAGAAGAAACAGTCAGCACTCAAGCTCCGATGGTGTCAACTACAATAATACAAGGAGTTGAAGTACCAGAGGATATAAGAGATGAAGTAGAAAGAATTGGAGAATTGTTTGCACCACTGAAAGTTCCAGTCACATACACTGGTAGGCAGTAGGTAGACGATTCAGAGACTGACTCAAATGTGTATGAATGGGGTCCAGATCACCTCTCAGATACATCCACTACAGAAACTCCAGAAGAGTCTACTAGTACCACAGATGATACTCAAGAGCTAATGCGCATAAAACTAGACAAAGAAATACAAGAAATTAGACAAAAGAGACAAGCAAACTATGAACAAGGGCTGGAAGAAGGAAGAATACCAGAAAGTTTTTCATCTATTATATACCCCTCTAATAAAATAGAACAAATCAGGTATGGGTTTACACAAGAAGAATTGGAAGCTATAGAAGCAAAACCGATCATCAGTCCAGAGGAAGCTAAATGGAGTAGACGATAGGGAATCACGAAAACATCAAGATCATGTAAACAGGTCTGTCAGATACAAATGATAAATGAGACAAATCTTGGAGGAACTTGCAGGATTAAAGATGTTGATGTTGATACCATACATATACTCACTAAATTACTTAAAGAAGACTTGGAAACTTCATCCAATGACTCTGATGACTCTGACAATAGCCCTATTCATGACAATATCTACTCAACATCAAATTTTGAATCATCTGATGTAAAGGATGAAAATTTGTCTACTAATCTTATTGCTATCGAACCACGATATGAAGTCTAGTCTGGTGTAGAGAATGACGCTACAAGTATGTCTATTGGATTAGGTCAACTAAATATTAATGTGCACTTTAATAATCATGTTTTGACTTTTCCTGGTCTCAAGACATTTATGCAAGGTATCTTTCTGGAACTCTTGACTTTTCGATTCGCAGTTGTGATGATAATACCGTGAACTCCCTCGAACCTGTCCAAATTTATCCTTAGTACATCCAGAACTAATTGATTGTACTTTACAAAACCAACCCGTGAATATACCTACTTTTTCCAATGACTATACATTAGCCTATTATCTCAATGCAGTTGAACCTATGGACTCTTCCACCAGTGAACAGAGTGAAAACATGACTGAAATAGATATCAAGTATCTTAGTCGCAAAAATCAGAAAATTAAAAATAAAAGATCTGATGGCGAAAACCACATTGTGGCGGTGTCAGAATCTAAAAAAATAGAAAATAAAGGATGTACCTAAGGGTGAAAACCTCTCTGAGGCGCCTGAAGGTGAGATACTTGATATACTGCCAAGTCACTTCTAGGAGAGATCTTCTATATTGATTGAGCCAACTCAGTGAGTGAACATTGGGAGTCAAGAGACACCACACATCATTCATGTAGCTCAATCATTATCAGCGGAAGAATTGAAAGATTTCACTCATCTCTTTTCAGAAAAGAAGATCAATTTTGCATGGATATACTCTGATATGCCAGGCCTGGATCCTAATCTTATCATGCGCCATATTTCTATCACACCAGGATTTAAACCAGTCAAGCAAAAACTCCATACGATGCACCCTCATGTGGCACTGCTAGTCAAGGTTGAGCTAGAAAAACTGCTAAAAGTTGGATTCATCAGAGCTATAGACTATGCCGAATGGATTTCAAACATAGTACCTGTGTCAAAGGTAGACAAATCTGTAGCATCGGAATTAGGAATCATCACAAGATAAGTAGATCAATCAAAACACAAGACATGATAACTCAATCATGAGAGCACTCATTGCAAATGAACCTAATCCTAAGCACACTCAATAGAGATATGAAAACAAAGCATTCAAAATGAAAGATTATGCAAACCAAATGCAGAATTGAATGCTCCTTCCATGCGGCTCCATTGTTGTTCTTTCCTCTTCAATGGATTTGTGGATCTCACCTACAAGTGCACATACAATTGAAAGCAAGATTGATGAAAAGCTCAAGAGTACTAGAAGCGTAAGTTCGGTAGTTTGATTAAGGATTCGGATTCAAGATTCGGGATTCAAGATTCGGGATTAGCTTTGATTGAAAATCATCCAATTTATAGAAGAATTGGATAAATGACAAGATTAGCATGATGCAATTCAAATGGAAATTGCAAATCAATATGACAAATTATGACAAATTATGCACTTTCCATGCACAATTTGATTGATTGATAATTGATGACAAATTATGACACATTCTATGTCAAAATTGATTGATTATCAATTATGACAATTTCATGACAAATTGAAATGTCATTCCCATAGAATTAGGAGATGAAATAGGAGGGAAAAGAATTTAGAAATTTAGAAAATTAGAAAATTGAAATTGATGAAAATTAGGAATTAGAAATTGATGGAAATTAGAATTTAGTGAATTAGAAGAAATTAGGTAAATTAATTAACAATTTGTCATTTATTAATTAATTTACAAGAGGAAGAATAATTAGCCAACTAAATAAAGATTTAATTGTAACTTAGGATTAATAAATAATTTAGTAATCCTAGAGGAAGAAATGGCAAATTAGGTTAAATGAATAAATCATAAAACCCTAGAAGACGAATTAGAAATGCGAAAATGACAATTAGGTCTTGATTGAAGATAATTAATGTCATGATTTTGAATTGATAAATGACCAGTGCGACAAAATGATTTGATTAAGAAAATGCGCCAATTGACGAGGAACAATGACAAATTGATCCAAATTGACATAATTGAGACAAACAACAATCGATGACAAATCGGTCGCAAAATGACAAAATTGATAAGAGAACAAGGATCGATAACAAAATAGATTGCAAGACGAGAAAATTGAAAATGACCACGATCGATGACAAATCGATCGCAAATGACAAGATCGAACATGACAACGACAAGATTGATAAACCGATCGCCAGATGATAAGATTGAAAAGAGGACAAAACCCTAATTAGGATTGACGATGTCCAAAATGATAAGATTGATGATAAGATTGATAAGAGAGCAACGATTGATGACAAATCGATCGCAAGATTGACAAGAGGACAAAACCCTAATTAGGATTGACGATGTCCAAAATGATGACAAATTAGCACGCACATTGATGCAACAAGATAAGCTCGATCAAAATCATGATTGGATAATGTTGTCGACAAGACCAAATTTGAGGACGAGATGATTGAAGAATGTAGAAGAATGACTCGATGTTCACAAATGATAAAGACCAAGTGCGAATCATAGGAGAAATGTTAATGCAACGCAAAAACCTAAAATGAGGCAATGCGCAAATGTTAAAGTATGACCTCGCAAGCGTTTGACCATTTTTAGGTGTCTACATTTTGCCCCTCTTTGAGACAATGCGATTCTGAGCGTTGTTTCAAAGAACAATAACGAAAATGCCCTAGACAATAATAATGACATATGCATGCCCCCTCGAGGAATTGGCCGGAAACATGCGGAAAAGAGGCCAATTGATCGATAAAAATGATAGGATCGAACGGACTGACAATCGGAGATCGGATGCATGAAGGACAAGCAATGGACGACACAAAAGACCGCGACCAACACAAGATGGAGAGGATGCACGTCCATCTATGCAATGAAAAAAAGCTATAAATGAGACCAAGAGGGTGAAAATTGCTCATTTTTACTAGCCAAAGAGGATAATTTGTTGCTCTGGACAAGGACACTTGCAGAGAGATGGCAAACATTCCCATGGCGGATCACCTTGGAGAACGTGTACGCACATTCAGACGACCGGACGACCCAGGAGCAGCGGTATGTATCTCGAAAACCCATGTTTTGAATTTCATGAATTTTGATGGCTTACGGGACATTGCAGGGCCCACAGGGGATGCAAAAATGGACTCCTGCGCTTGTGTCATCTAGTTCTGCGCTTGTGTAGGGAGTTCTGCGCTTGTGTAGGAAGACACAAGCACAGGTCACCTGACATAGGTGCAGGTTAGAAGACACAGGCGCAAGTGTGCATAAATGACCCAATTTTAACTCAAAATTGCATGCAAATGACTTGAAAAGGGGGGACAAGGGTGAGATAGGCCAATGCAGATGAAAAACACCCTGATTGAGACATGAAAAAGAGGATATGCAACTCGTAGGAGCAAACCCTAGAACTGACAAAATGATGCC
Source organism: Cryptomeria japonica (assembly GCF_030272615.1). NCBI lineage: Eukaryota > Viridiplantae > Streptophyta > Pinopsida > Cupressales > Cupressaceae > Cryptomeria > Cryptomeria japonica. The sequence continues at coordinate 464,835,212 of NC_081408.1, forward strand.
CCGATTGTGATGCAGAGTCGACAGTATCCGTTGATCACGCAGGAGAATCGACCAGACTGCTTCATGCTACGACACAGACTCAGGAGCACAGAGAGAGACACATTAGCAGGACTGGGAATATATTATATCACATACATGCCCAAGATTAGGGCAAACACAGGATTGCTTACCGCATTGGCAGAGCGATGGCATTCGGAGACTTCCTCATTCCATTTGGCGACTGGAGAGGTGACGGTGACTCTAGAGGATGTATGGCGCATCCTCCGCATTCCGATACATGGGGAGATGATAGAGTACGACCCAGTGACAGGGAGAGACGCGTTATGCAGACTGTTTGAGTGTGACGCAGATGATCTGGACATTGTCGAGAGGGAGATTCGCTGGGAGACTATGGCTGCCGAGTATGACCGACGATATGTGGTGATAGCAGTTGTGATAGCATGTCTTCTAGCAGGAGATAGATGACGACATGGATTCCCTACTAGATGGGGAAGAGTGCTAGAGCGGATGGTGACAAAGGGGACAATGTATGCATGGGGACCATGTGTACTGGCGATGCTCTATTTTCAGTTGCATCAGATAGCGTATCAGGGAGTGCAGACATTGAGTTGTGGAGTTACATTGCTTCAGGTATGGGCATTTGAGCATATTGCCATATGTCGGCCGATTACAGATAGACAGGTTGTACCACACCGACCATATGTGTATAGCTATGGTGGAGCACTGAGACAGGGTCCGTTTGGATACATATTATACTGGCGACATGAGCTAGACAGACTGACAGAGTTCATATGGAGGCCATATCGAGATTGCCCCAGATGGTCAGATGATCATGAGGAGTTACCATATTGCAGACAGGAGAGGTACCTGATTGGGCGACCAGTGAACCGCCAGAGAGTGATTGAGTTGTACCTGCCAGAGAGAGTCAGGCGACAGTTTGGAGAGCGACAGGATGTACCTAGGAGGACTGCATGCTTTGCCCGATCTCACAGAGAGACGAGTCAGTGGGGGAGTATGTTTCAGCCATACATAGCCTATGCCGACTTTGCACAGCTACAGCCGAGACAGTGGGAGTGGAGGTCAGATGTGGTAGATGCTGGGACGACAGAGGAGTATGAGATATGGTTTGCACCACGACGGCCAGTGCCATTGACAGATCCAGATATTCCAATACCGAGGAGACAGGAGGACTTCCCACTCATAGGAGAGGAGGGAGTTGATGAGGACGAGGATGACAGAGATGGGGGAGAGGATGGTGATGAGGATGATGAGGATAACGAGGACGGGGGAGATGATGGTGATGAGGATGATGAGGATGAGCCAGACTCAGTGGATCAGGAGACATTGCAGGACATTCCTCTAGAGCCGGATACAGCTAGGACAGAGGAGGTGGAGATGTGCAGGGCTACCATAGCGAGTCAGCAGGACTATATTGTGACATTGGAGAGGGAGCATGAGCAGTTCAGAGCGGAGATAGCCAGACTCACAGCAGCTCGAGATACAACTATAGCTCAGACACAGCGAGAGGGACAGAGAGTCATTGAGTTCATTGGGTCGATTAGGGATACCAGTGCACGGGAGATGGCACAGATGCTGGTAGAGACCGGAGAGGAGAGACTGTATTGGAGGACACTATATGAGGGTGCTATTCCACCAGAGCAGAGAGCGCCTTCATATCGGGCACGATCGAGGACAGAGAGCAGGGCACGCTCTCGGAGGTCATTGAGCAGCATGGGGGTGAGTGGACCTGTGAGACCACCATAGCCAGGACCAGGAGGGACATCATCTGCGAGACATGGTAGGGATGAGGAGGACAGAGGGAGCACCCAGTGATAGAGGCACGTGCTCCTTATGACAGACAGTGGACATCATGTAGTTTGCCATTTTGTAGTTAGCCTGCGGGCCATACTTTAGGACAGACAGTCCGATTTTGTACTCCGATATTATTATGAAATGTGATATGAAATGCATCGATATGATGGGATGCAATGTGTTATGATTTGTAGTTATTTTTCATGTATGGATGACTTATGCACTTGTTTATGAACATGTATGGATATCTTTTTATGTATTTTTGATGTATTTATGAAATGAAATGGATAAAATGCTTGATGTAATATGTGATGGAATGCAAATGTACTAACCAATGAATGCAGGATGCAGCATATATGTTTGGAGATCGGAGCACTGGACCAAACTGACTATCCAACCAGACGGAAGAAGTGTTAGTAAGAAGAAATGAATGAGACAAAGGACAGTTGAAGAAAAACTTGCTTTCAGTAATGCACTTTGTAGGTGAGAACCTTTATTTTTATTTAGCAAAATGGATGCGTAGCATCATGGCATTGAAGGCCAGAGCTGAAATGCAACCCTTTTTGCAAAAGACAGACACATCACAGACAAACGACAATCACAATCAAAAAAGAAAGAGACCATGAGCCATCCCGGTCACTCTAAATCACTCAGTGACATCATCAAGCAACATAGGAACATGATCGAAGATAAATCAAGAAAAAGATAAGATGCGCAAATTCAAACAAATCAAACAAACATCTTGATCTTCATTGTCAAAAGTTGAAAGTGCTGATAGGACGATCATGCTGTCTGGTTTCAGGAAATGCGGTATCCCGTCTAAGACAGGACACAGTCTGGTTTCGAGTATACCACACCCTGTATAAGACCCATGATAGTAGGAACAAGGACAAATGATTTTGAGGTAACGTTCGATTGATATGACAAGTGTGATCAGTTTGAATGTCTGGTTTTGATTGAAAAAGTTCATCTGTTCATGCATGATTTTATTAAAGCGCAGTGTTGGATTGATTGTTGTTAGATGAATGCTCAGTGTTTTGTCTTATGCACAAAAGGAATAATTATTTGCAAAATGTTTGTTTTTTGTTTTTCGAGTTTTACAAAAAAAAATTTGTTGTTCATTTTTTTCAGGACTTTTTATGATTTTTAGGGATTTTCATTTTTTCAATTTTTTAGATATTTTTTAGGACTTTATTTGATTTTTTTTGAAATTTTTTTTCAGGACTTTATTTGATTTTTTTTTTATGATTTTTTCAGGACATTATTAAAAAAATTTTGAATTTTTTCCAGGACATTTTTAAATTTTTATGAATTTTTTCAGGACATTTTCAATTTTTTAAATTTTTTTCAGACATTATTTGATTTTTAAGATTTTGCCCCCAGTGTCTAGCAAGGCAAGGAATATGATAGGTGAATAAATAGGCTTGTTGAAATGATGGTGGATAGAGAGAAGACAAAGGCCTTTTATCATGGAGACAATACAGATGCAATTTTCAAGGGCTATTGCGGGATGGGACAAGAGACTGGATATGACAATGTAAAGCAGTGGCATGGCATGAAGGACATGTCAAGAGGTTTTTGAAACCATGTTTAAATTTTGTGTCCTTATGTCAGATCAAGATCAAGGAATGAAAAAGAATGTATGGATAGTGATAAGATATGGATAGGATAAGCAAGACCAAGAATGGATAAGGGACATGGACTGAAGGTCGGGGTAGGCTAAGGGATAGTGGCAGAAAGTTGCAATAAGACAGGGAATATGGATGAAAATGTTATAATAAGCAAATGGATAAAGACCAAAAGCTATGATGGACTAAAAGCTGCAAACAAGATGCATGATGCTCATGAAGATCCTCAGCCTTGTCAAGATCAAAGGTGGAAAGGGAAACTGGACATGAGGGACAATAGGATATGAAGGGTAATGACATGGTATGATAGGATAATGAAGGGCAATAGGATATGAAGGGGGAAATCTGGCCCCAAGTGTGGTGTGCAAGAAGTTCATAGATTACGCATGATGCCTGTTTGCTAGGTTTTCATCACGGTACTTGCCCAAGGCGCCTGTTTGCCAGGTTTTCACCAGTGAACGAATTATTTTGCTTTACTTTTTTCCTTTTGTCTTTTTTTTTTCACTTTTTTTTTTTTAATTTTTTTTTTAATTTTTTTATATTTTTTTGATTTTTTGATTTTTTGATTTTTTGAGCTTTTTCAATAGAAGATGGACACATGATAGGGGATGGAAAAAGGACTCAAGCATCTTTTTTGTTTGGATAGTAGCCTTGAAAAAAATGGACCATGACCTTTAAAAAGTATGCTCAAAGACGTTGGTAGGATAAGGACATGGAAAATGAGATGAAACTAAGGCATGGATTTATGTAAAGGATGGAATCAAAGGGATCGAATGATGGAAAATATGAATTGGATAATAGGTAGGGTATTGGAAGAATTGGGCTTGAGTGGATGGAAATGTTGGCAAGATCGGCATTGGCACACACCTTGAGGGGTGATGGACTGATGGAGGAAAAATGTATTTTGGATATTGAAATTTTGACGAAGGAAAGGCTATGGATTTTGGGACATAAGGGCCCAAAATGGATATAGAAGGTGATGGAGGAATAGACTTGGAAGGTTTGGATGGAGGAATAGTAATTTTGGATGCCAAGTTGGATGTTTCTTTTTGTGCTTCAAGGAGCTTCTTAGGGATCCACATGGTTTTTGATTTTTCATGCTTTTGTGGTTCCTTGGAGTGCATTGCTTGCACAAGGGATTTAGGAACCCATATATATTTTGAATTTGCTTTATTTTTCTCAGTGGGCCTTTGTGGCCTTTTGGATATTTCTTTTTCTTTATAGATCATATTTTTCTTTGTTTTGACATGTCGATTAGATTGGACATGTTGATCCTTGAATACATGTGGATTTCTAGACTTATGATGCTTATACTTGGCATCCAAATTGCTTGGAAGAGGGAATGAATGTTGGTGTGGATGGGAATGATATGGAAGCATGTGGGATGGATGGAAGGTTCTCCAAGATGTGTGCCTTTGCTGACCTTATATAGAGGACGAAGGGATATAAGGACCTAAGATGGATGGAAGTGATGATGGGGAAGGTGGATATTTGGATTTTGACTTTGAAGGGATACCAACGCCTTGAGTGTGAGCTCTGTAGCCATGACCATTAGTATACTCTTTAACATGAAGGGATTCTTTCTTATGAAGGTCTACCCCTTTGCCTTTATCAATATTTTGACTAATAGGATACTCTTTGCTTTGGGAAGAAGACGCGATTCCATTATGAGGTGGATGTGATATGAGAGAAATAATGAGATCTTGAAATGGATCGGATTGCACCAAAGTGGAAGAACCCATTATGCATGTTGAGGGTTCATGAACATCTTGCACTGACACGTTAGAATCATGAGGGGGATTAGGATCATGAGAGGGGCTAGGATTGTGTAGTGGACATGGTTCAATGACAGGTTCTTCAAGAGATGGAATGGGAGAAATAATGGGATCATCAAAAGAAATGCGATCTTGGAGTGGATATGCTGGATTAGGACATGGAGATGGAGGAACAAAAGGATCTTGTGGAGGATTTAAAGAAATAATTTGATCTTGACAAGGAGGAAGATCATTGGAATCCTCTTTAATGTTGCTTTGCTCTTGACTTTCAATGGGATCGTCAGAAAGAATGGAAGGGATATCTTGATCTTGTTTAGGAAGTGGAATGTCAATGGGATTTGAAAGGACATCGTGTTCATGAAATGGAACGGGATCGTTTGGGACTGGATGGACTGGGATATCTTGATCTTGCTTGGGGAATGGAGTGTCAATAGGACTTTGGATAGGATGGACAAGAATAGGGGAATCATTGTGAGTGTCTGGGGAAATGGGATCTTGGTCAACAATTGGATGGGATGATAAGGTTTCAGGATCTTGATCTTGATTTGCTTTAGGACTCATTTCTTCATGCTCTAAATTATCCTCTTGACATGGGGTTGGACTTTGGATATGCATGGCGGATTCTGACAAGGAATCAATATTTTGGCATGAAGGAAATGCACTTTGAACATTTATGATAGATTCTGGCAAGGAATCAATGCTTGAACATGAGGAAGAGGGACTTCGAATGGGGTCCTCTAAAACAGGTAATGGCAATAAAGTGCATGGTGGCATTGGGTCTTGTATTTCTGAAACATGACAAGGATGTGCATCATGAATTGGATTATCATTGCAATCAATTATGGATAGCTCTTGGATAATTGCATCCTTGGGTGTATTGTTTGATGAGGACAATATGGAAGATTCTTGCGGAACTTCTAAAGGTGTAGGGATAGATGCCACTGGAGAGTCAATTTGTTTGCGGAGGGATGAGGCATTGCTAGACATAGGTGTATTATTTTGATCTTCCTCAGAGAACTCACTTGGTAATTTCCTTAAGAGCATTGCAATAAAGCCACCTTTCTTTCGAGGTTTTGACATGATTGGACCTGGAATTTGAACTTGTTTGGCAAGAATTTGGTTCTGATTTGATGTCATGTTTTGATGTTGAACTAGATGTTGATCAAATTGGTTTGACATGTTCAAAATTTGGCTTGGTGCATGCTGCAAGCTTTGTTTTTTAATTTTTGGTTGTAGTTGTTGACATTGATATTCCACCATTGGTTGAACCATTTGTGGACATTGTATAGTTGGTTGGACATATTGTTGAAATTGGACCATTGGTTGTGTTGGTTGCATATGTTGGACAATTGGTTGAGTCATTGGTTGTATTGGTTGAAAATCAGATTGATAGTAAACACCTTCTTGTTCTTGTTGTGGAGGCACATAATGTTGAAATTGATGTTGTCTCTTTTCTTGAAATTGTTTCATCATCTCTATTTGGGAGAGGAGAGCTGGTATGTCTGATCGTTCAAGAAGAGATCTTACATCAATTGGCTCAATATTTGGATTTCGACCTGGAAATTTTCGAAACACTTTGGACATTTGTGATCTATTCTTTGCAATGTTTTTTACTCTTTGTTCCAAAATCTCATTTTCTTGAGCTAGTTTCTCCTCTAGTTTTTGTATTTGGAGACTTGTTTCATCATAAAAAGTTTGATCGATATTGCCTTGTTTTTGGGTTGGATAGAATTGTGATTGCATTGTCGGTTGATATGTCAAACTTTGTTGCATCATTGGTGCTTGGAACCTTGTTTCAATAGACATGTCACTATGAAAATGCAATATTTTTGGAATTTTTCAAGGATAATGTATGATATGCAACTAAATGCAAACTAGATAGACAAAAATGCAATCTATATTTTTGGTTGTTTTTCAAGATTTTGACAAACTTTTTGGAATGCAGATCTAAAAGAGACCCTTAGGAAATTGAAATGATGTCTAGACCTCAAAGGACAAAAGGACCAAGTGACAAAAGGACAAAATGACAATGTCTCCCCTATATGCTTGGATACTAAGCTAGGTTTGACGAAATGATATTGATGACAAAAGGACAAAAGATTTGATAAGGTCTAGACCTCCTAACAATGACTTGGGGTTTATCAAAGATTTGGATTACTCAAGTATGACAAGACCTCGGTTTGACACTATATGTGAAAGGACAATTAATATGCAAATGACCCTAATATGATATGATAATGACCTAAGCTTGATGAAGAGACCTAGGGTATGCAAATATAAATGTATGACAATGATAGGACTCTAATGCAAGAGGACACATGCAAGTGGATGACTCTTATTAATATGCAAAAGGAGTATGACTTAGGTGAAACCTAACCTTGATATTTGACAATGACTTTGCAAAATGCAACCTAGGATGAACCTAAATGTAAGTGACATAAATGTTGAGACAAGTTTTTGAACAATGTTGGATAACCATGTTTGAAGAAGATGATCTTTGAATCTTGTTGAATTTTTGTTGGATGAATGTCTCTTATGTTTAACCTTGTTTTGAATCAATTTGTTTTTCTCTTTAAATGAGATGCAATTCAACTTTTGACAAGTAAAGAATACAAGATATTGCAACTTAGACTCAAGACAATCATGCTCATTCCCACATTTCTTATGGTAGGCAAAGACATTAGGTACTTGAGAGGTAGACTCATTATGAGATTCAAGGAGAATACATAGATGCTTGACCCCACGGGCTCCCCTCCACGACACTCACTTCTCAGGGCAGCCAAGCATCAGTCCCCATGGAATCTCCCCATGGCGAACTTAGTATCTCTTCCAAGTATCCGAATTTGTCCTTCTCAAGCAACTAGAAGGGTTTTTGGCCTCTAAAAACAAGGTGTTTAGAAAGGATTTCTTCTAAGTGTTACTCCTTGATGTCATGCAAGCATGATTGAGACATTAAGCCCATCAAGATACCAAACAAATGTAGTCGCGCAAGCACGATTTAGACCAAAAGGCCCTACTTAGATGTTGATATGAGAAAGAGTTTCAAGGGGCATCACTTCCCAAGTAACTGCAATTCCCACGTAACACTTCCTTCAAAGCTTTCGCTCATCGGGTATTTTTTTATAGTGAGTTAGAATGCCAAGGAATTCTAGCCGTACTCACTTTGGGTCGTTCCCTTCTCACGATTATCACTTGCTTACAAAAGCAAAGTGGTCGGGAAGGCAGGCCCTCTAAGGGTGACAAACAATCAACAACACAAGCATGGTATCGAAGATCTGGATTTCTGATCACCCTGTGAAGGATGAGAGCATACTCTCCTACTCCAATGTCACACTTAACAATCAAAGCAAACAAATATTCATTCCCACCTATTTATAAATTACTAAGTGCCTAATTAAAAATCTCAAGCACACAATTTGGTTGTTTTTCCAAGGCAACCTACAAAACCCAAGTTAGAGGTTTGAATTGTTGTCTTTGACCATCGAATCTGCACAAAACATGTTAGTAGTTTGATTTTTAGTCTTTGCCATGCGTATGCCAAGATTCTGCACAAATAATTAGTACCAAAATCCAAAGCACAGAAAACAGAATGCAAAAACACCAAAAATTTCAAGTAAACACTGCATTTTTCACCTCTGTTCTGGACTTTACACAAGTGCAGAACTCATGACACAGGCGCAAGATGTCTGACACAAGCACAGAATGTCACCTACACAAGTGCAAGATGCAGGACACAGGCGCAAGATGCAGGACACAGGCGCAGAAGTGTCCAAAATACCCTGCACGGCCCTGTTTTTGGGTTTTTGACCTGCAAAATCAACTTGAAAGCACTCCAAAACACAGTAAAGGGGTTAGAAGGTTAGTACTCACGTCGGGTTCACCAATTAATGTAGCATCGAAATTAGGAATCATCACAAGATAAGTAGATCAATCAAAACACAAGACATGATAACTCAATCATGAGAGCACTCATTGCAAATGAACCTAATCCTAAGCACACTCAATAGAGATATGAAAACAAAGCATTCAAAATGAAAGATTATGCAAACCAAATGCAGAATTGAATGCTCCTTCCATGCGGCTCCATTGTTGTTCTTTCCTCTTCAATGGATTTGTGGATCTCACCTACAAGTGCACATACAATTGAAAGCAAGATTGATGAAAAGCTCAAGAGTACTAGAAGCGTAAGTTCGGTAGTTTGATTAAGGATTCGGATTCAAGATTCGGGATTCAAGATTCGGGATTAGCTTTGATTGAAAATCATCCAATTTATAGAAGAATTGGATAAATGACAAGATTAGCATGATGCAATTCAAATGGAAATTGCAAATCAATATGACAAATTATGACAAATTATGCACTTTCCATGCACAATTTGATTGATTGATAATTGATGACAAATTATGACACATTCTATGTCAAAATTGATTGATTATCAATTATGACAATTTCATGACAAATTGAAATGTCATTCCCATAGAATTAGGAGATGAAATAGGAGGGAAAAGAATTTAGAAATTTAGAAAATTAGAAAATTGAAATTGATGAAAATTAGGAATTAGAAATTGATGGAAATTAGAATTTAGTGAATTAGAAGAAATTAGGTAAATTAATTAACAATTTGTCATTTATTAATTAATTTACAAGAGGAAGAATAATTAGCCAACTAAATAAAGATTTAATTGTAACTTAGGATTAATAAATAATTTAGTAATCCTAGAGGAAGAAATGGCAAATTAGGTTAAATGAATAAATCATAAAACCCTAGAAGACGAATTAGAAATGCGAAAATGACAATTAGGTCTTGATTGAAGATAATTAATGTCATGATTTTGAATTGATAAATGACCAGTGCGACAAAATGATTTGATTAAGAAAATGCGCCAATTGACGAGGAACAATGACAAATTGATCCAAATTGACATAATTGAGACAAACAACAATCGATGACAAATCGGTCGCAAAATGACAAAATTGATAAGAGAACAAGGATCGATAACAAAATAGATTGCAAGACGAGAAAATTGAAAATGACCACGATCGATGACAAATCGATCACAAATGACAAGATCAAACATGACAACGACAAGATTGATAAACCGATCGCCAGATGATAAGATTGAAAAGAGGACAAAACCCTAATTAGGATTGACGATGTCCAAAATGATAAGATTGATGATAAGATTGATAAGAGAGCAACGATTGATGACAAATCGATCGCAAGATTGATAGGAGGACAAAACCCTAATTAGGATTGACGATGTCCAAAATGATGACAAATTAGCACGCACATTGATGCAACAAGATAAGCTCGATCAAAATCATGATTGGATAATGTTGTCGACAAGACCAAATTTGAGGACGAGATGATTGAAGAATGTAGAAGAATGACTCGATGTTCGCAAATGATAAAGACCAAGTGTGAATCATAGGAGAAATGTTAATGCGATGCAAAAACCTAAAATGAGGCAATGCGCAAATGTTAAAGTATGACCTCGCAAGCATTTGACCATTTTTAGGTGTCTACAAAATCTATTAGGGTTTGCACAGACTTCAGAGATCTCAACAAAGCTTGTCCAAAGGATGACTTTCCATTGCCAAACATTGTTATGATAGTCGATATGACTGATGGGTATGAGATGTACTCACTAATGGATAGATTCTCCGGTTATAATCAGATCAAAATAGCTCCTGGAGATCAAGAAAAGACAACCTTCACCTATGCATGGGGAACCTTTTGCTGGAATGTCATGCCATTTGGGCTAACGAACGCAGGAGCAACTTATCAAAGAGCAGTAACAACTATATTTCATGATATGATGCATAAGAATATGGAAGACTATGTTGATGACACTTTAGTAAATACTATGAATAGATCCATGCATATTCAAGAGCTAGGCCCTATACTAGATAGAATGGAAAAATTCAAACTCCAGTTAAATCCAAAAATGAGTGCATTTGGAGTGACATCTGGTAAACTACTTGGCTACACTATTTCAAAGAAGGGAATCGAGGTTGATCGTGAGAAGGTCCAAGCTATAATGGAAATGCTGCCTCCAAAGAACATCAGTCAAATGAGAAGTTTACAGGGACGTCTCCAATCAATTAGATGCTTCATTTCTCAGCTAGTAGACAAAGCTCAACCTTTCACAAAAGTATTAAGGAAAGGAGCAATATACAACTGGGATCAAGAATGTGAACAACATCTTCAGCAGATCAAAGAGTACCTATCCATTCCACCAATATTGATGCCACCAATTTAGGGTAAACCATTGATCTTATACATATCAGCAACTGATTCATCACTGGGGGCACTTCTGGCACAACAGGATGACAATAAAAAGGAACTAGCTATCTATTACATCAACATAACATTAGTGTCTTATGAAATGAACTACACTATAATAGAAAAAGCATGCTTGGCATTATTCTTTGCATCACAAAAATTAAGACACTACATGCTAGCACATTCAGTCAAGTTGGTGGCTAAAATTGATCCACTCAAATATCTTCTCAACAAAGCAACACTTATAGGAAGATTGGCAAAATGGGTCATGATCCTTACAGAGTTTGATATTGAATATGTGGAACACAAAGCCATAAAAGGACAGGTCATTGTTGATCAACTTGTTGAAGCTCCACTTGAAGACACTCAACTGCTGCATATAGAGTTTTTAGATGAATTAATAATTCACCTTACTCAACAACCCTGGAAGATGTTCTTTGATAGGTCTTTTACTCAAAATGGTTCTAGTGTTGGAATACTATTTATTACTCCTCAAAAGTATTCAATCCCAAAGTCTTATAAGATTTTGTTCCCTTGCACAAACAACACTGCAGAAAATGAAGCTTTGGTAAATGGGATAAAGCTAGCTATAGAATGAAAGGTTGCAAAATTACACATCTATGGAGATTCTCAGTTGATCATCAATCAAATCAATGATGCATATCAGACTCGAGATGAGAAACTAATGCCTTATAAGAGGATGATGGATGACCTTAAGAAATATTTTTCTTTTGTATCATTCCAACAGGATCCCCAGATCAGCAAACAGAGCAGCAGATGCTATGGCCACCTTGGCATTTGTACCTGAGTTACAAGAATCCAATTTTTGCTTTGAATTCCTAGTGGAAGAGTTACATTACCCTGCCTATGATTCTCCTAAGACCCAAATAGTCTGTTTTATAATTGGACATGACTCATCTCGATATAACCACATTTACTCTTATTTACGAGACCAAATTATACCTGAAAATCTTACCCGTAATGAGAAAAGAAACCTAACCCGAAACACTTCACGATACGTCATCATTGCTAGCGATCTATTTAGATCAGATTTGGATGGTGCATTGCTTATATGTCTAGAAACTAAAGAGTCTAAACATAATCAGAAGTCCATGAAGGTATTTGTGGATCTCATTCAAATGGTCTTACTTTAGCTCAGAAACTACTAAGGGCTGGCTACTACTGGCCAGACATGGAGAAGGATGCTATAAATTTTTCTAAGACTTGTGAAAAATGTCAGCTACATGGAAATCTCATACATGCTTCAGCAAGGGATCTCATACCCTTCATCACACATTGGCCTTTTCAGCAATGGGCCTTTGATCTCATTGGTCAGATCTATCCTGCATCATCTAACAGGCATAAATTTATCATAAATGCCACTGAGTATTTCACTAAGTGGGTAGAAGTGGTTCTGCTCATCAAAGAAACTGGTAAACAAGTAGCTCTGTTCATTCTAAACCATATCATTTGCAGGTATGGGATACCTTCATCCATCATGACTGACAATGGAGGACAATTCAAGAACAAATATCTGGACGAGCTCTGTGAGAAATTCAAAATTAGACAACACTGGTCATCTGTATATTACCCCCAAGGTAATGGACGAGCTGAGGCATCTAACAAAAACCTGTTGACTATCTTACATTGAACAGTAAACAACTCTGGGAAGGATTGGCATTTGCAGCTCAATCCTGCATTATGGGCTTACAGAACAAGTATCAGAACACCTACTGGGGCTACACCTTTTTCTTTGGTGGCAATATTACCTATTGAAGTAGAAATACCATCTTTAAGAGTTTCTTTGCAAGGTCTTATTACTGATGAAGACTATAGGATATCTAGATTGCAAGAACTCGAATTGCTGGATGAACGTCGACAAGTGGCATTTGATCATCTCAGAGTGTATCAAAAGAGAATGTTCAGAGGATATAACAAGAAGGTTAGACAAAGAGAATTTCAGGTTGGTGACCTAGTTCTAAGAGAAAATTCTAAAAATCAATAGTTTTGAGACAACAAAGGGAAGTTTGAACCCAACTGGCTGGGTCCCTACATCGTTACTGCAGTCTTCAACTCTGGTGCCTATCAACTCTCAACATCGGAAGGAGAACAACTTCGTCAACCGATTAACACCATCCATTTGAAGAAATTCTTCACTTAGCATTCTCTGCTCCAGCAATCTGTACAACTGAAAAATGTCCTGAAAAAAACTCATAAAAATCACAAAAAGTCCTAAAAATAAAAAAAGAAAAAAAGAGGAAAAAGAAAAAAAATGCTTTGGTGAAAACCTGGTAAACAGGCACCTTGGTAAAAAATAAAAAATGAATCTCTGCCAAGTAGGTGAAAACCTGGCAAACAGGCACCTCTTGTACTCAACGCTCCATCTATCAATGCAACGTTGGCATTTCCCGCTTTCATGCATCTTTATTATCACTTGTACATATATTTCAGTCACTTTTGTGACATCCTGGTTCGTTGGAACCCCCATGGCTTGAAACTGATCAATGTCCTAGTCTTAGGTTAACCGACAGAGCAATTTACATGTCCTAAGTAGTATCAACCAAGTCATCTTTTTGTCAGTGAAACCTGGTCGTCCACTCTGAGTCAGTCACCTGTCTCCTAACTACCGAAGAGTTTTATCACTGAGTACACAAGCAAACAACAAAATTGAAAACAATCACTAAACAGTTTGAGCTATGAATGAAAATTTACTTTGTATGTTGTCTTTTATATTGATTTTCAATTATTATCCCTCTGAGTAACTCGAGGAAGTCTATCTTGACTAAGAGGAGCAAGGATTGGGGGCATAATATTTTCTTTGTTTTCTGCTTGTAGGAATGATTCCAATGATCTAGAAACATCTAATAAGTTGTGTGTCTGTGATAAGAGCCTTCACATCAAGGTGAAATCGCCACACATACCTTGACTCCGCTTACTTGAATGCTACAGGGAGGTTCCCATCATTTCTTTGTCTATTTTGAGGGAATTTCTTTATCATGCAATCCGGTTCCCTGCGTAATCTGTCCAAGGATATGAATGAAAAAAGGATCATTGCAGACAAGATAATTAATATTGCACATGAAAAGAAATGAACTCCAATATGTCGGTTATGTTTGTTATGCTCGGTGATGAAACTTAAGCATTTTAAATCCAGTGACTAGGTTTAGGTTGCATTTCATTTTGCATCTCATTTTGCATTTCATTTTGTATTTTGTGAATTTAGAGTGATTTCGTTATGGTAATAATGATATCTTTATCTTTTGAATGAGAGTTGGAAGCATCATCATTTCTTAGCTAAGTGGTCCCTTTTTCATCATTTCTCCGATTGAGTACTTGTGTTTTGAGATGTTAGCTGCATACATAAACATCTTATATAGATTCATACATTTCATTATTACTCATTTGCATTCACCTTATTGCATAGAAAATATAAAATGAATTTTTGCATCACTCATTACTCATTTTTTATTTATATATGAAAAGAAACAAAAACAAACATTCATATTCATCTGCATTACATACATCTATGCTAAATAAAAAAATGCATACATATAGAATTAGGCATTTAGAAGACATCTCATAATTGATCAACACAAGTACTATGAAGTCAAATCAAATCTCATATATATATATATATATATATATATATATATATATATATATATATATATATATATATATATATATATATATATATATATATATATATCGTATAAAGTCTCAGAGTACAAAATGATGTCAACTGACATCTACAAACTCCCATCAGAGCAAGAATCGTATAGGCTACAAAAAATGGGTGTGGCTACAAAAAATGGGCGTGTCTACAAAAAATCTCAAAGCTACAAAAAGAATATCTAGCTCTCAGCCTCTCTCTCATCGCCTGGTGGAGGAGGTGGAGCCTGTTGACCGGTATCCTAACGAGGTGCTTGAGCTCCCTCTGATCGTGCCATATACTGCGAGTATGGTACAACCTATTGCACTATAGGAACAACTACGTTGTAAGCTGCAACGTAATAAGCCGCCCGACTGGTCTGGTGCAAAACCTCTTGCCGCAAAGCATCTGTCTCTGCCCTCCTCTCTGCTCTCTTCTTTGAGACCTGACGATCTCTCTCTGCTCTAAGCTCTGCTAGCTGTCGGTCTCGCTCCGCCAGCTGAGTCTGTATCATTATCAATTGTGACTACAGATCTGCTAGACATACCCTCATCGATCATGCTACGTCGGCCCCTTGCTCTCTCGTAGGCTCTCCACCCCCATCTCCACCTCCAGCTTCACCCTGCTCCTCCCACCTCTGTCAGACCTGTCTAGGAGCTACTCGCTCCTCCTCACCTCCACCCAACCTAACTCCAACACTACCTAGGGATCCACCCTCACCCCTCTGTTGTCTAACTCCAGCTGGAACCCTGCTACTACTAGCACTAGGATCGCCACCTGTCCGCCTCGGAGCCTCGGCTCTCTGTCCCTATCCCTGTGCGGGGGCATCATCCTCAATCTCCTCAATATGAGGTACCTTCTTTGTTGGATCTGTAAATCTAGGGAATGGATGCTGCTTGAACCAATCCCTATACTGGGGCAATACCCCCGCATCTACAATGTCATCCATGTAGTCCCACCGAAGTCGCTGCAAACCAGTCACCTCCTGCATACCTAAGGCATAAGATAACCTTGGTACCCCTCCCCACCTCTCCTCATTAGCATATCTCGCATATGCTGTGAAATCCTACGAGATCCCCTGAGGCCTACCATACTGCCTCATCACTCGAGATACCACAAATCGCTCCACCACAGTTTACGATCTGCCAATGAGTGGGCGCATAACAAACAGATCTCTACATATGATCCTCTAGTCATCCCATGGCTCTAGGCCCCTGTAAGGTCTCCATACCACAACTATCAAGTCATCTAACTCCCATCACCAGAGATCAGTCTTGCTCGGATGGGGCTACGTGACATATCTTGAATATCTGTACACAATAGGCTGACCAGGCTCCCTGTCGTCATCTACAATAGACCTACAAACTGGGAGGTGCTCTCAGGCCCATACCTGTAAAATCAAGACTCATGCAGGCATGCTCTTCCCCTCCCGATAAATAATCTCATGCATCTCGCGATACATGTGGGCCAATATACAAGAATCCCAGCCTAGTCTCTGAGGGGTCTCAACAAGCCTCTCCAGCATCCTGCCCCATCCACAAAGGAATCCCTGTTGTCCTCTATCTGGCATAAGAAAATAGTCGATAAATGTTGCTATAACACAAGCCAGAGGAAAAGCCTCACTATACCTGCTCATCATAATGTCCCAACTGATAGAACGTGTCAAGATATCTAGATCCCCGAATACAAGTCTGACAGCCTATAATCCAAGAAGATGCACTGCATCATAATCTACCTTACCCCCAGCAAAAGGGATACAGAGAATCCTGTAAATATCCTTAGGAGTGATGGTTATCTCCCCAACTGGCAAATGGAACGTGTTATGCTCAGAATGAAATCTCTCTACTAATCCCGTGAGCATACCGTGATTCACACGGATATTGGGTAACCTAAGAAGGTGGGTGAAACCGCACAAATCAATATGTGCCTGCTCAACATCTGAAAACTGTCGAACTAATGTCATAGTGGGTGGATAGATGCATCTGAAAAGAACATGAGGCAAACGAACCTACAAAAACCAAACAATGAAGCATCAGAAAACATTCCAAATAAGCCTACAAGAGAAGTAAAACATCAGGCAAATTCAACTATGTCAATTGCCAAGTCAAAATTTCAGGTGTGTACCTTAAAAAATGTTCACTGTTTTCCAAATGATAAAACACAGAAGGGCATAAACTTGTACGAGTCAGGATTAGGGCTTGTACGATAAAATACTCTCATACGATATAGGACTAGACTTAGAACGACAAAACGGTCTCTTATGAATGTTGTCGTACGATACAAGGGTGAGCTTAGAATGACAAAACTTATAGGCTTAAATGACAAAACAAACTTCATCAGTTTGTCGTACGAGACAGGATCCTGTCTTGCATGACAAAATGTGAAAGCCCGACTTTAAACAAGCAAAAAATTGAAAAATTCAACAAAAAAATTCAAAATTGAAATGAATAATTGGCTTAAGATAGATCACTTACCGTTGGCTCATAGTCCCGAGGTCAATTATGTCATCTCGGTCGCTCGAATCGATGCTCACGGATGGGGACCACCATTTTTCTTCGTAGAAGGCTTTTTGAATTTTCAAACTTGGAAGGTTAAAATGAATTGAAAATGACACTTTTACCCCTTATATAGCCAAAACCCTAATTTTTCAACTTGCTCTGATGGACATGAAAATTGTACCATTAGCTAATTTGCCCGTTCTGATTCCATTTCTGAGATCGAAATCGAAATTCAAGATTGTTTTCCTAGTCAATTTCTCAGAATTTGGACCACTTAGCACTTTTTCATCAAATGCTCATTCTTTCTTCAAATTGCGCTCAATTTCTCATGAATCAACGCTGAATCTCAATTTTATTCTACACAACAATTTTGTGCTCAATTTCTTATCAATCAATGCCAAATTTTCAAAAATCCCTCTGAATCATTTATGCTCAAATAGCTATCATCACCAAAAATTGCCTATAATCATGTACCCTCGCTACCTTTCGATTTCGCTCCCGAGGGGGCATACTCATGACCTCAAGATTCTCACATCTTCAAAGTCGAGAAAATTTTCAAATCTTCATCAAAGTCGAGCAAAAATCTTTTCAACTAAAGAAAATTAAATTCTTATTGCTAAAGGGGCATCCCAGCTTCATCGCTTCACATCAAGTTGAGATCTCTCAATCATCTGAATCGATTCAATCACTACAGGCATATCAATTTCATCGCTTCAAATCAAGCTGATATTTGCCTTTATTTGAATCAATCTCTTAACGTTAATCAGTTTCATCGCTTTACATCAAGCTGATTAATCATTTAAACTCAATCAAGGGTTTAAAGAGTATCTTCAATCACACACTCAATCTAAGTAGGTGTTCAGTTTCATCGCACCAAATGAAGCTAGACAGTTTATCTTCACTCATCGTATCTTGATCCATCAAGTTCAAGATCGATTTTATCTTTGCTCATTGTGTCTAGTTCAATCAAGTTCTAGATCAGTAAGATCCGCTTCTTGATCAATCAAGTTCAAGTTCGGTATCTTTGCTCTCTATCATTCCTAGTTCAATCAAGTTTGGGATTGGTATTGCTTTAATCCGACTATATTTAGCTTCTTTGCTTCAAATCAAGCTAAACACCTCACTTTTCATTTGGTTCGTGATCAATCAAGTTCGGAATTGGCATCTCCTAGACATCAACTATTCTTTGAACCAACGCGCTGCTCGCACATTAATTCAAAGAGGGGCAAATGTAATACCCTAAAATTGGTCATCTAAACCATGGGCCTCTAATCTCGACAACATCACCAAGGTCCTAACCAAAGGCAATTAAATCAATTTTGAGCACATTAATTAATTCTTTAATCATCAAATGTCACATGGCAAATCAATTACTCAATATTAATTAAATATTTATTTAATTAATGGAATCATTCCAAGAATATCATTTTTGATCAATTATCCCGTTTAATATATTAAATATCCTAGCATATCTAATTAATTAATTAATTAATTTGTCATTTAATCATGCAAAAAAAGAATTAATTTATTACAAAAGAGGAATTAATTACAAAGCAAGAGTTGAATTGAAAATAAAATAAAAGAATTGAATTGAGAGAGAAATCAAACTTGAGATATTATTTCTTTTTCTAAATTTAGAACTTGAAATTGGAAAAGCAATTAATTGAATTATTGACCATTCTCTAAAATTGGAACTCAAAGCTTTTCAAAAAAAGAAGTTCAGTTGCATTGAAAAGACTCTTTGCTTGAATAAATCAAAGATTTATCTATTTTTATCACAAATGCATGGAATGAATTAAATCTTATTTCCAATGCAACTTGAACTTCTAATTTAGATGCATTTCAATTAAACTATAATTGGAATCTATCTCAAGGTTAGCTGAACATGATTTCTCAATTATTTTCAATTAATCCTAAATTTAGCTTTTTTGTAATTCTCTATAAATTCAGCCTTCAGCTCTCATTCAAAACACCGCATAGATTTTTGAGAACACGCTTGGAGATTATTATTACGCTGATTTTGCTCTGAAGTCATTGAATACATTGTGCTTTTTTAGATTATTTGCATCCATATTTAGTTTATTCCGTTATTGCTTGAATTACTCATCCATATTGCATCTGTTCTGCTTGTTTATCATTATCATATAGATTAAATCCTTCGTCTTGGTGTAGTCTAGTCACTGGTATTGCTTATAAAAATCTTAGAGCAATTTATACTCGCATCTTTTAGAAGGAAATTAGTCTCTTTGTTATGGTTTATTATTTATTGATTATTGATTTACTAACCATACATGTAATGACTTAATTGAAGTGTTGTGCCTATAGCTATCAACCTTATTTCACTTGTTTAAACACACAGTTGCCATAGGATCTTCCTCAAGTGGTTAAGCTTTCTACAGAGAGGACCAAAGCTTTGATACCAATTGTTAGACAGTTCAAACAACTGGAAGACAACTGAGAGGGGGGGGGGTGAATCAGTTGTCACAGATTACCAAAACCATTAGCAATTAAAAATTTAATATCGGAACCCAAAACATTAATATCAGAATATAAGTTAAACCAATTAAGCATAAACAATAATCACATAATAAATACCATCCACATGACACCAAGATTTATACATGGAAAACCCAGTAAAGGGAAAAACCATGGTGGGAAGCCTACCCATAGTCAGATAATACTTTTGCATTAAGTATGTGAATTACAATTGAGGGGCCCGCACTTGCAGGAAGGCCAACAACCTAGAGTGCACTGCTCATCACAAAAGGAGCCTCACTGACTACACAGAAATCCAGACTACAATCCAAAGAAGTGTTGAACTGCAAAAGATAACATCTCCTATGCCTAAGTACAGTTCCGATTAAGCTCAATACCGGAGGACTAAATCCTCTTACATAAACCCAATTATCTCCAATGATTGACCAAATCCTCTGCTTGAATGATATTACATTATCTGCACATTACATATTCATATCCCATTCCTATGATCTCTACCATATGATCTACAATGAGATCTCTACCATATGATCTCTACCATATGATTTGCTTGAATGATATTACATTATCCGCACATTACATATTCATATCCCATTCCTATGATCTCTACCATATGATATACAAACCCTCGACCATAAACAATTAGGTCGGCCACCAGATAATAAACCAATTATATAATTACAAGCCATGTCAGCCTTAAACCAAACAAATAATATCCAACACATAAGACATCCCGAAAACATATGTCCAATCCACACATTACATTAAAGCCGGTCCATAACCTAGATCAACCGAGACCCAATATAGGTCCACACCCCACAACAATGATCTCCATCCGCCAACTCTTGAACATGATCATCAACAACATTCTGAAACCCCACCAGAAGTTGCACCAACACCACTTATGCAATTCATCAAAGATCTTCATCAAAAGCTCTGCCGGTGAAACCCTCGTTGGAACCAAAAACCAAGCTTCTAAGAAAATAGGATAGCATCCAATCATCAAACCAAAACCAACTTACTAAATATGAGCATGAGTATCATAAATAAGCCAATTCAATAACCAAATCATACCGGAGCCTACCGGATCATGCTGGATCCAAATCAACCAGAAACCACTCAACCTACCGAGACCAGAAGAGTGTCAGTAAAGCATCCAAACAACTAGTGTTGGCATCAATGACAAAACATCAATGCAACACATAATCAATTCTACCAAATGGCCAACACAAAGAATTTGATGATGCATTCAAATACATAGCATATAGCCATCAAGTATCATTTTCTCAGGGAGAAGGCTGAAGGACAATAAGTCATGATGGAATATGTCCCTATAGGAGAACAAGTGGCAGACATCTTCACCAAACCATTACCGATAAACACTTTTGAGTACTTGAGACACAAGTTGGGAGTTGTGTCACCTGCCTCATGCACTTAAGTTTGTAAGGAGATATATGGTTCAGAGGGAGTTCATAGCAGTATCTATATCTCTTGAACCACATGCTGATCATAGGGAGATTTCATGAGTCTATGTCTCCGTACCGGTTGTAATCACAAAGAGGAGATTTGACTAAGGGGGAGTACCCACAGTCTAATGGGTTAAAGATGGGTCAAAGGGGGAGAATAAACCGGATAATGAAATACCCCGACCCTTTGTCATTGTGTCAAAGGAGGAGAAATCTATTGGTGTGGAGACTTGCAGGTGTGTTGAAATCAATGCCAAAGGGGGAGATTGTTGGCATTAGGTTGTCATTGATGTCAACCGATATGGCATGGTCACTGGTGAGTAAGTTGTGGTGATTGGTATGGGTGAAGTAAGTAGTGATGTCCACTAGTATGAAGGATGGAGTGTGTAAGTAGATAGAAAAGGTATGTTACCGATACACATGAAGTGCAACATCTATCGGTAAGTAGGACCGTCGGTAAGCAAGCAAAGGATAATAGGGATGTGACAACCAATATACAAAGAGAAGTATAATGCAACCGGTAAATGGACTTAGTGGATGAACCAGTATGCTTGATGGCAGATCAACTTGATCCACCGACAGAGAAGAGGTTAGTAGGTATGAAGGTCCTCCAGTGAGGATAGGTTATACCAGCAAGGTGAGTTGAACCGATAGTGTGTCTTGGTCAGTAAATGATGCCAAACCGACACAGCAGTCTAAAGATGATGCTAAACCGACATAGCAGATCGAAAAAAGGTGGATGTTAACAAGGATGATAGGTGGACACCAGGTGGCGAGCACACAGAGGTCAGTGAAGTGTTCATCGACGTGTTACTTAATGAGTAGGTCGACATTAATGGAGAGCCCGCAAATCATGGGACGATGGCATGATGTTGCAGCTCGAGGGAGACAGAGTGGCAAGGTGATTGAACTGATCTTGCAGGACGATCTGATCCTTGTGCTCGTTGGCTGAAGGAAATAACTGAGCCATTAATGGTGTTTGATAAAGCAACATCAAAAAGCATGTTGCAAACATCTAAAAATAGAAAACACAGATTGGAAGGTGAGGAGATGGCGGTGCTGATTGATGTGATGCAGATCATCATTCTAGACAAGCAGATCCGATCAGATTCAATGTGGATTGAGCTAGTGTAGGAAAACCCTAGCACACCACTGTTTGAATGTTTCTTTTAGCAGGAACATTCAGATATAAATATGTGAACTAAAGACTGAAGTGATTGATGCTGAATGCCAGCGGTGAGAAGAGTGAGTGTCTGAGTAGGCAAAGATAGAGTAACCGATGAACTGTTATAGTCTTAATAGTCAAGCATACTAGTAGGGATTGAAAGGTTAGGAAGGCATCCAAGTGTGGTACTATGTAGGGTAAGGTTCAGAGAAAGAGAAGAAAGACAGAGTAACCGGTAAGTGATCAGAGAGAGAAATCTGATAACCGACAGTGGAAGAACCGGTGATATAGAGGAGGTTGGTAACAGATAGACATCAGTTGATCAGGTGTTGCAAAACTCATTTGCAACAAGGTGCTATTATTGTATCAAGTTGTATTTCATTGTATTACACCAAGTTGGTGCTTGGTGCTCCTTGGGTTGGTGCCCTAAATTAGTAGGGGTTGGTGTCCTAAATCATTATAATCCATTATTTTATTGTGAGGTTGGATTGGAGCAGTAGACTCCAACGACATTTATCACTGAGGTTTTTCCCATATTGGCTTTTCTTCGTACATCTGGTGTTGTGAGTTGAGCATTTGTGTGTTTTCCTTTTTGATATCCTCTCATATCTTACCGATTTGATTGCTTAGTGCTTAGGTTGTTAACCAGTACTCAAAGCTTGGTTTAAAAGGTAAAGATTTCTTAGGAATCACTGATTCACCCCCCTCTTAGTGGTACATTGTGTTCAACATTAACACTACCTTAAGTGAACTTATAACAACAATAAATAAACAATATCATCACTATATGATAGCAACAACAATGCATGAATTAACAACATAATAGTACTACATAGCATATGATTTATATGGAGAAACCATAGCGGGAAAAAAAATCCACCAAGAAGAAAGGCCTAGTATGCATTATCAGCAAATAAATGTGATTGCAATACATTTAATTCCATTCTCCTCTTTCCCTCCAACATAGTAGCACCTGTGTACGTATGAAAAACCTCCTTATACCTCCCAACTATCCTTTTTCCTTCATAGTAACTTTACATTCAATTATTCCTCTCAAATTATACATCGAAGGAGATGTTTATATATAATGACAATAGATTCAAAACCACCAAACAAGGCATCCCAAGAAGGATATTCATTCAAAACATCCCCAACCCTTGGATTACCTCCACAAAAGTTGAAAGGACATTGGTTTTGACTCCGGTACTTTCCCTCCATCTTGGGTGTCCATACATGGAAGATAAACATTACATCAAGTCCAATAGATAATGGAATACCAAGAGACACTTGTTACCTCTTCCATGTGCCCACTTGGAGAAGCCCAAAGGTAACTCATTTGTCCACTTCCCATTTCCGTAATTATCCCATTCTAGGTATGCACATGTGGGAAAGACAATATTTAATAATAGTATTCACAATCCACCTTTACGCTACTAGTGGAACCCGTCACCCCTTATGAATGTATTACAAACATTACTAAGAATAAAAATTACAAAATAATTTTCCAATACACCCTAAGTGTCTTAAGACACTTTCAAATGATGTTGGAACCATGCAATATGACACATGATTTACAAGATAGATGGAACCTTAATCCTAACATGGGGCTAATACTTAAATTAAAACAATCACTTAAGAAACATGACAAGGAATGATGAAACAATGTTGGGGGGGGGGGAGAGAGAGAGAGAGAGAGAGAGAGAGAGAGAGAGAGAGAGAGAGAGAGAGAGAGAGAGAGAGAGAGAGAGAGAGAGAGAGAGAGAGAGAGAGAGAGAGAGAGAGAGAGAGAGAGAGGGGGAAAATGCTAAAAATGTGATAAATCACACACAAGGATAAAAGGGGCTAAAATTATGATAAATATATGATAAAGGTATGTAGATACTATTATCACATTTTGTTCCCATTTCAATAGGCTTGTGAATGGTCAAGGATGATTTTTTCTAAATGAAATGCTATAACAACACTAATCATTAAATTTAAAGGATACATGAATGCCAAAAGGAGAGGTTTCACTTTGATCTTCATTATTCTTTGCAAGCTAGTGTATCTATTTGTAGGCTTTTACATAAATTTTAAATCTTGATTATAAACATTGATTTAGTTTCAATCATCAATTGGCTGGGTTAGCTTGTCCTAGCTCACTTAATGGTTGTCAAACAAGGTTTGGTTGGTTAGAGATGGCCTTAGGTCCTTTAATTTGCATGGCGTTTTGTATTACATCTTAGTAACTTGAAATAACCTTAGTTTGCATTATAGTTATGATTCATATATTGTACACAACCACACACTTTGTAAACTTTTTTAAAAATACGTTTCTCTTATTTCACACTATCCAAGGGTTTATGATTCACAAGAGTAAGCAATAAAGGATAAAAAAAATTGTCAAGAATGAAGGAAAGATATTAAAATGAGGTATACATAGTTTTGTATTTTTGAAAAATGTGTTAAAATATAAATCGTAAAGCCAATCCAAGGTGGTTAGGGTTGGTAAAAGAGAGAATAGGTGAAGATGGACACCAAATCCTATGAGAAATACAAATCATGAAAAATAAAATATCATATTTGAAAATGACACATAAATAAAAGAGCCCAAATCCATAAGCTGTAATGTTGGTTAAACAATCCTAGAGGAAAGATAGTTTGTGTAAGATCGACTGAGTTCACTAGAATGTAAAAGAAAATAAACTTCTCTAAGGCTTTGTCTAAAGTAATGTAATAAAACACATAAACATAATTAACCTAATACTAATAAATTAAGAGTTGAAATTAAATAATGTGATATTAATTAAACACGAGGGAAATACAAGTATAAATATACTTGACTGTTTAACTATTAAATGTACAAAGATTAATGTAGATTTGAATATGATATTTCTTAAGATTAGGAAAATAACTCATAAAAAGGTGGTTACATCATAATCAAATATTTTTTATTAGTTCGATGCAGGGACAAGTCTAGTGATTTGGGACTAATCTACAACCATGAACTTGTTTTGCACCCACAAATATATATTGTGTGATTTGTAGACTTTTGTTTTTCTCTTTTCTTGATCAACCTTGATTTCTTCTTCACCTTTTGATATCTATGTTGCTATTTATAAATGCCTTTGTGGTGCTACTAGTATGTTACAATGGGGATATGTTCTCCTAAGTTAACCCTCATAAGTATGTATGGATAATAAAAACCAACAATCTTGAGTCATGCAATGATCCTATGAATACTTGTGTTGAACTAGATTCCTTTTTGTGCACCTATTGAAGTGTGTAATGATATGTGGATATTTCTTAGTTATTAGGTGTGACTATAGCAAATGCATTGAATGCCTTTAAGGACATAACAACACATCAAACAAACTTGTACTTTGTCAGTCTTAGGTGAGATGGGTAAAGGTGAGAACTTGGTCAAATTTGGTCAAAATTGGTTGGGATGAGTTCACAATTGTGAAAATGACCTCACAATCATGAATTAGTCTTAGAACATGAAAGGAGCTAGATCACACGAACAATATATGCATTGAAATGTGTGCTAGTGTGGGTGTTAGAAATAAGTGGATAGAGAAAATATATGAGAATGTATAATGATATGGACAAAGATAAGTGAGATAGTATATAGAAATGTGTGTAAGGGGTAGACAAGAAACATAAAGTAGGAAACCTAATTTTATACAAAATTATAACATTGTCAATGTGTAATGTATCAAAACATTCTCTTTAAAAAAAAAACAAAATTAAATAAAAATGACGTAAATATGTAAATTTTACTATTACATTATTATGAATAAATTACAATTTAAAAATACTATAATATTATTTATTTATAAGATCAAAAAATGGAAAAATATTAGAAATATCCACTCTATCATTCTGAATAATTCTACATAAGACACTTAAAAGAGTTTTGATACACTGATGCAGACTTCTTTCATTTGTGTTTTGCAATCAATAAGAAAATTACTAAAAATGTTATTTGCTTGAGAGTTAGATAAATGGATTTGATTGCAAATGTCATTGCATAATAATATCTAATAATTTCTCATCATCTCGGATGATATCAGTCTAGGTAGATGTCATGACCCGATCGCATAATGCATTGAAAAGTAAATGGCACTTAAACAAATGTGGTAATCAATTTTCCATTGGCTAGGCTAAATTGGAGGCCTACCCTATTTATAATGCTCATATTTATTTAGGTACAGAAGCTTTTTCCATTGGAAAAGGATGATTAACCAGGCAGTAAGCAGTGGGCACCTTCAAGGTTTCACCCCGGGTTTTTTTCATCATTTGGCCTTTTGTACTTTTAGGCTTTTGTTTGGTGGATTTTTCTACTTTTTGGGGCTAGCTGCTTTTTCTTGGAGAACCATCCCAAATGTATTTTCTAATGAAAGAAATGGTTTCAGAGCACACCCATTTGACTCCCACATGCTTGGAATGCTACATTTTACATGTTTATGCGTACCCTGGATGTCCCCCCCTTTAGATGCTCCTCAAATCTACTGCTAATCGTTCTCCTCCTCACAATACGTGGAGAGCGTTGATGCACCTTGCAGCCTTTTTCTTTACCTTATCCTACCAAACCATCTGTAAAACCAAATATGCCGCGGACTATATTGTTCTTTATTGTTTTCTTGTCTGCTCGCTTGCCCGTCACAGCTGCCTGTCCCCTTCCAAGTACTGCGCATATTTTTGTCTCTTCCACAACATCACCATCTCAATCTTTAGAGTATCCAGCTTTCCCCGTTCTTCTCTCTTGAGTTTTCCCCTTCCCAATGACCACCCAATACCCTCCATTACTCTTTCTTTCCATTTCCCAGAAGCTTCTTGAAGTTTGATTAGTTAGGTATGCTAGTTGACTGGTTTGTGGGTTTTTCTCCGTCTCGCATAAAAGGTTTTAATACTCTCTATGCAATATAGGTTCTCTTCTTGGCCCGAATTCATCTCTTGGATTTGCTGAAATGTACTTGAGAAGTTGAAAGTAGAATCCAACTCACCCTGTTTTGTCCCACCTCGTACATTAGGCCCGTTTTTATCAAGTGGGCTACCAGATTTTGGCCCCAGAATCTCTCGTTCCTTGGCTTTTCCAGCCTCAATAGCTCAGACCTGATGTAGATGTGGGGGAAATCTCACCTCCATGCTTTCTAGGGTGTGGTGAAACGCCATTCCAAGAGCTGGTAAAGCTTAAAATTGTTGTGGGCGTCGTAAAATCCAACCAAATCCTATCCCCAAGCTGTGATAAAGCTCAAGAGTGTGGTAAAGAATCTACCCCATGGTGCTAAAAGTCGATACCAAGAATACATAGAGGTGAGAACAATACTAGGCTTCTCTTATGAGATAATGTGCTCAGCTGTAAGTGTTGTTAAGTTATTCAATGGGGAATACGGATGGCGATGAGAAGAGTACCAAGATGGCTCAAGCGATGGAAAACCATTCAAGGATTACGGAGGACGAGGAAGGGAAGCTGGGTTCTGATCTAGAAGTCTTGTGCACACTTGCAGCATCATCTTCATCAGCCCACAAAGCCATGGAGGAGGAGGAGGAGGAGGAGGAGACTGAGACTTCCTTTCCTCATGAAGTACTAGAACATGTGCTTGAATTTTTAACATCCCGCAAAGATAGAAACTCAGTTTCTCTTGTCTGCAAGTCATGGTACAAGGTTGAAGCTTGGACTCGTTACCATGTCTTCATAGGGAACTGCTATTCAGCTTCTCCCAGCACAATGATAAACAGGTTTCCCAAGGTAAAATCTCTAACTTTGAAGGGCAAACCCAGATTTGCAGATTTCAATCTGGTGCCTAAGAACTGGGGAGCCTATCTACATTCCTGGGTGTTAGCCATGGGTCCTGCCTATCCATGGCTGGAGACCTTGTCACTTAAAAGGATGACAGTCACAGATGACGATCTACTGATTCTTGCAAACTCATTCCCTAACTTTAAGGAGTTAATACTGTTTTACTGTGATGGGTTCAGCACCGAAGGTCTTGCCATTATTGCAAGCAAGTGCAGGTACTATATTTTATGTTCCAAGGTTTTATTACAGTTGTACAATGATATGATTACTTTGATTTATCTAATGATTGGCATGCATAATGACCTCTAAAGCCTAGTAGAAAAAAATATACTGCATCATTCTAATTACTGCTGCATATGCTTCTCTTTGCTTTCAGTCTTGGTTCCCAGATACTCTGCATCTAAAGGTTTTTCATCTTTATTAGCAAGGCTCGGTTGGTTTTGTCCGTGTGAAGGCATTGATATCAAATGTATTAATGTATGCATTTAGTTTTAACTTGAGATGTCTTTTGCGATAGTTCCTTAAGTTAACAGTTTTTTGAGTTTTCGTAGCGTTGACTGTTTCTTCAGTCCTCAGGGTACATGGCATCCAATAGTATGCTTAATTTCTTGCTTTGGCTAGTTTCCAAAGCTCAGGGCTTCTGCATTAAATCTTGCTTTTAGAATTTACCTCAAAAATTTGTTTCAAGGCTGGTTTCTTGATTGAGCATGATCTTGTAGTTGTGGTGTTTTAATACATAGATTATTTTCCAGATACAGCTATATTTGCAGATCATGATGCAATATCAGTGGTTCTAATCATGTTTGTGTGTGACATGCACTGCCCCAGAATAATTTAGTTGTCAGCCTAACCCATCAGACGGTTTAACAATATATAGATAGGAAGGTGTCTACTGGTCTATAAGCAGAATTCAAATGCAAAGAACTCTGCACTGTAAATGAAAATATGTACACTTGTTTCTATAACTATGTTTTCAGGATGGCCATCTGTGACTTGAAAAGTTGAATCTTTTTTTCAGTTCTGGATATTACCTATAATGTCAAAGTATATTCATTTCTAGTGGTGACCAGAAGGAAGTCAAGGGTTCCAGCAAAAAGGTTTGTAAGCCAGAAGAGAAGAGACTTCTGTGTACGGCATCAACACGTTGAATCATAGAAAAAAGTTTTACACTAGAACCTCAATGTAATATGCATATGTGAGGTGCTTCTTAGCTGCAACTATAGAAGCTAGAAAATGATAATAGGGGCTCATATTACATCTGGCAAATATAAAGGTGCAGAAGGCATGCTATATGATCTATACCAGGATTGTTGAAAGTGCTGCTAGCAAGATTTTATTAATAAGGTGAGGTAGGTTGTATGACATCAGATGCTCTTTATATACTTGTGATGCCCTCTCAAGTGTCTTTGTGCTTGCTATGATATATAACATCGCATGTTTGAGGTTTTCATGATACTGAACAGTTAAATCTTTGATGGCTTGAAAAAAATTGAATATTGTGGACTTGTTGGAACATTCTGGGCAGGTGCATGCTCAATAAATATCTCCTATAGTGAATCTAGGGAAATTTAAGATGGTGGACACTCAGAAAGGTCTTGAAGCAATGAATGGCCATTCAGTCAGTGCTTGACGGTTGCAGAAAGTTGTTAGTATACTATAGTTGACCTAAAGAAAAACACAAATCTGATGGAGTTTCTTGATCTATGCTGACTATCACTATATCATACACGTATTGGGAAGCATCTTTCCTTGAAGTTGTTTACTGCTAGTGCTGATCATATTTATTTATGAAATGATCGAATTGAGTGGCATTTTAGAGTCTAATTTGATCTCACATTAGATGGCTACACAAAGTTGAAACTAACTTATACCCTAGGCAATTCTCACTGTTAAATACTCTAATAACGCTAATCTATTTTGTTGTTTTGCTTTAAACCTGATGGGAATATAGTGTGAACTGGCCTGTGCATAAGCTTGAAGTGTCTTACTGACAGATAAGCAACTTAAGACAGCAATAGTTGCATTTGGGTTGCAATTGAAAAACTTAAGAATGGTAAGAGATAGTAAGATATTGAGGTTGTGAGTGCTCATGTGATCATTTTATTTTCAAATGAGATGTGTGCTTTCTTGACTAACTCAAAAATTTCTTCTCTTGGATAATTTAAACGGTAATCAAGATGAAATTAAGAGAGAAGCAGGCATATGGTGATGTCCAATGTCATGAAGTCACATCATCTCAGGAAGATTAGCCTCAGCTGCAGGATTGGATGTGCCTCCAAATAGCATAATTTCAAGAGATGGGCGTGAACATAAATCTACCATGTCTTTCCATACATGTTAATCTTGTATGTCAATGCCATAGGTCTGGTAGTGGTCTTCCATCCAAACATAGGGATGGCAATCTGCACTAGACAAAGACTGGCTGAATATAAGCTGCCTTCCACTTAGTCTTTAGTCTGGAAAGCATGAGTTAGTACTTTGTCAATATGTGCCTGGCTCTGACAACAGTGGTTGAGGCTCCATACAGCAGTGGATTTTGATTTTTAACAGGACTCTTGAATCAGAAGAGCTTAGTCTGAATGTGTTGGGGTTTCATCTAGCAACAGTCTCATTAGTTTCAAAGGATGACATAATCTTCTCATCTCATGGATCAGACTACACGGAAAGTGCCAAATTTGGACCTATATAATCTAGCTCCAAGTGTATATGATCTATATGTGGCCTTTGCGACTAGACATCTTAACCGTAGCATTGGCCTTGTGGGGACCATGCACTTACTAGCTTGTGAAGAACATGTTTGTACTTCCAATTTTCCCTGGTTTCAAAATATAGGTTAACTTGGAAGCTTTTGATCCGTACTTACATGTGGATTTGATCTGAACAGAAAGGTAAATCTTGGAGAACCATAGATTTTCAATTTTTCACTTTAATGGAAGACTAAAACTGGCGCCAGTTATCTAAAAGATTTGGTTGGATTTTCTGTAAATGATTATTTTTTAAATAAATATTTTTGATCTACATAAATTCAAGTTTGCTTAAACGGCATGGAAGGTGCTGTAGGTTACATATGAAATTCAGCTCTAGAGACTACACCTGTAAACATATACATAGAACCTGACCTCTGTCTGTTATGTGTTGATTCTATAGAAGCAAAGAACTGGGAATATGATCTTCATACATATATGCCTGATATGTTGCCTCCAGTAGAATACCATGAAAGATTTCAGCATATTACATTTTAATTTGTCTAATATTGGAAGGCTTTTGTAGAATGTTATATCTAGTGTAATTACAAATGCAATGTGATTTCTTCCTCATTGATTATTAGTATGGTAATGTGGTTTGTCTTTGAGTCTTGACCCAGCTGGATATATTTTTTTTTTCTCTGTAATGCCTTTTTTGATTATGGAGAGGCTTTGGAACTTTGCCTTCCCTTGCTTTGATCTCAAAAAGGTCATACGGTACACACACCCAAGGGCCACTCCCTAAGGTGGATTACATTAAAAAGGTGGAATATTCCATTTGCATTAAGATATAATCAAGGTTGTTGATGCAGTGATTATTTTGGTAAGTACCCGAGGAGGGGTTAAGCACAAATCTCTAACTACTCTTATTTTGTCTTATTCATTTCCTATGAGGTAGATACTATGCCCTTTCTTCTTGAAAAGCTTTGACTGGAATTATCAATATGATTTGACTTCTGGTTTGATAATGTCATAACTTATCATATTAGTTGATTTAAACTCCCAGATCTTTCTTCGTCGCTGTTCCATCCAGGAATAAGCTGGATCAATTACTCATTGAAATTTGATGGTGGTTGTACACAGTTTCTTCTATCTTGATTCTAACAATATTTCTTTTGCCAATTTGAGCATCTATGATACTTTGTTATATGATAGACTTGTTGTCTTATTTTGCAGGCTTTCATGATGAGGATGCTGAAGTAGTTTGGAACCTGTAGATAAATGTTCTTAAATAATGTTTTCGCTTCTGACCTTGGGTTTGGTTAATTTACATGATTGCTTGCTTTGATGCATCTCCAAAAGATGGCTTTTAATACTTCTCTTGCTCTTCAAACTCG
Organism: Cryptomeria japonica; assembly: GCF_030272615.1. Classification (NCBI taxonomy): domain Eukaryota; kingdom Viridiplantae; phylum Streptophyta; class Pinopsida; order Cupressales; family Cupressaceae; genus Cryptomeria; species Cryptomeria japonica. Next base: position 464,867,856 of record NC_081408.1, read on the forward strand.
ACTTGGAAATATGTTGTATTGAATTTGGAATTTCAATTTCTATCTCCTTTGCAACCCTGTTTCTACCTTATTATATTTTTCCTATTCTTCTTTCCATTTATCTGTATTTTGTGCTTCTTCAACCTTTTAAAAACTTTCTGCTGGCTTCTTTATTTGCACTTCTCAAATCTTCTTGTCAACACTCTTTCTTTCGCTTCCTTTAGACACTCGATTTGTTTCAACAGAGAATGATTGTGCTACCCATTTCTTTTTATTTAAAAATCTTTCTTTGCTATTTCTTGTTGTAGCACTTTTTGGTTCTTTTCTCATTTTGTTGCTTTTGTTTTTATCATTTGAAATAATTCTCATGTCTTTGATTTTGCAGTAGATTGTTTTAGTTTTCCAATTCCTTCTGCCCTCTTTTGATGTCTACTTTAGTTGTTGCTATTTTTTTTGCATTTTGAAAGCCATATCTACCATATTTCGAAGGTCCATAGTTTCTTAACAAAACATGCGAGTATAATTTTTTGCTCCAATTTCCTTGATCGCTTGACTTCTCACTTAATGCCGATTGTCCTTTAATATTTGGGTTTTTATCTTTGGTGTTTATCTTTGATTGATAAAAAAAATACTTTTGTTTTGCTGCTTCAAATAATCGTATAATTAGTAAATTATAATTAAATTCTTCCCCTTTTTAACCCTGTGAGTGCCTCATTTTAATTGGAAGTATAGGCCATGTATTACACTTAATTCTTGCATTCTGTTAATCTCATGGGCTTTTTAATATTTTATTCTAGTGGTGATTATAACCTTCCAATAATTGGCCTCTTGTTTTTGTAATGCACTCCATTCAATATTCAACATGGTTGTGATGTTTGTTTTCATATAATCTCAAATTGAGACATGTTATTTTACACATCTTATGTTCATTTGAACACATATTCTAGTAGATGTCTCACGTGTCTTTTGTGTGCTGTTGTGTTACAACTTCTCCTTGATATCTATTCTTCAAAGTCTATTCCCTCCTGATATCTATTCTTCAAAGTCTATTCCTTCCTGATCCAGCTTCCACCCAGATTTTGGGTACCCAGTATTATATAGAAAATCTGTTGCCCTCAATGCACTTGTGATGAGCTTCTCATTGATCTTTTGCATGTTTTTTATTTTTTCATTGAAGATCACGTTCACTTCACCTTTCACTGTCTGTCATAAGTATAGTTGCAATATCCTACTATGACTGTTAAGGTCTGACAAATTTGCCTAATGTCTACTGCAGGTCACTCTATGGTTTCTTGAAATTCTTCAAAATGTCAATCTTTTCCAATCGGCTTGTGTAATGTTCACTTTATTTGTTAAAGAATTTGTGTGTTATTATAAACACATACAGACACACATATTTATGAAGTAATTTTTTTTTTTATATTGATCAACAATGGGAAGCATTAAATCGAGGCATACAGAGGTAGCTTGTACAAGATGCTCTTGTAAATTGAGCGGACCAGCTCAAATAAATATTTTCTAATATGGTCACTGCTACTGTAAATACGTCGTTATTGGCAGATTCATGTTAAACAAGTGAACCGAAACATGAACAAAATTATAATAATTCCATGATGAGAATATGAGCATTACAGTCATAATTAAATAGTAAATACAAAAAATGAGACCATACAGTGAATATGGTATTGCTGTCAATGGACCCTCTACGTTGAGCATACAAATTTTTATGGTCTACTTGATCCTTCACTGGCCATCATAATGTTGTGTGTGGTGAATATGAAGAGGTTACCTACCTGTTGGCTTGATAACGTGTCAAGATAGTCTTTTTCTTTCGATCTTAATGTAAAATTAGTTTTGAAATGTGAATCACTTGCTAGGGAAATGTTTAATGATTATTTTCTCTTAAAGAAGCATTCTGAAAATTTAAATAAAATTGTAGGCTGCAGGTGCAGGTGTGCACCCTGTATGGATACATATCCAATGCTTCCATTTAGAGGCCAAGAGTGTGCACTCCTGTAGCTAAAATGCACGGTCAAAGCAAGTAAATATCTTGGTAGTCCAAGTCAGTAAAGGGATTTGAACTCTTTTTGAAGCAACCCACTGTTGTCTATTTGGTGCTGCCTTTCTGTTTTGAGACTTGATCCGGTCTTGAGTAGAAATTTCTGTAATACTAAATTCTGGGTTGTTTTTAACCAGGGTAGCAAATTTTCTGTTATTATTTACTAACCATGATTCCTTTTGATAAGTTTTGGATGTAGTATAGGATTCTATTTGTCATCAAAATGCGATGCTTTGATCTATAATCTAGAATATAATTATTATCACTAATTTCATGATTCCTATTATCTTTCAATTTAGATTGAATTGAAATTATTTAAGAAATCTTGTTTTGGAATGAATTCTATCCTCAATTATTTTTCAAACAAGTTTTGTGGTAGTTCAAGCCATTAAGGATCCTTGAATTCTTTTTGAAGGGGCTGACTATTGCCTATTTAGTTCTACCTTTCTATTTGGAGATTCCTATTTCCAGTCTCGAGTAGAAATTATGTCATGCTAAAATCTGGGTTTTCTTTAACTGGATCAACAAGCTTTTGCTTTTATCGGTTTTGTACTGATATTTTTGATAAGCTTTGGATGTAGTATAGAAATCTGTTTGGTTTCAAATCGTGATGCATTAATCTATAAGCTAGATTAGAAGTATTGCTACCAATTTTGACAGCTTCTCACTATAAACTGAGTAAATCTTGTTTTGTATTGAATTTTTTGGTCATTCAACCTTTGTTTCACATAATAATTAATATATGATTGGCAGCATTGCAAGTACAGGATTACTAATTGACAAAGCTTCTTCTTGCAGACAATTACAACGATTTGATTTGAATGAAGATGATATCGTTGACAGCGGAAATGATTGGTTGAGTTGTTTTCCACAGACAACTACCACATTAGTATGCCTTGCCTTTGATTGTTTGGTGGCCCCGATAAATTATGATGCACTTGAAAGATTAGTGGCCCGATCCCCTTCTCTCAAAGAGCTAAAGTTGAATGCATCTGTTTCTATTGTACAGTTGTATCGACTCATGTTAAGAGCTCCACAGTTGACACATTTAGGAACAGGCTGTTTCTCTTATGATTTCATACCTGAACAAGCAACAATCCTTCAAGTTGCCTTCCACAATTGCAAGTCACTTCAAAGTCTGTCAGGGTTTCATGAAGTCGTTTTGGAGTATCTACCAACAATCTATTCAGTTTGCAACAACTTAACTGACCTGAACTTTAGCTATGCTGTAATTGGTAGCAGAGAGTTGGAGCAGATCGTATGCAAGTGTCCAAAATTGCAGCGTCTTTGGGTTTGTCATCTTTCCTCTCCCATTACTCTAGATGGTGAAATTTGATATCACATCTTTTCAAAAGCTGAAAGAGACAAGAATTGAATTACACTTGATAATTAACATTAGAAATTTAACTTCAGCTAATATTTTTTTCACTATCGGCCTTCTAACATGTTAAGCTTATATGGTAACTGAATCTGCTAACTTGCAAAGGAAGTTTACTTTTCCTTAAAGTGGCTTCAAAATTCCTTTACGACCCATTATTTATTTTACTTGAGCTCTTACACTAATAGATTGAAAATAACCTCAACATATTTAGTTTAAATTGGCTATGTGGACTGGTCTATAGCAAATTTTGGTAGGATCCAGTTGTATCATTATACAATAGCTAAAAGAAGATGTAACTTGAATAAGAGACATGTACATTTATTTTCATTCAAAATCTGTTTGGATTTTTTGGGATTTTGTAAGCTTCTGGAAACTTCCTTTGTTTTCCAAAACAATTTTTTGATATGTATGTGGCATCAGTGAATTTTGTTCTTCTGTTCTTAAGGTTTTCCTAATTTCCTAAATACACTAAACCGGTGTTATATTGAATCCACTATGGCAATCGTTTTCTATGTACAGATTGTTGCTTTCTTTTGCTGATTTATTTTTATCATTTATATCATGAAATGTTTCTTCACATATAAAAGCAAATTGTTATATGCAGGTTTTGGACTCAGTAGAAGATGCAGGTTTATGGGCTGCTGCTGCAACATGCAAGGACTTAAGAGATCTACGAGTTTTTCCTGTTGACCCACGAGAGGATGGTCAGGGTTCTGTATCTAATGAGGGACTGGTTGCCATTTCAGAGGGATGCCCAAATCTCCAGTCAATACTTTACTTTTGTCAGCGGATGACAAATGCAGCAGTTGTGACCATGTCAAAGAATTGTCCAAAACTCGCCAGTTTTCGGCTCTGTATTATGGGTCGGCACAAACCTGACCATATAACTGGTGAACCCATGGACGAAGGATTTGGTGCAATTGTAATGAACTGCAAAAATCTGACAAGGTTGGCGGTGTCTGGTCTACTCACCAATAAAACATTTGAGTACATTGGAACTTATGGTAAATCACTGGAGACCTTGTCAGTGGCATTTGCTGGGGAGAATGACTTGAGTATGAAATATGTTCTTGATGGGTGTAGACATCTAAGGAAGCTGGAGATAAGGGATAGCCCTTTTGGAGATGTTGCCCTTCTGTCTGGTTTACATCATTATGAAAACATGCGATTTTTGTGGATGTCTTCATGCAAGGTCAGTATGCAGGGGTGTATGGAACTTGCAAAAAGGATGCCTTTGCTCAATGTTGAAATAATTAAAGAGAATGAGAATGATGACCCTTCTGTGGAGAAACTTTATGTGTATCGTTCTGTAGCAGGGCATCGTAAGGACTCACCATCCTTTGTAATTACTTTGTAACCAGTAGTTATCCAATTTTGCGGCCATGGCCATTGTACTATTACCCTTTTCATGTTTGGTGATGGGCAACAAGCCTCTGTAAATATTTCTTTAGCAACAATGATGAAGCATGAAGTCAAACTGCCAATGTTTGTTTGGCATTTCCCTAATGCTAGGGACAAAATTGTTAAGAATGTTTTATTGTGATCAAGTGGGAGAGTGCTGATTATTAAGAATTCTTATTGTTGGTCAGTCTTTCAACAAAAAAAAGCTCTTCGATTCTTTAAGGGAGGTGGGGGTAATGTAAGATCGTTGATGGTCAACAAATGTCTTATGCACATGTGGGGGCACTATTCTGGGAGTCCTAAATATGCAATTAATCAGATTTTGTATTAGAGTTATTTTCAGCAAAAGAGAACGGTTAATTAGTCCTGGATTTTTTGGTATCAGCTCTATTTCTAAAGCTGTTATTAGGTTTCTTATTTGCAATATATTTTGCATTAAATGTCTGAGAATTCCATTTTTAAAATTGAAATTTTGAATTAGCGTGTCCTTAATCTTTGTTCTATGCTTGGTGTGTACGTTGAAGAATTTCAACTTCCCATGAAAGATAACTCTTTCCTCTGAATGTCAGGACTTCGATTCTTTTGTTCTCATGTTTGTTACTTCAAGTTTATATACTTCAGATTCTATGTTGGATGAGTCAATAAGATAATTTTGATCTATATATGAGAGCCATTAAGACGTCTATTCTTGCTGTTAGTACACAATCTTTATTTTAGGCAGCATATTATAAAGTTCAACAATTCATATCATTTTTGCTGAATGAAGGTTCCAAATCCACTTCTCGCTGGGTTTGACGAGTTTCCAGTTGATTATGTTAGAATTTATATTGTGGAAAATAATAACCAGCCTTCATCGTATCGATCTTATTTACAAGGGTTACTTTGTTTACTTGCTTGTCTCTATTTTAGTATTCATCCTATAACCATTTGCTACGACAAATCTCTAGAGCTTATTGTTAAATTTTAGTCTAGGGATTTTTTTGAAGTCACACAGGGCCTTGTAGCAGCTCTCATGTGATGACCCACTTGCTATTTGGTTCTTGCTTTCAGATGTAAATTATTTTTGAAATTTCAAACTTCATTGGTTCTATAATGTCGATTGGGCCACAATTGAGTGATCAAGATATGTATATTGCAATGTAGAAGACCCTGGGTTAGCCGCGATGAGTGGTTGAGGTAGGTGTTTTACAATGCAGAAGACACTGCATAAACTTCAACGAGTGGTTAAGTTACGTATTTTGCAGTGCAAAAGACCCTGGTAAACCTCAATAAGGAATTGAGGTAGGTATTTTACAATGCAAACATTAAACGAGTGGATGAGACAGGTATTCTGTAATGCGGCGCAGCCGAGTTAAAACCTCAAACGAGTGGCTGAGGTGGGTATTTTGCAATGCAGAAGACCTGGAGGAAAAAACCTCAGGTAGAGACTGTCATTTGTACATTTTAAATTTTTGTGTCGGCCTAGTGAGCAGAGAAATGCATTCTAACGTTGATGTGGCAGAACAATTTGGTCCTGTGTGCCACGATCATCTGAAATATCCTGAACCTCTGTCGAAATTTGAGAAATGAAGCATGTTGGAAATTCATTTAACGGGATTCTTAACAATATACTTTTGGGGTCCAAACCGTGTGATACCATGTCTTAAAGACCTAAGACATTTAGAGGTCAAAAGTTGTACAAAGTTTTGGAATTGTTATTATTATTTTTTTATTGCAATAAAGGCAGAGCCAAGGAGTTTTATATTCATTAACATATTCAAATACAAAATAATACCATACTATACTAGTAGTATCAGCCAGTCATTAAACAAGTTTGAACAGAGAATTAGAAAATGAAACAAAATGGAGGATTTATACTTCCACCAAGTCCATATTAAATTGATAAAACATAAGACCTAGAAATGTCCAAAAAGAAACTGGGATCTAATCAACAAAGCTTAAATCTATCTTGGAACGCCTATATTCATGGCTTTCCAAAGAGGTTCCAGCTTGACCACCACTTCTGCAGAGCGGAGGGCGGCCTCTGCCTCTGCCACGACCTCGGCTACCCTCTCCATTTCGACCCCTGCAAGTGCACCCTCGGCCACGAACTCCCACATTTTCCATTTGAGATTCCGACTGTCCGTCACCATTTCCATTACCACCTTCAGCTGCCAACCCAACTATTCTCCTCAGTAGCCTTAAGGAAGCCATTCAGAATGGTAAAATCTTTAAAAATCATCTCCTTATCTTGATCCAGGGACATATTGGTTAGAACCTGCCATTTGAGATAATCTGCTGCCACCTAGCAAACTGCCCGTGACTCTTGAGCGCAGGCCCTTTTATGTTCAAGAGAAGAGGGTAGAAAGTTACGGTGTCTCCAAGTTCACTCAAAGCATCAAGATCCCCTGGTCTAGGTGAGCCCACACCCTTTAATGAATATTTTAAAGCTCTTTCTAATCTGCCAAGCAATTTTGCCTCAAACAATTCCATAACTAGAGCTTTAACTTACCTGGATGAGATCTACGTGTTATCTCTATAATATTCCTTCCTGTCCAAATGACCTTGTTTGAGCACCATTTTAGTTGCCAAAATCACCATAGGGTTAACAGTGCGGAGAATTCGATTAAGCCTCAAGTCCAAAATCTCTTAAAAAGTGCACTGTCGATTAGGACAAGTTAAAGAAATTGGAGTGTCGACCCCAAAACAGGCTACTGGGTCTGGGAAGATTTTTATGATGATTCTAGAAGGGCCTTCAAGGAATTTGCCATCGTCAAGAAAATAACCAGAGCTCTATTTTATCAGACGAGATGGAGAAAGATTGTTTTTGCGAAAATAACTTAACAAGGAAGCTAGGAATAATGCTTATGACAAACGATACCACTTGGTCTGCCATCATTAATGAGGGCAGCCATCATCTCCTTGCATACATGCCAAATTGAAACAAAAAAACTCCAATGTAATGAAAAGTCGGACAAGATAATTTAAAGCATTAACTACTCCATCCAAATTGGGCGCAAAACAAGGCAAGTGGGCTATAAAGACGCTGTCAGAAAAGAGAATGTGAGCTTGCTCGAGGATCAAATTTTTTTGCGTGGATCTTATGAAATCATGATTTCAAACACCTTGCCAACGATCATGGTGCATTTAATGAGCGCCGCCTCACTCCACTCAGAGAAAAAATTAGCCTTCCGCCATTTTTTTAGGCCCTCCAACCTAAATAGAAAGTTTAGCTCCAATTGCCAAAATTAGGTAGCCTCTCTTAGCAAGAATGAGAAGAGAGGTGGGCCCGCAAGTACCACTTGGGCATAATAAGCACAGATAGGAATCCACATCACCCAAAATTGCAGCATAAAGTCTAGATCATGTAGAAAGAAGAGTTAATAAAAGAAAAGTAACGTTGAGACTGGAGAAGAAGACCATTAACATTTTAAATTTTTTGGCGGGAAAAGAGGAAGCTAAATAGTTGAATTTAAACTTTTAGCACAACTGCTCGACAGAAGAAGTATTATAGTGTTATAGTTTCCTTGCAAACGAAGGTCATCCGATCACCATGAGAAATCAACTACTTCCACCAGTGACTTTGAAAGCAAGTTCGCCTCCCCATTCGCTTCCCTATATATATGTCGACATGAGAAATTTTCCAAATTCCTCATGATTGAAAGGATTTTCTCCAACAAAGCTTGTAATCTCCAATTTGGCTTCTTGGCCAACAAAACAACGTTTATAGCAATAGCAAAATCCCCTTCAATATCTAAAAACTTAATTCCTTTGTTAATACATTCCGAAAGACCAATTAGAAGGGCACTGAATTCTGCAATGTTATTGGTATCTGGGAGAATGGGGTGAGAGATTTTCCCTTTGACTAAATCTTCATGATCCCTGATTATGCATCCTATTCCAGATGGACCTGTATTGCCCTTAGAGGCACCATCAAAGTTCAATTTTAACCATCCAAGCCTAGGAGGGTCCCAGGCAACCCGATTCCTTTGATTCGAACTCCCAAAGTGGGGAGGGATATTTAGTCAATTCCACCTCAGACGCATGCTTGCATCCCAATCCATAAACTCTTATTTGATATTTTCATTCAAAGCTAGTTTGTTGTTGATATTTTCCACTGTTGACGCTTCTATAGAGATGAGAATTGAGTCTACCTTTCTTGCTTTGTTGTCAAAGATTCTCCTATTTCTTTCCTTCAAGATTTCCCAGATTAGAGTAGACGAGCTGATTTGCCATAATGAACTAAGGGAGCCATCTTTTGGCCTTATAGGCCAACCCTGAAAAATAGTCACTGTATCATTAGGGAGAGCTGAGACCCAACCAAGTCTAGCACACAGCTACTTCCAACATTTGGCAGAAAATGGGCAATTTAGAAGCAGGTGATCAACTGATTCTTCCTGCCCCTACTTTTGGTATTAGCTTTCTACTCCAGAAGAGTTTCTGGGGGATTCCCAAACTATTATTACCCTCTTGATTAGCTAAGAGAGAATAACCAACCTTGACACTGTATTGACTAGTCTTAGAGGGAGTCCAAATTAATGAGTCACGACCACTTCTAATGATCACCTGGAGATTCTTTAATATGCAATTGCAGAATTTCATTAGTGGGTATAGGCAATCCTTCAAAACTTTTCCATCTCCAATTCATAGAAGGATCATTCTCTTATAAAACTATGTAATCTCTAAAGAAAACATCCCAATTCTATTTACACTAGGATCTCAATCTCTATTTTGAAACTAATCTATCAATGCACAGATAGCCCCCCCATGAGTTCTCCCAAAAGAGACAAGATGATCCATCATGCATATCCCATGTAATGAAGTCTGCAATAAGGGGTCTGTTCCTAATTAAGAAGTTCCAAATTCTAGAACCCTTTGGGGGTTACTAACTCTCAGTAGATTCCTAGTGTCCGCACTGTTAATATATTTGGCTTCCATTAATCTTACCCATCTTGTTGATGGATCTTTGATAATTTTCCAAACAAGCTTTGCTCCTAATGCTTGATTTTGAAGAAGTTGATCTCGGATGCCCAAGCCACCAAGAGCCTTCGGTTTACAAATTTTATTCCATGTAATCAGAGCTATTTTATGCTGTTCCTTGGTATTTTGCCAAAAGAAATTTCTCATTTTCTTAACAAACAAAGCATTCATCCCTGCTGTTAAGGCCAGATATGACAACAAATAAATGGGAAGAGATGAAATAATTGCATGGATCACGACTAATTTGCCTGCTCAAGATAACCTTTTGCCTTTCCAGGAGTTAACACTAAGATCAAATTTAATTTTCAAAGGATTCCATAACTTAGAGTTTCTCAAACCTTTGTCCAATGGGACACCTAAATAGGTACATGGAAGACTACCCTTTCTGCAGTTGAGAATTTTCAAAATTCTTAGCCCCACTGACTGAGAGGTTGAGAAGAAGAAGAATTCTGATTTCTCCTTATTGATCAATTGGCACAAAGCCTTTCCAAAAGAGGTTCAAAGATTTAGAAGATGCCCCGCTTCTTTGACTTTGGCAGAGCTAAGAAGCAGATTATCATCAACAAATTGTTGATGAGTAGCAATAAAATTCCTTGTTATCTTTACCCCTTCAATCAACCCATCGTTCTGAAAAAACTTAACTGCCCTACCAAAGGCTTCTGCCATTATACTATAAAGAAAAGGGAACATGGGATATCCTTGATGTATACCCCTAGATGGTGAGAAGTAGCTCTCAGGTTTCCCATTAATAAGCATCGAGAACTTGGGGGTTGAAATGCATTAAAAAATCCAGTTGATCCATTGATCGTTAAAACTTAAGGCCTGCATAATCTTACACAGAAAGCACCAATCTACATTATCATAAGCCTTCGAGATATCTAGCTTTATGATCATTCCTGCTTTGTTTGTGTCTTGAAGAGTATGAATAGCTTCTTGAGCTACAATTACCCCATCCAAAATGGATCTCCCAAAAACAAACCTGGTTTGTTCTTCTGATATAATGCTATCCATTAATGGCTTTAATCTGTTTGTCAAAACTTTAGACATAATTTTATACACCAAGTTGCAAAGAGGGATAGGCATGAAATCTCCCACTTTAGAAACTTTCTCTTTTTTTGGGATGAGGGCAATAAAGGTATTATTGATATCCTTCAAGATATTCCCATGTTTTCTTAATGACTCAAAAGATTCCACCAGCTCTGGTCCTAAGATATGCCAACACTTATTAAAAAAAACTAGTAGGAAAACCATTTGGGCCAGGTGCTTTATTTGAGGGAAGTTGGTTAAGAGCCCCAGTAACTTCCTCCAAAGAAAACTTCTCTGCTAGTCTCCTGTTTTGGTCATCTAAAATAATTTTGGGAATGAATGCAAGGAATTTGTTTTGTTCCTTAAGATCAGATCCAACCTCATTATTTAGAAGGGTGGTGAGAAAACAGATAATCTATTTACTGATTTCCTAAGGATCTTTAGAGACACGATTTCCTTGAACCTCCAATTTTAGAATTATGTTTCTACTCCTTAGCTTGGTAACATTATGGAAAAACTTAGTGTTTTTATCCCCTGCTTAGAGCCAAACTTCTCTTGACTTTTGCTTCCAAAATATTTCTTCCTTCATGAGGATGTCTTCATAGTCCGCCAATAATTCATTCTCTATGGAAAATTCCTCTTCCGTCATACCATCTCGGCTGACCTTTTCATTCAATTCTTTTAACTGAGACTCTAAGGACCTTTTTGTTTTAAAAATGCTCTTAAAATGAGAGGCATTCCACCTTAGTAACTTTCTCTTGGCGTTTTTCAACTTTGCCACAAAACAATACAATTTTGAACCCTCAAAACAATCCTCATTCCACCATTGTTCTATTAGGGACAATTTTTTTTGGGTCTTTCATCCACATATTCTCAAATCTAAAAGGGGCCTTTAATAATTTGGAGTCCCCCACCATACTTAAAGTAATAGGAAAGTGGTATGAGCCCGAATAGGGGACAAGTTTGCACTCCAAGGAGAAGGGGAATGAGGAGAAGTCTCCAATCCAGAAGAACCTATCTATTTTCTTGGGTATATTACTAAAACCTAGTCTTATGTTAGTCCAAGTGAAAGAATCCCTAGATTCTACCTCGAGTAAACCATTCTTGTCTATCTAATCATTGAAATCTTGCTGAGATTTTCCAAGCTTGTTTAATCCTCCTCTTTTGTCCTTCAGACTTCTAATAGTATTAAAATCTCCCCCTATGAAAACACTCACATTTTGTAACTGGGGTAAGATTCCATCCAAGTGTGACCAAAAAATTCTTTTAGAAGCAAGAGACACATGGCTGTAAATATTAATAAGTTTAAAGGAAATGTTGGCTGAGAGAAGTTTGATATCCACCATCAACCAATTAATATCTAAAGCCACTTTTTCTATCTCTACCAAAGAAGGTTTCCAAATTATAAGAAGGCCCCCAGAAGTTCCCTCAGTTTGAACTGCAAGGAATTTAGAACCATAATACTGATTTTTAAGCCCATTTCCAAAAGCTTTTGCTTACTGAAGGTTGAGCTTTGTTGAATCCTGAAGCATTTTTATCTCTGCATTGATCAAAAGAATTCTTCTCTTGATCAAGCAACTTTTGTTAGAGGCATTAAGGCCTCTAACATTCCAAGATAGGATTTTCATTTTTGTGCAAGAAGGGTCAAGCCCTTCCTTACTTTCAACAGGTCCATAATCTTAATCTGACCATCTTCCTCGCTTTTTTAAGTTTTTGAAATTACATTATTTTTCAAGAGGAATTCAAATTCCCCAGTGTCACATAATTGTGTCATTAGCCTTACTGTTCTTATCTCTTAGGTCACACAAAGCTTGCTTGATCCATTCTCACCCATCTCTCATTTTTTAGTTGTCATATTGTCCCGTGTCTCTATTTCCTCTATCTATTTAGTCCCTCAATCTATTTAGTCATCTTGGTATGCTAACATCCTCTCAATTCTCTTCTCATGCTTTCATATCTTGATAATAAATCACAGAGTTTGTTATGAAATGTTAGTAATAAAAATCTACATAAACAAATCCAAAAAATCTTGACAAAAACTGATTTTTTTTCAAATTTAAAAGAATTTATATGTTCCATAAAAATCCCTATGATATGTGGTGCAGTGCATGATATTTTATTATGAAGCAAATTTTGTGGTCACTTGCATAAGGCACCATGTATTGGATTGGGTGGTCACTCAACTGAAACACTATGTTGGATTCCTATTTGTAAAGGAAAACATTTGTCATGGTGATAACCACATTTATCAATCCCTGTAGATCCCGTGGAAGAAATTTTATGTAACTTAACAGTTTGTTATGCCGAGAGGCATCTACAATGACATCAAAATATCGGTAAACAAAAATCTATTTTTGAAACAATTTGACATGCAAATGATAGGTAAATGCATGAAATATGCCACGTTTCAACTTTTGTGGAAGTGTTATTTTATTACTCCAAATAAAATAGAACCCTCGCCACTTGTCTCCAACTAGATTCACATCTTTTTGCATGCAGGACTTTAATGGATTTGTATTCTTGGTGTTCAGTTTTTTAGAAGAACATTTATTTTACACATGATTCTCTTCTATTATAAGATATATCTCAATATATTTTACATATATTTTTAAAATATAAGTATACTCTAATTACAAAGGATATAAAAATGGTCACGTAGCATAGTTAATCCATTAATAACTGTAAATCTAGAGTTTGGTTCAATGCCTAAATTATAACAATGTTCATAGGATGAATTGATTAATCTTTCATACTGACTATTCTTCTCTCCCATAATGGACGAGAACCATGAATAGTAGTCTCTCTTGCATTAGTGTCTTTTTGACTGTTTGAGTTGGAATATAGATTATTTTTTTTGAATTGAAAAAGAACAAATTTAACAGAAAGCTTCCAAGGTAGTGAAGGTTCTAAGAGAGATGATGGTGTAAGTATTTTATTTATATTATTCATCATAGTTTGAAGTATAAAAATAATTAAATATAAGAATTTTAGTATAAATAATTATAATGATTTTTTTTTGGCTATTAATTAAATTTAAGAAAAAATTCAGACATGTTCATGAACAGTTGTGAGCATCAAGTTGAATTTTACTAATGAGCTAATTGAAAAGGAAATAAAAGATTTCTTAATGTGTGATCCAGGTTAATTAATTAAACGTAAATAATTAAACACAAATTAAACTTACATTAATTGGGGTGTTGGAGTGGAGTGGATGAGATTAGGTAGTATTAGTTAGAAAGTACAATCATGTCATAAATAGTAATAAATGAAGAGAGTGATTGCTTAGTTTTGTGATTGAAGAATGTGTATCAATTGATGAAGGCAATGAGATTCATACATCTTGAAACATAAAAATGTCCTAGACAATAGTGCATATAGATTAGAATTAGAATATTCTTCTTTGCTTTATACTAGGTCAACTTTGTTGTTCTAGATCTAGTTCGTGATTGTGAACTTTCTTTCTACCCACTAGCTTGATCTTTGATGAGTTTTGTATTATACCCTATATATTCTTCGCAAATAAACCACTCAACAATGATCTTTTTTATTAAGTTGAGAGTATTTAAAAATACTTTGACAAACAACACACTTCATAAACATGCATCTAGAATGATCACTAGGCTATTCATGTATTCTAAGATGAATGTACAATTTATCAATTGTGAATGATTGTTCTCGAATGTCCTTGTATTGGAAGGTATTCTTCGATTACAAGTGATGACGTTCAATTTTCATATGCCTTAGAATATCTTTTTATACTTGAATATAACACCAAAATGTGAACATTTGTGCTTAGTTGGCTTGGGAATGTAAAGCGGAAAAATCGAACCCTAGTCATTCTCCCCTCCCCAACTCCAAGGAGAGAGAAGGGAGAGTCACTAGGGTTGATGGTTTTCACTTAGGGGAAACTTTACATTCAAAAGATGGGTTGAAACCCACAAGATCCAATCCCACGCAATGCAAGATTGGATTCTAAATGAGTTTCAAGGGTTGTGACATCAAGGATACCCTCTTTTGTAAAGAATGTAGATAGAATGATTGAACTAGGAATGCATGTAAAGTAGGAAAGATTCGCTTATAAATAGAGATAGGGATATGGGATGAAGCTGCGGACCTGGAATTAGCAGTAAAATGTCGAGACGGTGCTGTTCTGCAAATTTGAGCAAAAGTTGACGGGACGATGGTGCCCGGCGTGCACACGGTCCTCCGAAAAATCCGCGAAACGAAGGTGGATCTGTTCGTCTCTGCACAAGGATTCTAGATCTTCAATTACAACCGCGTATCTACAACCTTGTTGTAAGAATGTTTGTATTCTTACATGCGAAGGTGTAAATGTTGTATTTTGTATGTTGTATGTTGTATGTGATCTCCTCTTCAATGGTTGAATCCTTGTCTTGAATGCAACACTTAGCCTTGAATGGAGATTTAGAATGCTCAATTGCTTGAAGGAATGCTTGAATGCTTGAATATCGTTTCCGCCTTTTTTCCATCTTTCCCAAAATGAGAGAGGAAATGCAGTTTTTATACTTGTCAATTAGGGTTGAAAGACTGATTTTCCCGACCTTAGGCCGACCAGGAAATAATATTTTCCAATTTGCAAACTTAAAGACCCGAAGCCCCAAAAGAGGCCGGGCCCAAAATAGGGCCAGGGACCAGGGCGCTGGGCGCCATGGTCCTGGGGGACCAGGGCGCTGGGCGCCCTAGTCCAGAAAGACCAGGGCGCTGGGCGCCATGGTCCCACCTCCAGGGACAACAGGGTGCAAGGAGGATCAGGCCAGGGTGCTGAAAAATGCAGTTTTTGGTGTCATGAACAAGTTTCGGGGTCTCCATTCAGGTTCAGTGTTGCGCCGCCCTCGTGAAGACCCAAATGCGGTCAAAATTGCAAGTGTTGCAATTTTAGGACGCTACATTTAGCCCCCACTTTAGCGGGAGTATAAGCGTACGCTCATACTTCCGGTAAAGTACAAGGAAACAACATTGAGAGACTTTCACCACGTCAAGGAGGCAAGATACACCAAGCCCCCAGTGGACTAAGGATCTTACAACTTCGATTGACAAAGTAAAAGGGAAGATCACAAGGGAGAACCATGACTGTCAGTAGTAAGGTTCCCTCACTATGAGTCATGCAAGAAAGATATCAAAAATTTTCAAGGCAAAGCTAAATTTGTCAAGAAATTTTCAAGTATCTTGAAAAGATATGAACGGGATGTATGCCCCCTATGTTAAAGCGATCGCACACGCCTCACCGGGGGTGATTGCTTTAAGGTAGTGATACATATAAGAAATGAGAAAGGAGCACGTTATCACAAGGATTTAGCCCCCAAGTGTGAGATAAGCCCAAGGATAATAGACAGAAAACACAAAGCACAAGGTGACTTTGCTTTCCTCGGGGTCAGTATGCTGTATGATAATTCATGTATATCATATGTATGTATGCATAATTGTTCTTCATTCCCCAATCAAGGAAGGTCACCTAAAAGAAGGGAACACATGTGTCTTTTGAGTCAACATGAGAGAGACCAAAAGAGATCTCAATGTTTTGCATCGTCCTCAAGTAGACAACACTAAGGACAACAAATAGAAGAATGAGAATAACACATAGAAGAAGTAACAAAAGAGAGGAGAGATTCTGCTATGCTAATGAACTAGTCTAGCACGTCATCTACCCCCCGATCTTGCTGATCAATATTTCGGGACGGTAGGAAACACGCTAGAGGAGGAACATCCAACACAGCAGATGGAGCTATCACAAGATCCAAACAAGGGCTATGTTCATACCCCAAGCCACGATGTTCTTGTCTAGGAGCTAGGATAAGTGCTTTAGAAAATTCATTAGATAGATGGTTATCAACATCAACATATTCATATTCACTATCAGAATGAACAGGAGTAACATTTTCATCATGAATAACATTTTCATCTATATCATCATCAAGATTTATAAAAATAGGATCTTTAACTCGCACCGGATCAAGACCATCATGCACCTTATGTTCAGGAGATTTTGGCTCAATCGTCAGCTGAGGAGAAAATGGAATAATATTAGTTGAAGGTGTTTTTGGGGATTGCAAAGTTTGAGAAGCTGCTGCCTGAGCTCTAAGACGACGCTTTCGTCGGCGTTCACGTGCAGAACGATTCCGTCTAGTCTTAGTAGGAAGTTGCGAAGATTGAGGAGGAGGAATGTTCTCATCCTTATCACTTGGGTGTTTAGGTTGTGGTCTCTTAGGTTGAACAATAGGAGAAGAGGAAGGTCTCTTCTCTCCATAAGAGGAAGGAGGAGGAACTGCTCCATATAAGGGAGGAATATTTGGTTTAGGAAGGAGACCAAGTCCATCATGACGAGGAGGTATAGGTCTACCTTTAGGAAGTTTATTAGTCATAGGCATAGTCACATTCATAGGAATGGGTTGGGAATCTTCTTGAGGAAAGACATTAGTTTTATCTTTCAAAGGAAGAACTTCCTTCTCAAGAATGATAGGAATGTCAAGTTTGGGTGTTCTAGGTTCACTTAGAGATAGGATCATATCTTTTTTCCACTTTTGGTAAGATTTGAAAAGATGATCACTTCGTGGAGGAAGAGATTGGAATTGTTTAGGCCAAAAGTAATCAATAGGAACACTAGAAGTTCTTTCAGCTGGTTTAAAGAGACTATGATTGACAGTAACAACTTCACCATTATGGGGAAATTTCAAACACTTGTGAATAGGAGAAGCAATAGCCTTCATGGAAGATAGCCAAGGATAGCCTAGCTTCACACGAAATTGTTCGGATGATGGAATAATAGCAAAGTCCACATCAAGGGATTTGTTATGGACCTCAATAGGCAATGTAATAGAACCAATTGCAGGAGAAGAAAATGCATCAAATAATTTCACAACCACATTTGTTTCATCATAGATCACTTGATTCAATTGCAAAGTAAAAAGAAATTCTTCAGTAATGATATTAACCATACAAGAAGGATCAATAAGCACTCCACGGCAAGGTGTATTCTTGACTTTTGCAACTATATATAAAGGACCATCAGGTGCCGTGATAGTTTCACTAGAATCAAAGGTGATGGAAGGTTCTTTAGGGATTTTCTGCTGCTCTACAAAGTTAATCACATTCTGAGTCATAGACACAAGATCATCAGGTGAGACAGAGGAATCATTAGTATCAATCGCATTAGAGGTATGAGAAGGTAATGGATCAGTAAAAATCTGAAGATTTTGGTTAGGAGGAGCTACAGATGTATTGCCTTTATCATTCACTCTAGAAACAGAAATAGTATTATTATCAATCAAATCTTGAATTTTACCTTTTAAAGCAAAACATTTTTCAGTATCATGCCCAGGATGACGATGAAATTGACAAAAAGATTTGTTATCAAAATAGGGTGAATTAATCTTTGCAGGATCTATTTGCCTTATAGGAGGAAGAGTAAGCACATTTTGTTCCAATAATTTATTCATAATACTATGCAATGATTCATTCAAAGGAGTAAACTTTCTTTCTTTCTTGAAAAACTTAGAAATAGGAGGCACACCTGATGCGGCATTCACATTGTTGTTGATGATGTTTTCATTGAATTTAATGGACTCTCTGTTCGGTTTAAACTTCCCAAATGGTTGTTGACTACTATCACCCTTATCACTCGGAGCCATAGGATTTGCTTGTTCCATTTGACTCACAGTCAGTTGATAATTGTGAAGAGTTGCGCACAACTGTTGGAAAGAAGTAAACTCAGAAAACAGGAGTTTTTCTCTAATGTCTTTTTGTAAATTAGAAATAAAGATTCTTTGAATATCATTGTCAGGCACTGGAAAAGAAATTTGAGCATACAAATGCTTATATCTACCAATGAAGTCAGTCACTTTTTCTTTAACACCTTGTTTACAATGCATTAAATCAATCAAAGTAACTTTAGGACTTATATTGTTTTGAAATTGTTGAATAAAAGCATTTGCAAGTTGTTCGAAAGAAGTAATAGAATAGGAAGGCAACGGGCAATACCATTGTAGGGCTTTATCTCTTAATGTTCTAGTAAACAGTTTTGCAAGCAACCTTTGGTCATAAGCACAATCAGTACATATTGTTTGAAAGGTCTTAACATGTGTTAGAGGATCACCCTTACCATTATAAAGCTCCAAATGCGGAATTTCAACATGTTTAGGGGGGATAGCTCGAACAATGTCAAGAGAAAGTGGGCTCGCAACATCAAATGTGGGCACACTAAACTTAGATTGATTCATAGAGGCAATTTGTTGTTGTAAAGAAGAGACAGTTTGTGCAAGATTGTTAATGGTCGCTTCAGTCGAAGAGTTCATATTAGACGTGTTAGATTGTGATGGAGGTGTTATGTTATTGAAAGAAGGTAGAGATTAAGGTGGTGGGACACTACGATAGTTAGTCATAGGAGATGATTGTAAAGGAGGAACACTACAAGGAGGAATAGAAGGATTAAACGAATTGCCCCCTTGCGTCATGTTCATTTGTGGTGATATAATAGGGACACTCATTGAAGGAATGAATGAAGAAGTCGGATTGAATGAAGGAAGAGGGTTGATTGAAGCAGAAGGATTGCCCCCATGACTGGTGATCATAGGTGGAATGTCTTGTATTGAAGTAGTCATTATGTTTGATGTAAAAGTAGGTATATTAGCAATAGGAGTTGTCAAAGGAATAGAATGATTAACTTGAGTAGGAGGTTGTGTATAACCTAAGGTTTCGACACAACTCTTCATAGGCATCACATTCGAATCCACAATGTGTGCAATACCACGCAAAATATCAATTCCATTCTTATCACTTTGAACCATACGTTTTAGACCCTCAATTAAAGGAAGAGCTTGACTATCAGGGTATTCTTGAGATATCCATTGTCGAAAATCATCAAATTGGTTATCCAATTTTGAAAGTTGTTCTACAGAAACCTCATGGAGAGCTTCTTCATCATTAAGAGGATTAGAGGAATTACCCATGTCCTCATTAAAAAGGCCATTCAAATTAGGTTCCATCTCCTCGGTAACTACACCTTGGAAAGACTTAATTCTAAGGCTTCGTCTCACGGGAATAGTGTAAGTAGGGCTTATTGTTGTAAAACTCATGCACTAAAGAGAGAGAGAAGATTTTGAATTCTAGAGGTAGCAAATTTCAATAAAATCAGCCAATCTCCTAGATTTAAGCTGTTAAATGCAATCAGGACAATCTCCCGAAATTTCGGAAAAAATGTCCGGGACCATGGCGAACGGAGTGCACACGGTCCTCGCAACTTTTTTCAAAATTTTTAGGGATGAAAGTTATGATGATTTTAAAGCTAATCTGAAAAAATTGAGTGATTTTATGATCTGTAGATAGGCCAAATTAAAGTTGCAATCTCAAAATTGAACCCTACCAAGATTGTTGAAAAATGTAAAATTTGAATTTTGAAAAAGAGAGGGAAACTGAAATTTTGAATTTTATGATTTTAGAAGGAATGTTGAAAGCAATGCAGGCTTTGAAATTTAAAAGTTGACTCGATTTCACGTAAAATTCAAATTTGAAAGTGGAAATCAAGGTTGTTGCAATTAAACACTTAATTTCAAAAGTCACAAAATGCAAAAATTTGAATAAAGCACTGAAATTTTGAATGAATGCTAACACGCTTTTCAGATTTAGGACTGTAAGAAACACAATTTTGATACAAATTTCAATTTCAACAATTTTTGAATGATTCGAAGCCTCAATCCAAGCAATCGCTAGACCAACTTTGACTTTAATTTTGAAGGTGTTAAAATTGATAAAATCAGCCAAAATTCTGGATTTTAGCAGAAAAATACAGTAAGATCTAGCTCCCGAAATTTCGGAAAAAATATCGGGGATGATGGCGCTCGGGGTGCACACGGTCCTCGCAACTTTTTTCCAAATTTTCAGGGATGAAAGATATTATGATTTTATTGCAGAATCCAAAGTTACAGCCGATTTGGAGGTGTTTTGATTAGTGAAATTATCAGTCAAAGGTTTAATCAAGAAGGTTTTAAAAATTAGGGTTTTGACATTTAACCACTTAATTTTTAGAATTAAAGCACAAATATGAATTGACAATTTGCAATAGAAGGGTAGATCTGAAACAAGCATTAACAATTAACATTCCACAAGCTCAATTACTAACAAGAAAATTTTAGGGTTTTTATGCAATCAACCTCTAAAATTTGCAAAAGATCAAACATGGAAATATAATTAGGAAAGCAAAATTTTCAGATCTAACCATGAATAATCAGAATGAGGATGTTCACGTCGGGTTCACCAAAATGTAAAGCAGAAAAATTGAACCCTAGTCGTTCTCCCCTCCCCAACTCCAAGGAGAGAGAAGGGAGAGTCACTAGGGTTGATGGTTTTCACTTAGGGGAGACTTTACATTCAAAAGAGGGGTTGAAACCCACAAGATCCAATCCCACGCAATGCAAGATTGGATTCTATATGAGTTTCAAGGGTTGTGACATCAAGGATACCTTCTTTTGTAAAGAATGTAGATAGAATGATTGAACTAGGAATGCATGTAAAGTAGGAAAGATACGCTTATAAACAGAGATAGGGCTATGGGATGAAGCTGCGGACCTGGAATTAGTATTAAAATGTCGAGACGGTGCTGTTATGCAAATTTGAACAAAAGTTGACGGGACAATGGCACCCGGCGTGCACACGGTCCTCCTAAAAATCCGCGAAACAAAGGTGGATCTATTCGTCTCTGCACAAGGATTCTAGATCTTCAATTACAGCCGCGTACCTGCAACCTTGTTGTAAGAATGTTTGTATTCTTACATGCGAAGGTGTAAATGTTGTATTTTGTATGTTGTATGTTGTATGTGATCTCCTCTTCAATGGTTGAATCCTTGTCTTGAATGCAACACTTAGCCTTGAATGGAGATTTAGAATGCTCAATTGCTTGAAGGAATGCTTGAATGCTTGAATGCTTGAATATCGTTTCCGCCTTTTTTCCATCTTTCCCAAAATGAGAGAGGAAATGCAGTTTTTATACTTGTTAATTAGGGTTGAAAGACTGATTTTCCCGACCTTAGGCCGACCAGGAAATAATATTTTCCAATTTGCAAACTTAAAGACCCGAAGCCCCAAAAGAGGTCGGGCCCAAAATAGGGCCAGGGACCAGGGCGCTGGGCGCCATGGTCCTGGGGGACCAGGGTGTTGGGCGCCCTAGTCCAAAAGGACCAGGGCGCTGGGCGCCATGGTCCCACCTCCAGGGACAACAGGGTGCAAGGAGGATCAGGCCAGGGTGCTGAAAAATGCAGTTTTTGGTGTCATGAACAAGTTTTGGGGTCTCCATTCAGGTTCAGTGTTGCGCCGCCCTCGTGAAGACCCAAATGCGGTCGAAATTGCAAGTGTCGCAATTTTAGGACGCTACAGGGAACAAAGTGTAAAATGAGACCAATTAGCTAAATGTTTGATTTTGATATTGCATTTAATTGGATCATGATCTCAACTACAAGAATGGTCTTGCACATGGGCTAGGCCAGAAATCCAAATTAGATAAGTGTATTGTAGGAATAGATTAATTTTTAAAATAAGCTAGATAAACTAATTAGGTTGGGATTATGTACACATAAGAATAGAGATATACAATAAGCATAGTGATATGTGCAAGCAAGGCTAGCTATCAAGATATTGCCTCAGACGAGACATAAAATTAAATGAGATAATGCATTGAGGATGCATTTTTCACCATTACATTTTGCTCCCACTTTGAGGTGCACATGAATTTGTAAGTATGAATCATGCATCTTTGAGCAAGTAGCATTCTCAAATATGCATAAAGTAAATGTAATAGATAAATGAATTGTTGGTTCATAGAGTATGAAGATTCTCCTTCCATGTTCACACATGTTATTACAAATTCCTATATGACAAAGGATAAAATATTCCATAGTTATAGCTTCTAACTTGCAAGATAAACCAAACACAAAAAATGCGAATGTTAGTGATCATATATGCCCCTTCAATTGATTACCCCATACTGTTTGATTGACTAAAGGAAGATCTTGTTAGAGATATCAAGCATAATAGATTAGTAATAGAATATGTCATAGTTATAATCATGTTATAAATCAACAACAAATGATAAGTATGTAACTGTTGATGGGCCTTTTATACTGACCTAACTTACAAGCTTCACAAAGTGGAGCTTCTCCTGAAAAGAGTAAAGATTACAAAATCCCCTCTCCAAGGTCTTGTTCGCTGGGTCACAACTATGCAGGGATAGTTCAGGGCCTATGTAACTTGTTCAATCAAGGTGGTATGCTGGTTGCAAAAGATACTTACGTAGATCCACTTAGAAACAAAATGCAAAAGAGATAGGGTGCGTAGAAGAAACAAACATAGCCATGCAAGAGTGTTAAAATTGAAAGAAATATTCCAGGTGATCAAATATTATCAATACCAAACTAGATAGTAGCTAGTGAAAATTTCCATCTACATGCAAGGTCTACGATTCCACATACAGAAAGAGCTGACTATCAACTTCACATATCATGGAACCCACATTTGCTTAGAACAATTATACTATCTAGAATGAAAGAACACATCAGATCAAAGAAATACTAGTTTCAATCAACAAAGATCATGAAACACACGATCCATGAAATAGCTTGCATTGATTAATTAAGGAGATAATATAAATAATGGGTACCGGTGAGCACTGATACTAAAAATGTTCAACAATGTTTGATATTTAATGCTGGAAAATGAAAACACTGTAAATAAATTCCTATCTATGGCCTCCAATCTTCAGTTTTTGGACCCCCAAAATGGTCCAATTCATTACATTTATAGTATCTTGCTCCCTATATTCAAGGAATGAACTATGCCTATGACTCAGTTACAAAATGGTGGAGGTTACAGTTGACATGCAAGTTATTGCTTTTGAACCTCACTCAATTGACATTAAACAATGAGTGGACACTGATTGTAGTAGCAGTTTCATTCAACTTGAGTGTAGCTTGGGCTTGGTGGCATGGTGCATGCTGAACATGTGCTTTGGCGAGGTGTTGTCAAAACTATGTGCTCCACCTCCATGAATCATAACTACACCTTTCTGCTTGGTAGAAATGTGGGTATATTGGGAGTGGTCTGCTTGTTAATTGCCTGCTCCGCTTGTAGCTCTGATAGTTCGCCTAGTAGCAATCCATTGAGGCTTGTTCAATGTGAAACTTGGCAACCCTTTGACTTTCTCTCAGTTCCTCCATTTTGCTGATCAAGCTATCTATTTTTTGAGTTGCTTGGTAAGATTGAAGGACGCGATACATGTATCTTTCCATAATATCAGTACTGAAATCAATGACTGAAGATAAGTTTTTGGACTTGTATGCATCCCACTTCATCCCACTGCATCAACACTTCCTCCTAGTTGAGTGAGCCTATTCAGAGGACTTCCAACCCATGTTTACCCAAGACCCTTACCACATATTGCTCATATTCATCAAAAAGGATCAAGAGAGGTGGATGCCTTTCTAACACTTTGTCTCTACATTGGTTTACAACATCTAACTTGAATTCCAAAGCATCAATAGAGGCTTGTAGAACATTACTATCCTCTCCTCCTAATAGGTCTTCCTTCTTAATTGCCTCCTCACCTAGATCTTTAATCTTCTTCAACACTTAAACCTTTTTTGCAACATCGATAGATTGAGCTTGACATAGGGTGGTACATATGATCATACCTTTTTCAAGGAGGTGAGCGTCCTCGTAGGTGTCCATAGTGTCTTGGAGGAACATTCTTACCTTTCTCAGCTAATCTCCTATCCAAGTTTTAACAACGACCACTTTCCTCATTGCATATAATGATTTGAATTCCTCTTGTGGTAGTGCCAAGGTGGAAGGTTGAGAATCTTCAGGCCTCGAATCAAGGGGTCTCACCATCTCCATAAGAAGCTGTCTATATTGTTGCAACTGAGCCTTGACTTCTTTCTTGGATTTGTGCTCCTTCTCTATCCTTGTATTTATACTAGTTGTGGTAGAATCCAAGGAGGCCATTTCTCCTCATTTAGTTTGTTTCCCAAGGTTTACCTGAGAGATTTGATATTTCAGAGAAGCCCTCCCTTCTCCTTCTATACCTTGTATGGGAGTGGCAATACTGGATACATCTTCGAAGTCACTTCTTGAGAGGTGGTGTAAGGTTTTATCTTTCTTGACCCTTCTCAGTGACTCAACAACTACTTCTTGTAAGGTAATACTCGGTAGGACAATCTTTTTCTTCTTTTGAAAGTTGAAATTTACCATTGGGACATATGCTAGAGTCTTGTTGCTCACCTTGTATGGTGACTTGGGCAGTTAACATATAGGCTTCTAGTTGCTGTTCTTGTTCTTCCTCTTCTTGTTGTTCCATATCCACACCTTGGTGTTTCTCATGTTGTTGCTATGTGGAATCCTCATGTAGTGGAGGAGTTTGGGGAAGCTGTTGTGCAAGATTTGTTTTCAGCGCTTTCTCAAAGTCCTATTGCTCTCGTTTAGCAAGCTCCTCTAACTTTTCACCCACTCCTTGTTCTAAGGCCTCTTTGTTTGTTTCATCTTGCTGCTTTTATTGTCCTTCCTCCAATTTCTTGAGGAGTTTCTCTTGGTCCCGTGGTGTGACCACCAGATGTTTTTCTTTGTGGTGTCGTAAATTGTACACCCTTGCTAGGGTGGTACAGTTCTACGCTTAGTTTAGCACCCGCCTTAGTGTGTTTGCATCTTGCATTGTAATTTTCCTTTAAGCATTTAATTAATTATTTTAATTAAATCTAAAGTCATCTTTCATCATTCCCCACATCATAAAATTGGGCCCTTTATCCTAAGTGTGCCCCTTTTAATTTTATTCCTCGAATAAATCATTAAATCATAAACCCTAATTATGTCTTATTTCGACCTTTAAAGCCCGATTTTGCATATCAAAACATCTTGAAATTAGATGTAACTTTGGGATTCACTCTAATATCATCATATCTAATGACCCTTAAAATTTGGTGAAAAGTTGGTCGGACCAGGTGCAAGTTGCACTCGGTCCTCGACATTTTTCTCGAAATTTTGAGAGAATAATTCTATGATATTATGATGCTTGACCCCAAGAAATTGGCGGGAAAATCAAATCCTAGGTTAGCATAAAGAAAAAATTAAGATCTAGGGTTTCACACATAAGAGCTCTCTTTCTTCATTTGAAGGCATCTATCGAATCTAATCTATGAAAAGGGAGTTTTTGGCGAAAAGAGCTAGCGATCACAAGGACCCTTCTTTGTAGTGAAAGAGAAGCTTATATGGAGTCTTCAACAACATTCATCAATCATTCACTAAGAATTCATCAAGTATTCATCATCAATTAGGAGCCTTGAAGACATTGAAGAATAATAGGAGATCAAGTGGCTTGTATATCTCCCTTGGGGATTGGTATGGTTTCATGTTATTTTCATGTCTTTGTATGAGCTTCTTTATACTCATTTTCATATTTACATTCATGCTTTAGATCATTTACTATATTTTATTTAGAGCATTCTCATTTACATTTACATTTACATACATTTAGGGTTTACTCTCCAAAGCGTAGGGTAGCTCTAGTTTCCTATCTTTCTCATTTTAGGGTCTTTCACACACAAGATTCTTGCACACACTATTTTACTATACAAATCAACTATTTGTTGAGGTGGAAATCACCAAAAAAGGGGTTTGACTAAGTCAAAACCCTACATAGCCACCCAAACCCTCTCTTTTCAGTTGCAGGTGTAGCTACAGGTACCTAGGAGACTTTCAGGATCTGTAGAAGACACAGGGATAGTTGCAAGCCTCAGATCTGCCCTAAAACCATCAGGGACAGGGGCATGGTGCCCTGGTCCTACCCAAGATAGGGGCATGGTGCCCTGGTCCCTCCACTTTTGGGTGATTTTCAACAGGGTGGTGTCTCAGGACCTTCAGTTTGTAGTCTATTAGTTGCAGCCTTTTGTCAGACGAAACAGGAGCAGAGCGTGGCACTCCTGTCCAAGTTAGTTTGGCTCATTTTTCAACACGAGGTACACATTCAAATTCCTTCCCCCTTCTCTACTTTCAGTATCTTAGTTTTAGATTGACAAGTTTTTGCAATTTTAGTTTATGTACGCTTCATTATTTATCTCCTAGTCTAGTTGATCAATCACACCTTATTTTTCAGATCTTCTCTTCATATACAACAAGAGGAATAGAAACCCTAAGAGATAATCCTTGGCTATCTCTTTCTCACAAGAAGTAGCCAAAGTGAGCTATCTCCCTAGGCTCTTTCCTATTCCCAATGTGTTGGCAAAAGTGGGATTAGGTCCTAGTCACCCAGTCTCGCTTTCCCCCCCACACAACCTTGATCATCAATCTCCACGGTTTCCATTTGTACATCAAACACCTATATTTGGGTGGTCTCCACTACTTGATCTTTAGGCTCTTCAACAAATGTTTGAGCGAGATGATCGTCTTGTGGAGTGAAAGGTACTTATTTGAACATAGTTTCTCCTAGGTCCTGTAAAGAGGTAGCTTGCCTTTGCTTAATTTTTTCTCTCTTTTTATGAGATACCACTACAATAGGCTCATTATTTTCATTGAAGTTTGATTCAATTTTGTGAGCTATCACCTGTTCATAAGCTGGTTTGGTAGTTGCTGCAAAAGCTTGAGAAGAGGGGGTAGGTTGTTCATCTTGTACTTGCGAGGTTCCCTCTCCCAAAACAATGTTAATGGCCGATACAATAGGTATGATTGATTCTTGTGGAACAACAAGTAATCTAGTTGTTATCCCATGTTTAGCTGCGGTCATCAGAAACTGAGACTCCTTCATCTTGGCATCAAATTGTTTCATTAATTCTTATTTTCCGATAGCAGGCATGGGGGATTCTTGGTCCATATGAGTATTCTTCATGGACTTGGATCTTGTTCTGCTTACATATTCCCGAGTAGCCTTTGACTAAGGATTGCCAATGGCTTTGCCCTTTTTCTTCTCCTTAGAAATGCTAGTTTTGAGCCTAAGGCTCAACCATTGTTGGTCTATATGCATTTCTTTGTATGCCAAGTTCAAGATTTATTCATCATCACTAAAATCTTTAGGAATGTTGTCCTCAAGGTCAAATTCTCTCATTTGGGCTATTGTTAACCTATAAAATCCTTTTTGCCTAGCCTCAAAACTATCATGCATACCTGCCCAAAAGTCCTCCAAAGATGATATTGATAGTTTTGATACTAAAAGTAAAGTACAAATGCCAATAGCTAACAAGATGAGAGGGGAGGGGGGGGGGTGAATCATACAAACTTAAACTTCCATAAAATCAACAGATTCAACCTCGGCAACTTATACTTCAGCAACTTAACCAAAAACTGCTAAACATGCAAACTCATGAACACATAATCATCATAACACTCATAACACCAGATTTAGCATGGAAACCCAAATAGGGAAAAACCACTGTGGGATTTTGGACCCACTAAGAAATATACTCTTCTAGAGTATGCTCGGTTAAAAGCAAATCTTGTTAAAGATTACAAACACATTGCTAGATGTGACCCGGTTAAGGGATTTCCCTCAGATCTGTTAGGATCTTCACTTTGTTAGAAGTGACCTTGTCAAAGGATTTCAAACACTCATTTAGAATGTTACCTTGCTAGAGGGTTTACAAATAAGACTGTTAAGTCCACTCGGTTAAGAGATTTTCTGTCACTTACAAAATAACAGTAATAAAATATATCTGCAACTTCACATCTAAAATGCTAAAGAAGATTCTTATTTTCTCAAAACAATCTAGTCATAGGACTTATCTTGTCCCTCTGCTGGGCTCTCTACTCTATTATTCAAACAGGTCTTGAAGCTTATGTGCTCGGTAATCACTATGTAGCATTCTTGTGCTTACACTTACCAACACACATTGTTTATTAACAATTCCTTATTTATAAACAATTGCTAACCGCTAAATCTCCTTGATCACATTTCCCATGATCAATCTTAGCCATGGGATCTTCAAACTTGACTAGGTTCAATGTATCCTTCCGATCTAAAAATGTTTTACTTTGCCTAGGGACTTGCATTCCCTTCTTGGAACTTGCACAAGGTTATTGCGGTTCAATCTACGCTGTAGATCTTCCTGCCGATTTTCCTTTGCCATAGATCCTTAACAAACTTCATGCACGACATACCAAACATTTATACATCTTCAGCTAATCATTGTCCTTCATTAAATAATGTTTTTATCCATCCAATGCGCACTGTCATAACTCGGTTGCAACTCGATAAATACTAAACTTTACTCGGTAGATATTCCGCCTTCATTAACCAATATCGATAACCTTAGGGTTTACCGACTAGCTTTTTTGCTTGGTGATATAGTATAGTATTAACCTTACAATCAACAATATATGTTGGATATCAAAACAATCTAAACATCATGATCTCATCGTTGTCTAACTCGGTAATAGTTGCCCATTGACTAACTTATTCCTCCTCTTATTCATCACATTCTTTCTGTGTCTTTTACCGACATCTTAATTCTCTTCTAATCAATCTTCTCAAGATATGGCAATATTATACTGAATCAGATAATCAATTTCTTGACATCAATGACAAAATAATGTTACAAAGATAGTTATCACCGTTCTTCAGTTATATCAATAATCTTCAACAACCTTCCCAATATCCAACAATCTTTCTTTCTACTGAAATGCCAACAATCTCCCCCTTTGGCATTGATGGAAAAACCAACAATTAAATGGTAATACCAACAAGATATTCAAATTGATTTGGATTTAGATTGCTGTTAGACTTCTCCTATTATCCTTGATCCGTTGTCTTGCATTTAGTCTTCTCCCAGTTGCAGTAATCTCCCCTTGTCATTAGTCTTCTGTTATTTTCATCATTTAGGGCTTTACCATTCAGTCAACCATTTAGCCTTCCAACCATTTAGTCTTCTCCCCCTTTGATAACAATGCCAAAAAGTAAAAGAACTAAATCATGATTTCTTCCTCTGTGAAGTGATTTGCCTTGCTGTGTATCATCTCAGTCTCAGTTAGAGCAACTTGTCCCTATTCACTTTTTCTTGCACACCTTTAGGAAACCTTCTAAAGTGCATAAATCAACATCAATCCACACATAATATTCTGTAGATTCATCGAATTGATGCTTTCACCGAACTCGGTCAGTGAGTAGAAGATAGGGGTAGGAACCCTAACTTACTTCTGAGATACTCAAAAGTGTCCCTTGGCAATGGCTTTGTGAAGATGTCTGCTAATTGCTCCTTTGAACTGATATATTCCAACACAACTTTCTTCTCTTAAACTTCTTCTCCGAGATAATGATACTTTATAGATATATGCTTTGTCTTAGAGTGCATTACTGGATTCTTTGAAATGTTAATGGCACTAGTATTATCACAGAATATAGTTACTGGCTCGATAACTTTCTCATTTATACCTTCTAATAGTTGTTTGATCCATGCTATATTGGTACAATTCAATGCTGCAACAACATATTCAGCTTCTGCCGTTGACTGTGAAATACATCCTTGTTTCTTGCTAAGACAACTTACTAGTCTTTCTCCCAAAAAGAAAGCTCCACCACTGGTGCTTTTCCTGTCATCTATGTTGCCTACCCAATCAGCATTAGTATAAACTTTTAAATAAAAATTATTCCTCTTTTCATATACTAAGCCATAATCTTCAGTGCCTCTCAGGTATCTGAAAATTCTCTTGATTGCTGTCATATGGTTTCCTTGGGATCTACAGAGAATCTTGCTACAATACCTACTGCATGTGCTATATCCGATCTACTATGCACAACATATTGCAACTTTCCAATCATAGATCGGTAAAGTGTCTCATCAATAGATGCAGATTCATCATTCTTTGATAGTTTATAGTTAGTAGTCATAGGAGTATTTACTGGTTTAGAATCCTCCTTTCCAAATTTCTTCAAGATTTCCTTTATGTACTTGGATTGAGTAATGAAAATCTCATCTTTCATTTGTAGTATCTGTAAACCTATAAAATACTCTATCTCACTGATTAGTGACATCTCAAATTCTTTGCACATTTCATTTCCAAAATTTTTGCATAAGGAGTCATTTCCACAAAATATAATGTCATCAACAAATATGGGTGAGATCAGTATTCCATTGTCCTCATCATTCTTCATGTACATATTGCTGTTTTCACTTGTCCTTATAAAACCAATCTTGACTAAGTAAGAGTGCAGTCTCTCATACCATGCTCTAGGTGCTTGTTTCAGACCATATAAAGCTTTATTTAGTTTGCATACCTAATCTTTACTCTTGTCTTCAACAAATCCTTCAGGTTGTTCTATATAAACTTCTTCTTCTAGTATACCATTAAAAAATGTAGATTTAACATCCATTTGATATACCTTAAATTTTTGAAAGCAACATATGCCAACAATGTTCTTACTCCCTCAAGTCTAGCCACAGTTGAAAAGTCTCACCATAATCTATTCCTTCTTCTTGAGCATAACCTTTGCAAACTAGTCTTGCTTTGTTGCAAATGACCTCACCTTTTTCATTTAGCTTGTTTCTGAAAATCCACTTTGTATCGATTACATTTTTGTCCTTTGGTCTTGGGATCAGTGTCCATGTGTCATTCTTCTTGATTTGATCAAATGTCATAGCATTTACCCAATCTTCACTGTTAAATGCCTCTTTTACTATTCTCTGTTCAAATTCAGATATCAGACATGTGTTCTATCTCAGTTTGTTTCTTGTCATCACTGGATCATCCTTATCTCCTATAATCTGACTTGATGCATGATGTCTTCTGACATATTTGGCTAATATAGGCTCATTAGTTTCTGTGTGATCTTCTTCATCACTTGGTAACTGGACATTATCTTCATTTTCTTTAGCAGCTTTCTCGGTAGGACTTCTCGGTTTAACATAAACAAATTCTTCATAATCTCCTGGTTCTTTGGAATTTCCTTCATCATTTCTTTCTGCAAATTCATCAATTTTCACATTTGCACTTTCCACTATTTTGTTAGATGATTTGATAAGACATTTAAATCCTTTACTTCTAGAAGAATAACCAAGAAATGTTCCTTCTTCACTTTTCTGATCAAACTTTCCATTTCTGTCATCTTTGTGAACATATCATCTACTTCCAAAGATTTTAAAGTAACTTACATTAGGTTTCTTGTCATACCAGATCTCATATGGTGTCTTCATAGTTCCTTTCTTCAGTTGAACTCGGTTTAGGGTGTAAACTGCAGTGCTGATTGCTTCTCTCCAAAATGTTTGAGGTACCCTCTTTTCTATCATTAGGGTTCTTGCACAATCCACAATTGATTTGTTTCTTCTCTCGGCTATCCCATTTTGCTGAGGTGTTCTCAGTGTAGATACTTGCCTCTTTATACCATGATCATTGCAGAATAAGTTAAATTCATCAGAAGTGAACTCTCCTTCTCTATCAGATCTAAGACATTTCAGCTGTCTTCCTGTTTCATTTTCAACTCTTGCCTTGTACCATTTAAACATTTGAAAAGCTTCTGATTTTTCTTTTAAAAT
This sequence comes from Cryptomeria japonica, assembly GCF_030272615.1. NCBI lineage: Eukaryota > Viridiplantae > Streptophyta > Pinopsida > Cupressales > Cupressaceae > Cryptomeria > Cryptomeria japonica. The sequence continues at coordinate 464,900,167 of NC_081408.1, forward strand.
CATAACTGACATCATCCTTGAGTAATCATCCACAAATAATATGAAATATTTATCACCATAATAACTTTGAACTTTCATGGGACCACAAAGATCAGTGTGTACTAGATCTAAAATTCCTTTAGAAGTGTAGGACTTACTTGTAAAGCTTGATCTTGTCATCTTACCCATCTGACATCCTCGACACATAGCATTCTCAGGTTTTTCCACACTCGGTAGACCTCTTACTCAGGGCTTCTTACTTATTTTGATCAGATTATCAAAATTTACATGACAAAACCTTTTATGCCATAACCAAGTATCTGTAAGGAAATTCGCAGCCAATTTTATGACAATTTCCACATAACCCAAATTCAGATTTTAACCAAATCAACACATAAGATCCACATGCAAAGAATAGACAACATACTCACAAAAAATGACACAAGATATACCCTGGGAAAACCCTCATGAGGGAAAAACCCAGCCTCCAAAAGCATCATCCACCATGTATTATCAGCAATGCGTCCATTACAATACAACTATGGAAAGCCTTCAAAACCCAGCCATAACCAAGCACTCCATGTGATCAAGCATGAATCCACACATCCCATGCCATGCTTCCCTCTTCACAAATGCTAACCTCGCTTCCTATATCAAACAACTACCCTTGTGGTGCTTTTATAGAAACAAGCAACCACAAAACCACTAAGTGGTATTACATCAAAACCATGTGCCCAAAACCATGTGACAATAAAATAATATTTTCCTTAACTACCCATGACCCACATTTAATATTGGGTACTTTATCACAATTACATTCCCCAATATAAAATAACAATACCAATGTGTCAATACAACTCATCAAGTGGTTACAAGAATATCCAAAAGGATCTCTACATGTTGCACGTCCATCTAGGTGCTCCTAGGTGCAACAATACAATGATATTACAATTTAATTCTTTGTCCACCTCACACAATAATAAAATAATGCAATAATAAACCATTATTATGCAAGGTGTACAACACCATTTCCCAACATTCTCCCACTTGTTGTATACATTGCATAAGGGCCAAGAAGTAATCTGCCACATGAACAAGAGATTGATCTCTCCACGCACATATACCATCATGGAATCCAAGTGCTCCATGTGCTCAACCAAGATACCTGCAACAAGAACAAAGTGACCACCATCTCATACATGAATGCTCCCACCCTCCATCATGCCACTGCCACTGGACATGAAGAAGGCCATCCAAAGAGAAAGCCACACAACCTGTCGCAACAAATGATAAGTCCTGCACCAACTGATATCTGAACACAAACACTAATCCAAAGGTATCCAATGCAAGAGTAGCTCTTTTATATAGCTGAAACAACACCCATATCAAGTGCTAACACATCAACTATACATGCCTCCTAGGCATACAATCAAGTGAATAACATTTCATCAACATATGCAACCTGTAACATGCAACCACAAATCCCAAGTGCAATACCTGCCACGTATGTACACCAAAGAACTCCCACTGCATAGGTAATGTCAATATCAGAAATGAATCCACTAAAAACACATCATAGAAGTGTAACCATGTAGTATCAAGAACATCCACATCAAAACTGCAAGTACCACTCTCACACCATGTCTCCAACATTCTCCCATGTTCTCCACACCAACAAAAGAAAGAGATAAAGGAGCCACCATGTCATCTCCCACATGACATATCATAAATACAAACCAATAAGCATATAGCTCCAAACAACCTCCAACCAATGTAATGTGAATACAAACATCTAGGAAGATAATCGAAACAAAGAGAGAAACACTGCAAACCAAATTCTGTAGTATGTCCTTCTACAAACACCTCTAAATAAGTCAAGTATGATCTCCTCCATAGAACCCCAAATGAGAAGCATAACAACACCCAAAACACCATTCAATCCCTTGGACCAAACAAACATATATATCATGTAAACAACATGGATGTAAGCCTCCCATAACCAAGAAGATCAAACTAAATATCCATTCCCAAACCATAGGAATATGCCCAATAAACCATCTCCCAAACAAATATCAATGACTGCCACCATCATAATAAAAACTCAAATGCACAAGGAGATAACCAATGCCATACATCTCTCAAATGAATCCTCCAAAACTAACCATTAATCCATAGCTCAAGATCCATATCTATGAAAGATAGCATAAACATAATGCACCTGAAAGGAACAATGGGCAATACCTCTCAAGTAGAAAACTGCCAAGTAGACCAAGAGTGGGGAATGAGAATGCTTACCAAGTCATCATGACTCATACTAGGAACACTCTCCTCTCAAGTCCATAAACCAGGTGAATGCTCCTTGGACTTCCTGCTGAAACCATAAACCATTCCAACACATGTCTCTAATCACAAAAGACTACTAGCATCACCAACATCCTCCAAGTATCCATGAGTACCTATATCCAATCAATCCATGCCAAACTCCAAATGCAGCATAGCATTACCATGAAGTAATCAAGCAAATGATCATGTACCCAATACGAAGAGAACTATCAAGATCAATGTCAAAGCTCCAACCGCAGAATCAGGAACATAACATGACAACATGATCTAATCCATCTCAACCAAAGAGATAACATGCTCCATATGAACATATAAAAATAACCATATCATGCCAAAACTCTAATCTAGAATCAAGAGTGCATCATGACATAATATCAACCATCCAATCAAGAAAAGGACAACATGTCAAATGAAAGCATAAACCACATCTCAACCAAGGACTCCTTGAGCCCTCAAGATGCAAACATCCTCAAATATCATGAAGATCACCATCTCCTACTAGTGAACCAGCAAATGTGAAAGACCCTTCTGCAGCAACAGGATCTAAGGCATCCTCCAAACATCTGCACACTAAGAAGATCATCCACCATCCAATGGTGAATACACATCACTGCCACAAGCTCCCACTAAACTGTGGTATCAAGCTCTCCAAAGCATCGTGATAAACATCTCCTAAATGAAGATCATCCAGGTCTACACACATACAACTGAAAAGTCAATAACATCAAGTAAACCATGAACTCCATCTCAAGAAGGTACAAAACCACCAACAAACAATCAGGATCAAATCCTATACCGCCACATCACCACTGTCAAAAGCTCCCACTGAAAGTGTAACCAAGCTATCCATGACAATATGATTAAACCATCCTCTAACCATGAGAATCAACCAAGAACAACTAACAATCAAAGAACTCAAAGTGCACATCATGAGCTCCCTAAAAGCCAAATAAACCATGATCCTCAAACAAGAAGATAAACTGCCATATCAATCAGGAATCCAAATCAAAAGATCATCAATTAAAGCACCTGCAAATTCAACCATGTCATGCCAATGTCCCTAAACACAAGGAACAACCATGGCATCATGATCATCTCCATGAAAACAAGCATCTAACTCTCAATGTATCCAACCTGTTAGCATCACATAGTCAACCATGTAGGTCCCTCATCATGACTGTACCTGGTAACAACATCTCTCCTCCTCAACATGATAACAAATCAACAAACCAATGACTAAAACAAGCCATCAAATCTGAATATGCATAAACAATGAAGGATCTATGGGCATAGACAACCCATATCCAAGTCATAGGTGAAATCCTGTAAGTAAAGACAGCTCACAAAACTGCACAACTTGTAGACCAATCAATGCAACATACATACTCAAACCAAAATTGATATCCATGTCATCATAAGAGTAATCAAGATACAACATCGAGTATGCAATGACATCAAATCCAAATCTCCATTATGTAGCATGCCATAAACTCATCATGTCACCATAGTCAAAAGAACCCATAACCAACTCAAGTCAAAATAACAGCATATAAATCATTCCAAAACTGCCCCAAACCTGAGTCAAACTGTAGTGCTCTCCAAGAGCTTTCCATCGACTATTCGAAGTCCAAAATATGACTCTGTATGCTCAAGTTATGACCTCTCAAAGCCATAAAGGTACCTGTCACTTCCAGCTGACATTTCACTATCCAAACAGCAAAATCTGGAAAAACTAATGATAAAAACATGAAGTTCATTCAACCACCTTTCCAATGACTGTAAGAAGTCCAAAAACTGACATCATATGCCCGGGTTATGCTCAGTTGAAGAAAAATAGCCAATTCAGCTATAAATGCAAGCCTGGACTCCAAAAGTTTCAACAATATGCCATAAAAATAATTTCACAAATTTTCTCTCCAATATGCCAAAAAATAATTTTCCAAAATAGCCCCAAGTCGGCCCCTGGCCGAACTCACCAAAATAATTCATCTCATTGCATGGCATATTAAATATATAACATGGCATATATTACATGGCAAATAATATTAAAAATATTTCCAAAGTTTTAAAAACTTTATAAAAATTCGAATTTCAAAAATCCGAATTTAAAACTGGGCGGATTTTTTTTATTGTTTATTTGAAAAAGGTTTTTAAAATTTTAAAAGTTTGTTTTAACGTGGGTTTGAACCCCCACGGGGTTACCCCTTGCGGGGCCCCCACGGTACCGGCAGGTACAGTGGCCGGTACCACTGCCGGCACCGTCAACGGTACCGACAGTGGTACCGTCACTGGTACCTCTGCCAGTGCTGTCGGCAGACAGTGGGAGGGGGAGTCTGCGGACCCCCCACCACTTAAAACATTAATAATTTTTTTTCATTTTCAAAACACTTTTAAATTCGCCTTTTCACCTTTTTTTTTTTTTGATTTTTAATTTTTGATTTTTCAAAAAAGGCAAATCCGAAAATATTTTGCAGGTAAAATAAAATTTTGACGAAATATGCAGGCGGTACGGCCGTATGGCCGTACCGTCTAAATTTTTTTCGAACCTGGGCCAACTTCACCGAAATAGGGCGAATTATATATCAAAATTCGTCTCTCAGCCAACCTGAATCCATCCATGAGGTCCATTTTGTGCCACGGGGTCTTCTATGAAATCTCACCCCCAAAACCCTCATTCGAAGCATTTTTCAATGATGCCCTGGATTGACCAAAAATCTTCCAACCCTAAATCTGCAAACAACCCATCACAACAGCAAATCCAAATAACATAGATCTGCAATAACAACCTGCAAAATCATACATCTTGTCTTGTCTTTCCATTCCTTCATGCATTCATGGATTCCACATAGGGTTATAAACACCATTAAAACCATATAGCTCTGATACCACTTGTAAGGAAATTCGCAGCCAATTTTATGACAATTTCCACATAACCCAAATTCAGATTTTAACCAAATCAACACATAAGATCCACATGCAAAGAATAGACAACATACTCACAAAAAATGACACAAGATATACCCTGGGAAAACCCTCATGAGGGAAAAACCCAGCCTCCAAAAGCATCATCCACCATGTATTATCAGCAATGCGTCCATTACAATACAACTATGGAAAGCCTTCAAAACCCAGCCATAACCAAGCACTCCATGTGATCAAGCATGAATCCACACATCCCATGCCATGCTTCCCTCTTCACAAATGCTAACCTCGCTTCCTATATCAAACAACTACCCTTGTGGTGCTTTTATAGAAACAAGCAACCACAAAACCACTAAGTGGTATTACATCAAAACCATGTGCCCAAAACCATGTGACAATAAAATAATATTTTCCTTAACTACCCATGACCCACATTTAATATTGGGTACTTTATCACAATTACATTCCCCAATATAAAATAACAATACCAATGTGTCAATACAACTCATCAAGTGGTTACAAGAATATCCAAAAGGATCTCTACATGTTGCACGTCCATCTAGGTGCTCCTAGGTGCAACAATACAATGATATTACAATTTAATTCTTTGTCCACCTCACACAATAATAAAATAATGCAATAATAAACCATTATTATGCAAGGTGTACAACACCATTTCCCAACAGTATCATCTATCTTTGCATAAAGACACTTGTTCCAAGTTGAGTCAAGATGAAATGTATTACCTTTTGTTTGTGTCCCGGTAGCAACTAACTTTCCATGCTTGTCATGAACTTTGACAATTCCTTTCTGAAATTCTATTCGGTATCCTATATTGTTTAGCTGTGCTACACTCAACAAATTGTATTTCAATCCTTCAACCCAGTATACATCATCACATTTAGCATTGTCAAGAAGTGTTATAGATCCTTTACCTTTCACTAGACATGGTGCATCATTACCAAATCTTACATAGCCTCCAGCATAGTCTTCTAATTTAACAAACTTGTGTTTATCACCTGTCATGTGATGTGAGCATCCACTGTCTATGATCCAAGAGTCATTATTATTTATGTGAGATATTAGGGCTTTTTCTTCATACCTTTCTTCATCAGATCCATCTTTAATAGCCACATAAACAACTTCCTCTGTATCAGTTTCATCAGATTTGTCATCATTGGATTCCTCATCTGCTACTAGACATGTCTTTCTATCTCTCCTTCTAAATTCTCGGTGTCCTCTGTATTGGTTGTCTTTTTGCCCGTTATCTCGGTATTCTCTCTTTTCACTAGATTCTTTGTCAGGGCAGTTAGAAGCCATATGTCCTATTTTATCACAATTGAAACATTTCCAAGGTAGCTTTCCTTTATACTTACCTTTGCCTCTCGGTAACCTTCTAGCTAATAATGCTTCAAACTCTTCTTGCTTCTTGATTTCTTCATACAGTTTGTGCACTTCTTCCATGTTCTTACGAAATCTTTCACTTGCTCCACTATGATTCCCTTCAAAGTACTTACTCATTCTATCATTGTAATCATCAAATTCACCAATATGAAAAGAACTGAATGCAGATTCTACTTTATTTACCGAAGACCCACTATTATCAAAATTACTTAACTCAAATGCATGTAGCTTACTGTAGACATATAAAAATGACCATATTCCTAAATGAATATTTTATGTTCATTTCTCTATTTTAATTAAATCCAATTTAATTAAATTACCCACATTCCTCTATTTAATTAAGTAAATTACTCAATTTATTTAAATTAAATTCACTATACCCATTTAATGAATAAATCATTTTATTCAATTAAATCCCCCTATCCACTTTTAATTAAATTCAAATAGTTATCCTAAAATCGAATAAATCTAATTTATTCAATTTCCCCAAATTGCAACCAAATTGAATTAAAATACTGTATTTCAATTAAATCCTATTATCCCTCCATCCACTTGCAAAATCCTAAACCCCTTTCTAATCCCTTCTATAATCTTCTAATCACTTCTAATTAACCTAACCCCCTCTCTAAACTTTGTCACATCCCTAAGCAAAGGGAAGTCACTTCTCAAAACCTCAAAGTCTTTGATAACCATTAAAGGATTTCAACCTTCAACCACTAAATGGCTCAAAGTCTTTGATAACCATTGAAGGCTTTCAACCTTCAACCACTTAATCCCTAAAGTCTCCAATAACCATTAATGGTTAACTCAAACCCTCCTACATGGTTAAAATATTTGTTTTAACTCAACCTTCATCGAACCCAAGGGTCTCATCAGGCCTTTAATGCTTTGACCATGATTATCTCTTAATCATTTGCACAAAGGTTTATCCTTGGATTAAGTCTTAATCCAGTGGGTAATCCTAACTTAAGCTTGACCCTTACCCTCTAGATAACCATGAGGTCTCCTCAGGCATTTAATGCCTCCAACCCCTTCTCTCAACCCAGTCTTATGTTGACACTTGTCACCATTTCATTGGTGCAAATTGCAAGCATGGATCCCCAACTTTCAAACTCATCCCTTGATTAACTCTTTCAATCTTGACCATCCATTGCCCTATTTTTGCTATAAATAGAGCTCTCATTCCTCCATTTTTACATATAGAGAATCCTTCAAATTTGTAGCATCACACTTATACTCAAATACATTCAAGTTTTCATATATCATTTTTATGCTCATCATTTAGCCTCTCTTTTTAATCAGGAATTAGTCTAAATATGCATGTTTAGAATAATTTCTTTATCATTTTAGCTCAATCATAGACTAAATATATCATGCTAGGATAGTACTCATACTAACCTTGTCATCTTATCATCTAGTTTATTGCATTTTAAAATCATGCATAGCTTAGAATGCATCTCATACTAAAATCTATCAAAGCATCCCTCATTCTTGCATTTGCCATCCCTAAACCATTTTGCTCAGTGATCTAAGAGCAAAAACATTGGTTTGAGGGACATTGTAAGATAGAGAACCATGGGACCAACCTTGGGAAGCTGAGTAATACTTCATTACTCCATAGCTTGCACCAAGAAGTCCTGTGTGTGTGTGTGGACTAGTATTTAGCAATATTTTTCACATATTGAGTTTTATCAGCCCACTTTTCCTGCATACACTTACCAATAGTAGCATCCAAAGAAACTGACATGTTAGGTACAAACCTCAATTCATTGATTGAAGAGACTCGAATAGCATAAGATGGTAGAAGGGTTCTCAACAACTTACTTGTTATATCCTTTTCTTCAATAGTTCCACCTGCTCCTTTAATTTGATTGACAATCTCCTTTAGTCTTGTACCGTATTAGGTTATGTTCTCACCTTCATTCATTCTCATGGATTCTTTTTGTCCTCTTAGACTATCTACTTTTTCTCTTTGAACATGTTCATCACCTCCATACATAGATATGAGCTTAGTCCACATTGCTTTTGCATCATTACAACCTTCTAGATCATTAAACTCTGAGTTGGTCAATGCTAATGTTATTTCAATCATAGCTTGAATATGTTCTTGCTTTGCCTTTATCTCTTCCAAGGTCATAGGGTTGGTGCACGACGCAATGTAATCATTTTCCAGATAATATGCTGCATATTCTCCAATTCTTGATAAATGCAACTTCATCCTTTTCTGCCATGTGGAGAAACTTGACTTGTTCAGCTTCAGTGCATCCCTTTTATACGTCTTTGGATCTTTGCCTCAAGTACCTTTAAACTTTTTCTTCTTGAGTCCAAGGCTCTAATACAAATTGATAGTTTTGATACTAAAAGTAAAGTACAGATGCCAATAGCTAACAAGATGAGAGGGGGGGGGGGGTGAATCGTACAAACTTAAACTTCCATAAATTCAACATATTCAACCTCGGTAACTTATACTTCAGCAACTTAACCAAAAAATGCTAAACATGCAAACTCATGAACACATAATCATCATAACACTCATAACACCAGATTTAACGTGGAAACCCAAATAGGGAAAAACCACTGTGGGATTTCAGACCCACTGAGAAATATACTCTTCTAGAGTATGCTCGGTTAAAAGCAAATCCTGTTAAATATTACAAACACATTGCTAGATGTGACCCGGTTAAGAGATTTATCTCAGATCTGTTAGGATCTTCACTTTGTTAGAAGTGACCTTTTCAAAGGATTTCAAACACTCATTTAGAATGTTACCTTGCTAGAGGGTGTAAAAATAAGACTGTTAAGTCCACTCGGTTAAGAGATTTTCTGTCACTTACAAAATAACAGTAATAAAATATATCTGCAACTACACATCTAAAATGCTAAAGCAGATTCTTATTTGCTCAAAAAATCTAGTCATAGGACTTATCTTGTCCCTCTGCTGGGCTCTCTACTTTGTTATTCAAACAGGTCTTGAAGCTTATGTGCTTGGTAATCACTATGTAGCATTCTTGTGCTTACACTTGCCCACATACATTGTTTATTAACAATTCCTTATTTATAAACAATTGCTAACCGCTAAATCTCCTTGATCACATTTCCCATGATCAATCTTAGCCATCGAATCTTCAAACTTGACCAGGTTCAATTTATCCTTCCGATCTGAAAATGTTTTACTTTGTGTTAGTGAACAAATTTGTCCTTCAAAAATGAATATGCAAATTAACTCCCAATGCCCATAATGAAAAACAAAAAGCACTATAGTTGGATCGATTATCTTGAGATTGATAATCTTCCTCTGAATTTTACAGGGTACAACTCCTCGGTCAAATATTCAATAAATTAATTGGTTTTAAACCACACATTTTCTTTTAACCGGAAAACAACTAAAGGCACTAACACCTACTCATAAGCGTGAAGTAAATGTGAAGATGACTGAATACTAAATAAAGTGAATGCAGGAAAAAGAAAACACAGTTCTTATTCCCAACACCCATAAAAAATAACTAAAGAGGTAGGAGCACATATCCTTCCCAAGAGGTAACTTAATCTGAAAACAAAATTCCAGAATTAATCACATCTACAACTTGTCATGAAAAGAATGGTACTAAAAAATAATATTAATGAGACAAAGCTCAATAAAATTTGAAGACAACAATAAAGAATTCAAAGATTCCTAAATTCCTTCTTCATTCCTTCAATATCAAAAATGAGTTCCAAGACTCAAGTTCTATACATTACAATTGTAGGAGAAGAAAACATGCCACCTGCTATAATTAAAAACTCAGAAATTATTGCCCTTTCCTCTAGCACATAGATTGCCGGAAAAAGAACCCTCTTTTCCCCTTTCTTTTGTATATTTATCCTTCTTTTCCTCTCGGTGAGACACTTTCAGTTCCAAAAACCGACTCCTGGCATATCATATGTTGACAGCTGGATATAAATAATTGTCTTCATTTCTTCAGCACTTTCTTGGCTTCAATGTAATATTTAATCATAATGTTTTAATCTGAAAACATTATAACTTAAAATACATAATATTTATGAATTAACTATGGGCTCCATCGTTACAAATATAAGACATGCTTAGTTAATATTTGAAAACATGAAACTTGGTTGTTGTTGGTCACTTTGGACAGACCCACGCTCAGTCCACCATATCTTTTGAATGAGATATAATTTGGTTAATCTCTGGTGGAAATGTGCGCAACTTGTCTGTGCACAACATATCCAAAAATGGGAAAAATCCAACGGTGGAATAAAAAGATATGCCCCCCACAACATGATGGTTTTTCTATCACAAAAATCAAAACTTTATATTGTTTGTAGTGCAAGAGCTATGTGTGTCTTGGCAACTCCATGATTTCATTGATCTATACAAGAAAATTGGAAAAATAAAACTATTAGTATGATCAACAACATAACAATACAGGCCTAATCTGAATTCATTATAATATCACCACATCCCATAATTGAAAAATATGACAGTTATGAAGAAGAAGGCATGATAAAATGTTAAACATCTGTGCGAGCCAAAGTTGTTCTCTTTCTTGATATTAAGTGGGGTGACTTTATTTGCAACTGAGTGTCTTGCTATTCATCCAAATGAAAGTCTCTTTCCTATTAAAACTTGAGTTCCTTGATAATATTTACAACTAACGGGGCTGGTGGTATATGGTAAACCTTGTGCTCCGAACTCTTACACTTTGGAAACTGCTCAAGAACTGCTTGAACTTTTGGAACCTACTGAACTACTGTGAACCATTTTGAACCTGCTTGAACTGAATGAAATCGACTGAATTGAATGAACTTGCTTGAACTGAATGAACCCGACTGAACTGAATGAACCTGCTTGAACTGAATGAACCTGCTTGAACTGAATGAACCCGATTGAACTGGATGAACCTGCTTGAATTGAATGAACCTGATTGAACTGGATGAACCTGATTGAACTGGTTCAAGGGGGTTCAATGGTTCAGAAAGTTTTAAAGACATTCCTTTTCACTTAACTAGAACTTAACATAGAACTTTAAAGGGAAAAAGTCTGTGGAGACATGATACACAACTAGAGGGGCCCGACTTAAATTTTTTCAATTGGGCGGACCACAAGTGGGCCAACAACTAGCTCCATTTGGGGACTACTTTTTCATGCAAAAAGTGGAGAACTTTCAGAATCTCTGGTTAGGAACAGTGCCATAATCCATTGGGAAATAACAGAGTCAAGAATAAACAATGGGAGCTGCTTGTAGAGAGGATGGAGAAGAGCAAGGCAAACCATCAAGCCAAAACAACTAAACTACTAGCACCGCAAAAACTAGTAGCTAAAGCTAACACCAAAGAAGTTATCCTACACACAACAAAAATACTTGCAAAGGTGAAACTTATTCTTAGAGATGTATATAGGTAGGAAAATCCCACCATAAGAAGAAAAAGGCAAGAAAAACTCACACATAACCATTAACTAATGTGGAGAAGTATGAGCCTTTCCGAAATAAGGGGTTGTGCTCAAATGAAGTAACCCACAACCACTGTGTGTTGGTGACTTCTTCACTGCTAAACATCAAACTAATAGCATGCAAGAACTTTGTGATCAAGAATTCATACCCAAAAAGCCACTTTTTATCACGAAGTTCTGAATCTTGCAAAGCCCTGTGCATAGTGTCACTCAAGCAATTTTCTAATCCTAGCTGGAAAAAGTGCTCAAAAATTTTTAGAGATAAGGCTGCATCATCTTTATAATTCTCATGAGCAAAATAATTATTCTTTAATGGATTTTCAGCATTCAAACCCAGTTTGGGATAAAAAGAAACTCCACCAAGCGTAGGATCCAAGCTAGCAGAAATAATTCCATCATTCTTGACTATTAAATCCACAGACTTCTTATTGAAAGAAAAAGTATAGAATGAAGTAATACTCAGATCTTCCATGCTGAGATCTTCTTGTCTGATAGATGATGAAAAATGACTCAAAATTTTCTCTTCTAAGGAGTTAGATGTAATGCCAATATGATCTTGTTTTTCTTCCTTACACCAAGTTATTTCAGAAAGAATATTACTTCCAAAATCAGTCTTAAAGCAATATTTTTCTAACTTGTTTTTATCATGAGAAAAGCATTTATCTTCAACAATTAATTCAGAATCAGAAAACTCAAAGAGAGGATTGTCTCTAACTTTAGAATCTTCATTATACTCAGCCGACAAGTATAACACATTAGTCTCTCTCCAAGTGATTTTCTCTTTTGAATTTTTAAATTGCTCCTCCATCTTAGCTGTTGTTGTACTATTCTTTCCAATACCATAAAAAATCTCTTCCTCTTTTGGGCATGTAGGAGGATCATAAAAAACAAGAGATTCTTTTTGCAAAATGATTTCATGCTCGATCTCTGAATGCACAATTAGTGATTGTGGTTTCTCAAAATCATTTTCTACAAGCATGGGATCAAACTTTATGGGAACTACATCTTTTTCCTTTGCAAGAATGAAATCTTCATTGAGAAAATATGTGGAGGAAAAAAGTTTTACACCACCTTCACATGTAGACATATCCTTTTTGTGTTCATTTGATGACATTTCTTCTTCAAGAGAAATGAGTAATTTCTCATTCTTGCATGCTGAAAAAGATTTAGACTCCTCAGTCTCAGCTTGACACAAATTTCTTATTCATTGATTTTGATCCCAAGCCTCTAATGGCTTGATTAATGTTGGCTTAGAATCTCCTTCACCTAGACCCGAGAAGATATATGATACTGGTTCTTTATTTTCTGATTTTTCCTTTCCTCTTTTAGCAGTAGCCTAAGTTTCTTCTTTATGATTCTTGAGGTTATCATATCTTTGATGCACGCACTTCAGTAGCAAGGAAGATTTATGATCTTTAGAGGGACGTAGATTATTCTTCTCTGCCTTAGAAATGCTTCCCTTGAATGCATTCCAAAGATATTGTAGCATATGATCACTTTCACCATTCAACTCTTTAGTTGTAGGTTTCTTTTTGAGTTGTTTTCTTGGCTCAATCTCTTGCTCACTCAAGACTAAAAATTTTGTGAATAGAAAAATTCTGGAGCAGTTGGAGCTTCATCTTCATCAACTCTCAATTGTTCCTTAAGCTGCAATATTCTTTTCCTGTTATCTTGCGACTGATGCATCCTTTCTTCCAACTCTTTCAGCCTGTGAAACCTTGCACAAAGACTCGTCCATAATAGAGCGGATGGATGGTCATCTTCTATGCCTTTATTAAGTTTAACAACATGAGAAATGCTTTCCTTGTAATGATCCCAAAATTAATGCAACATTTTGTCATCCATCGCAAGAATTTCAAAGATGGTGGGATTTGGCCTTTTCCCCTTTCCCATTGCTCTTGATTTGAGCATGATATTTTACACAGAGTCGCCAATCTCTTTACACAGATATATTTAATCAAATTGAGGAAAGAAAGCACTGATCTTTCATTTCCGGATCCCCAGCAGAGTCGCCAAAAATCTGTTAGTGAACAGATTTGTCCTTCAAAAATGAATATGCAAATTAACTCCCAATGCCCAAAATGAAAAACAAAAAGCACTAACAGCTGGATCGATTATCATGAGATTGATAATCTTCCTCTGAATTTTATAGGGTACAGCTCCCCGGTCAGATATTCAATAAATTAATTGGTTTTAAACCACACATTTGCTTTTAACCGGAAAGCAACTAAAGGCACTAACACCTACTCATAAGCATGAAGTAAATGTGAAGATGACTGAATACTAAATAAAGTGAATGCAGGAAAAAGAAAACACAGTTCATATTCCCAACACCCATAGAAAATAACTAAAGAGGTAGGAGCACATATCCTTCCCAAGAGGTAACTTAATCTGAAAACAAAATTTTAGAATTAATCACATCTACAGCTTGTCATGACAAGAATGGTATTGAAAAATAATAATAATGAGACAAAGCTCAATAAAATCTGAAGACAACAATAAAAAATTCAAAGATTCCTGAATGCCTTCTTCATTCCTTCAATATCAAAAATGAGTTCCAAGACTCAAGTTCTATACATTACAATTGTAGAAAAAGAAAACATGCCCCCCACTATAATTAAAAACTCAGAAATTATTGCCCTTTCCTGTAGCACACAGACTGCCAGAAAAAGAACCCTCTTTTCCCCTTTCTTTTGCATATTTATCCTTATTTTCCTCTCGGTGACACTTTCAGTTAGAAAAACTGAATCCTGGCATATCATATGTTGACAGCTGGATATAAATAACTGTCTTCATTCCTTCAACACTTTCTTGGCTTCAATGTAATATTTAATCATAATGTTTTAATATAAAAAATATTATATCTTAAAATACATAATATTTATGAATTAACTATGGGCTCCGTCATTACAAATATAAGTCGTGCCTAGTTAATATTTGAAAACAGGAAACTTGGTTGCTGTTGGTCACTTTGGATAGACCCACACTCAGTCCACCATATCTTTTGAAGGAGACATAATTCAATCAATCTCTTCGGTGGAAACGTGTGCACTTTGTCTATGCACAACTTATCCAAAAAATGGGAAAAATCTAACGGTGGAACAAAAAGATATGCCCCCCGCAACATGACAATTTTTCTGTCACAAAAATCAGAACATGATATTGTTTGCAGTGCAAGAGCTATGTGTGTCTTGGCAACTCCATGATTTCATTGATCTGTACAAGAAAAATGGAAAAAGAAAACTATTGGTATGATCAACAACATAACAATACGGGCCTAATCTAAATTCATTATAATATCACATCCCATAATTGAAAAATATGACAGTTATGAAGAAGAAGGCATGATAAAATGTTAAACATCTGTGCAAGCCAAAGTTGTTCTCTTTCTTGATATTAAGTGGGGTGGCTTTATTTGCAACTGAGTGTCTCGCTATTCATCCAAATGAAAGTCTCTTTCCTGTTAAAACTCGATTTCCTTGATAATATTTACAACTAACGGGGTTGGTGGTATATGGTAAACCTTGTGCTCCGAACTCTTACACTTTGGAAACTGCTCAAGAACTGCTTGAACTTTTGGAACTTGCTGAACTACTGTGAACCCTTTTGAAACTGCTTGAACTAAATGAAATCGACTGAACTGAATGAACTTGCTTGAACTGAATGAACCTGACTGAACTGAATGAACCTGCTTGAACTGAATGAACCTGACTGAACTGAATGGACCTACTTGAACTGAATGAACCCGACTAAATTGAATGAACTTGCTTGAACTGAATGAACCCGATTGAACTGGATGAACTTGATTGAACTGGTTCAAGGGGGTTCAATGGTTCAGAAATCTTTAAAGACATTCTTTTTCACTTAACTAGAACTTAACACAGAACTTTAAAGGGAAAAAGTCTATGGAGACATGATATACAACTAGAGGGGCTTGACTTAAAATTTTTCAATTGGGCAGACCACAAGTGGGCCAATACTTTGCCTAGGGACTTGCATTCCCTTCTTGGAACTTGCACAAGGTTATTGTGGTTCAATTTGTGCTGTAGATCTTCCTGTCAATTTTCCTTTGCCATAGATCCTTAACAAACTTCATGCACGACATACCAATCATTTATACATCTCCAGCTAATCATTGTCCTTCATTAAATAATGCTTTTATCCATCCAATGCGCATTGTCATAACTCAGTTGCAACTCAGTAAATACTAAACTTTAATCGGAAGGTATTCCGCCTTCTTTAACCGATATCAATAACCTTAGGGTTTACTGACTAGGTTCTTTGCTTGGTGACATAGTATAGTATTAACTTTACGATCAACATCATATGTAGGATATCAAAACAATCTAAACATCATGATCTCATCATTGTCTAACTCGGTAATAGTTTCCCATTGAATAACTTATTCCTCCTTTTATTCATCACATTCTTTCTGTGTCTTTTACTGACATCTTAATTCTCTTCTAATCAATCTTCTCAAGATATGACAATATTATACTGAATCAGATAATCAATTTCTTGACATCAATGACAAAATAATGTTATAAAGATAGTTATCATCCTTCTTCAGTTATATCAATAATCTTCAACAACCTTCTCAATATCCAACAATCTTTATTTCTATTGAAATGCTAACATATATGTGTCCTTCATATGCTACTGACATCATTGCTTTTAGTTTTTTAAATGGATCATATCTTGGCCGAACATATTCATACTCCTTAAGGTAGATATCTTGCAATTCATGGATGACTGTCATTGTAGTTTGCAAATTGTGGCATTTGTAGTACTTGAGGATGATTGGGAATGTTACCCCTATCTTATGCTTAGGGTCATGAGAGATCGAAGTCCTATAACCTATCTAGCATATTGAAGAATAATGAACCTGTTGCTGTGATGAGGAGCATCCCTGGTTCTTTACAATCTTGCATGAACAAAAAAAAAATTTCTTTTTAGTTTGCTTTCTGTTTTGCAGTTTCAACATTTTCTTGCATTTGCTCACCGGATCTTGCGGAGCTGGATTTTTCTTTTGGACATGATTATCTTAAACACCTTTCTTAGTGTTACTTTACCTTGTTTACATGATGCCTCTCTAAGTGAAAAGGTATTGATGGACATTGAATTATCTTCTCCTAAATTTGGTCTTACCAATGGGGGCATGCTAGTGCAACAAGCGGTTATGAGCACTTATTTCAAAGATCTCCTCCCTAAGCATGAATCTTTGGAGAAAGATGTTCATCTCCCTTCTAAAGAATACTCCCCTCATGAGGATTATTTTGTGCAAGAAGATGGTATTGTCCCTACTTTTCCTACTAATGGCATTTCCTCTTTTGACTTTAACAAAATTCCTGCCAGAGATGATGCATTAATGAGAAATGCTTCTCTTTGCCTCGAAGATACCTTAGAAAAAGAACATGAAATCATAATCAATCTCCTTAATTCTCTCTCCCTTAAACATCCTATTGAACACATTTTGAGGCAAGAGGATGATTCAAACATATGTAGTGACTCTCTCCCTCCTAAGGATGAAGAATTAATGAACAATGTTATCCCTTCTCCCAAAATTGGCAATAACAACAAGGACATATTTGTGCAAGATATTTCTAATACTTTTTTCAATGATGTCACTATTTGGGATGAACAATTAGAAGAAGATGTTGATTATTCTTCACCCCATGAGAGAACTCTAGCCAAAGAGGATGAAATCATGATTGATAACTCTCTTGATAGCATCTCACCTTCCATGAACCTCAATCATTTTTCCTCTAAAGGTAAGGCATCTCTTTCTCCCAAACTAGGTCTACTCATAAAGATACCTTAGTTCAAGAAGAGATTGTTAACATCTCTTTCAAAGGTCTCCCTCTCAAAGGTGAAACTTTAGAGAGTAATGTTGTTCCTTCTCCTAGAGAGTGTATTCCCTATGTAGATCCTTTGATGATAAAGGATGATACAACCTTTCCTACTGTAGACACCTAAAATTGTCCTGTCTAATTAAATAAATATTTTATTTATTTAATTATTTTAGCCTAATTCTTCTATTAATTAAATAAATATTTATTTATTTAATTAATTCATTTATCCTCTTCTAGCCTTATTTCTCATTTAAATAAATACTTTTATTTATTTAAATTATCCTTTTCCTAAATTAAATAAATATCTTATTTATTTAATTGATCCCACTTCTATTAATTAAATGAATTTTTATTTATTTAATTAATTCATTAACCTTTTCTACCCATGACACATGTCATTCATCTCTTAATTCATATACTACCTACCCTCCCATTATTTTCTTATTTCTTCTACCTACCCTCTAATCATAGCCGACCATTTATCTTTTATACCTCTCAATCTTATCCCTCCATTTCATATAGTGTCTTCTATATAAGGAGAGGCTTTCTTCATTTCAACCCTAACTAATTGACGGATCAATCGACTACACTACGCCTTTGAACTTTCATATGCGACCCCACTTGCAACCACATTTTTGTTCTTTGTTGAGCTCTTGTGCACATATAAAATCTGAGAACAAATATATCAAGCAAGATCAATGGAGATAGGAAGAATGGAGATCCAAACCCTATTGGACATGTGATGGTATAATCTTTGTGATTTCATTTGATTTGCATTGTCTTAGGTAATCTTCATATGTTATGGTGGATCTTTGTTGTTGTTAGGCTAGGGTTTTGTGGTTGAATTCATTTAGTCTTTCAACATTGCTGTTTCCATTTTCACCGTATACATTTTGGCATGCACGGTGGGACTCTTGTTCCTTTTGCATTTAACATCTATTGTTACAAATTTTGTGTTTTGAAGTTGCAGATTTGACATTTCCGACAACATTTTGATATTTTCGCGTCTGCGTACTTTCAGATCACATTTTTGATTTTTTGCCATGTCTATGACATCTGGAATCGCGTCTGCGCCTTCGACAAATTTTTTTTTTTTTTTTTTTTGTAGATTCCAGGAAGCGCATCTGTGTTCCCTAGTTGCGTCTGTGAAGTCTTTAGATGTGTTTGTGTTTGGGAACTGCGTCTGTGTTCAGGAACTGCATTTGTGTCAGATCTAATCACGTCTACAAATTTATATAGCATTTGTGTTTCTGATAACCACGTTTGTGTGTAGTTGTTGCATTTTGGTTTCTTTGATTTGGTTTTTCTCCATTCGGATTTCAGATCTGGTTTATATTGAGCTAACATCTTTAGATCTAGCTAACAAAATTGGTGCAGCTTGTCTTGAAAGCAAAAAAATCATTTTGTTGAAGGCCCCTATTTCACAAAGTGTTTTGGATCTAAAATTTACCTAACTTGTGTGCTTGCAGGAAGGGGTGATCATTTGAAAGTACTAATAGATCTTTGTTGCAGGACCTTGGCAAGGGTTTTTGATCTTTATTGTGTGCCTTGTTTTCATAGATTATCAAACACTTCAATTGGTGCACTAAAATTGAACTAGTGTCTTTTGTGTTTTGAGCAATAGGCTCTTTTTGTTTAATCTTTAGAGGGTCTATCTCCTCGTGTGTTCATCAGGACTACTAGTGAGGAGAGAACGATCCAAGTGGTAGCGAGGAAAACCCACCTCTTTTGAACCACTATAAACAACTATATCCATGGTGAAAACTATGGATAATGTGTGCTGATTAGTTCATACTGACACTATGTCTCCCCATAAACCCGTTTGATCAAATTTATTTGATTAGTTGTAGGGCGTAACCCCTATCGACTGGGAGCCTTCTGTATTTACAGAGCTAAAAGTGCCGCATGTATGGCCACACGAGCGGATGCCCTTACTAGCACCTTTTTGTTTTAGAAGCCAAAATTCTTCTAGTTGTTGGGACAGGAGGTCGGACCTCTGGAGCGACCCACACACATACGGTTCTTAGTAGAGATACAAAGTTTGCCACGGGGAGTTTTCATGGGGACTGATGCTTCGCTGCCCCGAGAAGTGAGTGCCAAGGGTGGAGCTAGTGGGGTCAAGCATCTCAGTATCCACTCTGAATAGTGTAGCCTCATATGGGAATCAACAACTATTTTCCTGACCAACCATAAGAATTGTGCTTGTCTTATTTTGAACAATCAAACATTCAAGACCAGACATTAAAACATTGTGTCTTTTGTGTCTTCAAGTGTATGCAAAACATTTTTACATCAAACAACGCACTTTTCTTTGAGTCATTTTGTGTCTGAACACTTGCAAACATTGAGTCCTCATCAACATTGTGTCCTCTTGTCACAAAAATAGTCAAACATTCAAATTTGGTCACAACAAGTCACTTAACAGATTGGAAAAATTGCACTCAGTTTTCAGAAATGCATCTGTGTCTGACAGAACCGCATCTGTGTCATAAAAACATGTTTGTGAAGGGCATAAATACATTTGTGTCTTTTGAGCAACATTACACTTACAACATCTCAGAAACGCATCCGTGTCTGACAGAATAGCGTCTGTGTCATTTAAGCATTCCTATGTCTGATAGAATAGCGTCTGTGTCATTTAAGCGCGCCTGTGAAGTATACAGGCACGTCTGTGTTTAGAATTGAAAAACTTTTACAATCCAGCAAACAAGAAACAATCAATTTCAGACTTATTGAGCTTCCTAGGTATCTCTCTGGGTTTTCATCTAGCATTCAACCTGTCTTTGAGTCTCACAAAGTCCATCATTGCTTTACACCTTGAATTACATTCACATTTGTCTAAACTTGAGTCAAAAGGTCACTTACTTGTCCTCATCATACTTTTTCAACACACTACATACAACAACATTTTGCTAAGTGGTCCCTCATCAAGGTCTATCACCTTTGGGTCTCATTTGGTCTTACTTAGAGTCAAGGTCAACTTACCTCATCAAGAGAAACTATCATCTCTTTGGAAGTCACACCTACTCTACTACATACATACTTGGTCTTATACTTTGGACATTGCAAGTAAATCTCAGATTCATTTACATTCCATCCAACTCTTGGTCTTCCATACTCTTTCCATTTTCATCTAGTCTCATACATCTTGGTCAAGACCTAGTTCATGGTTGAAACCCATTCCCAAAAATCTAGGAGAGAAACTAAAGAGGCTCAAGAGTCCCCAAACATGAGTTCCTATGAGTTTGACAATGATATCTTTTTCAATTTTGATCATACTACATTACCTGACATGGATGCCTATAGAAACATTCCAAATGTTGAGAACATGGACACTACAAACAACAATGATAAACACAATGATAATATGGACAATATTTCTGTACATTCACCAGAAGTGAAAGACACCATTATGGATCCCCGTTTCAATAGATTGGTTGAGGAAATAATGAGGAGAGATAGACAATATTTCTTACAAGTGATGGCACAAAGTGTAGCCAAGATCCCTCATGATTTTGACATGTCTCAAATAATGGAAAATCGACCTTTGCAACAACCTCACCTCAACATGGATCAAAGGAGGCCTAATAGTGGAGGAAATAGAGGACCACATCTTGTGCCTGAATCACCATCATCTTTGTTTCAAAAACCTAAGGTCCCATACACACATGGTCAAGCATATGATACTCACCTTCACAGACCAACGTGGAAGTCTTATGCAGAAAAATATACTCAATCACATACCAATGCTAAAGACCTACCACCAAAGCAATTGGATATTCAAAAACATGTTCAAAATTTGGACACAAGGAAACCTCGTGTCAAATTTGGGGGCAACACACTAGAACAAACTCATGACATGCCTATAGAGTATGGTATACATGGACAAAGCAGATATTCCATTCCTCACCATGACTCTATACCAAGTGGTCCTTATACACATCATCACTATAGACCTCCTCCATATGAACATGTGTATGACCAATATCATCCATATATGCAACATGCTCCTCCTCCACCTGGTGGTTCAGGCATGGGGTATGGTCCAAGAAGTCGGTCTCCACCCAAGAACAATTTGGAACAACAAATCAAGGATTTACAAAAGAAAATGGAGGACATAAATACACCGAAGCCAACTTACACAATGAGAGACATATGTCCTTATCCATTTGACGAAAGCATTCCAATGCCTCCATTTCCTACACACTTTGTGACACCTAAGTTTGATAAGTATAGAAGAAAAGGGGATCCTAAGGCACACATAAGACAGTTTTTCATAGCCTGCATTGAGATAGCAATAGAAGAGACATATTTGATGAGATTATTCCCACAAAGCTTAGGTGATCAAGCTATGGAATGGTTATCCCAACTTACAACTGGTATTAAGTCATGGGGTGACTTAGTAGAGGCATTTATCCAATATTTCTCATACAACATAGAGACAAACATATCAGTCACTACCTTGTGCAACACCAAGTAAAAGGATGGGGAATCTTTTTCATCATTTTAAAAAAGATGGAGAAATCTAGCCAGCAGATGCTCTTGAGAAATTCCACAGAAACAAATGGTAGAGATGTTCACTCAGAATGTTAACAAAGACATTGGTTATGACTTGAGAAAAGCTTGTTTGTCCACCTTCAAGGACGTCATTGAAAAAGGCTTAGCAACAAAGAAGGTCCTAATTGAACAAGGAGTAATTAAAATATTCAAAGAAAACAAAGAGGACTTTAAAGGAAAAGACAAGCCAAGATTTTGGAATAAAAACAAGAACATAGTTAATGATGGTGTTGTGGATGCCAATACAGTGCGACCCAAAATCATTTTTTCTAGATCAAGCTCTATAAAAAATCAAGTGAATACTCAAACAACTTCAAAATCATGAAGGAAGTACACTCCATTGGGAGAACCACTTGAGTCCATTTTCAAGAAGCTAGTGGAAAACAAGATAATAACAATTCCAGATTTGCCTCCATATGAGCCAAAGGTTAAACCAAATTGGTGGAATGATGATGAGTATTGTGAATTTCATAAAAGCAAGGGCCATAAAATAGGAAAATATCACCAATTGAAGAACATCATACAAGATCTCATTGATAGAGGTGACATTGAGATTGAAGGGCATTCATCCAACCAGGAACATGAAATGTTTAAAGAACCATTCCCAAAACATGACAAGGGAAAAGCTAAAGCCATAGATGACCAAACCAACTATACCAGAGCATCCTATAACTATGATTCAACTATCAATCACATTTCAATGGACAATTATGTCTCTACCATTATCATCAAGGACGAAACGCCTGAGAATTCTACCCATAGACCTAAGATTGTCCTAAAAGACATTGGATCTTCTTCCGAACCTACCTCTGATTGCAATGTTACAACTCGCGGAGGTAAATTCACTTTGCAAGGTGCTCCAGCTAAAAATAATGCTTCCTCATCAACCAAACCTGAGTATGACCTTGTAGAACAGTTGGGGAAGATATCCACACTTATCTCAATGCTTGAGCTCTTATGCATATCCCCCGCACATAAAGACATTCTTGACAAAATCTTGAGAGACACTTCTGTCCCTACTGATTTGAATGTGGACCAATTTCAAGCCATGGTGGGATACCTTTCCATTCCACACTCCCTTACATTCATAGAAGCTGATGACGCCTCTGTAAGTCAGCCACATAATGCATCGTTACACATTGAAGCCTTCATACACAAACATTGAATAAAACAAGTCCTGATAGATGGAGGAGTAGGCCTAAACATTTGTACATTGAGAACTATTAAACAATTGGGATATTCTGATAAAGCTATGAACTCTATAAACAAGATTACCATCAAGGCATATGATGATGAAGAGCGTTCATCCAAAGGCACAGTCACCTTGCCCCTTAGAGTTGGGCCCATTACAAAGGATGTGGTTTTTCAAGTCCTAGAATTGGATCTCACATACAATATATTACTAGGACATCCTTGGATTCATGAAATGAGGGTAGTCCCATCTACATATCACCAATGCATTAAGTTTCCTCACAACAGAGTTGAAATAACAGTTAATGGTGATCCTAATCCATTCATATACTGCAATAACTTGAGACCGAAAACTAAGATGATCATTCCAAGTAATAGGGAAGTTGTCTCTTCTTCTGCATACATATATCCTGAATCATTAAAACCTTTAATGTCAAAACAAGGTGAGATTAAAGGGAAATTTCAGGACAAGGGCATGGGTGAATACACCTTGAATCAAACTATGTGCTTACAACAAGTTATGAGTTCACCAAAAGAATATGGAAGACCACATCCTAATAAGTAGGTATCTATCATTATACTCAAATGGGACCCTACTATCTTTCAAAGATGGGGTGAATTGGAAGAAGAAAACTTATACAAAATTCTTTATAAAGACCCTGAAAATGATACACAAGATCACATCAGCCTACCATGTGAAAAATATGGCAAAGGATTCAAGATCCTACAAAAATTTGGGTATGATGGAAAAAGTCCTCTTGGCTTAAGAAAGGAAGGCATCATTGAACCTCTACAACCTAAATTGACTTTCAAAAAGGAATGCTCTAAAGGACTTGGTTTCATGACTTCCAAGGTAAACACTCAAAAGACAGGAGAAGCATTACAAATCAAAGCTGCTAGAATTCAACAAGAGAATCGCTATTCCATAGACTCTAATGAATGGGAATGGGATTCAGACAAATCCTCCAATGACTATGAACTAACCGAGACATTCAGAGAACCAGGTGAACCCACAAAAGAAGAGGAATTTTATAGAAAATTCAAAGTTGGTCAAGAAACAATCCCTGAGGATCTCACACAGTCCTTACCTCTAGGTTCTAGGCCGAAATCACATAGAATGAGGACACCTATCCTGGAATGCGCTACTAGTAATGAAAAATTGGATTCGTTCATGATTGAGATAGATGAGGAGAGTGCCAACGATGACCTTGGTAACTACCTCGACATATCTGAGTATAACTGCATCTTCACCCTTAGCCCTGCTAACTTTGAAGACATCAAAGGCCTTCCCCTTGTTCACCACCAACTTATTGACTGGGACCATGAAGGACCTGCACAACTTGACACATTCCAAAATGATGAAGCCTTATTGATTATCTAGGCATACGAGATGATCTTCCCCCTGGGGACCATAAGGCAAGATACACTACCACATGGTGGTGCTGTCTAACCCCAAAAAAGTAAAACGAAAGGACGTATCTGAGGGTGAGAACCTCTCTGAGGCACCCGAGATGGAAGGCTGAACATTCTCCCAGCATCATATGAAGAAAATCATCCATGTTGGTAGAGGAGACCATCAAAACAAACATTGGTATAGAAGAAATTCCACATAACATATTCTTGGCTCAATCTTTGACAGAGACAGAAAGGCCAAAGTTCATAAGTTTCTTCATAGAGCGACAAATCAATTTTGCATGGTCATATACTGATATGCTTGGATTGGATCCGGATTTGGTAATGCATCATTTGACAGTTAAACCAGGGGCAAAACCAGTGAAACAAAAATTAAGAAAGATGCATCCACAAGTGGCATTATTAGTCAAAGCAGAGCTTGAAAAATTATTGGATGTCGGATTCATATACCCAATTGATTATCCTGAATGGATCTCCAACTTAGTGCCTATCAGTAAACCAGATCGTAGCATTAGAATATGTACAGATTTCAGAGACATCAACAAAGCTTGTCCTAAGGTTGACTTCCCATTACCAAACATAGATTTAATTGTAGATCTCACAACATGTCATGTGATTTTATCTTTGATGGATGGATTCTCTAGTTATAATCAAATAAAAATTACATTTGAGGATCAACACAAAACAACATTCACTTGTCCTTGGGGAAATTTCTGTTGGAATGTCATGCCCTTTGGGCTAAAAAATGCAGGCGCTACATATCAAAGAGCCATGACTACTATCTTTCATGATCTCATGCATGTTACTGTGGAAGATTATGTTGATGACCTCTTGAGCAAATCAATAGACAAAGATACACACTTGGACATACTTTCAGTCATCTTTGATTGGTTGGAAAAATACAAAGTAAGATTAAACCCCAAGAAATGTGTCTTTGGAGTAACCTCCGGGAAGCTCCTGGGATTCATTGTATCAAAAAGAGGAATCAAAGCTGATCCAACAAAAGTCAAGGCCATCCTAGAGATGCAACCACCATGAAACATTAGTCAACTTCGATCTCTACAAGGGAGACTCCAGTCCATACGAAGGTTCATAGCACAACTTGCGGATAAATGTAATCCTTTTTAGTACTTAATACATAAAAACATCAAATTCAAATGGGATGATAACTGTCAACAGGCTTTCTAGATACTCAAAGATTATCTTCCGAATCCACCAGTTCCAGATCAACCTCTATTACTATACATATCAGCTACCTCAACAACACTGGGGGCACTTTTAGCACAACAGGTTGCTGAGAGCAAAGAAAAGGCAGTCTACTACATTAGTCGCACATTGGTGGGATATGAGCTAAACTATACACCAATCAAGCATGCGTGTCTCACTGTGGTCTTTGCTTCACATAAATTATGACATTACATGTTAACTCATAAAACTATGTTGGTTGCCAGGATTGATCCATTGAAATACCTTCTCAATAAAGCAATGCTTACTGGGCGACTAGCCAAGTGGGTGATGCTCCTAAGTGAATTCGACATTGAGTATGTGGATAGAAAAGAAATAAAAGGACAAGCTATAGCAGCTTAGTTAGCAGATGCTCCCATGATAGATGATGTTCCTCTAACTTCAGAATTTCTAGATGAGTCCATCTTGACAGTGTCACATGCAAAGCCCTGGCAGCTATACTTTGACGGCTCATACACACAGCATGGGGCAGGAGCTGGTATCCTTTTCATAAATCCTCAAGGGGATTCTATACCAAAATCATATCAATTATTATTTCCTCGCACTAATAATATAGCGGAGTACGAGGCATTAACAACTAGATTACGGATTGCAGTTTAGTGGAAGATCCAGGAACTTCATGTTTTTGGGTACTCTCAACTTGTAATTCGTCAAGCAACTGATGACTATCAAACAAAGGATGAGAAATTAATGCCTTACAAAAGAATGGTGGATGACCTGAAACAACATTTCACAAAGTTAGACTTTGAGCAGATACCAAGAGAGTAGAATCGAGCCGCAGATGCCATGGCTACAATTGCTTCATTAATCGACTTACCACAGAATGAGACCCGCTATGAGTTCTTGGTGGATAACCTTTTGGTTCCCTCATATGAGATCACTCCTACTGAGATGATATGTGTCATCGGTCCTGAGTCCAAGTTATATGGTTCCATTTTCACATACCTTCATGACAATATCCTTCCTCCTGACTTATCCAATAACCAACGTCGCACTTTCACTCGCCAATCTTCTCGATACGCCATTTTAGCCAATATCCTATACCGTCGAGGTCTAGATGGCACTCTTCTAAGATGTTTAGAAAGAGACAAAGCTTAGATTACGTTACGTGAAGTTCATGAAGGGATATGTGGTCCACATTCTAGTGGTCCTACCTTAGCCAAGAAACTTATTCAGAATGGATATTACTATCCCAATATGGAAAAAGACTCATATCAGTTTGTCAAGAAATGTAAGAAGTGTCAAATTCATGGAGACCTCATTCATGCACGAGCACAAGAACTTCAACCAATTGCGATTCCTTGGCCCTTTTTCCAATGGGGACTCGATCTCATAGGAAAGATTCACCCTCCTTCCTCCAATGGTCATAAATTCATCATCACTGCCACAGAGTATTTCACAAAATGGATTGAAGCCGTGCCTCTTACACAAGTCACTGGAAAACAAATTGCTACATTCATTCTCAACTATATCATTTGTCGATATGGTATTTCTGTTTCCATCATCATCGATAACGGGCATCCCTTCAAAAATCAGGATGTTCGTGAACTCTGTGACCGCTTCAATATTACCCATCGTTTCTCCACACCTTATTACCCCCAAGGTAATAGTTAAGCTAAGGCATCTAATAAAACAATCCTTAAAATCCTAAAAAAGACAGTCGACGACGCTGGCTGCAATTGGCATATCCAACTTAATCCCGCACTTTGGGCTTACCACACACCTATAGGAGCTACACCCTATTCACTTGTTTACGACACCAAAGCTATCTTGCCTATTGAGGTTGAGTTATCCTCTTTACAAGTATCTTTGCAAAACATTATCAGTGATGAAGACTATAGGGTCTCTCGCTTACAAGAACTTGAACTATTGGATGACCGAAGATAAACTGCTTTTAATCACCTCAAGGCTTATCAACAACGAATGAGTCGTAGCTACAATCATAAAGTCAAGCCTTGCACATTTGAGGTAGGTGACTTGGTTCTCAGAGAAAATCCTAAAAATCAGTAAGATAGAGAGAAGAAAAGCAAATTCAAACCAAACTGGCTTGGTTCTTACATCATCACAACAACATATGGATCTGGTGCATATCAGCTCTCAACCACAGAGGGTGAACCTTTGGAGGATCCTATCAACAACATGCACCTTCGCAGGTTTTACACATAGCTCTTCAGAATATCCCAATTCAGAAATACAAAAAAAATAAAAATAAAATTCAAAAATACAAAAAAAAAATCATAAAACATAAAAAATCGTTACTTGGTGAAAACCTAGTAAACAGGCGCCTTGTGACACAATTTTTTTTTTTTTTTTTGAAAAACAGAAAAACATTTTGTCCAATGGTGAAAACCACTTCGGTGGTGCCCTGGGCAAGTACCATGGTGAAAACTGGGTCACCAGTGCCATGCATAGAGACATTGCTCCTCCCTCCTTCAGGATTTCATTTTGTCCTTTCACTTTGCACACACTCACAACCTCTTCATACACAATTAACTTTACACATTCCCATCATGGCTTGTTATTGATCTACCCAAGATTGGTTTGCCATTCATAATAAACCTCCCTTTTCACCCCTTTCCATCCATAATAAATCAGCTCCTATCTGTGGCTAAGGCAAATCCTATGTCTAGTGATGGGTGTGGAATTGAGAGCATCACATGTTTCGAGGAGTACAGTTTCTTCCAGTTTTCTTCAGTCTATCCACGCACAATCCGCAATAAAGCAACACTTGCATTTCCGATCCACAATAAAGTTCCATCTTCTCTGTAATAAAGTATCAGTTTCATGGATTCAGTCAGTTTCAGATGAGACACAACAGCAACAATGGACTTTCAACAAATCAAATCTTTCAACAAACTCAAACAATATTATGGTTAAGTGCTATCTATCCTTTTGTGAAAGTAAACATTGTGACCACAATCAAATAAGACTTATACAAGTGATAAGAGACACTAAACTTGAGGACTACAGTGGATGTTGGTGTCAAGTCTTGGTTTTCTTTTGATTTTATCTATGGGTGACATGTCTTTTAGCTTTTTCGGGATGTCTTTGACTAGAGATTCTATCTCCAGGATGTTTTTGACTAGAAAGGCGAGGATGGGGTATCGGCACCTATTTTCTTTGTTGTTTGTAGATTGTCTCTTAGTAATGCTATGACTTGTCCAAGGATATGAGGACACTGTGAGTCTAGTGTGAACTGGGGCATTCCTTTTTTGAGACTGTCTTATCTCCATGCAAACAAGTACAATGACTTTTTGGGTCAAACATATGCCTCGATTGTCATAACCTATTTTGCCATAATAAAACTCAATGATGATAACGCACAAGAAGCTCTTTCACTTTCATATCTTCTATCTTCCATCCCTCTTTCTTGATTGACTTCCATCATCCTTCTTGAGTCCGTGTAGCTTGCTATCACACGACTGAGTATAATGACACACCAAAAACATTTGCATCTCATGTAGTTTCACCTGCATTACCACATATAAGCATTTCATACATACATATAGATATCACAATTGCATCACATCCTACACACAACACATGTTAGCACATTTTACATTCTCATCATATATATAGTCATTTGCATTATCATATTCATCCGCATTTCATACATTCACATTTGCATATGCATAACATATTAAAAACATAAAAGAACAAAAATATTGTATTGCATCATATACATATTTGCATCCATATCATAAGCATCACATAGAAACATACATCATAAGACATATAGAAGCATCACATAGGTACACATACATATGGCTACTGCAAAGATAAATCATCTCATACATATATAGAATCATAAGTGTCATGATACAATGATATCAAAATCATATGGCTACAATCACCCAAAGGTGTCATCATACAAAAATGGTATAAAACTGACACATAGGGAGCCCTCTAAGGCTATGATGAACTCCCTCCCTCAGAGCCACCTAGCCTCGACAAATTTTGAGTCCTGGAAGGACCCACCCTAGGATCATCTCTCCTTTCCCCTCTATCTAGTGGTGGTGGAGGACCCATAACCCCATCGCTGGATGCCTGTCTCCTATCCCTCCCTCTAGTGGTCATCGTTGTCCGCGATGGTCTATGGAAGCTCCTAGCCCGCTGCTCTGGTGGCATGACTCCATAGTATAGGTCTCTCCAGTAGCCTATCTCCTCCTCGGCTCACAAAACATAAGCATAACCAACTCCTGTGTCCTTTGCTGCCTGTCTCCCTGCCCTCAGTGCCATCTCAGCCTCTGTATGGTGCTGAATGGCCTGATCCTGCTCCCGCTCTGTGTCTCTCAGCTGTCTCCCTCTCCAGATCCTGGATCTCATCTACCTATCCCTGGCAGATCTCCCTCAACTCTAGTAGCTCATCCCGCTTCTCCTCCTCTCCCCCTATACCTGTGGCTCTATCCATGCTTGTACCTGTGGCTGCTCCTATGGCTATCCCTACCCCTATCCTCGTCCCTATCCTTGTCCCTGTACCTGTCTGGGACCCTGTACTGCTAGCATCTATAAAGGCAATCCACCTCTGCCTCTCACCATGCAAGCCTATCTCTCCTCCCCACCCTCTCTCCATGGAGCCACTCTCCTCTCCCCTATCACACCTCACGTCCTTCATCGGCCTCTACCCCCACCATCTCCATCATCATCCTCATCCCCCCCCATCTCCATCTATCTGCTCCCCGAGATCTGTCTGTCGAGGAAATGGATGCTCAACCAAATATGCAGTATACTCTACATCCATCCTTGCATCCTCTATCTCTGGCCACATATCCCAAGGCAAGGGCACCATCTCTACCAGCTGCATCATTACTTGATCATATGATAATAATGGCCCGAAGTGTGCCTGATCCCTCACTGTCTAAGCAAACATCTCGGAACCTCGTTGCATCCACTGAATCCTACCAAACTGCCTGCATACTTTGTCAACCAACTGCCTCTCCAGTACATAGGGCATCCACCCAATCAGATACCTGCTCCTGAAGGTGTATGGCAGCTCCACTGCATCATCCTCCCACTCCTTGCACTCTCGATATGGCCTCCATACCATAGTGTCAATCTCATCAATGACCCTACGCCAGTGCTCCAGTCTCTCGATCCGTGACTGAGATGTAATCATGTCATATAAGTGAACAAAACTATGCCCATGGCCCCTGCCTCTGAAATGTATCGGTCGGGTCACTGGTAGATGCTCATAAGCCCATACCTGTAATAATGTCATTCCATAGCCCAATCCTACGGATCCATGGTATACAAACTGATGAAGCTCATAGTACAAGTGTGCCAGCACGCACGGTCCCTAGGCATATCTGGTATGCTGTGTCACCAGTGTCTCCAATGCGCTCCCCCAGCCCACAACCAACCCTTGTGTTGCCCTATCTGGACATAGGAACCCACTGATCACTCCTCCCAGTACCGCTGGTAGCGCCAATCCGGTCTGTGTCATGGTATCCCATGCCACATGTCCAACCCTCATCTCTAGTCCTGGATCTCGAAACACTCATCTCAGAGCATCCCTATTTCCATCTCGATCATAGGGTATCAACTCCCCATCGATCGGTATCCTCAGAATCCTATACACATCCTCCAAGGTGACTGTCATCTAACCCATTGACAAATGAAACATGCACGTCTCAAAGTGCTATCTCTTAGCAAGTGCAGTTAGCAATCCCATGTTCACCCAAAACTCAGGCACATATAGAATGAATCACAAACCCATAACCTCAATTGTGGCTCTGTCCTCAAATGTTAGCTTTGGTCGTAACCTCTGAGTCGATGGGAATCTCTCCCATGACTCCAGCATAGGTAGATACTCCTGCAGTCAAGCAAATCAACTTTGTCAGTCAAAGTGGCATTCCCTATTCATCACAAAATGTTGCTTTTTATCCTAAGCACTTATGATACTCTATCCTGGTGACACTCACTATTCATCACAAAGTGTTGCTTCTATCCTAGTGACACTCACTTTTCATCACAAAGTGTTGCTTTTTATCCTAGTGGTACTCCCTGTTCATCACAAAGTACTACGTGTTTTTCACTCCCTGTTCATCACAAAGTGCTGCTCATATTTTCACTCCTTGTTCATCACAAAGTGCTGCTCTTATTAGTATTCCCTGCTCATCACAAAGTACTATGTCTTGGTACTCCCTGTTCATCACAAAGTGCCTCGATCTATCCTATCCTAGGGCCTCTGCTTGAGTGTATCCTCTTGAGTAGTTTCCTAACTGGCAACGTATGTTCTATCACAAAATTGTCAATCCTAGCCCTATCTGCTATCCTAGTCTTCCCTATAGGACCTGCTTGAGTGTATCCTCTCAGCAGCTTATCCAATCAACAATGTATTTTTATCACAAAACTACCGATTCGACCTAGAAGACACAAATGTGCCTTCATGACATAAATGCGCTTACATATTGCATAAACACGTCTGCTCTTCACAGATGCGCCTGAAATACACAGACATGCCTATGCTCTGCATAGACATGCCCACATTGCACAAACATGCCTACACAACGTAGACACGCTCGCATTTGAGATAGATGCCTTTTCCTGCACAGACGCGCCTGACACAAACATAGACGCGCCTAGCTAACCTAGACGCGCCTGGCACCAGCATAGACTCGCCTTGACATTTTTTGATCTTGTTTGACATACCCAAAAATGCATTTATTACACTACCTAGCATGCATTAATGACAATATTTATTGTGACAAAGTATGAGGAGGTTTTGCGGTACTTACCGACTCTCCTGCATCTGCTGGCCTTTGAAATCGGTGAACGCGATCGAATCTGTGAACCAATGCCATCGCTGCTGACTGCTGCTACTCTATTCTATCTCTACACTTTGAGCTCTTGGATGTGTGGATGACAATGAGGATGTATTTCCCTCATGGTCTATTTTATAGACTACCCTAGCCCTAGCCCTAGCCATCATTTCTCGAGTCAGTCTTCATTATCCCATGAATCTGTCATTCTGTCTAGTCAGTCCATTCTAACCTTTCTTTCTTATCGAGAGATTGTCTGCGATCTTTCCAAACATTTTCATCCAATCTCTCAAGGGGGCATATCATTCCCATCTTGGGGCAACTTTGTATCAGTTCATATTATCTTCTTTGAAACAATGCAACAAGCTGCATTGTCTCAAAGAGGGGCAGGATGTAGACACCTAAAATTGTCCTGTCTAATTAAATAAATATTTTATTTGTTTAATTATTTTAGCCTAATTCTTCTATTAATAAATTAAATCTTTATTTATTTAATTAACTCATTTATCCTCTTGTAGCCTTATTTCTCATCTAAATAAATACTTTTATTTATTTAAATTATCCTTTTCCTAAATTAAATAAATATGTTATTTATTTAATTGATCCCACTTCTTCTATTAATTAAATGAATCTTTATTTATTTAATTAATTCATTAACCTTTTCTACCCATGACACATGTCATTCATCTCTTAATTCATACACTACCTACCCTCCCATTATTTTCTTATTTCTTCTACCTACCCTCTAATCATAGCCGACCATTTATCTTTTACACCTCTCAATCTTATCCCTCCATTTCATATAGTGTCTTCTATATAAGGAGATGCTTTCTTCATTATCAACCCTAACTAATTGACGGATCAATCGACTACAATATGCCTTTGAACTTTCATATGCGACCCCACTTGCAACCACATTTCCATTCTTTGTTAAGCTCTTGTGCACATATAAAATCTGAGAGCAAATATATCAAGCAAGATCAATGGAGATAGGAAGAATGGAGATCCAAACCCTATTGGACATGTGATGGTATAATCTTTGTGATTTCATTTGATTTGCATTGTCTTAGGTAATCTTCATATGTTATGCTGGATCTTTGTTGTTGTTAGGCTAGGGTTTTGTGGTTGAATCCATTTAGTCTTTCAATATAGGACTAGAGCGTGGCAATCTTGTCCAGGTTAGTTTGAATCATTTTTCAACACTAGGTACACATTCAAATTCCTTCATCCTTCTCTTCTTTCAATATCTTAGTTTCAGATTTGCAAGTTTTTGCAATTTCAGTTTATGTGTGCTTCATTGTTTATCTCCTAGTCTAGTTGATCAATCACACCCTATTTTTCACATCTTCTCTCCATATACAACAAGAGGAATAGAAACCCTAAGAGATAATCCTTGGCTCTCTCTTTCTCACAAGAAGTAGCTAAAGTGAGCTATCTCGCTAGGCTCTTTCGTATTCCCAATGTGTTGGCAAAAGTGGGATTATGTCCTAGTCACCCGGTCTTGCTTTTTCCCCTACACAACCTTGATCATTAGTCTCCATGGTTTCCATTTTTACGTCAAACACTTGTGTTTTGTTGGTCTCCAGTACTTGATCTTTAGGCTCTTCAACAAATGTTCGAGCGAGATGATCATCTTGTGTAATGGAAGGTACTTATTCTAACATAGTTTCTCCTAGGTCCTGTAAAGATGTAGCTTGCCTTTGCATAAGATTTTCTCTCTTCTTACAAGCTACCACCGCAATAGGCTCATTATTTTCATCGAATTTTGATTCAATGTTGTGAACTATCACTCGATCATAAGCTGGTTTGGTAGTTACTACAAAAGCTTGGGAAGAGGGGGTAGGTTGTTCATCTTGTACTTGTGAGGTACCCTCTCCCAAAACAATATTAATGATAGGTACAATAGTATGATTAATTCTTGTGGAACAACAAGTAATCTAGTTGTTATCCCATGTTTAGATACGGTCTTCAGAAGCCGAGACTCCATCTTGGCATCAAATTGTTTCATTAATTCTTCTTTTCCAATAGAAGGCATGGGGGCTTCTTGGTTCACAGGAGTATTCTTCATGGACTTGGATCTTGTTCTACTTACATATCCTGGAGTAGCCTTTGACTAAGGATTTCCAATGGCTTTTCCCTTTTTCTTCTCCTTAGAAATGCTAGTTTTGAGCCTAAGGCTCAACCATTGTTCTCTTTCTCTAACCATATTATTGCATAGAGGGGCCTTTGGTCTATATGCATTTCTTTGTATGCCAAGTTCAATATTTCTCCATTGTCCCTAAAATACTTAGGAATGTTGTCCTCAAGGTCAAATTCTCTCATTTGGGCTGTTGTTAACTTGTAAAATCCCTTTTGCCTAGCCTCAAAACTATCATGGATACCTTCCCAAAAGTGCTCCAAAGATGGTATGTGTCCTTCATATGCTACTAACATCATTTATTTTAGTTTTCCAAATGGATCATATCTTGGCTAGGCATATTCATACTCTGGGATCTCAGAACTCTGAGACTCTAGAGTCTTGAAACTCTAAAGATAACATAAAGAGAAGAAATAAAGAGAACCAAAGATTCCAAAGTCCCGGGTCTCAAAAGGAGAAAGAAACCAAAAGGGGATTAGGATTTCGAAAACCCAAAACTTTGAAGCCACCAAGCAAATAAAACACAAAAAAGAGGATTTCAAAGTGCCGAGATTCCGAGATTCCGAGGTCCACAAACACAAAGACAAAAGGGAACAAAAACACTTCAAGGTTTCGAGAACTCATAACTCCAAATAAAAAAACAAAACAAGAGAGAAGGCTAATGCACACACTTCAAGATCTCGAGATTCTAGGGTATGACTAATAAAAAGAAAAACAACACATGAGGAAAAATAAAACACAAAGGGGGAACCCACATTTATAGGCATGAAATGGAAGGGGCAAGTATGGAGAGCATAACAATACCCACATACAATCATCCAAGCATGTAAGTATAACAATCATAGATAGAAAATACCACAATCATACTATAGTCAATGATTCTATCTTCCATCTTGCATACACTATGATTAAATATAGAAATTTATTATCATGGCCACGATAATGGTGATGCAATCCTTAATGCCTAAAATCCTCATGAAAGTATAATAGGTCCAATTTTGGATTCATGAGCATGAGCACATCTCGGGTGGGATCATTAGCATAAAGTTTATATAATGAAATGAAGGCCCAATAATGGCATGGTAGTTTGACTAAAATAATACAAGAGAGAAAAGTAAAACAATCAAAGTTGATGGACTGAGTCAACACCCAATAACATACTATCTATTAAAAAACAAGATGCATTCCAAACAAACATTTCAACATCTCTCATTCTTATTTTTAGATAGATAAAGAATACCAATTAAGCTCATAATTTAATTGAATTATACATCATTCACCATCATACATGCATGAAATCCACACCAGCCAAGAAACTTACCTACAATAGATGATCCATAACATTACAAACACAATTTGTAGCTTTCTAAAATACTTTATACAATATTCACCCGCATTTTAGTAGAGTATAAATAATTCACACTACTATAGTTCTATCAAACACATGAGTGAAGATCTAGTGCATTAATCACAATTCACTTCCTTATACTATGCATTAGAGGTCCAACTTGGACATGATATTGAATAATTGCATGATACATGACCAAAAATTAAGTTATTTTGGCATAGCTACCACAATAATAAAATAACACCAAAGTGGAACAAATATACATTTCAAGAATAAGGTTTAAAATGAGCTTAACTTTAATAATAAGTCAGGTGTGACCATATAAGTTACAAGATAAATAAATATCAAAATTTAGTGGCTAGATATTACTTAGAAACAAGATAATAAATCAATGCTGGTCCTTATATATAAATAAAGGATTCCTCAATAATTGAAAGAAAGCATTAAAACAAAATCATCAATAATTGAAGGAAAGTATTGAAAAAGAGAATGTGCACTTTACATATACTATGCTACTAATTATGATCACAAGTGAGAGATTCAAAAGCTAATTATGATTGTGACACATGCCATAATCCTATATTGCCCTATCTTTCACCTTGCCTATATAAGCAAGTTTTTTCTTGTACATTATGCACATTTAATTGTATTTTGTATCTTGTATTTGTTGGACAACCTAGGATTAATTTCTTGCTACTCTCTTGTGGAAGGTTATTTTTGGTTTTGAAAGTGGTCTTGGCTACTTGAGTCCATTGTGTGACTCTAACAGAGAACATGCTCAAGCAACACTAATCAAGAAAGTTTTTTAAGAATCTAATTGCATCATAAACATGAGATCATCATTTTCCCACTTATTCATGCTAAGCAATATAGGTTGTCAATCAACTAAAACTTCAATACAACACAACCACATCACAATAATTTTAAATTTTGACAACTCTAACCTATTACCAATTTTTTTTAAGACTTACCAACCCAAAGGAACACACAATGAAAGTAATCTTTCCTTTTCTTAATTAATTATAATAAAAAAATAATCACGCATTATCATGAAATTAATTCATTACAAGGTTTTCTATGACATCTACCCAAGACATCCATTATAATTTTCTTTTCTACATATAAATGACATTTCACTCAAATATCACTTTTAAGGGAGATACAATTTAATTACACAAATTTTCACACATTAGTAATCATTTAGTCTTCAAGATTAAGTTAGGACATAATTTGACTCACAAACCAAGATATCTCAACACTTCCACACATCATGGAGTAATTAACAACAAACATAATGCTAGAATCCAACAATCATATGCTTAATATATTAATGTAACACTAATATTTAAACATTCTCTACACAACAATAGTATTAACATTGAGATGTTTCACAAGGAATGATAAGTAGTTGGGAACTCTAGTCTTAATTAACCCAATAAGTCTTTGAATGCACAATTTTGTTTTAAAATCCAATATGCACACTATGCAATAGGGAAAACATAATTTATAGAAAGAAGATGCAAGATTCATCAAAGATTTCATTATCTCTACATCACACTCTTCAAAACCTCCATGCATATCAACCCAAAAATAACTCCTTTTCCTTAACTTTTCAAAATAATAATGCAAGAGGGTAGAGCCACAATTGTGTCTCCCAC
Source organism: Cryptomeria japonica (assembly GCF_030272615.1). Taxonomy (NCBI): domain Eukaryota; kingdom Viridiplantae; phylum Streptophyta; class Pinopsida; order Cupressales; family Cupressaceae; genus Cryptomeria; species Cryptomeria japonica. Next base: position 464,938,429 of record NC_081408.1, read on the forward strand.
TTGTGGAGCATTAAGAATTTACATGATGAAAGAGGAAAAATTTAAAAAATACTTCATTCAAAGATGTTTGTGTGATCACCTTAAAATAAAAGGAAACCTTCATTAAAGGTTTTTTTATAGTTTTAATACTTAATATTTTTTAAAACATGGAAGGTACCTTCATTTGGAGGTACATTTGAATGAAAGTACTTTGAACAAACACCCTTTGATGGGCCTTTCTACTTAGTTCTTATATTTTCTATTTCAAACCTTGGGTTGGACTAGCAAGTGAAATCATCATGCTATGGTAATTTGTCAGATCATAGCATTTAGAGTAAACTTTTTGAAAAGCACAATCTTGAAAATATTTAATTTGATTATTATATTTATTTTCTATTTCTTAGTAAGAAAGGGTTTTTCATCAAACACCAAGGTTTTTGTTCCACATATGTATAAAAATAGAAAAATAGAGAAACAAAGTATTTGTACACTAGGTATTGATGTATTTGTTTCATTATTTTTTGGCTATATACCAAATAATTTATGTGATATGGAATGACCTATGTTTAATTATATATTTTTTGAAGGGGTAAACACTTTTGACTCAAAGCTATGAACTAGTGAGGTCATAAACTTGGGACCTCATCCTTGATTTACATTCAACAATTACACCCCAACAAGGTTTGAACCTTGATGACAAGAACAAACAACATCACAACTTAACCATCACACTATGAAAATATTTACTATGTTTCTAAATTTTGGTGTTACTAATGTATTTGAAATTTTATAATTTGTCTTGTTTTTTAAAGATTATGCGATATGTGATAATGTCATTGTTTAAAAATATTGTCAACTATAAAAATAAGTTATTAAAACTTACATTAAAATTTCACAAATCATTTCTAAAATTGAGAAAAGAAAACATTTAGAATCTACACATGAAACTTAACAAATCACTAGTTCATATCATCTTCCAATTCTTAATAGTTTAATTACTATGAGTGACCAAAAGTAAAAATTTGGTTAATAATATTGATTTCAATGCTCCAATATTACAAAAAAGTGGGACACACTGTTGTGGGATCACCCAAGATCATATATAGTTTTCCACATGAATCCTAGGGAAGAATATTGCAATTTGGGGACCTAAGTGGGGGGGGGGGGTGAATTAGTGATAGTAAAAACACTACAAGTCTGAATATCAAATTCACCAACTTAAAACACAATAGGAATGAAAGAAATAACACCAAGTATGCAATCACCACATAAAGCATAAACCACATGACACAAGAGTTTATACATGGAAAAGCCAAATGGGAAAAACCATGGTGGGAGTTAGTACCCACAAGATCCACTATCTGTAGTATAGAGATCTGACTGGTTAAGGTCTACAACACCTGGTTAGGGGCACACCCTATTAGAAGTGTCTAAGTCTAGTTAAGAGCTTTACAAAAAGGCCTGTGGGGACCAACCCTATTTGGAGCTACCCAAGTTACCGGGATTTGCAAAAACAAGTTAATGTGTCACCTGGTTAGAGGATTTAATGATCAGACCTATTAGGATCCAACTACACCTTGCTAGGAGTGACCTTGTAAGAGGATTTTCTTGATGCAACTGTTAGGGAGACAACAAGTACAAATGATCTTAGTATAACACCTTCTGTGTCTGATAAGATCCACTTCAGAACATTACATCACATAGATTTCAACATCTCTCAACTCCTCTGATCTTTGCACTATTAGAAATACAAAATTTTCTCATCACCAATCACACTATCAAGCTCATATATGTATACCCTTTCATACCTCATCACACATTTAAAATCATCATAAGGTCGGCTAGAACCTTGTTACAATTCCCTAGGTTCAATGCAACTAGATAATCTTGCATTGCACACATTAGTTATGTTAGCCACCGACATAACAAATCCAATTTTGTGCTATTTTACCGATCTAAGTGATTTTCATCACTATTGGTTAAGTCTCCATAAACTAATCTATCTTGTCAAACAAATCTCGTTCACCTGATCGATTCAACACATGCGATCATGAACATATATTCATCTGATAGTCTTCAATGTTGCTGCAAAACCGCATCATCTCATTCTTCATGATTTTCACGTACCGGTTGTCGGAACGTAACTGTTTGTTATTTACTGGTTGAAGAACTAATTACCAGTTCTAATGAAACTGTCTCTGCTTTATCGGTTAAGTCTAACCGGTTGAACCATAAAACTTAGATGACTTAAAGAAACATAGTTGCCATCAATGACAACATACCAAATAGTTATCATACATAAATCTAATATCTATGGACAACAAACATATACCGGTTGCATCAAACAAACAAACATTACCAGTTTAGTTCAAATGATCAAATGCCAACAATCTCCCCCTTTAGCATTGATGGCAACACTTAGGAAAATTTTGTCAACCAAGTGTGCAAAACAAAAATTGACTTCATGACATACACTCCCCCTTAGAAATTGCATGCCATTACAAAAAAATGAAATCATTACTCCCCCTTAACAGTATATACAAAATTTTGACTAGACTCTTAACTATTTCAATTTTGATTGGACTCTTAACTATTTCTACTCACCCTTTGACAACAATGCCAAATAAAGAAGTAAAATACACACAATTCATCAAAATTTGTGATCAAAACTGCATGTATATATAGAAATAAAAGTGTTGACATCTTTACAATGCAATTCTCAAGAAAACTTCACTGTAATGAAACTTCAATTGTTTAAGATCATTGTCCCATGTTTCCAATAGTGTCTTGATAATCTCAACATGTGTAAAGATCTATGCTGCTAACTCCTCCATAGAATCAACTGTACTCATCTCAGGAGTAGCCAAAATTGCCTCTGACTCTTTGAATTCTCTCTGAAGAATATCTACTTTTGGAAGTAGCTGAATTTGGAGTTCTTTCAGTGATCTGACCCATTTTGCTTGTTCATGTTCACAAAGTTCTAACTGGTGCTGTAGATCAACAACTTGTCTACCAAAAGTGATCACTGAGTCTTGTACCGGTATGAATGTTTCACTTAGCTTTTGTATCTCTATCTCAGTATCATCTCTCTTCTTTGTCAAGTCGGCACAAAATAGTGAAAATTGGGATATATTAGCCAAAATCTTACAGCCAGTTTCTAATCTGGTCTTCAACAAGTCTTTATTCACCATTAGGGCTACTTTTCCTTTATCAATCTCAACCATTAACTGTTCTCCCCTTTTCTTCTTGTAATCCTTTTCAACAAAAATGTATGCGGCTTCTTCAAGGGTTATAATTTGTTCACTGACACTAACAACTAACTATCCAAGTTTGGCAATAGAGGTAGCCAAATGTTCTGTATCAGCCTCTGGTAGGAGAGTTGACAAAATATCAACAATGGTCCTTATAGTCTCTACTTCTCTTTGTTGTTCCTTCTTTTCTTTTGTTCCCAGGATTGCATTGTAGTAGCAATCTCCATTAACTCTAAAGAACTCAAATTGTCCATATTAGTAGGACCTTTAATGCTCACAGAGTCATCATCATCATCATCAACTATTGTTTTCTTTAATTTAGATTCAAGAGGTACCTTAGGATTTGTTTTTATTTCTTCTGTTCTCCTCTCCTCTTCCACCTTCTCTGTTTTCTTCTCTTCCTCCTTATCTTTTTCTGTCTTGTCTTTATTAGTGGTGTCTTTGACCAATTGTGGATTTTCAACAGTCTATTCTTTCAATGGTGCTTCCTCTTCCTTATCAACTATATCCTTCTGATTATCCTCAGTAGCAACATTTACATTTGCATCTGCACTTACATTGACTAGTGGAGTCTGAGTCTCTATTGACTGTACATTCACCGGTTGCTGAGTTGAGCTTTTGTCTGCTTCTTTCTCTTCTCCTTTGGTCTCAACTTGTTCTTTCTGATGTTCAAACATCTGTACATCAACTTCAAAAACATCTACATTGTCAGCAGTGTTAGCAACATTATCAACATCACCGATATCATCATCTGTTATATCTACCAGTTCAGTATCAACAGGGTCATCATGTAGATACTTGTTGTCCAGTTCAAAGTCTGTGATCTTTACACCTTCAGGAAGTTCTTTTGGCTTTTCAGAGATATAATCCTCAAATTCTTTATCTTTTTCCTCTTCTTCATCGAGGATGAGACCTAAAGCCTTTTTCACCAAAATTTTAGTCTCCTTTTGAACTGATTTTGTCTCTCCAATAAGCATTCTTTTTAATCTCTTCTTTGATCTGAACACTGCTTTTGTATTAACCTTTATCTGTTCAATTTCCTCTTCAGTTGCTTCCGGTTGCAAGTGTTTAAGTGTATAATCAATAAATTCTTTATCTAGGATAATTTCCACTTGCCACCTAGCATCAATGAAATTATATAAAGAATCTGGAATTTGCCCTTGTAATTCAATGAGGGCTCTACTAAATTTGTTCATACTGAAGATGGTTGCATCTTCAATCTCCCTTTGTTGACTTTCAGACAAGTGAAAGAATCTTCAAGTTTCAATATTTTCTTAGTTGCCTTACCTTTACCAATAGTCTTTTGACTCTTAGCACTTTACCTTAGTGCTCTCTTATCTTCTTCTGATTATGTTTCCTCTATATCTGTCACTAGTTTGTGAGCTTTCTCCTTCTTTCTTTTTCCAGTTTGGGTAGACACAACAGGGGGTTCAATAGGTTTACCTTTCCTCCAAAACTGTATTTTAGAGGGCTTCCCTCTTTTGGATTCAATAGGCTTCACCTTAGGTTCTTCTACCTTCTTCTTTTCAGTTGCTTTGGCTGCTCTGGTCTTACGAGTGGAGGTACCGATCGGTACATTGGAAGTTCCACCTTCTTGAGCCTCATATTTGGCTCTCACCGCAACTATCTGTTCTTTTATGAATCTGACCTATTCAACAAAGGCCTCAACCTCTTTCCTTACATTCTTTGCTATCACTGGTTGTTGTAATTCAGAGTGCACTTTTAGTAGTTTCTCCTAGTAGGTTCCAAACCTTTCAGTAGTGGTATCGACCAGTTGAGCTAACAAATGATCAGAATACGCAACGAATAGATCTTTATCTACTTCACAACCCATGGGCATTACCCATGTGGTCTTGGGAATAATAGATTCCATCAAGCATGCATCTCTTTCAACCATAAAACTTATAGAATCCTCATACCGATTGACTACCTCTACTGGTATGCGTTCCGTAGCATGCATTTTCTTCTAAAATTTCTTAAAATATCCCCACGAAATATCATCAAACTTGTTTTTCAACATCCTAATGTTGTTATTCATCTATAATAGGGCAGGTATCCCGGTTATCCATTGTTCATCACCAATACCGAGGAAAAAGTTTTGGAAATAAAAGAATAAGCCCATGATAAGCTATCCAAACTTGAATCTAATCTTCTTTTCCTTCTTGACTGCTTCCAAATTTTCCACTAATTGACTCCTTAGAGCTTTAGTCAAGTCATAGTCCACATTTTCCTTAATCATCCGGTATGCAGTGTGAATTGCTGCTACTGGTATATTGTTCATTCTGCTTGAATAGAAAATTCTATAGCCAATCACCATAGATGCAAATTTAACAAAATGATCATTAATACCATTCACAGTCATGGCTCTTCTATGCCATCTAGATCCAGTTAACTTCTGAACATCATTCTTAGGTATAGACCTAAGTAATGGCACCTCACCAGTTGAGCAGAAACTAGTTACAACATGAATTACTTCCTTAGTGATTTTGTGAGGTCTGTCCAACCACATGAACTAATCATGAATACGGCTAAAAACAAATCTTACCAACTTGTCATCAAAATCATCAATGAAATTGATCGCATGATGAGAACCTTTATCGACTACGCTTCAAAACTATTCTTTCAATCTTCCCTGTTCATTACATAGAGATCTATATTGCTCATGAATAACTGCAACTCCCAGGTCTTCAAGTTTGTAGTGATAAAATGATCTTACATCCTCTACATGCAAAAAACCATTTGGTACACTGGATAGGGCACTGACAGGGTCTGTTTCCTTAGACTTATATAGATGTCATTTGAATTATCATGTTGCTCTCTTAGTTACATCAACAAGATGAGGTGTATCCATTTCAAATATGAAAATCACCAAGAAAAGAGTAGAATTTACTAGATAAATACCTCTTTTGCTTCGGTACTAGGTTTTCCAACCCTCAAAAACTTTCAATACTCGACCACCGATTCAAACTTTATTTTGATCACCTCAGATTGTCGGTGAATGGTTTGAATGCTACTAGCACAAACTTATATTTTCTCTACTCACTTGCCAAAAGTTCTCAAGATCACAAAGTGACAAATGAAATTCAAAAAGTTCTATTTATTCGCCTTCTAACTACTGCAATAAATGCATTTACTGAGAAAACCCTAAAACACCTTAAACTACTCTAAAGCATATCATCGGTAGCAAAAACTCAATGATATTTACTGATTATGATCCAAAAACACATCAAAACATAAAAAATCCATCAGAATATGTAGATTGAACTTACAATACATCATCCAGGGGTTCAACTCAAGATTTGACAATAAGCTCACCCCAAGTTGTAGAAACAACTTAGTTTTCTGGATATGGACTCTCCACATTAGGTGAAGAATCTGATTCCTTAGATGGTTAGTCATCACTCTTCTTCTTCCAGGTTCTATTCATCTTAGCTTTGGTTTCTTCAATATCAACTTTTTACTTTCCTTTCTGGTCTGCAGGATGATTCACCAGTTGGTTCTTGTGTTCTGCAAAACTTGGCAATGTGGCCTAGTTTGTTGCAATGATAACATGCGATTCCAGATGCTCTCCAAGGTCCTAAGTTTCCTCTACATGTTCTTCTTTTGCAGTTCATTGCCACATGTCCAAAATTGTTGCAGATTGAACAAATCACATTGAGTCTCTTTTCCATCTCATAAGGACTAGACCGGTTAACATAGGGTTTTTGCCAATTTGTGTTCCTCCGGTCATCAAAATTCCTTCTCCAATCACCAATTGGTCTTGGGTTCATGTGAGATGCTAGATTGTTTGCTCCATATCTTCATTCAATTAATCTATGTCCATACATGTTGCATGTATAACAATAACCTTCACATCTCCTAGGCACATATCTAGTATTAGGTCTATAACCAGTATTAGCATCAGATCTGCTTCTATAAACATTAGCAGTATGTCTTGGTTTATGATAGTTAAAACAAACAGGTTTGTAAGCTATCTTACCAATAGGATTTTGAGCCTTCGGAGCAGTTTTACCTTCATGCATGTTTCTCTTGGTACCAGAAGGTTCACCTTTCTCAGATGTATTGTATCCTAGCCCAGATGTATCACCTTTCATCCTCTGAGATTGGATCTGTTCATCCAACATAGAGGAACTCTTGTTGAATTTATCAAGCTTCTCATTGGCCTCAACAAGTTCCTTTGTAAGATCTTCATTTCTTTTCATGAGGGTCTCTCTAAGAGACATTGCCATTTCAAGATCTAACTGTAATGCTTCTTTTTCTTCTTTCTCCTAATGCCAATGTTCATAAAAAGTTGCATTCTCCTGCTTGATCTTAAAGATTTCATGTTCTTTATCTAAGATCTTATCCTCAAACTTTCTTTTAGCTTCAAGTTCCTCACTCATCCAGATTGTAAGTGCTTCCAGCTCTCTTCTCAGGTTAGTCTTTTCACCATTCAACTTCTCTACTTCTTCAACCAGTGCATCAATGTTCACCTCATCTGAAGAGCTGCTGTCAAAGATCTCCAACAATTATTTGGTTAGTTCCTTCCTTTTAGCTAGTGATGTCTTGTACTTGCCTCTTAGTGTTTCTAGCTCATCCTTGGTTTCAACAAATTCTCTAGCCATCTCTCTATAGCTCATTCCTTCACCCATATTTGCCTTAGGATTAGAGATCCCTTCCAAGAAGTTAAGCCTTAAGGAAGTTAGGCTCTGATACCAATTGATGAAGTTATAAGGCACTGAGATGAGGGGGGGGGAGTGAATCAGTGATAGTAAAAACACTACAAGTTTGAATATCAAATTCACCAACTTAAAACTCAATAGGCGTGAAAGAAATAACACCAAGTATGCAATCACCACATAAAGCATAAACCACATGAAACAAGAGTTTATACATGGAAAACCAAAATGGGAAAAACCACGGTGGGAGTTAGTACCCACAAGATCCACTATCTGTAGTATAGAGTTCTGACCGGTTAAGGTCTACAACACTCAGTTAGGGGCACACCCTATTAGAATTGTCTAAGCTCAGTTAAGAGATTTACAAAAAGGCTTGTGAGGACCAGCCTTGTTAGGAGCTACCCAAGTTGCTGAGATTTGCAAACACAAGTTAATGTGTCACTTGGTTAGAGGATTTAATGATCAGACTTGTTAGGATCCGACTGCACCTTGTTAGATTTGACCTTGTAAGAGGATTTTCTTGTTGTAAGTGTTAGGGAGACAACAAGTACAAATGATCTTAGTATAACACCTTCTGTGTTTGATAAGATCTGCTTCAGAACATTACAACATCACATAGACTTCATCTCTCAACTCTTTTGATCTTTGCACTATCAGAAATACAAAATTCACTCATCACCAATCACACTATCAATCTCATATATGTATATCCTTTCATACCTCATCACACATTTAAAATCATCAAAAGGTCGGATAGAACATTGTTACAATTCCCTAGGTTAAATGCATCTAGACAATCTTGCATTGTACGTATTAGTTACGTCGGCCACCAACATAACAAATCCAATTCTGTGCCATTTTACTAATCTGAGTGATTTTGATCACTATCAATTAAGTCTCCATAAACTAATATATTTTGTCAAACATATCTTGTTCACCTAATCAATTCAGCACGTGCGGTCATAAACGTATCTTCATCTGATAGTCTTCAATGCTTCTGCAAAACTGCATCGTCTCATTCTTCATGATTTTCACATACTGGTTGTCAGAATGTAACCTTGTCTATTATTACTGGTTGAAGTCCTAATTACCGGTCTGTCTCTTCTTTACTGGTTAAGTCTAGCCGGTTGAACTGTAGGACTTAGATGACTTACAAAAACATAGTTGCCATCGATGACAACATACAAAATAATCATCATACATAAATCTAATCTCTATGGACAACAAACATATACCAGTTGCATCAAGCAAACAAACATTATCGGTTTAGTTCAAATGATCAAATGCCAAAACCATTGATATTCACTCTCAAAAGATCAATACAAGATGCTCATGCAAGCATTTTTAGTTGTCATGCAAAAATGGGGAATACAAATTCCAAAATATGATAAGGCGGGTAAGAAGGTACACAACTTGCAGTATAATATGTGCAAAACAAGGGCACACAATGCAAGGTCGACTTTCACAAGCATTACCACATCACTTTTCATACAAATATTAGGAATATGGACAATATAGTATCTCTTTCACAACCACATCCATCACTCACAAGAGAGTACACAATGTTTGAATTTTTTTTAAGAACATCAACATTCCTTTTCATAAAGAGGTTTTCAAAATCACATTATCAAAAGTGGCTATTTTAGCACAACCATGACCCCACAAAGGTTATTCCTACACACATAATAAGAATCATTGCCAATAGTTCATGACATCAAGAAGGTAATTCATATAAAAGCAACTTCTTTTCAAGCAAAAGGGTCCAACTAATCCCATGAATAAAGTATTCCTCTAGCATGGACATGCAAGGAAAATATAGAAGGGAACCAAACATGTTTCCTACAACATATGCAACAATGCTAAGACTCTAGACATGCTTAAACATAAACAAGTACAAAAATATTGCCTAGATCTCCCAATTCTACAACATGATCTCTAATACCAAATATAATGCTCCAAGCTTTCATGTAATAAGTTAATAAACAAAAACTAGACAATTTTTTTTTTCGCATTTGCAAGTGTGACATCTACATGTCTCAACAACAAGAAAAAACATAATCATTTATCTAATAATGGTGATACAATTAAAATACTTCACTAATTATCTGATGAATTTCAAGTCACCTTGAAAACTATATGAGAGGATGGTTGGACTCATGCAATCTTGATGGATTAGGTTCAACATCACAAATACCCACACTCACAACTAGGAAGAAGGGAAAGAGGTTGAAACAAGAACACAATATAAAAAACCCAAAGAACATAGCAACACATCCAAAGGGATGTAAAAATGATAATAAAGATATTGGTTCATTCATACCAAGGTTAGAAAAGGGAACTTTTATTACTCAAAAAACACCAAATGACCAAACAACCTTAAGAGATAGGTAGTCAAGGTATAAAACTAAGAGAAAATTCATTAAAGAAAGATTCCTTAAAACATAAGGAAATTAATCATTGTATAAATATCACTTTGAACCAATCGAGGTTGCCCCCTTTACTTGCTAAGGTCTCTCGAGATAGGGTAGGTTTTCCCTTTTACTAATATGGGTTTACTAGGAGGTCCAAAGGTTAGGTTTACTCCTTTTATAAATCAAGATCACTTAAGAGATCATACATCACCCCTTTCAGTAGTTGGATTCCCAAAAGATCTACCCCTACAATACAAGTAACCTAGAATAGAATGTGGTCACAAGGGCCCTATAAATATTGAAATTGATCTCTAAGTTGCCAAAGGTTTCCTAATAACATACCTGACCTTGTATAACCATAATAGCTAGTTTAAAACTTCACTAAATAACTTAAATTAGTGTCAAAACCCAAGAGAAGGAGTAGGCTTGAACAACCTCAAGCAACTAGGTCATTGGACAAGGTATAAATACCTTGGTAAAAGTTTTATTAAAAGGGTTTTACTAATGTTTTTTTAAAGTTTAATACCTCCAAAAACATGTGCAAAACCAAAAACATCAAGGATTCAATTAATCTCTAAAACTAAAAAATCTAAACACTTTGCATAGATGGATTACTCATGCAAAAGGGATAATGAGAAAGCTAAGGGTAAAATCAACCAATATGATATCATTATTAACCCTCCAAGATATAATTCAATTACACAAATAAAATGGCATACATTTAACTACTCTAGCTTACATATTCAATTTTCCCAATATAAAACTAGGTGCTTAAATCTAATTTACCATTTCATAGACAATGTGGTAAAAACCATACCGAATGCAATATGTGTTCAACACCACTAATGATACATAGAAAAATAGAGATTAATGCCTCACCACTTAGGTGGAAAAATCAAAATTCAATAAAAAAACATCCAATGATCATAATCACTATATTTTATAAGATAAAGAACACATTCTAATATATCATGATTTCAATCATAACAAATTATGCTAGAATACCCTCACAAGACAAGGTGAAAACATCCAAAGTGATACCATATAATTATTACAAGTAAATGGTCTCATCACAAAAATGGATGGGCCATAACCCACATAAGGGATACAATACAATAATGTACAACTATTCTCTTATTAAAAAGGTCTTGAGGGTCTACTTTATAATGCTTACAAAATACAACAAGAAGATAGATACAATAAGCATAATATGATGATTTTCCAACATACTCTCCAATGACAATCCTTCAAGTCTGTATGGCCCCAATGCTGGTTTAGCACAACCTAATTATTTGAAAGCTATAGGACCACCCTACTATCCTAGGAGATGGTTGAATTGGGTACTAACCATACTCACACAAATTTAGTACATACAATAAAATATGAGGCAATTCATGCCAATAAATACATATGAGAGTATATGTAGGAAAAATGCCAATATGACCATGAAAGAATACTATACAACATTCATGCACAAGGGTTCTTAATACCTATGTAGTGGAGAAAGTTTTTTACCTCAAGGATAATGGATGATAGAGAACAAATTGGCCCACCAGTACTTCTTCTATACTGACACTAAGGGTGAGTCAGGGGATACTAAATAACAAAGCTAGGCTAATACAAGATAGACGAGGCCCCTAGATAGCCCTGACAAGTCTCTATGGACAGGATGAGCGCATGTATATGAGACAACAACATGACGCGCTGGTGTCTTGTACATACAAAAATAAAGATTCATATAGAAGGACACTAAATGTCCATGTTAGAGATTGTTGGATGTGTTAGACAAATGTTTTGTCATTGCTGTCAACATATTTTCTCTATTTGGTATAGTGTTGCAGTGGAGTTTAGTTAGTTGGTTTATGCTTTGTATTGATGATCAATTTTTGTGGATTAAAAGTTTTATAGATAATTATCTCTAGTTGATTTAGTGCAAGATTTAGGGGTCCACATGAAGATTTGAGTGTGTTATGAGTATCTGTGTTGTGGCCAGTTTTTCTGTTGTTCAGTATTGCCAACGTTCATTATTTTGATCTGCATTGCTATGCATTGTAATATCTTGATTTTCAGATTTAGGATTATGTTTGGGACATTGATGTGTTTCCTTAATTCAATCGGTTCATGATTTGGTGCTCTGCAAATGATTTTTCAAGGTTGACAGTCAGTTCGGTATGATGATGATGTGATTCTAGTAATTTGAGTTGGTGTGGATGTTGCTGCAGTAATTCAAGATTCTTGTGGATGTTTCTAGATCATGTGCTATTTTTGTTGGTGGTCTACATTGATCGGTGAGTGCATTATTGGTGATTTTCCTTGATCCAGCGACGTTCTTCATGTTCTTGGTCGACATGGTGATTGTAGCATGTTGCGGACATTTGATGCATAATTATTGGAGGCGTTTCATATTAGAGGTGGTGATTTAGGTCCATGCTATGTCGGCCCACATTTTTTTGGTCCACATGTTTTATTGTAGCATGTGTTGTTATATTTTATAATTAGGTGATATGTGTTGAGTCAACCTTGATGATATTGGTCCAAGGTTGATGTCATGTATAATTTAATGTAATATCTTTGTAATTGAGTGTGCTATGGATGTGTGGAATGTGTGAATAATGTATTAATAATTTGGAAGAAAAGTAGAAGTGTGGAGAAGTGTGAGAGATGTTATGTGCTTAACCGGAACTATAACCAGGCATTCAGGATGCTATTTCTCAGTTCATGATTTTTTGAAAATGATCCGAATATGTTTGTAAGGTCATTTGCCTTCTCAGGGTTGTTTCCCTTTGTTGTTTTTTAGCAGTGAGCTCTAGGCAGTGTGCCTGAATGCATGTGTATTCCCCATTGTAATGTTTCATATACTTCTAACTAGGTATCATCATTTTATGGTAGGTTCCCATCATGGTTTTTCCTTTGACCAGGGTTTCCACTCGATGTGTCAAAAATCTTGGTGTTATGTGTGTTCATGTTGTGTTGTTGATTTATGCTTTCACTGTTAATTATCAGATCTGAGATTATTGTAAGTTGTTGCAAGTTTTGGTAACAAATGATTTGCCCGTTCTCTTAGTTGTTTTCCCTATTTTCATCAATTGGTATTAGAGAAGGTTCCTCCAGAGAATTTTAATAGCTTGAGGTGATCTAGGATGGTGAATTATAAGAAGGAGAGTCTTAGATTTGATGGAACAAATTATTCTCTTTGGAAGAACCAGATGGAGTGTCACTTGAGATGCAATGGCGAAGATTACTAGAGAGTTACTAAAAACAAATATACTATTCTTGCAAATGGTCCTTCCACTCCGGATGAGACTAAGGAAGCTGAATACAATATCGGGGCTAAGGAAGCATTGTTAAGTGCTCTGACTGATTTTGAAATGACAAATATGATGGAATTACAAACTGCTCATGAGATCTGGAAGAAATTGGAAACACTATATGAAGGAGACAACTGTGTGAAGATTGCTAAATTGCAAAGTCTAAAAGGAAAGTATGAGATGTTGAGGATGGGAAAAGATGAGAACATTACTTCTTTTATATAGAAGGTGAATGAATTAATGTGAAATATCAAATGTACCGATGGAAAGTTGGAAGAATTAGAGATTGTTGCTAAAGTGCTCAAATCCCTGCCTGCATCCTACAAACATAAAGTTGTTGCTATTGAGGAGATCCAGACTATGACCAATGTGACCATAGACAAGTTGATTGGTAAGTTATCAGTGTTTGAATTGACTAAATTTGGTGATTCTATTCCTCAGGTAGAATCTGCATTCAAAGCCACTATTTCTAAGAAGGATAAGCAAATATTTGATCTGGGTGAAAGTTCTTCAAGGAGGATATCTAGATATGAGAAAGAGATGAAGGAAATTAAAGAAGAAGAGAGAGAGCTTGAGGATCTTGAAGCGTTGATTGCCAAAAGATTGCCTAAGGGAGCCGATAAGTATGAAGCAAAGTTTCCTCTTAAATATTATAAGATAAGACATTTTGCTTCAAGGTGTTTGGAAAGAGTTCCTAAGAAAACCTATAAGCCTAAATTTTAGAAGAGATGTTATTATGTTGCTAATGAAGGTGTGATAGATGATAAATCTAATAAAGGGAATTCAAGTGATAATGAATGGGTGTTTATTGCTATCAAGGAAGATGATCCAAAACCTACTAGTTTTGCTAGCTCTATTAATGAAGAAAGAGCCTTGGCTGCACAAGTTGAAGAGAAAGATGAATGGTTTATTGACAATGAATTCTCTCATCATATGACAGGTGATAAGAAAAAGTTTATGAGCTTGGAAAAGTATGATGGTGGTGTTGTTGTTGGTATTATGGATGACTTCGTCATGTGTTGCATTGGTTTTGTCATTGATGTCAACACTTGTCTTCTTGGAGGTCTACATTGTTGATTTGGCACTATGGTTATATTGGTTTAATGTTGAACCGACATATTATGTTCACCGGTATGGTTAGTGACTTATGCACAATCACCGGTATATGTTCACTAGTAGGTTATATGGTTCACTGACAACGATGATAATTTGGAGATCATTTGGTTATGTCGAAGACATGGATTGGATGTTTGGATTTGGTGTTTTGCTTATTGGTCTAATTGGGTTGACAGATTTGCCTTTACCGACAGATAGGTCTAGGTTATGTACCGGTACATGATATCTATTGCAAATTAGCACGACACATTGTGGCGATGGTTTATTGATTGGTAAATGTATTGAGCCAACATGTCATATCGCATAAAGACTTATTTGTAATTGATTTAATTGTAATATCTTAAGTGAGCCGACCTATACATTTGGTCTTAGGTTTTGTATAAATGATTGTAAGATCTTATTGAAGATTGGGATATATGATCATGATGAGTGTGTTCGAATATCGAAGAGCGAAAATAAGAAGATCCTTGTGTGAATCACGTAGACATTATTTGAAGGTTGAAGGAAGGTTATGAAGGTGTTTAACACTCATGTTCAGAGCTTAAAATGATACTGAATCCAACTTTGTAGATGCTATTTTGAGCAGTACTTTATCATTAGATTTAACCATCCAATTGTAGTTAGTGTGACTCCTATTTTGTGATTGAGCAGTGAGCTCTAGGCGGTTGGCCTTTCTGCATGTGCAAACCCCATTTGTATACACTTACTATCTGTAGTAGTATCATCTGATTGTGGGTAAGGTTTCTCACCATGGTTTTTCCCCTTAGTGGGTTTCCACATCAAAATCTCTGTGTCATGCATTAAGTTAAATTGGTACTGCTATAACTATTAATCTATTTTACCAACACTAAGTTTAAGTTGGAATAATTTGCATTTAGATTACAATTTATTTACAATTGGTTTACAACTGATTCACCCCCCTCTCAATTTTCCTTCTCCGTTCCTAACAGTTGTTAGGTTTGGTGATGATAAAGATGGTATAATATGTGGTACAAGTGCTATTTCTCTTGATAGTAAGCACAATACTAATGATTTCTTGTATGTAGAAAGTCTAAAGAATAATCTTTTGAGTGTTGGACAGATGGTTGACAAGGGATATGATCTTCAATTCAAGAATGGGAAGTGTAGAATATTGAGTAGCCCCAAAAATGAGATTGCATCAGGTACAAAGACAAAAGGTAATATCTTTCACTTGAATGCTGCTGGTAAAAGTTACTCGATTACTTAGATTGATGAAAGTTGGTTGTGGCATAAAAGAATGTGTCATGTAAATTTTTATAGAATGATTAAGATAATTTCTACTTAAGTAGTAAGAGATCTTCCTAAATTGATGAAGCCTACTAAATCTATATGAAAAGAATGTCAATTAGGGAAGCAAACCAGAGTTTCTTTCAAAAGTAAAAAAGCATTTTTCTAATGGATTGTTGGATCTTGTGCATACTAATTTGTGTGGTCCCTCTAGAGTCAGAAGTTTGCAAGGAGATAAATATTTCATGTTGCTGATTGATGATTATTCTAGAATGATGTGGGTTACTTTCTTAAGGGAGAAGTCTGAAGCTTTAGAGAAATTCAAGATTTTCAAAGCTATGGTTGAGACATAGACATGATTGAAGCTGAAGTGTCTAAGATCTGACAAAGGTGGTGAATTTATCTTTGGTGAGTTCAATACATTCTGAGAGGGGTGAATCAGTTGTGAACCAGTTGTCAATAAATTATAACCCAAATGATAATTATTCCAACTTAAAATTAGTGCCGGTAAACCAAACTTAAGTGCTGGTAAAGCAAATTAACAATTATAACAATACTGGTATAACTTTATGCATGAAACAGAAAGAGAAACAACATCCACAACACATGACACAAAGATGTTGATGTGGAAACCCGGTAAGGGAAAAAACCATGGTGGGAAACCTTACCCACAATCAGATGATACTACTGCAGATAGTAAGTGTATACAAATGGGGTCTGCACATGCAGAAAGGCCAATTGGTCTAGAGCTCACTACTCAATCACAAAATAGGAGTCACACTGACTATAATTGGATGGTTAAATCCAATACAATGTACTGCTCAAAATAGCATCTGCAATGCTGGATTTAGTACCGGTTTAAGATCTGAACATGAGTGTCAAACACCTTCATAACCTTTCCTTGAACCTTCAAATAATGTTTGCGTGATTCGCACAAGGATCTACTTATTTTCACTCTTCAATATTCTCACACTCTCATCATGATCCTTCTTCAATAAGATCTTACAATCATATCTACAAAACCTAAGACCTATACATGAGGTAAACTCACTAAAGATATTACAATAAAATCAATTATAAATAAGTCTTGATGCAATACAATATGTTAGCTCAATGCATTTACCACATTATTCAATCAATAAACCATCTCTAAAACATGCCATGCTAATCTGGAATAGATATCATGTACCAGTCCATAACCTAGACCTATCTGTCCGTAAAGGCAAATCTGTCAACCCGAATAGACCAATAATAAAAACACAAAATCCAAACTTCCAATCCATGTCTTCGACATAACCAAATAATCTCCAAGTTATCATCATTGCTGGTGAACCATATAACCTATTGGTGAACATATATTGGTGACTGTGCACAAGCCAATATCCATGCCGAGACCACAACATGCTGGTTCAACAGTAAACCAATATAACCATAGTGCCAAATCAACAATGTAGACCTCCAAGAAGATAAGTGTTGACATCAATGACAAAACCAATGCAACACATGACAAAGTCATCCATAATACCAACATGCAAGGAGATAGATATTTCATGTTGCTGATTGATGATTATTCTATAATGATGTGGGTTACTTTCTTAAGGGAGAAGTTTGAAGCTTTAGAGAAATTCAAGATTTTCAAAGCTATGGTTGAGACAGAGACATGATTGAAGCTCAAGTGTCTAAGATCTGACAGAGGTGGTGAATTTATCTCCAGTGAGTTCAATACATTATGTGAAGAACATGGGATAAAGAGACAATTATTTGCTTTGAGAACCCCTCAACAAAATGGAGTTGTGGAAAGGAAGAACTGAACCATTCAGGAAGGTTCTAGGACAATGATGATTGAAGGAAATGTTCTGCATGTCTATTGGAGAGAAGTTGTGAGTACTTTTGTTTACACTCTTAACTGGGTGCATATCAAAGGTGACATTGGTAAGACTCCTTATGAATTATGGTTTGGTCATACTCCTGCTATTAGATATTTCAAGATTTTTGGAAGTAAATGCTATATCAAAAGGGATGAAGATATAGGAAAATTTGATGCTAGATGTGATGAAGGAATGTTTCTTGGTTATTCAACTAAAAGGAAGGCCTACCGATGTTATAATAAGAGATTGAGGAAGATAGTTGAGAGTGCTAATGTCAAAGTTGATGAAGGTATGGAGATACAACTTAGATCCTCTAGATATGATTCAGATGGTCAGATTGATAACTTTGATAAAGGTAAGAAATTTCAGACCCAGAACCAAGTTCAAATTGCTCTAGTGAATCCAGTGAATCAAGGTGAAGGAAATAGTACAAGTGCAGAAGAAAGAACACAAGAGTCTGAAAAACAAGAAAATCCTAAGACTCCCAAGTATGTAAGATTGAATCATTCAAAAAATCAGATTATAGGAGATAAAAATAAAGGTGTGCAAACTAGGAGAAGAATTGTAGAAGATCAAGTTGAGCATTGTTTGATTTGTAAGATTGAAACTAAGGATGTGAGTGAAGCGTGTAAAGATGAGCATTGGGTGAAAGTGATGGAAGAAGAATTGAATCATATCAAAAAGAATAATACATGGATTCTGGTACCCAGATCGAAAGATAAAAATGTAATTGGAACAAAATGGGTTTTCCGAAATAAATTGAATGAGGAAGGTGAAGTTGTTAGGAATAAAGAAATACTTTTTTGCAAAGGTTATTCACATATGGAAGGAATTAATTTTGAGGAGAATTTTTCTTTAGTGGTAGGAATTGAAGCCATGAGGTTGTTTCTTGCTTATGCTGCTTACAGGGATTTCAAAGTCTATCAGATGGATGCCAAATCAACATTTCTAAATGGTGAGTTGGAAGAAGAAGTTTACATTGAGAAAGAAAATGGATTTCAATTGATTGATGAAAAGGATATGGTTTGTTGGTTGAAGAAATCTTTGTATGGATTGAAGCAAGCCCCCAAAACCTGGTATGCCAGATTGGATAAGTATCTGTTGAAGCTTGGATTCAACAAAGGTACTACTAATAGTAATTTGTACTTCAAGATTGATCATGATAACATTTTAATTGTTGAAGTTTTTGTTGATGACATTATTTTTGGAGGTAATGATAGTTTATGTAAGAAGTTTGCTAATGTGATGTTAAATGAATTTGAGATGTCTATGATTGGTGAAATGAAATTCTTTTTGGGATTGAAAATTACACAGTCTGAAAAAGGTATCTTCATATCTTAGTCAAAGTGTGTGAAGGAATTATTGAAGAAGTTTGGATTAGATTACTCAAAGCCAGTTGGAACCCCTATGGTGACCAAATGTAAGATGAATAAAGATGATGATTTCCCTAAAGAAAATTAGACTAGATACAAATCTATGACTAGTGGACTGCTATATTTGACTCAGACTAGACTGGATATCATGAATGTTGTTTGTCTTGTTGCTAGATTTCAAGCTGATCCTAAGGAATTTCATGTTGTTGTTAAAATAATCTTTAGATATGTGAAAGGAAATGTTGATTTTGGCATATGGTACTCTAAAGATAATAATTTTACTTTGAGTGCCTTTACTAATACTGATTAGGCAGGTGATGCCGATGACCAGAAGAATACTAGTGGTGGTGCATTTTTCTTGGGTAAGAGATTGGTTTCATGGTTGAGTAAGAAGCAAAATTCCATTTCTTTATCTACTACAAAGCCAAAATATATTGTTGTTGCTAAAAATTGTACTCAGGTAATTTGGATGAAGCAGATGTTGAAAGATATCATAGTTGTGTATGATGAGTCTATTGCTATTTACTGTGATAATTCAAGTGCTATTAACATTTCTAATAATCCCATGTTGCATTCAAAGACTAAGTATATATCTATCAAGTTTTATTTTTTGAGAGTGAAGGTAGATGAGAGATAAATTAGGTTGGAATATATGTCTACAAAGGAACAAATTGCAGATATTTTCACGAAGCCTTTTCCTAAGAATACTTTTGATTATCTTAGAGAGAAGTTAGGGTGGATTACCCCTCCTAATCAGAACTAAGGTGCATTGATTTGCATCAGTCCGATGCATTTCACAATGATATCTTGTGATCCAGATTGATGAGGTGGCTGATACTCAAGGTTAGTAGTCAGATGTTAAAATTTGTGTGATTATGTGTTTGCAAATATGTGTTTTTGTCATTGATATCAAAAGGGGAGAGATTTATATGAAAAACTGTGTAATAATCTAAGAGGGAGAGATATTTGTATAGTGGAGAGAGTTTTTTGAGAGAGTTGTTGATTTCTTTGTCATTGATTGTTTTTCACATATATGTTGCCATCAATGCCAAAGGGGGAGATTGTTGGATGTGTTGGAGAGATTTGTTGTCATTGCTGTCAACATATTTTCTCTGTTTGGTGCAATTTTGCAGTGGAGTTCAGTTAGTTGGTTTATGCTTTGTATTGATGATCAGTGTTTGCGGATTAAAGGATTCATAGATAAGTATCTTTAGTTGATTCAGTGTAAGATTCAGGGGTCCGCATGAATATTCGAGTGTGTTATGAGTATCTATGTTGTGGCCAGTTTTTCTGTTGTTTAGTATTGCCTACGTTCAATGTTTTGATCTGCATTGCTCCGTATTGTAATATCTTGATTTTTGGATTTGGGAATATGTTTGGGATGTTTATGTGTGTCTTCAATTCAAGTGGTTCATGATTTGGTGCTCCACAAGTGATTTTTCTAGGTTGACAGTGAGTTTGGTGAATGTTCTTGAAGTTCGGTATGGTGATGACGCAATTATAGTAATTTGAGTTGGTGTGGATGTTGCTGCAGTAATTTAGGATTCTTGTGGATGTTTCTAGATTGTGTTCTATTCGTGTTGGTGGTCCACATTGATTGATGAGCGGGTTATTGGTGATTTTCCTTGATCTAGTGGTGTTCTTCATGTTCTTGGCTGACATGGTGATTGTAGCATGTTGCAAATGTTTGATGCATAATTCTTGGAGGTGTTTCATATTCAAGGTGGTGATTTAGGTCCATGCTATGTCTTAGCCATCATTGTTTTGGTATTCATGTGTTACTGTAGCATGTATGTTTATATTTTATAATTAGGTGATATGTGTTGAGACAACCTTGATGATAGTGGTCTAAGGTTGCTGTCATGTATAAATTAATGTAATATCTTTATAATTGAGTATGCTATAGATTTGTGGAATATGCAAATAATGTATTAATCATTTGGAAGCAAAGCAGGAGTGTGGAGAAGTGTGAGAGATTTTATGTTCTTAACCGAAACTATAACCAAGCATTGAGGATGCTATTTCTTAGTTCATGATTTTTCGAAAGTGGTTTGAATCTATTTGTAAGGTAGTGAGCCTTCTCAGGGTTGTTTCCCTTTGTTATTTTTGAGCCATGAGCTCTAGGCAGGCTACCTGAATGTATGCGCATTCCCCATTGTAATATTTCATATACTTCTGACAGGGTATCATCATATTGTGGGTAGGTTCCCACCATAGTTTTTCCCTTGACTAGGTTTTCCATGTCAAAAATCTTGGTGTTATGTGTGTTCATGTTGTGTTGTTGATTTATGCTTTCAATGCTAATTATCAGATTTGAGATTATTGTAAGTTTCTGCAAGTTTTGGTAACAATTGATTCAACCCCCCTCTTAGTTGTTTGCCCTATTTTCATTAGTCTGTATGGATGCATATAAAGTAAAATAACCGAAAGATGTGAAAATGCTGATGTTAGAAATAAAATAAAAGGATGGAGGGTAAGGAAAAAGATGAACACACAAAAGGTCCAAGCTATGAAGCCTCTTGCTAAGTGAGCTCCTCACAAACACAAACCTGCACATATGCAAAGGATGAAAATGTTAGGGTTGTGTTTTGGAGTCTACCTTATTCATACCCCCATTTAAGTGTTTCCACCTCCATGGACAACCCGGTAGATTCAACGAGAAAAGGAAGATAAGAAATGATATAAAAGAAATAATAAAAGATGAACAAAATATAAATTCAAGAAGAATGTATAAAACAATATGAGAGAGAGAGAGAAAAAGAGATATCTCCCCTATGAAGCTCCAAAGAAGATGCTTTGAAAATGTTGTGTGTTCTCCAAGCTTGCAACAATGGTGGACTTATGAAAACCTATGAATATTGCTCAAGAATATCACCAAGAGCTTCAACCTACAAGAAATGATCCAAAATCCTCTAAAATGCCTTAAAACGAGAGAGATATAGGCCCTGGAAGGAAAACCAATGTCAGTGGGTGTATGCAAAGGCATTACAATTCCTTCCATGCATAGGTGTAATGCTCAAACAACAAACTGCA
Organism: Cryptomeria japonica; assembly: GCF_030272615.1. Lineage (NCBI taxonomy): Eukaryota > Viridiplantae > Streptophyta > Pinopsida > Cupressales > Cupressaceae > Cryptomeria > Cryptomeria japonica. Next base: position 464,960,674 of record NC_081408.1, read on the forward strand.
AACTGTCAGATTTGCAGGACACTAGCACATCACGTGGATATCTCCGGGTTGTGCTAGTGTCCTAAGGATGACAAGTTGACAGAGTTGGTAAGATTCCAATCTGGAGGTAACAAAGTGATCTAGGTGGGAAAAAAGATAAAAGTGGTGGTACACGACCTCCAATGATGTGAAGGAAGGCACCATTTGTTGAACCAAATTATAGAAGGTGCGATTTTTTATATTACATTTTACCCCCACTTTAGCGAGCATGTTTTTGTTGAGAGATGCAAAGATAAAGTAGAGGAAGAAAAAGAAAAGAGTCATGACTGGGAGGCATAATTTTGTTGATCAGATGAGGTTGCCCCCGATGAGATGAATTTGAAGTTTGAAATAGATATTGCTAACCGATACATTGCGAACACGCTTGCTACAGACTAACATGTTAGATGATAAGATAAATGATAGATTAAGATGGATGATAGATAAGATAGCGTAATAGAGATGAACCTTGCTTGGAGGAAAGCCCCTTATTAATAAAATATACAAGATAAGTGGTCACTATGATATGAGATAAGATATGAGATGCAACAGTATGGATAGCAAAGTGTGTTATGCTAGATAGCCATATGGTAGTACGATGATGTTTGTGAGATCATGCTAGTATGAATAACCATATGATAGGGAAAGATAGGGCTAGCATGGGCAGAGATATAGTAAGTAGCCATGTGAGTGGGTGATCAAAGATAGATTTTATAAGTAGTAGATTGGCCCCCACAAAGGCAAAACATGATAAGGAAAAAGATCAAGTGGTTTGGCCACCACCTAAGAAAACATGATAAAGAAAAAGATCAAGTGGTTTGGCCCCCACCTAGGTAAGCATAAAAAAGTGCTCGACAAGAAACATAAATGCAAGAGGCTAAATAAAAAATGTAGATCATGCAAAAATGCAGATATGATGGCCCCCCTTACAATGATATGCAGGAAAGGCATGTTATTCTACAGAGAAGAACAGTTGTGGCATGTCAACATAGCAAGCTATTTCTATGGAATTCCACCATTATCTAGTGACACATAAATGTCCACAACAACAATGATGAATGCAAGAGGATAGGGGAATCTTATATTTTGAAGTCAGAACCCATAGCAGTGAGAAAAATATGTAATATAACTGTGAGGGGTAAATCATCATAGTGCCAAAGTTCTCAGATTGGAAGAAGAGGACATGAAGACAAAGATAAAATAAAAATATGGGTGAACATGGAAGAAGGCCAAAGATTCCCCAACACTTTGCATCATTCCCAAATATCACAAAGAAAGATACAAAAGATAGAACAATTAGATAGAAAAAAAGAAGAAGGTGCACGATAGAAAAATCTCCCATATCCAAGAACCTACAAAGTAACTTGGGTCCTCTGGGAGAGCACAAACATATAAAGAAAGCACTATGGAACACAATCAAGATCACATGCAAAAAGATGGAGATAAAAGACAAAAACCCTAAAGGTTATCCCTTAGGAGATCATCATCCTCCCAATATAGATCATATGGAGAAGGAGGATGAGCTTAGAGAGGAACTACTACCAGAGAATCATTGAGAACCTCACCAACTATGAGGGTGAGGGATGAAGAAACAACAATGTCTTCATCCACAAGATCGAAGGAGGAAGGGGTCAACGATCATGAAAATATCATAGTCAATGTCGAGATGTCATCCAAGGAGATGAACAAGCAAGCCTCCATAGAGGAAGTAGGTGACTCAGACAGAAGAGATGAAATGAGAATAGGAATGTTGACCTCCAGAAGAGGGATAGTGACAAACTCAAGAGTTAGTGGAGCCTTCTCAACCACACACATAGAAACAAGAAAAATAATAGACACTGAAACATTCAGAGAAAGGGACGAGGAACATACCTATGAGGATTTTTGTCATCAAAACTCTAGAACAGGGCCCTGCTTAAACTTACATTTGGGCTAGATAGGATAATTAGGTATCTTATCAATCATAGAAAGTTGAAGGACCCCAAGAAAAATTTGATGCAGGAATGACTACAAAATAGAGGGAGCAGAAAAACCTGTGCTATAAACCACCTGCAAATGCAACATATCAATGGGCCTAGACAACAATGGTATGTCTAACAAGGAGGTAATTAGGGGTGGCTCCAAAGAAGGAGTAATGAAAACCTACACTCGTTTAGAGGGAGGTTCATCGACAGGCCCTGAAGCAACTGGGAGTAAAACTAAAGATGATGAAAAAATAGGAGCAAGTGATGAAACAACATCCGGTGCAACAAAACTAGGTGTTGAAGATGAACCAACAAATTGTAGAGTAGCATCATGCTCTCAAGACATGGCCCATCAATAGTGCTTAAGGTCACATGCACGTTGATTATGATGAAGATGAGGGCCACCAACTAAAGCTCGAGAGGATTTAGGAGTAGCATGATCCATGTGCAAGGCCTTCAAAACCTTGTCAAGGATAGGAGAAGGCCCAGTGGATGCGATGGATATGACATTCACAATGATGAGAATCCTATCTTTCTTCTCTCGAGGAATGATTAGAGGAACATGGGGTACCAATATGGGATATGAAAAGAGGCCAATGGAGATGAATGAGAGTGAGGAGAAAGCCTCCTCCTAGGATAATGAGAACGCCAAGGGATATTGACCAAGATCAAGAGATCAAATGGAGGGCGGGTCACAAACTTGGATGTTGTGGGCACATTTCCCCTATATTCATTAGGGGTGAGTGTGGGGATAGAAGACACCACTAGAGGTTGCACAGTCTAGGATGGACGAGGAGGTCTTCTTGAGGGGGAAGGTTTAACCTTAACCCCTAATGATGAAGGAGAAGAAGACACCACCAGATCTAGCACTAGAATGGATGAAGTAGAAGTCGATGCATGAAGCAGTAACAAGTAACTAGGTTGTACTGACTTAGGGACCAACTCCTTTGTTTTATACTGATAGTAAGAATGGTACCTCAAATCACCATGGGGAAGCATGGGACCCATCAGAGAAGGCCATACATGATCCAATGAAAAAACCTCCCTGAGCTACGAGGGGTCAGTATCCAATGTATTAGATGACATGGAACGAACCCTCGTGGGAGAAATTCAGATGTTTATGCATAACTGAGGGGACCGTGTTTATTGTTATCAGCCAGGGAATACCCATCTTAATGAAAAAAGGGTCCAACTTAGGAATGATAACAAATGTTGACAAAACAACCTTGGGTCCAACGAGGACCATCAAGGTGATGCTACCTAAAGGAGGGATAGGGAAACCATCATGCATCTTTAGGGTTTCTTGACATTCACCATATGCAAGCCTATGCCAACCATTTATGAATAGAGTCTCCTTTGTGATGACATCAACTTTGCATGATGGGTCAACCAACACGCCTATGATAGTTTCACCATTCAATTTAGTAGGGATATCTAAAAGAGAAGGCTCTCCATAATATGAGGAATCTAGAGGTGTGAATGATAATGACATGCTAGACACCTTCCCCTCCTGGCTAGGAGGCAAAATAATAGGAGTGATGGTCACAAATGGACCATCATTCGAAGGAGGATCTAATTTTGAAATAAAATTCGCCAAATGTAGGGGAAACAAATCAATGTAGATTTGCAAATCATTGTTGGTATCATCAACAAACTTGTTTGGCTTATGCTTCCACTCATGAACTTTAATAGCACCACTGTTGATTTGGTCTCAAACTATTCCAAAGATTGTAACATCACTCAGTGTCATGACTAGGTACATGATGGTAATGACAAAATTTTGACCCATCGTACCAATGCAGATAGGGTTTGTTATCAGACAGTGGTCTAACCTTGGGAAGGGTAATCAGATTATATTTTAGGAATCATTGCATTATTCTTAAGTAGGAGTCATTCAATTTAGTGAAGACTCTATTCTATTGTGATCCCAGTGTAGTAGCTATCAAAGGAATAGACACAAAATTAGCTTTAAATTTGTTCTTTCTAGACCCTTTCGTGGACGTGCCTACAAAAGACCCATAGTGAGGGTTTGAAGTAGAATCTCTAAACTGCATCATGGTGTGTTGGTAGTCTATGAGTGCGGAAAACATATTGGAAAAGTTTTGATAATTATTAAGAGACAACTTCTCCCTCAATGTTGGCTATAGGTTGCCAATGAACATCCTCTGCAAATCGCTATTCGACAGAGAAAAGGAGATCATGGCAGAGATTGATTGATATCTCGAGATAAAGTTTATGACTTTTTTGTTGGGTTTTTGATTACAATGAAAAAGGTTAGAGATAGTGACCCTACTGTCAATGTTAACCTGAAATCATTTAAGGAATAAATCCATAAGTTGATTGAAGGTACAAATGGAATGATCTGGCAAGGAGCTATACCACTCTAACATGGTTCTTTTAAGGGACTGCAAGAACAGTTTAAGAAATACAAAGTCTAGGTCATGGTAATTGTTGTACATGGTCATAAAAGAGTAAATGCGCATATTAGGGTCCCCATCATTGTTGAAATTCAATGATTTAGTTGCAGGAGGAAGGATAGTGTTCAAGATAGTGATGTCAAGGGGATTCTTCCTATAGTATGCATGCATAGATGATTGACTAGAAGTGGAGGCTAGGTTTGTAAGATATAACTGTAACTACCCCATGTTCTGTAAGATAGCATTCAAGATAGGATTAGAGGGCAGAGGAGGTGGAGGTGAATCATAGGTTCCACTACCTCCATCGGTACCTCCAAGATGACTGTTTGCCTCACCAATAGGAACAATAACTACAGCTAAGGTCTCAACTAAAATATTGGTCATTCATTCTATGTAGCTATTATCTCCATTACTGAATTTCATTTACTTGTCGACCCAGGGATGTATTACTTTAAATGGGTCTACATTGTATATGCACTAAGTTCCTGTGATAGTCATTCTGCACTACTGTAGCAACTAAATATATTCGAAATAAACAAGTGAAAACATAATAGTTGAATGGCTACAAGAAATCTTAATATTAACATAAGATTCTAATTAAATAACTGTTAACTAAGTTTAGAGATGACAAACATGAATTACTCTGTCTACTTTGGCTGCAAGAACAGTCACAAGATCTGCTTCTAGTGTCTACAGGAACAATCAATCGCTAGAACATATACCACAACAAAGAGAAAACTTAATCTAACAAATGCACATGAATACTCACCAAGTGGTCCCCCTTGGATGAGTATATCTAGACTTCAAAGATGATTCTATATACTCAAAATAACATAGCTTTTATTCATTATTTTTAAAAGTCGATACAACACATGAAATGAAAGAAATGCTTCAAGTTCTAGAAAACGTTGTCTCCCCTCTGAGAAGAGGTGCAGGTCTTTATTTATAAGAAAACTATAAAAAAATTCCTACAATCTATATCACGCACATGGAATGAGGTAGAAAACATTTATGACTACTAAGAGAAGAAGTTAATCCACATAAAACGTGGAACTTAGCTAAACCACAGCCAAGAATATAGCATGGCGGTGTTACTAGATTAATGTTTGCTGAAGAAAAACATAAATGAATTTGGTATTGCCTTGCTATTCCTTTTTCAATTCTTATGCACACCACCTTCTCTATTGTTTTGGATGTCTAACCGCCCTTTAATGTCTCCAACTGCTTTTATGACATGATTCTACATCATGCTTGAAATAACCACTTCTGCAGCAACTTATTTATTCCTGCATTTAAAAGTTAGAACATACAAGCATACATATATCTATTTTTATTAATCATAACACTTATACATCCACACATGATATTACCTATGATAATCTGCATGACAACATGAATAATAGGTCAAAATAGTACGTGCTTTAATGGGTTTAGTTGTCATCTAGAATGCACATAGTCAAACTTTAATACATCACATGATTCAAACACCATCCCAATATATATGCAACTTAAAACATGGAAAAAACTTATCAGTTATAGGAATAAAAGAGCTATTATCTAAGCTCATCATGCCCCCAACTTAATGTCTTGCTAATCCTCCAACAAGAGGAAAATTTCTTGTTCGGGCACTAACTCGTAAATCTCCTATGGTTCCTTGTCCTATACCTCATGTAGTCAAGTTCCAATAAAACCCTTTCATCTTTTCCATCCTAGTCCACTTGGCTTCCTCTGTGGCCTCTTCATATGGTTGTCTATAGCCCTGCATACCATCAATGGCCACATAAGGATAGGTGGCTGAAATATCAAGGGTAGCCAGTTATTGATTTTTGTCCTACCCAAGTGGATGCAATTGGGAGCTCTTTGTGTGGCTACATGATAATTAGGCAGTGAATGAGGTCCAGTCTACTTTAGGTCTTCTAAAAGATTGTTCCACTGCTGAACCAAACATTCAACTGTAGCTTGTTTTTCATTTCCAATGAAATGCTCATATTCTTGAAATGCTTCCTCTCTCAATGGTAAAAATTGGCTTTTGACATCAGGCCTAGTCAACAACTTCTACCAGTCATAGTACATGTGTCGTGGGTTTTTGGCTTCAACTTTGAGTGTCAGTGGGAAATTAAACTCCAAATTATTGTGTGTTATAGCCTGTGTTCCCATACCAATTTCATTTTGTATCCATGACATCAATGCTTTTAACTGAATGCCACCAATATATAGTAAGGGATTCCATTCGTTGTCAGAAGAGACATCATAATTATGCAAATAAAATTCACATAATAAATTCTTAACAACTATAGGAGAGTTTTGATAAAGATTATAAAATTCCTGTGGAGTATCTAAAGAAGGACTATGATCCCTAACAATGCGATTTAGCTTGAAACATAATTACCGTTCCTCCAAATATAAAGCATAAACTCTTGGTGGAGCCTTGCACTGCATCAACTTAGGAACCATGTTTGCAATAGTGTCTACTTTGGTTTGCAATTCAACAATTTGATTGTCCCTCTTTTCAATCTCTTTCTGTTGCTTATCAATTATTCCCTGTAGCCTAGCTCTTTCTATCTCCACTATCTATAAAATGTAAGTGCAATGGATAAAATAGTGAGACATGAAGGGAGCCTACGAGTTGTTACCTAAGGGCTTGCGATTTCATGAACTGATTCTTCGAACTGCTTTGCTACATGTGCCAAATTTGACAGTCTTTCGGCTCCATGTCCTTCCTGCGGTCAAACCTCTGCATGACTTTCATGCCCTAATTCTGACATTTCCATAGAAATGACTTCACTCACATCCCTTGTTGCTTGAGTTCTTCGTTTACCCCATTGACTCCTTCTTAATTGCATTTACTGAGTGGCTGTAGGAGAAGTTGCTGTAGGAGGTGTTGCTATAGGAGAATTTCCCTTTACCTTGTTCTTTTTAGCTGCAAGAGTAACCTGCACTGCTTAAGGCCATTCTACGGTCTCTTCCTCTGCATCACCTCTTTCTTTTTCTTTTCCTTTCCTTCTAGAAGATGCTTCTCTACTTTGAGATTGAGTGGAGGGCTACTCAATATTTGGTTCAATTACTATTTCTTCTACATCAAGCAAGGCTTCTTCAGCAATAGGAGGTTCGTTCACTGTAGAAACCCTAGGAGATGAGGGTTCTCTGATATCTTCCTCTTGAGCCACAATTTCTTCTGCAACAAGAACATTTTCCTCCCCAAATTGTAGGATATCCTCAAACTCTCCCCATGACATCTGTGAGACATCTCTAAGAGATCAATCTACCAACAATTTGATCAAGCCATGATGACTAACAAAACGGTTACTACCCTTCTATTTTTCCTTTGCACTTATGGAGATAAGATGATATAAGAAATTTAGGACATTCATCCTTCGACCATGCCATAGATGACTCAGTAATTTAAAATGAACTGAATGCAAATTGGAATACCTACCATCACATGTTATGTATTTCATCACATAAAATGCAACTTGGGGCCATCCTGCTGGAAGAGATGTCTGTTTGGTTCCTTGCTTGTCCACACTCAGGGGTCTGTTAGTTGGTTGAGTAAACTCTGCCCTAGCACTTCTTGCATCTTTCACCTTAGGAAATAGTTCTCCCTCCAGTGGCAACTCAGTGACTTTGGCTATTTTCTACTTTGTTGAAATGACCTTTAACCCTTTGACAGAGGCCTCCCCTTCACTGCATGTGTGCATGAATTCATGAGCAAGTTCCTGATTAAAATCCATCAATTTTAAAATATAGTCAATCCACCCATAGGTCTGGAAGTAATGTTCACACTGGTTGTTCTGCAACAAAGCATCATGAACTGCATGGTCATGATGGATAGGGGCTCTTCCCATGGCTAATTTGGCTTTCAAAAACAATTTCCACAACAAAATGAAAGATTGAAATATCTTGCAAAATTGAAAATTCATGCTTCGATATCCTTTACTTCTTTTTCAGTATCTTTGATCGACTATGGTGGCAGAATGAACTACTCACGTGCCACATGATTTCTCATTCAAAAATGATATCAGGCAAATTAAAACACATTATTGACAAGGACATATAATTACACAACCCGTAAATTGGACCATAAAACACCCCCCAACTTAAGATTACATGTGTCCACACATGTGAAAAAGGACAAAGGGAAGGGTATGTAGATTATGCGAATCATATCAAGTAATAATCACAATGAAAGAATACATACATAATTAAAAGAAAACTAAATAATACACATACTTGCATTCATACTAATTAATGCTGCAATTAAACGATTAGCTATTCACAATATGATATGAGATGACGTGAAGTGAATGATGTGACAAAAATAGATATGAAATGGGATGAGGTGGATGAGAAAATTATTAGCGAAGAACAATATTTCCATAAAGTATGGAAATGGTTATTATGAAGGCATGCATGAAGAATTTTAAGATTGAGGACCCCCTACAGAAGCTATAGGAACTACGTCCATAATATCCTCTTTAGATGCTACAGGAACTGTGGCAAGAGGGTTTTCTTCAGATGCTATAGGAACTATTGTCTGCACTTGGTTGGCAAATTACTATAGGAACTGTTCTTTTGTGGCAGGCTTACGATAAAGGTGTAGTCGATGACCATTGACCAGAAGTTTGAATCTAACTAGGTCTATTGTTGTCAACTGAACTACTCCATTTGGAAAAACTTCATCTATTTCATATGGGCCCAACCATCGTGTCTATAGCTTCCCCATAATATCCTTATATCTAGAATCATATAGCAATTCTCAAGCTCCAAATTTGATTTTTCTCTCCTTGATATACTTATCATGCCATTTATCTCGTTGATGTTGAATACTCTATGTATGCTGGACAACCATCTTTCTCAACTCATCTAGAGAATTCAATTGCATGATGCGGTCTTTTTGTGCTTCTGAGAGAGTCATATTCAACTGTAGAGTTGTCTTAAGAGTTTTATGCTCAAACTCAATGGGTATCATTGTTGTTTTTCCATACACCATTTCAAAAGGTGTAAAACTTATTGTTGTCTTTCATGTTGTTTTGTATGCCCAAATGGCTTCAGGAAGTCTATTTGACCAATCTTTCTTATGAAGAGCTACTATCTTGGTAAGAATAGATTCTAAATCCATATTTGTAACTTTGACCTGACCATTTCTTGAGGATGGTATGGAGTAGACTTCCTGTGTCTGATATTATATTCATTTATTAATGCTTCAATTAATATGGAAGCAAATCGTGGTCCTTGATCTGAAAGAATATCTCTTGGTACTCCATATCTGGTAAATATTTCCTCATAGAGAAATTCAGCTACCTTATTATCTCTTGCATGTGTCATGGCCCTTGCTTCCACCCATTTTGTAACATAATCACTATATACTAGAATATAAGATTTCCCATTGGAAGGAGGATCAATTGGTCCAACAAAATCCAACCCCCATTTGTCAAATGGCGCAACCATTATTTGGGAATATAGTGGCATTTCATCAAATCTAGTAGGCCTACCCATTTCTTGACATCTATCATATTTTCTAGTATATTGTGCTACATCTTTATACAAAGCTGACCAATAATATCCTATGCTAAGGATTTTAAGTGCTGTTCTTTTAGCAAAAATATGTCCTCCACATGGCTCATCATGACATGCATGAAGGATATCATATGTTACATCCTCTCTGACACACCTTCTTATGAATTGGTCAGGTCTAGTATAAAATAAACAATTAGATATCCATGAGAAATTAAAGCTTTTCTCAACTAGCAACCTTCTTTCTTTAGGAGAAAAATGAGAAGGCATCTTATTAGCAGCTAAATAATTTGCAATATCAACATACCAGGGAGTGCGAGCTTTTATCATGAACAAATGTTCGTCTGGGAAAGCATCATCTATGGCTACAGGATCATCTTGCAATTGAAGCCTAGAAAGATAATCTGCAACTACATTAGATTTACTTGGTTTATCAACAACTGTAATATCAAATTCCTGCATCAATAGTAACCATCGAGCCAATCTTCCTATAATTGAAGGTTTGTTCATGAGATATCTGATTGTTGTATGATCAATGTGCACATATATCTTATATCCTGTGATATAATGCCTGCATTTGTTAAGGGTATATATGACTACCAATATCTCCTTTTTGGAGACAATATAATTAAGCTTAGGTCCCTGCATGTTTTTGCTGATGAAATAAATTGCATTCTCCAAATTTTCAATCTTCTGCCCCAAAACTATTCCTATTGCATAGTCTGATGTATCTGTATGAATATGGAAAGGCAATGACTAGTTTAGACCCTTGAGCACTGGTGCTTGTGTCAAGGCATGTTTGAGCTTCAAGAAAGCTTCATGGCATGCAGAGGTCCAATCAAACTCCATATCCTTAGTCAAAAGACAATATAAAGGTCCTGCAATTTTACTAAAATCCTTAATAAACCTTCTATAATATCTAGCATGACCAAGGAAACTTCAGACATCCTTTTGCTTTGTAAGTACAAGGAGGCTTTGAATAACTTCAATTTTGGTTGGGTCAACCTGTATTCTAGTTATAGAATAATGATGGCCAAGATCTATGCCTTCCTGCATCATCATCAAAAAGCACTTTTCATTATTCAATGATAAATTTTAGTCTTCACACCTCTGCAAAAATTTCTTCAAACTATTGAATGCCTCTTCAAATTTTGAACCATAAGTGGTAAAATCATCCATATAGATCTCCATGTTGTCCTAAGAAATATCTGAAAATGTGTTTATTACTGCTCTTTGAAAAGTAGCTGGAGAATTACACAACCCAAAAGGAAGAACATAATATGCATATGTTCCCGAAGGGCAAGTAAATGTAGTCTTTTCCTGATCCTTGAGATCAATTTGCATCTGGTTGTAGCCACTGAATCCATCCAAGAATGAAAAGTACCGCTTCCCTACCAAGGAATCTAATACCTGATCCACAAATGGTAATGGAAAATGATCATTTCTAGTTGCTGAGTTCAAAGCTATGTAATCTACACATACCCTCCATTTACCTCATTTCTTTGGAACTATGACTAGAGGCGACACCCACTGACTATTTGATATAGAATAGATAAATCCAACATTTAATAATTTCTATAGTTCCTCTTTAACTATTTCCCTTAATGCAAGATTAATTCTTCTTTGTGGTTGTCTAAGTGGTCTAAAATCCTCTTTGATATAAATATGGTGGGTACAAATTGTAGGATAAATTCCTTGCATATCTTTGTAATCCGACACAAAAGCGTGTTGATGAAATTTGAGAAATTCAACTAGTGTTAACCTTTGAGTCTCTATGAGTTGATTGTTGATATTTAGATATTTATTTGGATCAACTTCCACTTTGATAGGAAGATCAACCTGGGACTCCTCAGAAATATGAGAAGTGCAAACTTCCTGTGGCAACAGGGTATGCAATATATTAGTGGCTGCAAGAAAATCCAATGTTGTAATATTTGATGTTAACTCTTGCGAGTGCTACTCCAGATTAAACTGATTTGCCAAAATTTTAGAGAGGATAGAATCATCATCCTAGATTCATATGAATGATTCTCTATTAATCATCATAAGATGATTGATAGAGTTGACTTCCTCCTCTAATTCCTCTCCCACGTTAGGCCAAATAGGTTGTTCTTGATCAATTTGGGGTTGAGCAGGTGAATATAGAGTCAGAGTTTTAGTGTTATTTCTATCAAAAATAGTCATGTCACCTGATCAACATCCAATATATGCATCGATTGTAGCAAGCCAAGGTCTCCCTAAAATAACCAGATATCCCCCCAATGTAGCTTTAAGAGATAGGATCATAAAATCTGTCTGATATTCTCAAGAGTCTAAAGTAACGGCAACATCTTCAATCATACTATCAGGATGAACCGTGGAACTGTTAGCAAGCTGCAGGACTGTAGGAGTAGGCTTGAGACTGGTTATGTTAAGTTTTTTCATAATATCTCTTGTCATTACATTGATGGCTATTCCCAAATCTATTAAGGCATTCCTTATTTGAGTACCATTGATGACTATTTTTCACAATAGGACTACCAGGGTCAAAATATTTAGGAATTGAAACTTTTCCTAACATAATATGAGCCAGTTGACCCATTACATGCACTGTTTGCAGATCCTTTTTATTTTTGTCAGGTTTCTTTAAACATGCCTCTTTAATTTTTTTACCATAGATAGGGACATCCTTAATAGCTTGAAATAATGGAATTTTAATAGATATGTGTTTCAACTAATCTATGATATCAAAATTTATATCCTCTTGCTGAGGAATCTCTTCAGCTTGCAACCTTTGAGGAAATGGGTGTATTTTCTAGTTTTGAGGTATTTGGGTTGCTGGGCTAGATATTATCATTTTGTTTTGTATCTTAGCTATAACTGGAGGGGATGGGTTAGGTAAAGTTGTCCCGGATCTAAGGTGAATATAACTTATAGAAAGAGAATAAGTTGGGTATTGATTAGGATCACCTGAATAAACTTGCTATTGCTGTTGCTGCTGAGGCTTGCTATTAGGATTTGGCATGGGTTGAGTGGGAAACTATGTAGGTTTATGTGGAATGATATTGGTAGCAGGAGGAGACATTATAGCAGGCTGTTGTGACTACTGCTACTGAGGTTGCTGATAACCAGAAGACTGATTTGTCCATTACTGACCTCCTCTCCATTGAGGGGTAGGTTGCCAATTCCCTTGGAATGGTTGCTATGGTCCCTCAGGCTGAGACCAATTTCCTTGTGGCTACTACCACTATGGAGTTTGATTGGAAAAATTCTTCCCTTGGCCTTGAGGATTATACCAATTTTGATAATTTCCAAAATTTTGAGCATATGGAGATTGCCATTGATTATTTTGTGCATAAGAATTTCCACTATAACTAGAACATGAAAGTGGATCAAGAGGCATACCTTGTCTTGGAAAATTTTGCCTTGTTTGAACAACATAGAAAACTTGTTCATCATCTCCTTGTACTGTCTTGAAATCAGTAACTTCAAGATTTGCAACCATCTTACATCTACAGTCTCTTTTCTTCTGTCTACAGTGTGGGTAGAATTTTGCAAGGATTGCATCAACTTCCTCATGCTTCTTCTTAGCTTGAAGTGTGTCTAATTAAGTATCCATATTATTTATGATATCCTCCTTAAAATCTTTTAAAAGATGGCTAAGCTCCATTTGAGAAACTCCATTACTGGATTTTGATGAAGAAATTTTTGGCTTGAAATGCCTACTTTTCTTAGAAGAAGATCTAGAATACTTTTGATAGATTTGACCAATATCATTCCATGTTGCTTGTGTTATATCACAACCTCCCATAAGGTCCAAAGTATCAATGTATCCATTGCTGATTCCCCATAAAAATATTAACTTAAGAGAATCTTCATTTAGAGTACTATGCTTGGAATTCTTGACACTAAATAGAAATCTCTCCAGATAATCTTCTAGATTCTCATCTTCCTTCCATGTCATTCTAAAAATATCATCCCCATGGCACCCAGTCCCTCTACAAATAATCTTTACATTTCACAAGAAACAACCATTTCATCTCATCCCATGTAGTGATTGTACTACTCCCTAGACTCATAAACCATCTCAAAGCCGATTCTCTTAAAGTGACAGGAAATATTTTGAGTCTATGGGCATCTATAGTATAATCATAACTCCTATAGAGAACATCAAATTCAAATAAGAAAGTTTCGGGATCTTTTGTCACTAATCCATATAATTTAGGAAGAGAAGAAGCTGGAATGTTCTCAAGATTAGCATTATCATGCAAATCAGAAATGGGGAACTCGAATGTTGGGTTAATAGGTGGAGGTGGGTTATTCCCATCGGGGGGTAGATTTCCTTTCATTGGTCTTTGAGGAGGAGTTATTGGACAAGGTTCCTCTTCAGGAGGTCCAAAGAGGAAATGAAGGCTGTTCTCAGAAAGTTCAAATTCAAGCAGGTTAAAATTATCCAGGGCTTGGTAAAGTGTAGCAAAATGATTTAAATTTGGTGCTTCATATGGATTGAGTCTTGTATGATTAGGATGGTTAGGAAGGAATATAACTTGAGCATCTCTTCTTCGTCTATGCATGTAGATTCATGAGAATTACTTAAAACAAAATGAGTTATCAAAAAAAACTATACTGAAAACTTAAAAATTCATAAATGTAACACGTTCTTAGTTTGACACCATCCCCGACAACGATGCCAAAAATGTTTGCCTTGCCAATAGGAACAATAACTAGGGATAAAGTCTTAATCAAAAGATTGGTCATTCACTCTGTGTATCTATTATCTCCATGACTGAGGTTCATTTACTTGTCAACCCAGGGACATATTACTTGAAATGGGTCTACATTGTATATGCACTAAGTTCCTGTAATAGTCATTCCTGCACTATTGCAGCAACTAAACCTATTCAAAATAAACAAGTGAAAACATAACAACTAAATGGCTATAGGAAATATTAATATTAACAAAAGATTATAATTAAATAACTATTAACTAAGTTCAGAGCTGACAAACAAGAATTACTCTGTTTGCTTTGGTTGCAGGAATAGTCACAAGATCTGCTTCCAGTGGCTGCAGGGACAACGAGTCGCTAGAACATATACTACAACAAAGAGAAAACTTAATCTAACAAACACACATGAATACTCACCAAGTGGTCCCCCTTGGATGAGTGTATCCAGACTTCAAATATGATTCTATATACTCAGAATAACATAGTTTTTATTCATTGTTTTCAAAAGTCGATACAATACATGAAATGATGTATCCCCTCTGAGAAGAGGTGCAAGTCTTTATTTATAAGAAAAATATAACAAAATTCCTACAATCTAGATCATGCCCATGAAATGAGGTGGAAAACATTTATGACTACTAAGAGAAATTTTAATTCACTGAAAATGTGGAACTCAGCTAAAACGCAACCAAGAATATAGCATGGCGGTGTTACTAGATTGATGTTTGCTGAAGAAAAACATAAATGAATCTAGTATCGCCTTGCTATTCCTTTTTTGATTCTTATGCACAACATCTTCTCTGTTGTTTTGAAGGTCAAACAACCCTTGAATGTGTCCAATTTCTTTTATGATGCGATTCTTTATCTAGCTTGAAATAAATGCTTCTGCAACAACTTATTTATTCCTCCATTTAAAAGTTAGAACATACAAGCATACATATATATCTATTTTCATTAATCATAACACTTATACATCCACACATGATATTACCTATGATAATCCGCATGGAAACATGAATAATAGGTCAAAACAATACGGGGTTTAATGGTTTTATTTGTCATCCAAAATGCACATAGTCAAACTTTAATACATCACATGATGAAAACACTATCCCAATATGTAACTTAAAACATGGCAAAAACTTATCCGTTATAGGAATAAAAGAGCTATTATTTCAACTCATCAAGGACCAGTGCTATTGGCAGATGTAGTACTAGTGCTGACCGTAGAGATGTGAGTTGTAACAGAGGCAACAATCAAGCTATTAGACATACCCATGTAACCCAAGGGAATGGATGAGGCATTGATGCTAGGAAAAGTAGAATCCACCATATGCATGTTCAACCCCATTATGTCAACGCTGATATGAGTCAAACTAGTAATCTTGAGAGGGTCCATCTACTAAGGGTACATGGCTTTTAACAATAATAGAGAATGCCCTTAGTATCTCTAAAACTTTCTTATCTAAGAAGAGAATGTCTCTTAGAGTGTTAATCACATTCCTAGCTTGAGGGAGGCCATTCTCCCAATTAGGTTATCCTCTCAAGACTGAATTTGGTCAATGTTAATAGTGACAATGAAGTCATGGTCAATGACATGAGGAGAAGGCAACAAAGTGTTCTTTGGGGAGTTAGTTTGAGAGATAGCAGCTGACAAGCATCCCATGAAAGGAATCTAGAGAGGATGAAAGGTGAAAGGTTTGTTTGGGTCAGGTAGAGGATCTTTGATCATTGCATCGGGTAGAGGAGGATTGTAATGATTAGGAGGGAAACTTCATCTAGATGTCCTCTTGACTACGGCTCCTATGGTAGTTTGGGTCGTAAAGCTCGTAGAGAAGCCTCACGACATTGAGACCTCACTACATGGACACGAAGGGTTTGTTCTTCTAATAAAGGTTGCTAAATAGAAAGGTAAAGAAAAATGAATGCAAATACTAAAATGAAGATGCAAGCTATGTTCCTCTTTTTTTTAATCAGATTTTAGATTTAAGATATATGTAATGAACTAAAAGATAAATACATGATACAAAAAGGAAACTAGCTTCATGTCAGGTTTACCAAAAATGTAGTGGAGGAAATTTGTAAACCTCAAGGATGATGGATCCTAGAGAACAAATTGGCCCTCTAGTTTCTCTTGTATATTGGTGCTAAGGGTGAGCTAGGGGATACCAAATAATAAAGCTAGGCTAATATAAGACAGACGGGCCCCCCAAATAGCCTTGAGAAGTCTTTGTGGATAGGACTAGCACACGTATATGAGACTAGAATGTGGTACGTTGGCATCTTGTATGGATAGAATCAGAGAGCCATATAAAAGGATGCTAAACATTTGTATGGATGCACATAAAGTAAAATAATTGAAAGATGTGAAAATGCAGATGTTAGAAATAAAATAAAAGGATGAAGGGTAAGGAAAAGATGAACACACAAGAGGTACAAGTTATGAAGCCTCCCGCTAAGTGAGCTCCTCACAGACAAGAACCTGAACACATGCAAAGGAGGAAAATGTTGGGGGTTTTGTTTTGGATTCTGCCTTAATCAGACCCTTGTTTTGGTGTTCCACCTCCAGAGACAACCCAGTAGATTCAATGAGAAAAGGAAGATAAAGAAGGATAGAAAAAAATAATAAAAGATGAACAAAATATAGATTCAAGGAGAATGTATAAAAACAATATGAGAGAGAGAGAGAAAAAAAGAGATAATTCCCCTATGAAGCTCCAAAGAAGATGCTTTGAAAATGTTGTGTGTTCTCCAAGCTTGCAACAATGGAAAAATTATTAAAACCTATGAATATTACTCAAGAAGATCGCCAAGAGCTTCAACCTACAAGAAATGATCCAGAATCCTCTAAAATGCCTTAAAATGGGAGATATATAGGCCCTGGAAGCAAAATCAACATTGATGGGTGCATGTAAAGGTGTTACAATTCCTTCTAGGTGTAGGCATAACACTCAAATGACCACATGCAAACTGTCAGATTCACGGGATGCTAGTGTGTTGCGTAGACATCTCTGCACTGTGCTAGTGTGTTGAGGATGACAAGTCAACAGAGTTGGTAAGATTACAGTCTGGAACTAACAAAGTGATCTAGGTGGGAAAAAAGTCAAAAGTGATGGTACACAACCTCCGATGACATGGAGGAAGGTGCCATTTGTTTTGTTGAATTGTACAAGGTGCAATTTTTGATATTACAACCTATAATGTATAAAAATCAATAAATATAAGAGGAATCCATTATGCATTCACAAAGGTTTCCACACCAACAATTCATACAATTTCATACAATAAATTCCAATAACCATACATGTAAGAGGGTATAATAAGCCAACCAAAACTCATGTAGGTGGTCTGAACACAAATCATATGCAAGACCTAATGAAAGGATATGATGCAGATCCTAGTAGGCCAAGGAGTGTCACTACATTAGCATGAAGGTTATGTAGAGGGTTGAGTAGCGAATCTACCTTGCTTGAGCTTACTCAACATTATTTGTCAAAAATTACAAAGTTGTGATACCTTGTGTCCAAGTCCAATCCTCATGAGGGATTTAGAATATGACATATCTATCTTATTTAATCACATATTCTATTTAGCCCTAATGTGCTTATATTATCACTTTGTTGAATTCTCAATTAGCTCTATCTGTGAATTACTTTTGAATTCTATCAAGTAGTGGGAGGTCACTTCTTTCCTATATAATACCTTAATCCTAAGTGCCCCATGACTCAAAATTATAATTTTGGCATGAAAAATAATGCACTTATATGCACAATTCCCAATGAAATAGAACCACATTTACACAAGGAATCAAGTACCTCCATAAAAAACTCATTCAAATAAAATTCTAAATTTTAATTTTTCATACTCATAAATTGGAAAAAAACCCATAAGAAATCCCTTTTCCACCATTGATGACATCAACACGAACCTTAACTTTTTATCTCATGAAATTTTTGTTTCCTAAATTTTAAACATATCCTTTAGTGTAGGCAATACATGAGGGGTTTTGAAAAATTTGTCTATAAACATGCCTCTATTTTTGTATTTTTAAAATAAAAAATAATTTCAATCTGATGAAAATAAATTAAACAACACATTCCTATAAGGATAATCCATATGCTTCTACTTAATGTGAGCATTTAAATGAAGAAAAACCATTTCAATGCATAAATACTGTTGAACACACCACAAGATTGAGATGGGGGTGTGAATTAGTCCCTACCTTAAAAAACTTATTATTATCTTAAACTTTATACCAAAATTATCATATCTCTACAATTATGAAACACAAAAGCACAAAGCACAACACAACAAGAACACTACATTTACGTGGAAAACCCAAGGAGGAAAACACCATGGTGAGAATCATACTCACAATGTGAGTAATTTGTTATAATATTTTAGGCTCAAGGCCAAGGAACACACTACACCTCAAAAGGACTTGAAAAACTAAGGCGCACAACCTTAGGGAAAGATACTAAGGACTTGCAATACTAAGATGTACAACATCAAGGAAGATACAAAGAGATGCATAGGCTACAAAAGGGCTCACTGTCTTTCGATAGGTACATGGAATACTAATTTGTAATGAATTAAGATCTCCTCACCATGAAATTGTCCTTGAACCACTGTGTCAAATGAACAATATCATGTCAAACATCACTAACTTCATTCACTGTCCCAACATATTGTTCAATTGAAGATATTATCATCAAAGCTCATCACAAATTGAAATTCACACTTCTACTACTTGTATATCATGCACATCCAATTCACAAAAATCCACACACATTCCATACATCCTCATACATCTACACATATATTTTTACAAGATTATACATCGAAACCCTCAATTAGATTGGCCACAAACAAAATAAACATGAATTACAAAAGTTGGCCACTTGGACCAAAAATACACAATGTAGTCCACTCCAAGAAATAAAGGACCCCAAAATATCACAACACATCTTCCATAGTCAATTCCAACGAACCATACATGCTAGAACATTCACCAAAGTCGAGATCAATATTAGCATGTAGAATAACAATGAAACACATTAACAATTAGCCCAAACACACCACCCAATGCAAAATACTTAATGCGGATATACACACACCATTGTGAGACCCATATCAACATCCTAACCCAATGTCTAATGCATATCTAGACCAAAAAGTATGATCCACATAAAATACACCACTCGAGTCATCTAGAGATCAACATAGATAACAACATTGACAACAAAACAACATAAATTCACTTGCTGATCAAACCATCATCTACGAACCATATAAACATATCCACCAAGCCACAACACATGAATAAACATAGCAGAAAAATGCAAAGAATTCTCCAAACCAGTCTTGATAGACAACCTCATTGTTAGCTATAGCATCCTAAATTGTACTCCCTTATAATTTGGTCCACATTTGGGGCCCTCACCTTATTGTTTATGCCCTAATGCTTAATTAAGACCTAATTATTCTTATATCATGCAAGGAAAGCTGTATTTTCACTTTACACCTTGCATGGCCCTTTGGTCTCAGTTCTAAAATAGGGTAGGACCAAGGCATGGTGCCATGGTCATCATTGGGACCAGGGTGTGGTTCCTTGGTTCTCCCAAATAGGACCCCATTTTGGCCCCTCATAATGGTCATAATGATTTGGAGGGAATGTAATCTCCATGTCGACCCTTGTCAGAAAATTAAGATGTTTTCCCAAGAGGCAAGTATATAAGGAGGACTTCCTCTCTCATTTTGATAATAATGGAAAACAATGAAAAGCATCATTATTAGACATATGTGGTTACATTGAAGAAGAAAAGCATCATCAACAGACATTGTAGATCTGAGGTATATCCTTCCATTATTTATTTCAGTATTTACAATATTTCAATCAAGCTTAATTCCTAAATTGGGGTTTGACTCAGGAAAACCCCTATTCCCAACCTCTTTCCCCTTCTTTCTTTGTGTAGGAAATAGGTACGCAACTATGATCTTTAGAATAGGCATTATTTACAGTGACAAATAAATCCCCCTTTGGTGTGCGAAAAGTGCGGAGGATCAGGGTGAGGAGCACCATGGTCCCAAAATTTTTGGAGCTCCTTCGAGGATTAAATCCAAGTCTGCTTATATTTCTCACATCTAGGT
The DNA here is from genome assembly GCF_030272615.1 of Cryptomeria japonica. Classification (NCBI taxonomy): domain Eukaryota; kingdom Viridiplantae; phylum Streptophyta; class Pinopsida; order Cupressales; family Cupressaceae; genus Cryptomeria; species Cryptomeria japonica. The sequence continues at coordinate 464,981,443 of NC_081408.1, forward strand.
GTGTGGCTCAATCCAATAACTATAGCTCACTGTTTCTATGTTTTTCTTCTCATTTCCAACACTTTACCCACCCTAATTTCAGTAATTCAACTTACAAATGAGGTTAAAAAAATTCATCCCTTTAATCCAATTAGTATTCAGTCCTCCTTGCTAGTTTGTGACTAAATCTATTGAATTCTAACCCCTCTTTTGAATTTAATTGGTCCCTAAGTTAAAATTAGTGGTTTTGCTATATCTTGTGACCCTAATTTTTCACCATTTTACATTTTGGTGAACCTGACTCCTTACACCTTAATTTTGATTTATGTTCTCAAATCTGAGTAATCATGCAATTTAAAATTAAAATTTACATTTACAAGTTTAACTTCCAATGGAATTAAAAAAATTTAGAGGTTAATTTCACAAAAACCCTAATTTTTTTATTCTGAAATTGAGCTTGAGGATTTTTAAATTGATTCATTGTTTTAGATCTGATTTGAAAACATCTCAAAATTCAAATTCAAATTCATATATTTCATTTTAGTCAAATTATATGAATTTAGAGGTTTAATTCATTAAAAAATCCTATTTTTTTTTAAAATTTGATTTGTGGATTGCTTCATTTTTCACATCACTTTTTAGATTTAATTTTAGAACATTTGTGATGGCACTTAATATATCTGATTTATTTTCCATTTCACATATGATTACCTTTATTTTCACTTATATTTATCAAAACCATGTGTTGGATAATGGCTTCTTTCATTTCACATTGCTTCTTTTCATCCATAACACTTTGGAATATTGTGTTTTTATAGTTTCAAAATTCTTCCCTTTCAATCAATTTGATCTCAAAGCTTTCATTTATACTGCATGTTTTTTTATTATCATGTTTTTGGGAAATTACATTTCATATGTATATCACCTCAAAGCTTTTGTAGATACCAATCCTAGAGATGCTAATGGAAAAACTAATACTTGTACCTCTCCTAGGGTATCTAATGTGAATGAAGAAAGAGATAATACTCCTATCAATGATCTCCCTAATAGAGAGAAAGCATTGAAGATAAACATGGCATAATATTCTTCTCATGCACATACCCTAGCGCATGGGGGGAAAGATTAAAATATTGATGTTTCTATCTCTCTAGATCCTCCTTACTCTCCTAGAGCCTATCTTAGTCACCAAAACATTTGTAGAGAAGATGATGTTATGCATTTCATTCATGATCTATCTCCCAACATAACATTAAGCAAATATGAGGCCTTAGATGATAAGGATCTTCCTTCCCAATCTACCAAAGAGGATATGCTTGATGAAAGAAAGGAAAATCCTCCTCCACACGATATTCCTTCTTCATCTACTAATCCCACTGTTCCTTATAAACATCCTTACATTACAAACTTCAAAGAAATTTATTATAACATTCCTCCACCCTATCAATTAAAACATTCTTATAGGAGTGGCTTTAATATAATATCAAAGTAAGGTTTTAAAAGATGAGGACTTGGAAAATTTGAACAAGGAATTTGAGTCCCTATAAACCCTCCTACACGAATTACCACATAAGGACTAGGAAATGATCACAAATCTCCTATTGATGACCTCCTTAGGATTAAAGACTTCAAAGACCATCTTTCAAGACAACAAGCCATTCGTTTCATTAATTAAAAGTGCATTTTCATCAAAACCTCCTTTTTGTTCATAGATCACCAAACTAATGATCACTCTTCTAATGATTGTCCTGATTTTCAAAATGTAATGAGAGGACTTATTAATAGTGGAAAAGTTAAGATCACTGATGAAAATATTTCTTCTTCTAATAACCCTTGTCCTAAATCCCAAAAGAATAAGTCTGCACCTATTGATGATCAAGAACAATTAGCAACTAGAATCTTTTGGAAATTGAAGTATGACAATAATGTTGTTTTTCCCTTTGTGAATTTTGGCACTAAGCATAAAGAAGGTAGTGGACATTGTATTTTTCATCATGACGGTTCTCATTATCTTGGTAAGTGTAAAGCATTTAAGGAATTTGTTCAAGAATAATATGATCTTGTTCATCTATATCTTTCAACCAATATTGCCCTCTTTCTAGGTGAAAAGGTAGTGCCTTAGCACTCCTTTCACCCTCATGTTGCTCCACACCCTATGAAAAAAGTGGTTAACTCAATTGGGGGCTCTTTGTCATTAGAGGTGATGCTTTTTTTTCAAAATCAAAACATCTTGGGGTAGCAACATTATTCTCTTTTACATCTATCCTATCTCTTATCTTTAAGGTTTCAACATTTCCTTTGCTTGTTGCATTCTCTATAACTTGATGTCCTTTCTTGCATAGAGTTATCCTTCATGCGAATATGTGTGTGTTCATTGATTAGGATATATTCTTTGATTGAAATTATACATATCTTATGAATAATCTCTCCTTGGGGAGTTTGTGATCCTTAATTTTTCTGGTTCCCTTACTTTGGAGGCAAGACCAATGTCCTCCTCCTCCCTCTGTCTCTCTGTCTCTCTGTCTCTCTGTCTCTGTCTCTGTCTCTCTCTAAAGTAGCACTATTCCCTCTAGGGGTTATATTTTTCATATTTTGATATCCTTTATTACATGAAATGGTATGTCTTTTATTATAAATACCTACTTGGTGGAGTTTTTGATCTATCTTTCTTTCTCTATCTCTTTGAAGATTACCTCTTCTTTAGAGTTGTATTTTAAAGATATTAAAGTCTTTTCTTGCATTGAATATTTATTCATGTGAGTACATTGTGAATTTTCTTATGTCTAATATTTCCTTAGAGGTTGTGTAATTATTCTCATTGTACTTATTCTTTGGGGGCAATGATCTATCTCTCTCTTCTAAGGATCCACTTTTCCTTTGTGAGTGGTGTTTGTTTATAGTTTGATGTGATTCCTTGTGTGAAGTTGTTTTCTCAAGTATTTTCTCTTATGCAAGAGGCGTATGTCCTTGGCTACAAAATCTTATTCACCTGGCTATGTATATTTATTATAAACCTACCTTTGACATTGGGTCAAAAGCATGTCATCCTTCATCAAGAATCTCTTTCACCTACCAATAGGAGGAAGGTACGAATTCTTGTTTCCCTTAATTTATTTTGGTAGAAGATGTTATGTCTATTCAAGAAACTCCTCTTGGAGGTAGATGTCTTTTGAGAAAAGATCTCTCCTCCTCCAAGGATCCTCTTTACATTTGTTGCAAGATATATCTTTTTCAACTATCTTATCTTTTCTTGAAGAGTATTTCCTCTTTGGCTTGGATTTATGAACATTGTTGCCTAAAGGATATCTCCTTAGTGTTGAAGGTTAGGTATCATTGTCTCTAAGATTCCTTAAGACATCAATATAGGGATATTTTGATATCTTAAGGGGGGCACTCATATCTTTCCCTTTTTATCATATTGTATCATATCTTTGTATGTCTTAAATGAGGTGTTCATCCTTGAAACTAGAGGAAAAAAACTCTTATACGAGATGATTAACACCTAAAACTAGGTGATATATCTTAAGCAGGGTTATATACATCATCAAAACCTAAGAAAACAAACTCTTACATGGGATGTCTTGGATACTAGGCATGTATCTGTCTTAAACAGGGTTACACATTCTCAAAACTAGAGAAAACAAACTCTTAAGTGAGATTTTCCCAAAACCAGACATTCGCCCCTTGGCATTTAAACATTCACCCCTTGGAATTTACAAATTTTCCCCTTGGAATTTACACATTCACCCCCTGACATTTGCATTTATATTACATGTCTTAAACAAGTTGATGCATGGTCAAAACTAGAGGAAATAAAATCTTATATGAGGTGCTATATACTTGAAACTAGACATTACTTGCACACATGCATGAGGGTGATAGGAACTAGGAAAACATAGTTATACTATTCATATTCTCCTCCTCAACATGGATCACCTGGAAAAAAACATCTAGGGCCAAGTATCCGTGTCTTCTCTCATTCTTCTTCTCATAGATCACCTAGAAAAACACATCTATAGTGTGCATCCATGCTCTCTTTTTCTTTCTTCTCATGAGCTCATAGCCTAGCTATTTGTAGTTCATGGATGATACATGCTTTACTTTTTTATGGGATCACTTGTATTCTTGAGATGATATTTTTCAAGAATGATATTAATGGTTGAGATATTTTGATATTGAGGTATCTTCAACTAGTTGACTTGAGGTCTTATTTTTGGTTCTTATCTTTTATGTCTTATGTATCTTTTTGTCTTTTATATTTGTTTATCTTTTTGCCTTTTGTTTTTGTGTTCCCTTGCATGTTTTAGAGAAAGTTAAGATCCTAAGATTAGGGGCTTGGTTCCTCAAAATTAGTGATGTCTTTTAGTCATTGTGATTTTTCTCCTCATTGCTCCTCTTCTTTATCTCTCTTTCATCTACTTTACAATGAGTATTTGCATAGGCTCATACTCCTGCTAAAGTGGGGGCTAAATGTAGCATTCTAAATTGTAATCCCTTACATTTTAGTCGACATTTGGGGCCCTCACCTTAATTTTTACAGCACAATTCTTAATTAAGACCTAATTATGCTTATATCATGCAAGACAAGCCTTATTTTCACTTTACACCTTGCACGACCCTTTGGTCCTAGTCCTAAAATGGGGCAGGACCAAGGTGTGGTGCCATGGTCCTCATTGGGACCAAGGCATGGCACCTTTTTCCTCCTCACAATGGTCATAATGAGTTGGAGGGAATGTAATCTCCATGTTGGCCCTTCTTGGAAAATTAAGATGTTTTCCAAATAGGCAAGTATATAAGGGGGAATTAATCTCTCATTTTTATAATAATGGAGAATGGTGAAATTATGATCACAATGCATCAAGCATTCAAGTATTCATCATTGAGCACTTCTAGAGGTATTCAAGGCTGAATATTCTTCATTCATCAATTGTGGAGAAACATTACATCATTCATATACAAGCCTGTGTATGTGATTAGAGTTTTTTCATATTCATGCCATTTCATACAACATATGTGATTACATTCAAGAATCAAAGCATATCATTATCAGTTATTACAGATCTGAGGTATATCCTTCCATTATTTATTTTGGTATTTGGAATATTTCAATCAAGGTAAATTCCTAAATCAAGGTTTTACTTAGGGAAACCCCTATTCCCAACCTATTTCCCCTTCTTTCTTTATTTAGGAAACCTGTAGGGAGCTACGATCTTTAGAATAAGTATTATTTATAGTGACAAATCAATCCCCCTTTGGTGTGTGAAAAGTGTAGAGGACCAAAGGCGATAGGCACCATGGTCCCTACATTTTTTGAGCTCCTTCATAGATCAGATATGAGTTTGCTTATATTTCTCAGATCCAAGCATGTGGTTCAATCTGACGACTATAACTCACTGTTTCTATGTTTTTCTTCTCATTTCCAACACTTTACCCTAATTTCAGCAATTCAACTTACAAAAGAGGTTAAACAAATTCATCCCTTTAATCCAATTAGTATTTAGTCTTAATCCTTGTTGGTTTGTGACTAAATCTATTGGATTCTAACCCCTCTTTTGAATAATATTGCTCCCTAAGTAAAAATTAGTGGTTTTTCTACATCTTGTGGTGGAAACCCTAATTTTTCACCACTTTACATTAGCAAACCACCAAATCAACTACATATTTTAAGAAATTGAGAACTTGAAAACATTATAGTGCAACACCTATAGAGAATAGACATTATAACTAGAACCACAGGCCATGGACATCAAGAATCAGAGAAAACATTAAATATTGCTTCCTACATATTGAAACTTTCACTACACTAGCCTTTCAAAAATACCTCATAATTAACATCACCACTAGACCACAAAAAAATTTGAACACTCACTTCCAAACCATCTACTACACACAATGGCATCAATGACAACATAATCAACAACACTACTCAACTTTCCAACAAATACAAGATGATTACCTTTCCAATTTAGGCTTGGAAGCCAATGAGAAAACATCTTGGATCATAGATAGATATCACCCAATCCTCACAAAAATTTATTTACAAGAAATTCCTCATCAAAGATTAAACAATTTGCATTCATTCTTTTCAAAGAGAAAAATTAAAGAGAGGGGAAGAGGGGAAGGGAGAGATTTTCCAAAATTTAAAAGTAAAAAAATAAAAGATATTTTAAATTTTATTATAAATTCCTTAAATCATTTTCCATTTTCCCAAGCTATTTTGTAAAATGGTATTTTGTGAAAATTAGTACTTTAAAAAGAATAAACAGAAAGGAAAGTTTGAGCCCAATTGGATTGTCCTTATATTGTCATGGCTATATATGGTTTAGGTGCTTAGCATGTATCTACTCCAAAAGGAGAACCTTTGAATGATCCCCTCAATACCATTCATCTAAAAAAGGTTTTATGCCTAAATCACCTAAGTATATCCCATCTTTCTAAAATTAGGAAAATATTGAAAAAAACCAAAAAATTATTAGATTTGGTAGAGAAATAGAATGCCTCATTTGCATTATGGAAAGATATTTATACATGAGAATGACTCTAACCATGTGCTTTATCTAGCACTCATGGGTTTAACAAATCACTAACCAAATAACAAATATAACAATATTTTACTAATAAATAGTAACAAACTAAAACAATGATGGATGTTCTAACATTCCCCCCTTATCAAATCATTGTTTTAAAGTACTAAATGTTGGAAACAAGGAAGGAAAAATGAGAGGGGGATTGAATCAGTTTTCACTAGATTAAACAATTTAAACACAATCTCAGATCTGATCAACTGCAGTAATAACAAAGATAAACACAACAACATCAACACACATAACACCAATATTTTGATGTGGAAAACTTGGTTAAGGGAAAAATCATGGTGGGAACCTACCCACAAAAAGATGATACTCTGTAGTAGTATGTGTAAATATTACGACTGGGAATGCACATGCATTCAAGCACACTGCCTAGAGCTCACTGCTCAAATTACAATGACCAAGAAGGATCCAACCCTCAGGGAAGGTTCACTACCTTACAAAGATATTTGGACTGCAATCTGGTTGATATGAACTGCAAAGATAACATCTGCTAATGCCTGAGGACAGTTTTGATTAAGCACATTTGTCTTCCCTGCAACAATCTCTACTCAATACACCACATTGAAAGATGAATTCTCTTATGCACACATACACCACTATCTGATAATGCAGATTTAACACCCATACATCACCGAACTGCCAATATAACCCTTATATATACAAATCATCAACCTTGACTACAAGGTCGACCAAACCCTCAACACCTAATTAAAAAATTGCATCACACAATACATAAATTAACCACCAAACCAATACAATACCATAGACACCATAGCATGGACCGAAATCATCTCCTTGAACATGAATCATTATCAGAAATCTCACCAAGATCAATCACAACATGTTACACCACCAAAAATACTGCATAAAACAAAGAATATCATCGCATCCAGAAGATCTTCAATAACTCGCACAAGGATCAATGTGGACCACAAAAAAAAATAGGACATGATTAAGATACACCAACAAGCATGCTAGAACCATCCACAATAGATGTACCAACACCACATTCAAATCTTCATCAATCAACACGCTAACACTCAATAACACTTATCAACAACAACTCAGACAAGGAAGATAGCTTGCAGAGCATAAAATCACAAACCATATGAAATGAAGATACACATGAACATCCCAAACACTCTCCCAAATCTGCAACACAAGAACAGATCATACTAGAACACTGCAACACTAAACTCTAAACACCAATCTTCATACCAGAATCCTCAACTCGATCAAATCATCACATAAAATCATGAAATTAATAAAGGATGAAGTATCTCTAATTGATTCAACATAGAAAATAGATAAACCAACCAAATCAACTCACTAAAAAACATTGGATCACCAAAACAATTCTCTACAACACCAAGACACATGAATATGTTGACATCAATGACAACAACATATCCTAGGAACAACAATATCCAACAATCTCCCCCTCTGGCATTGATGGAAACATATGAGTGTGAAAAACAATAAATGCAAAGGAATAAATCACCATCAAGAAACTCCCCTCAAGATCTTACACACAAAGCTCCAAAGATAAGGCATTTTTTCACATGCTTCTCTCCCCCTTTGATAACAATGCCAAAGACAAAATACAGATCATGCTTCTCTCCCTCTAAGAAGGAAAATATCTTCCCTTAGAATAAACTCATAACTGAATATTTGAGCCACACACTAATTACCCCAGCTGAGTAGCAACACCAAATCATCAACTCGAATAAAAATATAAGGCTTTGAAGTCCACTGGATTGATGCATCTCCATGTACCTAGTTCTCATCAGGAGGGGCAGAGACCCTAACTTGTCTCTCAAATAGACAAATATATCTGCATGCAAAAGAATAAATCACCATCAACAAAATCCCTGTAAGATCATACACACAAAGCTCCAAAGATAAGGTAGTTTTTCATATGCTTCTCTCCCCCTTTGATAGCAATGCCAAAGACAAAATATAGATCATGCTTCTCTCCCTATAAGAAGGAAAATCTCTCCCCCTTGGGATAAAATCACAACTGAACATTTGAACCACACAATGACTACCCTAGCTGAGTAGCAACACCAACTCATCAACTCAGATAAAAAGATAAGGCTCCGAAGTCCACCAGATTGATGCATCTCTATGCACATAGTTCTCATTAGGAGGGACATAGACCCCTAACTTTTCTCTCAAATAGACAAATGTATCTGCATGCAAAATTTTAGTACAAATATTTTTAATTTGATCATTTATGGATACAAATTCCAATTTTACTTCCTCATCACTGACCTTCTCCCTCAAAAAGTGATACTTGATTGATATATGCTTTGTTTTAGAATGCAGTACGAGATTCTTGGAAATATTAATAGCACTTGAATTGTCACAATAAATAACTGTAGGCTCATCATACACAACTCTAATATCCTTCAACATCCGCTTCATCCAAACTACCTGAGTACAATTGCCAACAATGATAATGTATCTGGCTTCTATAGTAGACAGAGATATAACATCTTGTTTCTTACTCGCCCATGAAACTAACTTCTTCCACAAAAAGAAAGCTCCACCGGTAGTGCTCTTCTGGTCATCTACATCACTTGCCCAATCAAAATTAGTATAGGCACATAACATGAAATCATAATTCTTTGAATACCATAAGCCATAATCAACAATCCCCTTCAAGTATCTGAAAATCTTCTTCACAACAGTAACACGAGTCTCTTTAGGATCAACCTAAAATGTAGCACAAAGAAAAACAACATGCATAATATCTAGTTTAGTTTGAGTTAAGTACAACAATCCACCAACCATAGATCTATACAAAGTCTAATAAACTTTCTGAGATTCATCATTCTTAGACAACGTGCATCCAATCACCATAGGAGTTCCAACAGGTCTAGAATAATCTAACCCAAACTTTTTCAACAATTCCTTCACATACTTAGATTGAGAAATGAAAATAACTTTACTGGTCTGAGTATTCTGCAATCCTAAGAAAAATTTCATCCCACCTATCATAGACATCTCAAAATCCTTTTGTATATCATCAACAAACTTCATACTCAATTCATCATCTTCTCCAAAAATGATATCATCAAAAAACACTTAAACAATCAAAATGTTATCTTTATCAACCTTTAAGTATACATTAACATTAGCAGTACCTTTATAAAATACCAACTTCATCAAGTAATTATCCAGTCTAGCATACTAGGCTCTAGGGACTTGCATCAATCCATACAATGCTTTCTTCAATTTGCATACCATATCTCCTTCATCTGATAATGAAAATACTTCTGGTTGCTCAATGTAGACTTCCTCTTCCAAATATCCATTCAAAAAGGCTGACTTATGATCCATCTGGTAAGCCTTGAAATTCTTATAAGCAACATATGCAAGCAACAATCTAACAACTTCAATTCTAGATATAGGAGAAAAAGGTCTCCTCATAATCAATACCTTCCATCTAAGAGCATTCTTTACATACCAACCTTGCTTTATTTCTCACCACTTCATCGACTTCATTTAGTTTATTTCAAAACACCCATTTAGTACCAATCACATTCTTGTCTTTAGGTCTCAGAACAAGCTCCCATGTGTTATTCTTCTCAATCTGATTCAACTCTTCTTCCATAGATTTTATCCAATTCTTATCTTTACACTACAACAACATCTTTAGGTTCAATCTTGGAAATCAAACACATCTCTTTAGCAACAAGTCTTTTTCTAGTCATCACACCCTTATTCTTATTACCAATAATCTGATTTTTTGAATGATTCAATCTCACATACCTCAAAGTCTTTGGATCGTTCTAATTCTTAGGCTCTTGAAATTATTCACTGACAACAACAATATCCAAATTAACTATATCTACCAAAGCATTTTGCTTCAGGATCTTAGTCTACACAGGCTTTGAAACAATGTCTTGATCATCAAACTCATATTCATATGCTCTAATGTGCTTTCCATGACATTCACCAACCTTCACACTTGCACTTTCCACTATCTTTTTCAATCTCTTATTGTAACACCAGTAGGCCTTTCTATTAGTAAAATATCCCAAGAAGATTCCTTCATCACATCTTGCATCAAGCTTTCCTATATCCTCATCTCTTTTGATATAACATATGCTTCCAAAAACTCTAAAATATCTAGTTGTAGGAACATGACCAAACCATGGCTCATAAGGAGTCTTACTGAAATCACCTTTAATATTCACTCGGTTGAATGTGTAAACAACAGTGCTAATAGCTTCTTCCCAAAAGGTTTGTACAACATTTCCTTCAATCAACATAGTTCTAGCAACATCCAAAATAGTTATGTTCTTCTGTTCAACAACTCCATTTTGCTGAGGGGTTCTAGGAGCAGATAACTGTCTTCTAATTCTATTCCTCTCACAAAAGGTATCAAACTCACCGAATGTGAATTCTCCTCTTCTGTCAGAACTCAGACACTTCAACTTCAATCCTGTCTCTCTCTCTCCACCTTAGCTTTCAATATCTTGAATTTTTCCAATGCTTCTGATTTCTCCCTTAGAAAGGTAACCTACATCATTATAGAGTAGTCATCAATCAACAACATGAAATACCTATCACCCTACATTATTCTCACTCTTGTAGGACCACACAAGTCAATATGCACAAGATCTAACAATCCATTAGATGTATATAACTTACTGTTAAATGAAGTTCTTGTTTTCTTTCCCAACTGACATTCTTTACATACCATATTAGAAGGCTTTACAATCTTAGGAATATCTCATACATCTTGAGTAGAGATTATCCTTATCATGCAATTAAAATTAACATGACACATCCTTCTATGCCACAACCAGCTTTCATCAATCTGAGCAATCGAACAACTTTTCTCACTGGCATTCAAGTGAAAGATATTACCTTTCATCTTAGTCCCTGATGCAATATCTATACCAGAGACATTCAAAATCTTGCATTTACCATTCTTGAATTGCCAATCATATCCCTTATCAACCATCTATCCAACACTCAAAAGATTATGCTTTAGACCTTCAACATATAAGACATCATTAGTATTATTCTTAGCATCAAAGGAAATAGAACCTCTACCATGAATCACACAAGCTTTATTATCTCCAAATCTTACTATACCACCATCATACCTCTCCATACTCACAAATTTTCTTTTATCACCTGTCATATGATGTGAACAAATATTGTCAATTACCCATTCATCTTTCTCTTTAATCTTTGCAGCCAAATATTTCACCTCAACAATGCAACTTGTAGAATTATTTGGTACTGGATCATCTTCCTTGATAGCAATAAATACGTATTCTTCTTCTTAATTTCCAGTGTTCGATTCTTCATCTGTTACCTCTTCATCAATAGCATAATAACATCTCTTCTGATATTTGTACTTCTAGTAGGCTTATAAGGCTTATCGTACTTATCATGCTTATCATATATATCATTCTTATCAGATCTATCATGCCTTTAAAATTTACCATACTTAGACATTATTTCAGGACATCTAGAAGCAAAATGTCCTATCTTATTACAAGAGAAACATTTCAAATGTAACTTTCCATAATACTTACCGACTCCTTTAGGAAATCTCTAAGCAATAAGTGCTTCAAGGTCATCCAACTCCCTTTCCTATTCTTCCATCTCTCTCATCTCTCTCTCATATCTAGAAACCCTACATGAGATCTCTCCTAGATCATATTTCTGCTTCTTGAATATATAGGCTTTAAATGCAGTATTAGATTTACTATGTGATTCTCTAAATTCACTCAGCCTAAATGGAGCAAGCTTCCCAACCAGCATATCTCTTGTCACAGTAGTCACACTTCATATCTCATCAATAGCAATAAATTTAGCTTTGTAAGAAGTGTAGCATCCTAAAATTGTGACACTTGCAATTTCGACTGCATTTCGGTCTTCATGATGGTGACGCAACACGCAACCTGAATGGAGACCCCGAAACCTGATTATGACACTGAAAACTGCATTTTCTTGCACCCTAGCCTGAACCTCCTTTGCACCTTGCTATCCTGGGAGGTGGGAACAGAGCGCCCAGCACCTTGGTCCTTCAAGACCAGGGCGCCTAGCGCCCTGGTCCCTGGGTCCTATTTTGGGCCCGGTCTCTTTTGGACTTCGGGTCTTTATGTTTGCAAATTGGAAAATTATCTTTCCTGGTCGGCCTAAGGTCGGGAAAATCAGTCTATCAGCCCTAATTGACAAGTATATAAACTACATTTTCCTCTTTCATTCGAGATGATGGGAAAAGGCGTGGAAACTATACTCAAGCATTCAAGCATTCAAGCATTCCTTCAAGCAATTGATCATTCTAAGTCTCCATTCAAGGCTAAGTATTGCATTCAAGACAAGGATTCAACCATTGAAGAGGAGATCACTTACAACACATTACATGCTACATACAACATACAACAAACAACAACATCTATACCTTCGCACATAAGGATACAAACATCCTTACAACAAGGTATTAGTACTTGTTTTACATTACATTTACAACATTTCTCATTTCTTGGTTAATTCCAAAACCGGGGTTTGACCTAAAGGCAAACCCCTAATCCCTAACCCCCCAATCGTCTTTGCTTTTCTGTGTGTAGGTTGCAGGTACGCAGCTAAAATTGAAGATCTGGAATCCTTGTGCAGAGACGAACAGATCCCCCTTCGTTTCGCGGATTTTTTGGAGGACCGTGTGCACACCGGGCGCCATCGTCCCGACAAATTTTGCTCAAATTTGCAGGACAACACTGTATCGACATTTTACTGCTAATTCCAGGTCCATAGCTTCATCCTATATCCCTATCTCGGTTTATAAGCGAATCTTTGTCACTTTCTATGCATTCCTAGCTTAATTCTTCTATCAACATTCTTTACAAAAGAGGGTAGCCTTGCTTTCTTAACCCTTGAAACACATTTAGCATCCAATCTTGCATTGTGTGGGATTGGATCTTGTGGGTTTCAACCCCTCTTTTGAATGTAAAGTCTCTCCCCTAAGTGAAAACCATCAACCCTAGAGACTCTCCCTTCTCTCCTCGGAGTTGGAAGAGGGGAGAGCAACTAGGGTTCGATTGCGATTTTCTGCTTTACATTTTGGTGAACCTGACGTGAACATCCTTTTTGATTATTCATAGTTAGATCTGAAAATTGGATTCCTTGATTACATTTCCATGTTTGATCTTTTGCAAAATTTTAGAGGTTAATTGCATAAAAACCCTAAATTTTCTTTTTAAGTAATTAAACTTGTGAAATGTTTAATTGTTAATGCTTGTTTCAGATCTGCCCTTCTATTACAAATTATCAATTCATATTTGTGCTTTGATTTTGAAAATTAAGTGGTTAAGTGTCAAAACCCTAATTTTTGAAACCCTCTTGATTCAACCTTTGTCCGACAATTTCACTAATCAAAACATCTCCAAATCAGCTGTAACTTTGGATTCCGCAATAAAATCACAATATCTTTCATCCCTGAAAATTTGGAAAAAAGTTGCGAGGACCGTGTGCACTCCGAGCGCCATCGTCCCCGACATTTTTTCCGAAATTTCGGGAGCGAGATCTTACTGTATTTTCCTGCTAAAATCCAGAATTTTGGCTGATTTTATCAATTTTAACACCTTCAAAATTACAGTCAAAGTTGGTCTAGTGATTGCTTTGATTGAGGCTTCTAATCGTTCAAAAATTGTTGAAATTGAAATTTGTGTCAAAATTGTGTTTCTTACGGTCCTAAATCTGAAAAGTGTGTTAGCATTCATTCGAAATTTCAGTGATTTATTCAAATTTTTGCAATTTGTGACTTTTGAAATTAAGTGGTTAATTACAACAACTTTGATTTCCGCTTTCAGAATTGAATTTTGCGTGAAATTGAGTCAACTTTCAAATTTCAAAACTTGCATTGCTTTTGGTATTCCCTCTAAAATCATAAAATTCAAAATTTCAGTTTCCCTCTCTTTTTCAAAATTCAAATTTTGCATTTTTCGACAATCTTGGTAGGGTTCAATTTTGAGATTGCAACTTTAATTTGGCCTATCTACAGATCGTAAAATCACTCAATTTTTTCAGGTTAGCTGTAAAATCATCATAACTTTCATCCCTGCAAATTTCAAAAAAAGTTGCGAGGACCGTGTGCACCCTGAGCGCCACGGTCCCAGACATTTTTTCCGAAATTTCGGGAGATTGTCCTGATTGTATTTAACAGCCTAAATCTAGAAGATTGGCTGGTTTTACTGAAATTTGCTACCTCTAAAATTCAAAATCTTCTCTCTCTCTAGTGCATGAGTTTTACAACAATAAGCCCTACTTACACTATTCCTGTTAGACGAAGCCTTAGAATTAAGTCCTTCCAAGGTTTAATTACTGAGGAGATGGAACCTAATTTGAATGGTCTTTTTAACGAGGACATGGGTAATTCCTCTAATCCTCTTAATGATGAAGAAGCTCTCCATGAGGTTTTTGTAGAACAACTTTCAAAATTGGATAACCAATTTGACGATTTTCGATAGTGGATGTCTCAAGAATACCCTGATAGTCAAGCTCTTCCTTTAATTGAGGGTCTAAAACATATGCTTCAAAGTGATAAGAATGGAATTGATATTTTGCGTGGTATTGCACACATTGTGGATTCAAATGTGATGCCTATGAAAAGTTGTGCTGAAACCTTAGGTTATACACAACCTCCTACTCAAGACAATCATTCTATTCTTTTGATGACTCCTATTGCTAGTATACCTACTTTCACATCAAACATAATGACTACTTCAATACAAGACATTCCTCCTATGATCACTAATCATGGGGGCAATCCCTCTTCTTTAATTAACCCTCTTCCTTCATTCAATCCAACTTCTTCATTCATTCCTTCAATGAGTGTTCCTATTATATCACCACAAATGAACATGACACAAGGGGGCAATTCATTTTCCATTCCTCCTTGTAGTGTTCCTCTTGTCCAATCATCTCCTATGACTAACTATCATAGTGTCCCACCACCTTACTTTCTACCTTCTTCCAATAACATAACACCTCCATCACAATCTAACACGTCTAATATGAACTCTTGCAATTTCGACTGCATTTCGATCTTCACGATGGCGACGCAACACGCAACCTGAATGGAGACCCCGAAACCTGATTATGACACTGAAAACTGCATTTTCTTGCACCCTGGCCTGAACCTCCTTTGCACCCTGCTGTCCCGGGAGGTGGGACCAGAGCGCCCAGTGCCCTGGTCCTTCAAGACCAGGGCGCCCAACGCCCTGGTCCCTGGGTCCTATTTTGGGCCCGGTCTCTTTTGGACTTCGGGTCTTTATGTTTGCAAATTGGAAAATTATCTTTCTTGGTCGGCCTAAGGTCGGGAAAATTAGTCTATCAGCCCTAATTGACAAGTATATAAACTACATTTTCCTCTTTCATTCGAGATGATGGGAAAAGGCGTGGAAACTATACTCAAGCATTCAAGCATTCCTTCAAGCAATTGATCATTCTAAGTCTCCATTCAAGACTAAGTGTTGCATTCAAGACAAGGATTCAACCATTGAAGAGGAGATCACTTACAACACATTACATGCTACATACAACATACAACAAACAACAACATCTATACCTTCGCACATAAGGATACAAACATCCTTACAACAAGGTATTAGTACTTGTTTTACATTACATTTACAACATTTCTCATTTCTTGGTTAATTCCAAAACCGGGGTTTGACCTAAAGGCAAACCCCTAATCCCTAACCCCCCAATCGTCTTTGCTTTTCTGTGTGTAGGTTGTAGGTACGCGGCTGAAATTGAAGATCTGGAATCCTTGTGCAGAGACGAATAGATCCCCCTTCGTTTCGCGGATTTTTCGGAGGACCGTGTGTACGCTGGGCACCATCGTCCCGACAACTTTTGCTCAAATTTGCAGGACAGTGCAGTATCGACATTTTACTGCTAATTCCAGGTCCGCAGCTTCATCCTATATCCCTATCTCAGTTTATAAGCGAATCTTTGTCACTTTCTATGCATTCCTAGCTTAATTCTTCTATCAACATTCTTTACAAAAGAGGGTAGCCTTGCTTTCTTAACCCTTGAAACACATTTAGCATCCAATCTTGCATTGTGTGGGATTGGATCTTGTGGGTTTCAACCCCTCTTTTGAATGTAAAGTCTCTCCCCTAAGTGAAAACCATCAACCCTAGAGACTCTCCCTTCTCTCTCCTCGGAGTTGGAAGAGGGGAGAGCAACTAGGGTTCGATCGCGATTTTCCGCTTTACAAGAAGAAGGCAAGGATCTCAAAACCTTAGCAACAATCTCATCTTCTTCAAGGGTCCCACCAACACATTTGATGTTCATAACAAGTTCATTCACTTTCTCCATATAGGATGTTATATTATTATCTTCTCCCATCTTCAATGTCTCATATTTTCCTTTTAGACTCTAGAACATAACAACTTTAACTTGTGCATCTCTTTCATACAAGGTCTCTAACTTTTCCCAGATCTCATGTGTAGTCTTCAAACCCATCTCATTAGTCATCTTTGAATCGGTCAAGGCACTCAACAATTATTTCTTAGCTCTTATGTTATGTTCAACTTCCTTGATTTCATCAACAGTAATTGGTCCATTCGAAGGAACATTGTAGATATTCTTTGTAATCTTCCAATAATCTTCTCCAAGGCACTTTAGATGAACTTCCGTCCGGTCCTTCCAAACAATATAATTGTTCCATCAAATCTAGGAGTTTCTTTCTTGAACACATAGGTTGTCATCTCGGATCTCCTCAAATGGTTAATCTTTTTTCGGAGGATCTAGCTCTGATACCACTTGTTGGCAACAACAAGGAAGGAAAACTGAGAAGTGGGGGTGGGGGGGAGGGGGGGGTGGGGTGAATCTATTTTCACTGGATTAAACAATTTAAATATAATCTAAGATCTAATCAACTAAAGTAATAAAAAAGATAAACAAAATAACATCAACACACATAAAACCAATATTTTGACATGGAAAACCCAGTTAAGGGAAGAACCATGGTGGGAACCTACCCACAATAAGATGATACTCTATAATAGTATATGTAAATATTACAATGTGGAATGGACATGCATTCAGGCACATTTCCTAGAGTTCACTACTCAAATTATAATGACCCAGAAGGCTCCAGCCCTCAGGGTGTTGGTATTATGGATGTGTTGCATTAGTTTTGTCATTTATGTCAACACTTATCCTTCAAGAGATCTACGTTGTTGATTTGGAACTATGGTTATATTGGTTTACTGTTAAATAAACACATTGTGTTCACCAACAAGGTCAGTGACTTATGCACAGTCACTGGTATATGCTCACCAACAAGTTATATGGTTCACCAGAATTGATGATGACTTGTTATCATCTGGAGATCACTTGATTATGTCAAAGACATGGTTTGGATACTTGGTTTTTATGTTTTGGTTATTGGTCTAATCGGGTTGACATATTTACTGTTATTGGCAGATTGGTCTAGGTTATGGACCAGTATATGTTATCTATTCCAGATCAGCACGACACGTTATGGAGATAATTTATTGATTGGATATTGTTGTAATTGTATTGAGTTGACATGTTGTATCACATCAAGACATATTTGTAATTGAGTTAATTGTAATATTCTTAGTGAGCTGACCTACACATTTGGTCTTAGGTTTTGTATAAATGTAAGATCTCATTTGTGAGATGAAAAGTGGAAGTGTGAAATTGTGGTATTGTAACATGGTATGTGCAAATATTGAAGATCATATGAGCAGACCATAGAGAAGGTTCAAGGAAGATTCTAAGGTGTTTATCAAAGATTAACTAGTACTGAATCCAGCATTGGAGATGCTATTTTGAGTAGTACATTATTCTTGAATTTTACCATCCTATTGTAGTCATTGCGACTCCCATTTGAGCAATGTGCTCTAGGTGGTTGGCCTTTCTGCATGCGCAGACCCCATTTGTATACACATACTATCTGCAATAGTATCATCTGATTGTGGGTAAGGTTTCCCACCATAGTTTTTCCCCTTACACGGTTTCCACATCAAAAATATCTGTGTTATGTACTATGGATGTTGTTTCTCTTTCTGTTTCATGCATTAATTTTCACCTGTATTGATATTAACTGCTACTCTGTTAACCGTCATTAATTTTGGTTTACCGGTATTAAGTATTAAGTTGGATCAAGTTATAATTGGGTTGAAATTCATTGACATCTGATTCACCCCCCTCTTAGTTGTCCTTCCGGTTCCTAATAATTGGTATCAGAGCTAAGTCCTCTTTTTGCAGAAGCCTAACATCTTGAGGAGATCCTATGGCAACAAACATTTTTAGGAAGGACAATCCTAAACTTGATGGAACTAACTATGGTATATGGAATATCACAATGGAGACACATCTGAATTGCATTAGAAGAGACATATGGGAAGTTACAAAGAATGGCTATGTTGGTCCTACTCCGAATCAACCTAATCCACCAACTTTGGGTAAAGATCAAGAAAATAATTGCAAAGCAAGAGAAGCACTTCTGAGAATATTATCAGATCAACAAATTATGGGATTATCAGACTGATCTACTACTAAAGCTATTTGGGATAAATTGGAGACATTGAATGAAGGAGATACCAGTGTCAAAATTGCAAAACTGGAATGTTACCGGGTCAGGTATGAAAATTTGAAAATGGAAGAAGATGAAAGAATATCTGCTTTTATGGAAAGAGTTAATGAAATTGTTTTAGGAATACAATGTTGTGGAGGATCCTTAAGTGAAGATTAAATTGTTTCTAATGTTTTAAGAGATTTGCCACCAACTTACAAAATGAAAGTAACTGCTATTAATGAGTTGAGAACTATGCCTAATACATTAGTATCTAGAGATACCTTGGTTGGAAAAATTTCAGCATTTGAGCTTGAGGAATTTGGTCTTGTTGCTATAGTTAAGATAGATTTAGCCTTCAGAGAATCATCATCATCATCAACATCATCATCATCATCATCTGACAAATCTGATTGGAAAGCACTTTATGCAAAATAACTTGAAGATATCAGGAGGGAAAATGAAGATCTGGAAGAACTTGGAGCACTATTTGCAAGAAAGATGCCTAAAGGTCTAGTTGGAAGTAAGTATGAAGGTAAAACACTATTTAAATGTTTTAACTATAATAGAGTTGGGCATATAGCATCGAGATGTCCTAATAGACATGCAAGATTGAGAGAGGAAGCTAAAAGAACATATAAGCCTAACCATGAATATCAGAGATACAGATTTAAGAAGAACAAAGATACATCATGTTACTATGTTGATGAAGGAGTTATAGATGATTCTGAGGAAGAACCAACATACAATGGATGGGCATTTGTTGCAATAAAAGAAGATGAACTGAAACCTACTGTCCCACCTGTAGAGCAGGCCCTGGTAGCTAAAATTGAGGAAAAAGATGAATGGATCATTGATAGTGGATATTCACATCATATGACTGGTGATAAAAGTAAATTCTTATCTTTTTAGGAATATAATGGAGGTCTAGTAAGATTTGGTGATGATAAAGCTTGTTTATCAAAGGAAAAAGGCACTATATCTTTGGATGGTAAGAACAATACTGACAATGTTTATTATGTTGAAGGTTTGAAGCATAATCTTTTGAGTGTTGGTCAATTAGTTGAAAAGGGATTTCAGTTACAGTTCAAGAATTGTAAATGCAAAGTCATGAACAAAATTGGATTGGATATTGCAACCGGTAATCAAACTAAAGGTAATATCTTTCATTTGAATAACAGTGATAAGACATGTTTGATTGCACATATTGATGAAAGTTGGTTATGGCATAAGAGACTCTGTCATGTAAATTTTGATTGCAATGTAAAGATCAGTTCAACTAAGGCAGTAAGGGATTTACCTAAGATTGTGAAACCTCATAATTCGGTATGTAAGGAATGTCAAATGGGAAAGCAAGTTAGAACAACCTTTAAGAGTATTTATGAGAAATCCAATAATGTTCTTGATTTAATTCATATTGACTTGTGTGGTCCAACAAGAACAAGAAGTCTATAGGGAGATAGATATTTTATGCTAATTATTGATGATTATTATAGAATGTGTTGGGTTACCTTTCTTAGGGAGAAATCAAAAGCTTTTGGAAAATTCAAGTTATACAAGGCAATGGTAGAGAATGAAACCGGTAAGAAAATCAAATGTTTAAGACCTGATCAAGGAGGAGAATTTACATCTAAGGAATTTAATACATCATGTGAAGTGAATGGAATCAAAAGACAACTATCAACACCCCGAACACCTCAATAGAATGGAATTGTGGAAAGAAAGAACAAAAATATTCTGGAAGCAGCTAGAAGCATGATACTGGAAGCAAATCTACCTCATGTGTACTAGAGAGAAGCAATGAATACAACGGTTTACATATTCAACAGAGTTCACATCAAAGGTGAAACCGGTAAGACCCCTTATGAACTATGGTTTGGCAATACTCCTACTCTTAAATACTTCAAAATATTTGGAAGCAAATGCTATATTAGGAGAGATGAGTATGTTGGTAAATTTGATCCTAGAAGTGATGAAGGAATATTTCTTGGTTATTCATCTAAAAGCAAGCCATATAGATTTTTTAATAAAAGATTGTAGAAGATCATTGGAAGTGCTAATGTGAAGATAGATGAACACTTTAGAGGAAATTCAAGGTCTGTAGATTCTGAACTGGTAGTTGAGATGATCATAAATGAACCAATACAGATTACACCGGTACAAAATGTGGATCCAGTCACACCGGCATCATCAGAGAATTCCACAGTGACTGAAGAACAACAACATGCGAATAAACCTAGGTATGTAAGACTGAATCACTAAGAAAATCAGATAATTGGGAATAAGTATCAAGGTGTATGACAAGAGGAAGACTGGCAAATGAAGAGGTATGCTTAATTTATCAAATTGAACCAACATTTGTTATTGAAGCATGTCAAGATGAACATTGGATAAAAGTAATGGAAGATGAATTAGAACAAAATGAAAAGAACAATACATGGACATTAGTTCCCCGACCTAAAGACAAAAATGTAATTGGAACTAAATGGGTATTTATAAATAAAATTAAAGAAGATGGTAAGGTAATCAGGAACAAAGCAAGATTAGTATGTAAATGACATTCACAGAAAGAGGGAATTGATTATAATGAAACCTTTGCACCGGTAGCTAGAATTGAGGCAGTTAAATTATTTCTTTCATTTGTAGCTCATAAAACTATAAAGTATATCAAATGGATGTAAAGTGTGCATTTCTAAATGGTGATCTTGAAGAGGATGTTTACATTGAACAACCTCATGGATTTTCACTGACAAATGTTAAAGATATGGTTTGCAGATTAAGGAAAGCTTTGTATGGATTGAAGCAAGCTCCTAGAGCTTGGTATGCTAGATTGGACAAATATCTTTTGAAACTTGGTTACACTAAAGGTAATACTGACAACAACTTATATTACAAAGTGACTAATGATGACATCTTGGTTATTGAAGTTTTTGTTGATGATATCATTTTTGGAGGAGAAGATGGATTGTGTAAGGACTTTGTTAACAAGATGCAGGAAGAATTTGAAATGTCTATGATTGGGGAGATAAAATTCTTTTTAGGATTGCAGATTTCACAAACTGATAAAGGTATATTCATATGTCAAAAAGAATACTTAAAGGAACTACTGAAGAAATTTGGTATTGAAAACTCTAAACCGGTAAGTACTCCTATGACTACAACTGATAAATTGACATTGAAGGATGATTCAACTCCTACTAATCCGACAAGATAAAAATCTATGATTGGAGGTTTATTGTATTTGACACAAACTAGACCTGATATAATGAATGCAGTATGTATTGTTTCAAGATTTCAGAGTAATCCTAAAGAAAATCATGAGTCAACAGTAAAAAGGTTTTTCGGTATCTACAAGGCACAACAAATCTTGGTTTATGGTATGCTAAAGATGATAAATTTGATTTATGTGCATACACCAATACAAATTGGGTAGGAGATGTAGATGACAAAAAGAGTACCGTTGGCGGTGCATTCTTTTTTGGTAGCAGATTGATTTCATGGATAAGCAAGAAGCAAAGTTGTACATCATTATCAACAACAAAATCAGAATATGTTGTAGAAGCAATTAATTGTACTAAGGTATTATGGATTAAGAAAATGTTGAAGGACATAAAGGTAAAATGCAAAGAATCGATAATCATTTATTATGATAATTCAACAACAATTGATATATCAAAGAATTCAGTACTTCACTCTAAGACTAAGCATGTTTCCATCAAATATAATTTTCTGAAAGAAAATGTTGAAGCAAAAGAAGTAAGATTGGTTTATGTGAATACTAAAGAGAAGATTGCACATATCTTTACAAAACCTTTGCCTAAGGAAACCTTTGAATATCTCAGAGATCGGCTTGGGGTAATACCCTCACTGATAGAGACTTAGATGATTGAAGATTGGCATCAAACCAATAGAAACTAATAGAGAAATCTTTTTTTAGCTTTGATAGAGGAAGGCTACTTCTCAGGAGGAGTAGTTGGTTGTATGTTCTGGTATTTTTTATTAACTGCTTTGGCATTTGATGTCAAAGGGGGAGAGATATCTATGGAGAAACATTCTTTGGAGAGATAATATTCACTAGGGGAGAGATATATACTTTTTGTATTTTGGTTTTGATTTCTGGTATTGATCTATTTTGGAGATTGTTGGTTTTTGGTTTTTGGCATTCTATTTTGGCACTTAGATGTTTTCCCATCTAGTGTTGCCATCAATGCAAAAGGGGGAGATTGTTGGTATTATGGATGTGTTGCATTAGTTTTGTCATTGATGTCAACACTTATCCTTTTGGAGATCTACATTGTTGATTTGGCACTATGGTTATATTGGTTTACTATTAAACCGACACATTGTGTTCACCGACAAGGTTAGTGACTTATGCACAGTCATTGATATATGATCACCAATAGGTTATATGGTTCACTGACACTGATGATGACTTGTTATCATATGAAGATCACTTGATTATGTCAAAGACATGGTTTGGATACTTGGTTTTTGTGTTTTGGTCTAATCGGGTTGACATATTTGCTGTTACCGATAGATTGGTCTAGGTTATGGATTGGTATATGTTATCTATTCCAGATCAACATGTCACATTATGGAGATGATTTATTGAATGGATATTGTTGTAATTTTATTGAGCTAATATGGTGTATCACATCAAGACTTATTTTTAATTGATTTAATTATAATATTCTTAGTGAGCCGACCTACACATTTGGTCTTAGGTTTTGTATAAATGTAAGATCTCATTTGTGAGATGAAAAGTGGAAGTGTGGAATTGTGGTATTGTAACATGGTATGTGTGAATATTGAAGATCATATGAGAAGACCATAGAGAAGATTCAAGGAAGGTTTTAAGGTGTTTATTAGAGCTTAACTAATACTGAATCCAGCATTAGAGATGCTATTTTGAGCAGTACATTATTCTAGGATTTAACCATCCTATTGTAGTCATTGTGACTCCCATTTGAGTAGTGTTCTCTAGGTGGTTGGCCTTTCTACATGCGCAGAACCCATTTGTATACACATACTATTTGCAATAGTATCATATGATTGTGGGTAAGGTTTCCCACCATGGTTTTTTTCCCTTACAGGGTTTCCACATCAAAAATATCTATGTTATGTATTGTGGATGTTGTTTCTCTTTCTGTTTCATGCATTAAGTTTCACCGGTATTGATATTAATTGCTACTCTGTTAACCGACATTAAGTTTGGTTTATCGGTATTAAGTATTAAGTTGGATCAAGTTATAATTGGGTTGAAATTCATTGACAACTGATTCACCCCCCCTCTTAGTTGTCCTTTTGGTTCCTAACATAGGGAAGGTTCAGTACCTTACAAAGATATTTAGACTACAATCTGGTTGATATGAACTGCAAAGATAGTATTTGCTAATCCTTGATGACAGTTTCGACTAGGCACATTAATCTACCCTACAAAATCTCTGCTCAATACACCACACCAAAATATGAATTCTCTTATTTGCACATACACAAGTCTCTGATGATACAGACTTAACACCCATACATCACCGAACCACCAATATAACACCTATATATACAAATCATCAACCTTGACTACAAGGTTAGCCAAACCCTCAACACCTAATTACAAAATTACATCACATGATACATAAATTAAGCACCAAACCAATACAATACCATATACAACATATAATGGACCCAAATCAACTCCTTGAATGCGCATCATCACCATAAATATTGCCAAGATCAACTGCAACACGTTACACCACCAAAAAATACTGCATAACACAAAGAATATCACCAGACCCAAAAGATATTCAATAAATCACACAAGGATCAATGCAGACCACCAAAACAAATAGGAAATAACTAGGAAACACCAACAAGCACATTAGAACCATCTGCAATAGCTGCACCAACACCACTTATTCAAATCTTCATTGATCAACATGCTAACACTCAAGAACACTTATTAGCAATAACTTAGACAAGAAAGATAGCTTGTGGAGCATCAAATCATGAACCATTTGAAATGAAGATACACATGAACATCCCAAACACTCTCCCATATCCACAACACAAGATCAGATCATATTGGAGCACAACTGATCAAACACCAGAACACTGCAACAATAAACTCTGAACACCAATCTTCACACTAGAATTCTCAACTCGATCAAATCATCAAATAGCATCATGAAATTAATAAATAATGAAGTATCTCTAGATGATTCAACATAGCAAACAAATAAACCAGCCATAAACTCACTACAAACATGGGATCACCAAAACAATTCTTTGCAACACCAAGACATAGGAATATGTTGACATTAATGACAACAACATATACTAGCAACAACAATATCCAACACTAACAAGAGAACTTTGAAATGTTTCAAACTTCACATGTGAAAGAGGCTTTGTGAATATATCGACATGTTGTTCCTGTGTGGAGAAGAATTGGAGTTGTATGTTGTTTTGTTGAATAGTCAACTTAAATATGCTTGGTTCGTTCATGAAACATTGGACTACAAACTAGCTTGAGAACACTTTGATTGTCACAAAAGAGGACTATAGGCTGATTTTGAGGTACCCCCAATCCTTCCAATATGCGACATAGCTAAATTGCTTCACAAATTATTGCATTTGCTGCACAATATTCTACCTCTATTGAAGAATGAGAAGCTGTGGGTTGCTTCTTACTTCCACAAGAAATAGGACCAAAACCCAAGAAAAAAATAAATCCAGAAGTGGATTTCCTCATCAATTGTACCTGCATAGTTTGCATTTGTGTATCCTGTTAGGAAGAATTGATTACTCTTTTTATATTTCAAGCCATGATCCATTGTACCATGTATATACCTTAAGATCCTTTTTCCTACATTCCAATGGAACATTTTTGGTTCTTGCATGAATCTTGATAGATAATTAATAACAAAAATAATGTCTGGTCTAGTATAAGTCAAGTAAATCAAACCTCCAATCATCTAATGATAGAGAGTTGCATCCACTTGAGAAGATGTATCAGTTGTAGATAACTACAAACTTGAGTCCATAGGTGTAGACATGGGTTTGGAATCCATCATTCTAAATTTATTGAGTAGTTACTTGGCATATTTACTTTGTGACACAACAATATGGTGGTTTGTTTGCCGTACCTCTAAGCCTAGACAATATTGCAGTAGTCCAAGATCTGTCATATCAAAAACCTTGTTGAGATCATTTTTGGTTGTTTCAACCATTTCTTCTGAGCTACCTATGATGACCAAGTCATCCACATATACATTAATGATTACAATATCCCCCCCTTGATCTTTGAGGTAGAGATTTGGATCATATAGATGCCTAGTGAAACTATGTTTTAGAAAATGCTCATCATTTTTGATATACCAAGCTCTTGGAGCCAGTTTGAGACCAGATGGACTTATAAGTTTGCATACCTTTTCTTCTTTTCCAGGTGTAACAGATCCTTCTGGTTGGGTCATATAGATCTCTTCTTTAAGGTCTCCATTAAGAAATGCAATTTTTACATCCATTTGGTATAGTTTCCATTAAAGAATGATGAATCAAAGTAGAAGGAAAACTTGGTTTAGAAAAAAAAAGGAAGTGAACAAAGGAAGTGATCCTAGCATACCAGAATCTAGTGCAGGCACCTCTTCCTTTGGTATTTGAGCATATTGCTTTGGCTCAGGGGGAGTTCTCTTTTAAAGGAAAAATATTTTATTCTCCCTTGTCCAAGTGGATCTTGTCATTGATCCGACATGACTGAGTTTAGAGGTTATCTGGTAATCAAAGGTTGTTGCTGACATCATCAACAAGACATTTCTTGGTGGCAAAACCCTAGAGGATATTTTTGGCAAGATAAATATCGACATTTTGGATTCATTCTTTCATTGTCATATTATTTGTGTTTGAGAATATAGTGAATGGTAGAAGAGAAAAAAAGCAAGTGAACATGGAGAGAAAGATGGTCATTAGAGAATCGAGTAGCACATAGTTTCATGTTTTGGAAAGAGTTTTCTTAGATGAATTGACCCAGAGAAAATCATAAATGTAGAAACTAGTCTGAGTTATGTTGAGTTGCAGAGAGTTAAGGAATTGGAGCACAAAGATCTAAATCTACGGATTGAATTCCCTTCATTTGTTGATGCAAAGATTATTAGAATGATTCTTAGCCATGTATCGAATGATAGCATCATATTGGATAAACCCTATCCAATCATTAAGGATATTATCTCGATGATCATCTTGTGCGACAATGGAGATGTTCTGACTAAGAGGTCAATTAAGAATAGAGAAATGGAAACCCTAACTAGCATAAAGGGTGATCAACGAGAATTAATCATTGACAAGATAATCAACCTTGTCATGAGGTATGTTTCTTACGATATTTCTTATAAGGTCTATTTCAGAAATAGAGAAGGTTTCATTTCAACAATCTTTGTGTATATAGCACATATGCTTGTGATGGATGACATATCATTCGACGAGTGAATTATAGAGGGAATTGTTAATGGAAAATATCAAGATGTCAAAAGAGGAGAATTACCCTTTTCGGTTTGGATCGTTGCTTGTTTGCTTGGTCATCTTTTGTTTGGGATCCCTTCTGGCCAAAGAAAATGTAATAAGGGAATCTGGTGTCCTAGTTGCAAGGAAGATATTCAAATATCAAAAAATTTATATAGTAAAGAGGAAGCATGCAATGCATATGTCAAATCTTTCCTGAACATGTGGAGTGTTGGTCTAGTATCTCTTGTTACTGGTTCTTCCTCTAGAAAGAAGAAAATAAGACAATAAGTTCCGATGAGTGTCTCAAAATTAAAGAAAAGTAAGAAGGATCTGAAAGAAGAAGATATTATTGTAATTGAGGATGCAGAGTCTCCCATAGCTGAAGGAGAATTACCTATTGCAGGGTAGGAAGATAAAGAATCAAATGATGAATAAAATTTGTTGGAGATGGTTGGCAACATAGATAGAATCAAGAAAATTGGTAAGACGTGGCTGACTTCTATTGATTCAGATAGAACTAATTTTTTTTTGATAAATCACTTGGTTCAGAATAGTAGTAGTATTGAAGATATCAGTAACTTGCTTCTAGAGTCTCTTTGTGATTTCTTAAGGAGAATATATGCAAGCAATCAGTTGAGGTTGGAGTTTCAGAGGAGAAAGGTATTGATATGAAGAATTATTTAAAGGAATATGATGATGTGAAGAAAGCTATATCAATATGCATTGAGGAAATGAGAGATTGTATCCATAGTGCTACCAGAATCTACAAGTATTGTATCTCATGGCTAGTAGCTACAATAAAACATAAAGCTAAAATTGATGCTATTGAAGATGAATTGAGATCATTGGGTAAATCCTTTGATTTTATGAATGACAAGGATGTTGAGTAGAGAAAAGGAATAAACTCTTATATTTATAGAGGCAAAGAGAAGACTCTGTAAGTGTGTTTTGGAAAGTAAAAGAGATCGTTGAGGCAAAGTTAGAGCATTTTTTGGCATTGCTTGGTAGTGCAATTGTGTATGAGTAAAATCCATCTACTCCGGATAGTTTTCGCCATGTTGTTGATTTGCTAGTGCAGTGCAAGAGTCTTTTTGTCAGCATTAAACTGATTGTGCATTCTTGGGAGGTTCTTCTTCTAGAACTAAAGGAAAAATACAAGCTTATCTTTTCGAAGAAGAGCAGTTGATTTTTTTTTTGGTTTGGTACTCAATTTTTGACATTTTGTGGTTTTATATATATTCCTCCTCTTTCTTTTTCTTTTTCATCAAAGGAACCCTTTGTCCTTGATGTCAAAGTGGGAGAAAGGATTGTAGATTTCAGAATTAAGGAGATATGAGTTAGGGGGAGTTGAGTTGAATATATTTTTTGTTTTTGAGATGTTTTTCCATCAATGACAAAGAGGGAGATTGTTAGACTTGTGTGAATATTATTGTCATTGATTTCAAACCACTTATACAGTTTGGTCCAGATGGTATATGCAGTATATTGATGTCAAGTTAGTTATCTAGTTTAGTCTAGATGTAGTGTGCAATTGTATGTAGTTGGTGTGTGCGGTTATGGGTAGGTGATGTGAATTCTGATGTGATGCAACAAGATGTGGTTGATCTATTCGAGTTATTTCTGAAAGATCCTTATACTCAAAATTTTGAGCTATGGTTACATTGGTCTCAGTATCAATTATGTGTTCCAATATTAGCTATTTTGGTTATGGAAGATGTATATTTTCATTTATCATGGTTGAGTATCTATGTTATGCGTGGAATCTAAATTCTTGGAGTTTGGAGTCATTATGTTTGGAGTTTTACGTTTATGGTTTAGCTTCTATGGGTCTAGATGATCCTTGTCGCATTCTAATAATTAAGGTATATGCATTGGTGAATAAATTGTGTAAGAGAAGCATATAGAGATCTTGTAGAGGCCGAATTGGTTATCATGTTTATATTCAAGGCTTTATTGGATATTATGTATGTATGTATGTATGTATGTAAGTTTATATGTGTGTGTGTGTGTGTGTGTGTAGGTAAGTGTATGATGATGATGAGAATGTGAGAAAGAAAAAGAAGCGAGTAATAGAGTGTGAAGTTGAAGCAGTCATCGGTGAGGAGGGACCTCAAAGATATCAATCCGGACCGGTCAAAAAGAGTAAACATAATGAAAACACACAACTATGATGGAGGCAATGTAGAACAGTTTGATTTATTGCATGAAATTTGATTAGACCCAACCAGTAACAACCGGGTTACAACATACCCGCACATAGGCCTAGTAGAATAGGTCACAACCGAGACCTTGAATCAAAAGATCTATCTTCTAGGCACAATCTATCTATCTGATACTCTGATTGATTCTAATTGATTGAATTCTAAAGCATGATTATGTATGTATGTATGCATGCATGTATGTAAGTGTATATATATATGTGTGTGTGTTTGTAGGTAAGTGTATGACGATGATGAGAATGTGAGAAAGAAAAAGAAGTGAGTAATAGAGTGTGAAGTTGAAGTAGTCACCAGTGAGGAGAGACCTCAAAGAGATCAATCCAGACCGGTCATCAAGAGTAAACATAATGGAAACACACAACTATGATGGAGGAAATGCAGAAAAGATTGATTTATTGCATGAAATTTGATTACACCCAACCAGTAACAACCATGTTACAACATACCCGCACACAGGCTTGGTAGAATAGGTCGCAACCGAGACCTTGAATCAAAAGGTCTATATGCTAGGCACAGTCTATCTATCTGATACTCTGATTGATTCTAACTGATTGCATTCTAAAGGATGATTATTGTATACACCTAAAAATGGTCCGAAGATAGTTAATTAAATATGCAGTTATTTGATTAATTCCCCTTCCCATTTAATTGAATTCACAAGCAATTTAATTAATTTCTCTATTCATCTACTAGTAAATAAATCTAAATGATTTATTTATATAGTTCATCTCACATCCCCCTTTGATTAATTAATTCTCAATTAATTAATGTCTCCCCATACTAATCAATTCTTCTAATCCCTAATTAAGATTAACAAACTCAAGTTTGTTGAGATTAATTACCATTTTTCTATTATTTGAATTTCTAAATTCAAATGAGCACATGGCTCCTAACTTTAACCACCCAACCTAACCATCCCCTAACTTAACCCATTCAATCTAATCTTGGGTCTAACTAACCCTGTTCTATCTTGCACATCCTAACCTCCTTATCCTAACCTCTCATGGTGTGGATATTCTTTCCTTGAGACACATGGCACTTTTGCCACATGTCTCCTCCCTTAGACACTTTCCCTCTCATGAGCAAGGCTCCTTGACACTTGTCACCACAGAGATGACAAGTTTCCCTTCCTCCAACCTCTTCTCCAACTTCCTCAATCTTGGCCCTTGATATCTTCAGATCAAATTTGGACCGTCGATTCCTGCCACCTCAACTTTGGCCTTGAAATTCCTATAAATACCCCTCATTTTGGAGAAATATGGATCCCATCTCATTTCATCTTATGCATGGTTATTATAGGTATATCGATCCCATCTCATATCAATTTAGGCATCATTACTATAGGCAATTTGCATTTTGATTATCTAGTAATTAGATTTGGAATTGATCATAGCATGTTAATCTAGTTTCTTACATCATGCATTTCATATCATCTCCATAATCAATCATGATCAATTAGCTACTCAACTCTTGAGTTGCCACTTTGGAGGTCATTGCTTCGCTGAGAGTCCATCAATCCAACACCTTTAAGGTCCTCAAGAATAGAGGAAAATGGAACATTTCAAGGAAGGCTTATGGTTTGCGTCTTTGATTTAGTTTTTCAATTAAGCTTTTCAATTATGTTTTAATTGTCTCATTATATGTGTATGCCTCTTGTACTAACCACATTTTTAGCATCACATTAATTGGTGCCCACCGTGGGGCTATAAATTTTTTATTTTTTTTAATTGAGTTTTTTGTTTTTTTGATTTTTTGACTGAGTTTTTCGATTTTTTGATTTTTTGACTGAGTTTTTCGATTTTTTGATGATTTTGATTTAAATTTGGCAATTGGTTGATGATTTTTTTGTGATTTTTGATTTTGATGAGTTGATTTGATTTTTCGATTCTTCAAATTTTCTATCAATTGGATTTGATTTTTGAAAGGGTAGGATTTGATTTGATTTTTTGATTTTTGATAGGGTAAGAATTGATTAGCTATCTAATTGATAAAATTAGACGCTCCTGATTGTTAAATTTGCTGATTAGTTCTGATTATCTCGATGCATGCGCGAGATGAGATAAGATTGATAATGACCTCATGATAGATGAATGTCATTGATAGGGGCCCAATGAGATTTAATAAAAATCTCAATTGAGCAAAATAGACCGATAGATTGATTGATTTGATAGATAGATAAATAAAGAAACTGATATGATGAAGTGATTTGATTGGAGGAGTAGTTTAGTGTTCTTTAGTCTCAGGAGCATTTCTCGAAGACATGGATGCTGATACCCTGCCTTAGTCAGGTGGAGTGAGATCACATTAGTAGATGTGGTGTATCTTCGCTTCTTGACATGCCCCAACCTTTGATAAACTGGGGATTACTGACAGCTTTAGCAGAGTGCTGGCATAGTGAACATAACACGTTTCACTTGCCGACTGGAGAGATGACGGTGACACTCGAGGATGTCTACTGAATTTTGTGGATCCCTGTGATGGGAGATTTAGTATATTATGATCTCAGTGAGTGGGGTGGGATAGAGGCACTTTGTCACGTGTTTGAGGATGATGAGATTGACGGGTATGATATTGCGTGGTAGGAGATGTTAGAGCTAGGGTATGCCACGTTACTGACTATGCTTGCTGGATTCATTGGAGGCTTCCTTTGTCCTGATCATAGGTCAAAGGGATTATCTGTTGGATGGGGTCATCTACTTGAGTAGATGGTGATAAAGGGGACCCAATTTTCATGGGGATCATGTATGTTAGTGCATTTGTATCATGACTTGCACTGAGTTGTATACTAGGGATCAGTTGCATTATCAGCAAGGGTGACTTTGCTTCAGATATGGGCTTGGGAGCATTTACCTATCACATGACCATTGGTGGATAGAGAGAGACCTACAGGTAGACCTTATGCTGATGGGTATCCTGGTGTCATTGTCTAGTGAAAGCTGGGTAAATTAGAGTACTGGAGATGAACTTTGGATGACCTAGATACTGTGATATGGGGGCCATACAGGGATTGTGAGATTTGGCCCGAGGATGTAGTAGAGATGCCATATGTATTCATGACATGATATTTGATTGGCTCGACACCTTACGTCATCGAGCGATTTCCTTGTATGAGGGTGTTGAGACAGTATGACAAGATATAGGGGATACCATAGGGTACAACTCATTATGCTCATTGCAGATTGGATGTGGCTACTTGGGGGCCTTCTATTTCATATGACCATGCTTGCGTAGAGTATCGATCATTGGGGCCTATGGATTGGGATTATCTTCCAGGTGTGATGGATAGTGAGATGACACATGAGTACACTATGTATTGTATTGCACACTAGTTTTCGAGGCTGACATGTCCAGATGAGCCAGAGCCATTGTTAGATGAGGATGATGAGAGGCCATGACACAGAGCTCCTAGATGATGGAGGGGTGGTAGAGATAGAGATGATAGTGGAGATGGAGATGGATATGGAGGAGATGCAGGAGATTAAGGTGTTGGGGATGATGATGGAGGAGATGATGATGGGGGGAATGGGGGAGATGATGATGAGGGAGATGGTCGAGCAGTGGGAGTGGCAGTGATAGGCACACCAGGAGCTAGTAGTTCTATATCTACTAGGGATGTATATATAAATTGGATGGCTTGAGTGGTTAGACACAGGAGCATCAGGTTCCAGAGTAGGAGGGACCCCTAGTTGAGCAAGTACTTACGATAGTATCATTGGCAGAGTAGCCACAGGTAGAAGCACCTCGGTGGATCCTCATTAGGATGCTGTCACATCAGCAACAAGCTCAGATTACAAACTTACAGGCTCAAGTTCAGTAGCTAGAGAGTCGACTAGCAGAGAGGGACTCTCAGATGGCCCAGCTAGAGACTTAGATGGCTTCTCTCCTAGTCAAGAGAGATGCAACTATGGATAGGTGTTGGCAGGCTGAGACACAAGTACAGTTGTCAGGAGGGTCTACTTCAGGGAAGAGCGCCCTTAAGATGATGTGCCAGGGGATCCGAGAGGCTGAGTATTACAAGACATTATATTTTACTACTATTCCTCCTAAGTGGAGGGTTCCAGGATTTTCACACCTGAGTAGGAGATCGGGACAGAGCCAGACTAAGAGTCAAGGAGTGACAGGGCCACTTCAGATAGCTCCCCCAGGTGGGGACTCAGGTACAGGGTTACTAACTAGTGCTACTCTACCTACTGCATCAGGTAGAGTTCTACTCCACCAAAGGATCTAGTCAGCCCAAAAGGGATCAAAACCCAAAGAACATAACCTAACATACAAAATAAACAAGGTTGGTCTCTGCCAAGAGATTCCTCCAAAAAATCCAAAGGATGAAATGTAGATTGCAGGAAAAGGTTAGCCACACACGAAGGAACATTGAAATCAACACCCAAGGCTCTGCAAGCTTTGGAATGGGTTCCGATAGATCACCAGAATAGGTCTCAAGCAATCTATAACAAAGGAACAATTGGTAACAAGAAAATCATGGAAAACGGTAGCGATATCTTGCCAGAAAGTGATCCAAATGAGAAGAGGTCTGAAAGAAAGAAAGATGATCAAGTCTTCAAGTAAAATCCAACTCCATAGAATCTGGTGAGCCAAAATTGGGACACACAGAAATAAAAATTGAAACTGCAAACAGAAAACAAAACAAAAAGGAAAATGTTTTTAGTTGATGCAAGATTATTGTGAACTAAGGATGCTACTACATTAGACATCTGGGGTTAATGAAAAAGTGAGCCTCTCACTGTGCTGGGGTTAGAGGGAGACCGAGGCAGTCTACCTCTGCCTGATAAATCCAAGATGAATCTTCAACTGGTCTACCCTTCCACTTCACAAGATATTCTTTGTACTAACTATTTCGGGTACTACGCCCGATCCTAGTATCCAAAATCTCTTCAATCTAATTTGGTTTCTTCCAAGGCAATTGTTTCTCAAGGTCTGCAAGACCGTCGTCATTGAATTTTGGTTCATGGTGCTCATAATGATCTGCAATGTTGAATATAGGTTAAATACTTAGAGTATCCGGTAGCTCCACTTCATATGCATTTCCAAAACTAAACTTCCTCAAAATCTTATAGGGTCCAAACTTCTTCATTTGCAACTTATTATAAGTTCCAACTGAGAATATCTCTTTTTAGATATATGATTAGTTCATCACCAACTTCAAATTCCTTACGTCTCCTCTTCTCATCTGCCTTCTCCTTATATTTGATGTTCATGTCTTCCAAATGCTGTTTAACTTGACTATGCAATGCTTCCATGTGATCTGCAAAATCTTCTATTTCTGAACTCTTCTGGTCTTTATTGCTAATGTATCTCAACTCTGATATTCCTCTAGGGTGCACTCCGGTAATAATCTCAAAAGGTTTTTTTCTGGTACTTTTATTCACTGAATTGTTGTAGGCAAACTCTTCTAGTGCAAGGATCAAATCCCAACTTCCGGTTTTATCTCCCACTAAATATCTCAACAAATTTCCCAAATGTCGGTTAACAACTTCTGTCTGTCCATTAGTCTATAGATGAAAAGTAGAACTGAACTTCAAATCGGTCTTCATCTTCTTCGAAATTCTTCTCCAAAAATGGCCAGCAAACTTAGTGTCTTTGTCTGAAACTATGCTCTTAGGTAATCCATGCAATCTCACCACTTCCTTGAAAATTAGGTCTGCTACATGCAATGCATCTGATGTCTTCTTACAAGGTATGAAATGAGCCATCTTCAAAAATCTATCCACTACCACAAATATAGAATCATTCCCTCTCGGTGTCTTAGGTAATCCAAGTACAAAATCCATGCTTATATCCTCCCAAGGTCTTACCGGTACTGTCAAAGGTTTATACAATCCCACATTCTGACTACTACCTTTTGCAACTTGACAAAATCTACAACTCTGCACATATCTCTTAACATCCTTATGAATCTAGGACCAAAATTACTGCTCACTCACCAATACATCTATTTTGTCAATGCCAAAATATCCAACTAGTCCTGCATTGTGTTTCTCTTTTATTAGGTTCTCTCTCATGGAACTCTTAGGTATGCACAACTTAACTCCCCTAAATAACATCCCATCCTGAAAGAAATATTCCAACCATTTTCTCCTATCAACCATAACCGGTTCTCTAAATGTTTTCCAAGGTTCTGCAAAATCTGGGTCTTCATCATACAAGGTCTTCAAATCTTCAAAACCTAATATTGTCACTCTCATCTCTCTCTACAAATTCCTTCCCTACTCAATGCATCAATAACTTTATTAGATTTCCCACTTCTATGCTTCAACACAAAGTTGTAACTTTGCAAGAATTCTACCCATCTCATATGTCTCTAAATCAACTTACTCTGACTGTTCAAATACTGCAAATCTTGATGATCTGTATACAACACAAACTCCTTAGGAAATAAGTAGTGTCTCCATTTCTTCGAGGCTTGAACAATGGCATAAAATTCCTGATCATACATTGAATATCTCTTTCGGGCATTATTCAATTTCTCACTCAAATAGGCTACTGCTCTCCCTTCTTGAATCAAGATTGCTCCTATTACTGTTCCACTTGCATCACAATCCACCTGAAATACTTTAATGAAATCTGATAAAGCTAACACAGGCTGCTCAGTCAATTTTTGCTTCAACAATCCAAAAATTTTGTTTGCTCCGGTGGTCCACTTGAATTCCTTCCGATTTCCTCTCATTGTCTTAGTCATAGGGTTACAAATTGAACTGCAATTTTTGATAAACTTCTGGTAAAAACTAGCCAATCCATGAACTGATCTTACCTCCCCAATGCTTTCTAGTGTAGGCCACTCAACAATGGATTTCACTTTCTCAGGGTCTATCTTCAAACCATCCTCAAATATCATAATTCCTAAATAGACTAACTCATCCTTCATGAAAGTACACATCTTGATATTGATTAGCAACTTTTCTTCTCTCAACATCTGCAAAACTTGTCATAACTGTAATAAATGCTCCTCTTTTGTTTTACTGAAAATCAGAATGTCATCCAATTACACAATAACAAACTTGTCCAATAATTTCTTCAATACCTCATTCATCAACCTCATGAACGTACTCGGTGCATTAGTCAATCCAAAAGGCATCACCAACCATTCATATATTCCTTCATTTGTCTTAAATGTTGTCTTCCACTCATCACCTTTTGTGATCCTAATCTGATGATATCCACTCTTCAAATCTATCTTTGTAAAGTATTTTACTCCACTCAAACAGTCCATCATATCATCCATCCTAGGAAAAGGAAACCGATATTTCAATGTGATCTTGTTTATTGATCTTGAATTGATACACATCCTCCATCCTTGATTATTCTTAGGTGCTAATATAGCTAGTACTACACAAGGGCTCAGACTCTCCCTAATCAAACATTTCTTCAACAACTCTTGCGCTTGTCTATTCAGTTCTAAATTCTTTGTCGTTGTCAATCGATGTGCAATTTTGTTAGGCAAACTAGCTCTAGGAACAAAGTCCATGCAATGACTAATACTTTTAACAGGTGGCAATCCATTAGGTACATTATCTGAAATGATGTCCTCATATTCTATTAGCAAATCTCTTATCTCTTCCGGGCACTCTTTTTCTGGTTCTGGTCTCTCAGTCTTCTTAGGAATTAAGGCAAAACACACATTCTAATGTCTCAGTCCATCCATGAATTTCCTTCCATCTACTAAACAAATTCTGGCATTTGTACAGACTTCATTCTTCAAAGGTTCCTCCAAAGGTAACAAAGTTTGCTTCATCCCATTGGCCACAATAGTGTATGCATTCTTTCTCCCATCACGTATTGCCTGTCTATCAAACTACCAAGGTCTACTCAACAAAATATGACAAATATCCATAGGCATAATATCACACAAAACTTCATCATGATAATTACCAATTTTCAATTTCACCAAAAACTTTTCACTTACTAACAACTTATGTTCATCTCAAATCCATGCTCTCTAATAATTCTTAGGGTATTTCAATCTCTCCAATTTTAAATTATTCACCATCTCTTCTAAAACAAGATTATCTGAACTACCACTATTAATAAGAAATTTACAACACTTACCAAATACCTTACATCTGGTTTTGAATAGATTCTTCCTCTGTAAGGGTTCTTCATCTCTTCCAGTATGACAAAAAGCTCTCCTCATCATCAACAATTCTCCATTTTCCATCTTATTGTCTGATCTGGTGGGGTTTTCTTCTACCACTATTACTCTTTTGGTAGCCTCTGTCTTCTTACACTAAAATGCATGGTGTGCTTCTCCTGCACACTTAAAGAAAGTTCCTCTAAATGTCCTCTTATCTTGTCTTCCAAAGTTCTCATTCCGGTAACCATCTGGTTCTATCCTCAAGTAGAAATTTCTATCATCCTTCCGGTATGAATTACCTTCTTTTTTCACTTCTTTGTCCTTGTTCTAATCTGTACTAGTTCCTCTTCATCTGGTATATCCTCTTCCTCCTTGAAATCATCCTTCAGTAAACCTTACACCTCTACCTCTCTATCTCTCTCATGTCTTTTGTTCAATTTCTCTTTAGCCTTTAGTGCATACTGGTAGGCCTCTTCAACACTCTCCAATTTGATCATACTGAGTTCATCTTGTATAGACATCTGCAATCTATTCAAATATCTTGAAATTTGTTCAACTTCATCATCAACATGTCTATATTTGATGTTCAACTTGTAAAATGCTTTGGTGTACTCCTTCACACTAGATTCCTTTTGTCTCAGATTCTGCAACTTCCAGAACAAATCCACTTGATAATTCACCAGCACAAACTTCAATTTCAACTTAGCAATCATCCGATCCCATGTCTTAATCGTTTCTTTACCTCTTCTTTGTCTATCAACTTGCAAATGCTCCCACCAAAGAGATGCATGTGCTTTCAATTGGGTACAAGCATATTTTACCTTCATCTCTTTTGTAGTTTTTTCAAAATCAAAATACTTCTCCATCTCTGAGATCCAATCCATCAATTCATTGGAATCTAACTTCCCATCATATTCCAGTGGGGTAAAATGAGGTTTAGTGTTCACCCTACTCAAAACCCTTAAAAACCTTTCTTCATCTGGATCAACTACCAGTAGGTTTACTTGTTCTATTGAGGCTTCTTCTCCTTCATCTTCACTTACATATTCAATATGTTGACCTCTTCTCTGGGCTGTCTCCATGGCTTCTAACGGGGTTGCTATTCCCTGCAACATCTCCATCACAATAGGGTCTACATTCCCACATGCTCCACCATTCCTAGTTCCTCTTCATGCCATCAATTCATGCTAGTCCTCTGCAATTGTAGTTCGGATCCGCAATCTGCCACCCTGCAATAAAAATTCAGGACACGCAACCTCTGTAATGAAATTTCGCTCTGATACCACTTGAACTAGTCAATGGTGAGGGGGCACCTCAAAGAGATCAAACTGGACCAGTCAACAAGAGTAAACACAATCAAAACACACAACTATGATGGAGGCAATGTAGAAAAAATAGTTTTATTGCATGAAATTTTATTACACCCAACCGGTAACAACCGGGTTACAACATACCGACACACAGGCCTTGTATAATAGGTCACAACCGGGATGTTGAATCAAAAGATCTATCTTCTAGGTATAGTCTATCTATCGAATACCCTGATTGATTATAATTTATTGCATTGTAAAGCATGATTACAAATATATATCTATCCAAAGGATCCAGTCATCCAAAAAGAGATCGAAACCCGAATAACGAGACCTAACATGCAAAATAAACAAGGTCAGCCTCTGTGAAGAGATTCCTTTGGAAAATCCAAAGGATGAAACATAGATCATGGGAAAAGGTTGGCCACATGCCAAGGAACATTGAAATCAACACCCAACGCTCTGCAAGCTTTAGAATGGGTTTTGATAGATTACTAGAATAGGTCTCAGGAAACTTGTAACAAAGGAACAATCGATAACATGAAACTGTTATGGAAATCGGCAGTGATATCTTGTCGGAAAGTGATCCAAATGTATTGCAGTCTGAAAGAAAGATGATCAAGTCTTCAAGTAGAATCCAACTCCATAGGATCCGGTGAGCCAAAACCGAGACACATAGAAAGGAAAATTGAAACTCTATACAAAAAATGAAACAAAAAGGAAAATATTTTTGTTTGATGCAAGATTGCTGTGAATCGGGGATGGTCTTGCATCAGACATTGGGGGTTAATGAAAAAGTGAGCCTCTCACTTTGCTGGGGTCAACTTCTATGGGTCTAGATGACCCCTATCGCATTTTGATAATTAAGGTATATGAATTGGTAATTAACTTGTGTAAGAGAAGTGTATAGAGATCTTGTAGAGGCCGAATTGGTTATCAGGTTTATATTTAAGGCTTTATTGAATATTATGTATGTACATATGTGTGTGTGTGTGTGTGTGTGTGTGTGTGTGTGTGTGTGTGTGTGTGATGATGAGACTGTGAGAAAGAAAAAGAAGCGAGTAATAGAGTGTGAAGTGCGAGTTGTAGACATTGAAGGTAGTTGGTGCAGAATCAGAGTGTAGTCAATATTATAGTAACCCTTCACCAAATCTGTTGAAAGTTCTTAAGGATAGTTGTATAGATATCTTTCACTGACTCTTTTGTAGGGTTTGTTAATTGTGACCTGATCTTAACTTGGAACTAATCTCATGCATTTGGAGATGCAACTTTCTTCAGCTCATTCATACCTGTTGCAGTGAGCATTTTGGAAGTAAGCTATTTTTGTAATGTTGTAGTGAGCAGTCTGACAGTGAGCCATTTTTGTATTTTGGCAGTGAGCCACCCAGTGTTGAGCCACCCCTTTGTAAATACCATATAATTAGTTATATTCTCTTGAGTGTTAACACTCTTTGTGGTTTTCCACGTATAAAATCTTGTGTTCTTTTTGTGGCTATGTTTCATGTTTATTTTGCATTTGCTATCTCATGTTTAATATGCTTAAATGATGAGTTTGATATATCAACAAAGGTTCAAGATTTAGAGAAAGTTTTAGAATTTGTGGGAATACTGATTCACACCCCCCCTCTCAATATTTTAGTTCCTTCAACCAATTCAACATAAGTAACATAAAATAACTTTCTCCATTGAGTCCTCTTATCCTTGTAGGTCCGTAAAGATCTATGTGAATCAGCTCCAAGGGTTTAGAAGTAGAATATTCCTTGTTCTTGAATTTCCTCTTTGTTTTTTTTCTAGTTGACATTCCCTACACACAATATCAGTAAGTTTGATAATACTCAGTAAATCTCTCACAACTTTAGTATTACTAATCTTTATCATGTTATCAAAATTGACATGTCCCATCCCCTTGTTCCATAACCAACATTCATTTCTCTATGTCAAAAAACATCGGCTTCCACTCTTGTCTTTTATGTAGTAAAAATTTCCACTTGTCCTAATACCTTTTGCTATCATTAGTCCAATTTTTCCTTTTCTAATTACACATTTGGTCTCACTATATAAATATTTATAACCTTTATTACACATCTAACTAACACTCAATAAACCATGTCTCATACCTTCAACATAATAAACATCATCATTTTTATGCTTACCATAAATTAAGATTATACTCCCTATTCCACAAATAGGTGCAACTTCTTCTCCTGCAAATTTCACTAATCCTCCATCATAATTTTTAAGATTAATGAGATTATCTCTATCATCCATCATGTGATTTGAACATCTAGAGTCGATGATCCAAGCTCTTGGTTTCACTTTAGTATGCATTGTAGTCTTCTCTCTTGCTAACTTCTTGTTATTTTTCTTTTCTTCGAATCTTCAGAACGTATCCTTGTTCTTCTCCTCTATAGGAAAGAATAGAGATTTTTCATTGGATTCATCACCATCTTCATCCTGAGTTGAATGTGACTCCATAAAACATAGGCTCCTTTTTCTTTATCTCTATCATTTGTTCTTTTCTTAAAGTCACATTTTTTGTATCTATTTTTCTTTTCATCGTCGTAAGATCTTTTCTAATCTTTCTTATACATACATTTAGAAGCATAATGACCAATTTTATAAAAATTATAGAATTTTAGGTGTAACTTACCTTTGTACTCTCTTGTTCTTCTCTTCAGTATTCTTACAAAGTTTGCTTCAATCTCATCCAGGTTCTCACTTGCTTTCGGTTCATCTTTTGCTAGTTTTGAAAACATTAATTATGACCTATTTCTTTTCTCTTTTCATTTCTTCTATCTCTCCAATTTCATAGGCAGATAATGTTCTAATAAGTTGATCAATTGTATAATTATTTAGATCATGACATTATTCAATCACACACTTCTTAGGTTTAGAGGGTTTAGTGAATGTCTACATGATATTTCTTATGACATTGCCTTCTTCTAATGTTCCACCAATGCCTTTGATAGCTTATGTAATATCATTCACTTTGTGTAGGTAGCTCTCGACACCTTCATCATCAACGATCCTTAAACACTCATATTTTTGTTTCATATTCATTAACTTATCTTGCTTTGTCTTGGGATCACCCTCATATTAATAACATAATTTCTTCTAGATTTTCTTAGTTTCCTTCAACCCCTTAACCTTACCAAATACTGCATCACTCAAGAAACTAAATATTATTGTCCTATCTTTTGCATTACCCTTATGACTCTTAACTTCATCTGGAGTCTAAGGTCTATGCTATGGAGGCATATAAATAGTTTTGATAATATCCTAGATTCCATTATGCAAAGATTGCAAATAGGATTCCATCTTATCCTTCCAATAAGAGAAGTATGTTCCAACAAACAATGGTGATTTAAGATGAAGCTCCTACACCATTCTGGATCTACCTCAAGTGTTTAATATTTCAAAGAGGAACCTTTATCTAATACCAATTGTTGAACCCACGATAGGACTAAGAGGGGGGTGAATCAATTCAAAAATTTAAAATATATTAATTATAAACATCTAACCATTCGACAATAATAGTAAAACCACATCAACCATTAACACATGAATACCATATTTACAAGGAAAACTACAATGAGAATCAAAATCATAATACTAATATAAATGATTACAATGTTTTAGGATTATTGCCAAGGAGAAACAATACCTGATGGACTTACAAAGCTAAGGCACACTACCTTAGGGAAAGATACATTGACTTGCATAACTGAGGCACATTGCTTCAAGACAAGATACAAAATGCTCCTGAAGATCTCACTATCATTCAACAATAGAAGAAATAATAGAAATTATATGAGAAGGATCTCCTAAACATGATATTTTATTTGAACATTACTATGAAGTGACCAACATCATGAAAAACATCTTTGATCACTATCATTGTCTCAATGTATAGTCTCATAAAATATGTCACCTGTGAAGGGTGAAAATGGAATTGGGTAGTGGACCTAATCCCACTTCCATCTAAATGTTGGAATACAAAAGCACCTAAAGGATTAATCCTCTTTGAATAATTGTTGTGAAAGAGAGTCAAGGGATACTTTTAGGGTTTCTAATCCTTTTTGTATCTAAGATAATGATAAACTAAGATAGTGGTATGAATGAAAACAACTAGAACAATACCAATAATATTCTGATACAAAAATAAAATTAAGATAGAAAGCACAAATATGGGAATGGGGATTTGGTGTGGGCCTGTGACAAAAAAATGGGCTTGATCTGATAGGACCTAGGCACTGGGCATTCTAGTCCCAGTAACTGAACTGATTTGCAAACTGGAAATATGTAACCTGATATTGTCTAGGATATGTCTACCAAATTTGGAACTAACTAAGGAGAATCGGGGCATGGTACACCCTGGTTCTGGAGGACTAGGGCACTGGGTGCTCAAGTCCTTGAAATCCAGAACCTGATTCTAGTAATGGGTCTATGACAGTTGGCTAAGGTCTTCCAGAAATTTTTCACTTCCTCAAAGACCAGTAACTTCATTTGCAAGCTGAAAAATGGTGTGTTTGTGGTTACATAGGGTTTTTCCTAAGTGAAAACCCTTGTTTTTTTCTTCACCTCCACAAATAGTCAATAATGTGTTGAAATGTGTGTGTGTTCCCTAGAATCTCATGTGTTTGTAAGATTCCTATGAGCTAAAATGAAAACTAGAGCTCTAC
Organism: Cryptomeria japonica; assembly: GCF_030272615.1. NCBI lineage: Eukaryota > Viridiplantae > Streptophyta > Pinopsida > Cupressales > Cupressaceae > Cryptomeria > Cryptomeria japonica. The sequence goes on from NC_081408.1 coordinate 465,025,388, forward strand.
CCTATGCTTTGAGTAAAAACTCTAAAATGAATGTAATGTGAATGCTTCAAACCAAAAATTCAATATGGATCTAAAGCAATAAATTAAATCTAAAAATCAATGTTATGTAGATTTGAAACTCAAATAGAGATATGAACATAATATGAATCCATACCAAATCCTAAGGAAGAGGTACATGCCAATCAACAGTCAGTGATCTCCTTATTATTATTCAATATCTCCTAAAATTTTCATGAATGATAAAAAGGTTGATTAAGACTTGAAAAATGATGAACTTGCTGATTGTAGACTTCAAATAAACCTGCTCTTTCACTTCACAAGGATCTGCTTCAATTGCTAGACTTGGATCCTTAAATGAGGGAAAGAAAAGGCTATATATATGAAACCATAACTTTAAATTTGATAATAGGATGACTTAGAATTAATAAAAATTAACACAATGGGATTTTAACATTATAATACCGCAAAATTAAGCTCCCAAAATTCAAGGAAAAAAGTACGACATCAGAATGCTAGCATTCTGGTTCGACTGACTTTTTTCCATTTTCTAGGGATATGAGATATCATGATTATAAAGTCAAATCCAACACAATAGGTAAATACAAGATGTGTAGATATACAAAAATGTGCCTTGAAAATTGAAATTAGGACATTATAAATATTAATTTAAAGTAAAATAAAAAGGGGCACACCTAGGGTTAAGAGGCCAATTTTATAATATATGAATTATTGAGAGAGGACTTTAGATTTAATTAAATTAATAATTAAATGCCTAAAGGAGCCTTATAAATGAAAAATACAATGGGACACACTAATGTGGGTGTTAACCTAAGTGTGGAATTAGACAACCCTAATTAAGGGTGTACAATTTACAATGCTACATCACCTTCAAAGCTCTTTATTGTCTTTCACACATCTGCACTCTCAAATTTGCTTGCATACCATTCACATACACTTATAATAAATTCACACTATATCCATACTCAACTCATACATTTGAACTCCTTAAATATATGATAGATCATCAAAAACCTAATTGAGGGTTGACCACAATCAAAATAAATAATATTGCATAAAATAAGCCACCCAAACTAAAAATACTCAAGGCGGTCCACTCTAGGAGAAAGAGGGGACCCAAATACATCATAACATAGCCTTCCAAGACAAATAAAATGATCTACACATGCTAACACATCCTCCAAAGTCACCATCAAATGTGACGTGTAGATAGGTAGTAAATCTTGTTAATCAGTTGGAAAAAAGACATCTTCTAATATAAATTATGTCACATGGATCTCCACACACAATGGTGAGACCCATAGCAATATTCTAACTCATTCTCCAATGCAAATCCAAACTAGAGAGTATGATCCAAATAATATAATCTATTTGGACACACCAAAACAAAACACAACTAAATATTCCTAACACAAATCAACATAGCTCTCTTGCAAAACATAAACGCCACCAGAGAAACAAACTAAGAATATTACATGAGCCACATAATCATGTCCACTAAACTATAGCATAAACTTCAGGATATCTAGAGGCCACCGAAGACTTTCCCAACTAGTTTGACAGACAGCCTTATTATTTGATAGCGGTAACAACTAGAAATCCAAAACCATTAAATAGTGCTTCCTGCATACATTAAGAACTGTTTCCTACATATTGTCACAACCAAAACCAAAAGACTATCACACTCAACTACAACACCAAACAAAAACAGGAACATATCCAAACTAGAATTCATCCAAACAACCAAGTTTTACATCAATGACAACCATAATGACTACCATACAAGATCATCTTTCCAACAAAGTGATCATAAATACTTGGAGACATAGGCGAGGCTAGGGGATCTCTTGGGATTAGAGACATGTGTTGATATGGACAACCTTTAATGAGGTTTCAACAAGAAGTCTGAGGAGCCTACAAATTGGTTGGACATGAGTTCAACATGGATCTATGAGGATATTGTTCTTGGAGTGAGTCATGATGACTTGGTGATCCTAGAGGGGAATTATCACTCCACACTCCATGGTATACTCAACAATAAATTATTTGAAAAGGCATTGCCCACCTTTTTTTCAAATGCGCTTTTATTTTTTCAAGGGAATGGGTCTTGAGCCATGATGATGTTAGGATTGATGATAGTCCCAAAGATACTGAGAGTGGGGGGGTGAATCAGTGTCTAACTAGTTAATAGATTCTTTAACCTTATTAAGTATTTTGTATTCTAAAATAGTGTACCGGTAAACAAGAATTAATGTAGCAAATAGGAACAGTAAAGACAACATAAAAAAAACACCATAACATAAGATTTTTAATGAGGAAAGCCAATGTGGGAAAAAACTCGGTGGGATTTGTGACCCACAATATTCACTCACTGGCCAATGAATGGATATTACTTACAAGAGGGGCCTGCACATGCAGGAAGGCCAATTGCCTAGAGCTCACTGCTCAGTCACAAAAAGGAAGTCTCACTAACTTACAAGATGGATTATGAAAATCCAATATAATGTACTACTATAATTCAACATCTGCTATGCCAGGTTCAGTACCGGTTTAAGCTCATACAATAACCATAAACCTTATACAAAATCTGCCTTAATATTCACTCATCACTTCTACCATCATATGTCCATCCATGCCTATTTTATATTTCAAAATGATTTTCAAGATCTCATACATATATGAGTCTTATTACAATATGCCATGTCGGCTTTACAAAAAGATATTTACAATTAAATACAATAAACAAAACTTTGTTCTTGTCGGCTGAGTGCCAATATACATTGTTACCGCTGCCGGTGAAGTGTCTGCCGGTGTCGATGCCTGCCGATGCTAATGTCTATGCCTGCTGGTGCTAGTGCCTGAAGATATCCACAAGGTTTCTGATAAGTTGCCATCAATGACAACACCATCATTTCTCACTAGAGTGTAGAATGCCAACAGATGATTGGTCTTGGGAGACCTATTTGTGGATTATTTATCACAATTTTATTTGCTACTCTATCTTCTCATGGAAATGGATATTGATCTTTCTTGTGTAGTTGTAGAGTATTAATTTGAGGAGTTTTATCATTTATCTTTTTATGCATATGAGTTAATTTATGATGTGGAGTTTAGGAGATGTTTTTTACTTATTCTCTTCTTTTGGGAATGGATTTTCTTTGATCTTCCTTTAGATTGAGATGCATACATAATGTTCATGGTTATATGTGGACAATTTTATTATCTATGGGGTTTTATGAAGGAGATAATACACATATGTATTGGGTGTAATTTGAAATTAGGGTTTCAATTAAGATAATAAAACCACTAACAAGTCATTATCCAACACATTGAAAGAGGCATGAATCCAACAGATCTAGCCACAATCCAAATATAGAAAGGGTTGAATTTCTGACTAGATTCACTTGTTATTTGTTTGCTACCTTAGTTGATTTTGGAATTGGATGGAAAATTAGGGTTTCACAAGTTATGCTTTATAAACTAGGAAATGCCATAACTTTCACAAACATTCCATTAAAATGAGGATGAAATCAATAGATCCAACCTCAATTTTATTAGGAAGAGGATTACATGTTGATTGAAGTCTTATTTACACTATTGTTTGTGTTGAACCTGTGTTTGAATTAGGTCTGAATTGCAAATGCTAAATCTAGAACAAACAATGAGAAATTAAAGTTAAATGATGAAAATAGAATGTTACGAAAGTCAAACAAAGCTGTAATTGGGATTTGGGAAGAAGAAAAGGATCAAAACTTGTACTTGAAAATTTAGGAAAAATTGTCAGGACGATGTAGTAGGGTGTCATGGTCCTTCAACTAAAAACATATGCAAGTTGGGTCTTTCTAGAAATGGAAAGAGATACTAAGTCCACTATTGACCAAAACACTGTCTTGCATTACAAGGAAATTTGCCCTGGTGCGGAGAGATCTTTGGAAGTTTTGCAAAAGCCAATTTTATTTGTTTTTGTCTCCTCTAGCCTTTTCCACCTTCATAGTGTTGGCAACAATAATGAGGGAAAACTGATAGCAAGGGAGGGGGGGTGAATTAGTTTTCACTAGATTAACAAACTTAATCTCAAATACAAATCTGATTAACTGTAGCAACAACAAAGATAAGAAAATTGATACCACAACACACAACACCAAGATTTTGTCATGGAAACCCCAATTAAGGGAAAAACCATGGTGGGAACCTACCCATGATAAGATGATACTCTGTAGTAGTATGTGAAAATAATTAAAATGGGGAATGCACATACATTCAGGCTCACTACCTAGAGCTCACTGCTCAAAATACAATAACCCAGAAGGCTACAACCCTCAAGGAAGGTTCAGTACATTACAAGGAAGTCTCACTGACTTACAAAAATATTTAGGCAACAATCTGGAATCAAATGAACTGAAAGAACAACATCTGCAAATGGATGATGATAATTCTGGTTAAGCACATTTGTCTGCTCTGGAACACTCCAATCTCTTCTCAATCATAATGACAAAGGATGTATTCTCTTGTCCACACCTTTACCAATCTCTAATAATGTAGACACAACACTGATACTAAATTTACATGACTTTATCACCTATTTATACAATTCATCAACCTTGACTACAAGGTCGTCCAAACCCTCAACTCATAAATACAAAATTACATCACATGATACAAAAATCGACCACTGGAACAATATTGTGATATACATGATATAGCATGGACCTAAACCAAATGCTCAAGCACACAACACCAGCGAAAATCATGCCAAGATCAACTGCAACACACTATACCACCAAGAATACCGCATAACATGAAGAATATCACTGGTTCAACAAAACACCAAAAATACGCACTAGGATCAATGTAGATGATAAAAAAAAATATGACACAATTAGGAAACACCTAAAAGCACTTTAAAATCATCTGTAATAGCTGCACCAACACCACTTATCAAATCTTCATCGATCAACATTTGAAACTCAAGAACACTCAAACAACAACAACAGTCAGGAGGAAATATCACTTGCAAAGCACAAAATCATGAACCATCTGAAATAAAGATACATAAGAACATTCCAAACAATCTCCCAAAAGATCAACTCAAGATCTGATCACACCGGAATATACCAAAGGAAATACCAAACTCTGCAAAGCACTAATCAGAAGAACCAAATTGTAAATTGGATCATATGATATGATCAATTGAGCTTTCAGATCACAAAAACTAGGGTGAATCACAATGTTGGTTCCCACTTTTTTGTACATCCTGATTTTTGTTGAAATCATACATTTTTTAGATAATATAATGATTTAATCTTTAAGAGGTCCCATTTGAAGTAACTAATTGAAGAGAGTTATATCAAAGGCTCTTAGATCAAAATTTATTGGATAGAACCTCTCTACTTATAAATCATACTTGCAATGGAGTCTCCTTTGCATATATCAAATGCTGATAAAAAACCAATTTTACATTAGCTTTTGGGGGGTCAAATAAATTCATTTAGAATTTTTATTTTTGTAAGTATTTAGCCCTTATTATAAGCTTTCCAAATAGTATAATTTTTAATATTTTTAATTTTATTTCTTAAGAATGTAGGGTTTTCACCGAACATGAACTTCTTTGTTCAATGCTTATGGAAAAATAGAAAATGTCACCCAATTTTTTTTTTGAAAATATTTATGCACTAGTTATTTAAGTCCTCTTTCCAACAAAAAAAATAAAATTTATTTTTGGTCATATACAAGTTATGTAATATCAAATGGACATATGTAAAAATTACAGTTAACTCGACTTCAAATCTTAAAAAAATATGAAATATTGAAGATAATATTACATAACCAATTGCAAACACTAGATATGGATATTACAAAACCAAATTCAAAATAATCATGTTCATATCTATTATAGAAAAAAAGTTATGCTATATAGAGTGAGTATCACTCTTTAAAAATGTTGTTTTTTGAAAAAAACTAGTTTTCGAGGGAGATAGAAAATTGGAAGCAAATTGATTCCAAAAATTATCAAAAAAATATTTTTAAAATATACATACAAAATGACACAAATCACTAGTTCACATCATCTACAAATTCCTTACGGTTTAGAAATAATAGGTGTCTAAATCCGAAGTTTTTTTTAAAAATGAATATTGCAATGTCAAAGTTGGCCAAAAAGTGTAACCCACTATTGTGGGTTCACCCACCAATACAAAAAGATATAATGATACAATAAGTACTCTATATACCAAACCATGATCCCTATAAACCAATTTGCAACCACCAGAACAATAAATCAGAGGAATATGTTGACATCAATGACAACAACATATCCTAACAACAACAATGTCTAACAATCTCCCCCTTTGGCATTGATGACAACATATGGATGTGAAAAACAATCAATGCAAAGAAAGAAAACATCTCCAACAAACTCCCCCTAAGATCAAGAAGATACAGTAGTTTTTCAAATGCTTCCTCTCTCCCTTCAACATCAATGACAAAGGTTCTCAAAACAGAAAACCAAACTCACTCTCCCCCTCAGAATGATTATAACTATCTCAACTGAACCACAAACAAACTACTCCATTATAGGAGCAACATAGACTCATCAATCTAGACAAGAAGATAAGACTGCAAAGGCCACCAGATTGATTCAACTCAATGCATCTAGTTCCCATCAAGAGGGGTGGATACCTCTAACTTGTCTCTTAGATAGACAAATGTTTCTATAGGAAAAGGCTTAGTGAACATATCAACAATTCGTTCCTTTGTAGACACATATTCTAGCTTTACTTCCTCTTCACTAACATTTTCTCTCAAGAAATGATACTTGATTGATACATGTTTAGTCTTTGAATGTTGCACCAGGTTCTTTGACATGTTAATAGCACTAAAATTATCACAATATATGACAGTAGGCTCATCATAGATAACTTTGATATCCTTCAACATTTGTTTCATCCAAACTACCTAAGTGCAATTACTAGTAGCTGCAATGTATTCAGCTTCAATAGTAGATAGGGAAACTGAATCTTGTTTCTTACTTGCCCATGAAACTAATTTCTTACCCATAAAGAATGCACCACAAGAGGCACTCTTCTAGTCATCAACATCACCAGCCCAATCAACATTAGTGTAAGCACATAACATGAAATCATCATTCCTTGGATACCAAAAACCATAATCCACAGTTCCTTTCAAGTATTGGAATATCCTCTTTACAACAGTGACATGACTCTCTTTCAAATCAGCTTGATATCTAGCAGCCATGCACACAACATACATAATGTCAGGTCTAGTCTAAGTCAGATATAACAATCCACCAACCATAGATTTGTTCAAGGTCTGATTAGCTTTCAGAGATTCATCATTTTTAGATAATTTGCAGCCAGTCACCATGGGAGTTCCAACTGGTTTATAATCTTCTAACCCAAACTTCTTTAGTAATTCCTTCACATATTTAGCTTGAGATATAAAAATATCTATCCGGTCTATGAAATCTACAAACCTAAGAAAAAATTCATTTCTCCTATCATAGACATCTCAAATTATTTCTACATATCACTATAAAAATTCATACTCAAGTTATCATCTCCTCCAAAGATAATGTCATCAACAAAAACTTCAACAATCAAGATGTTATCATTCTCAATCTTGAAATATAGATTACTATCAGCAGTACCTTTATTAAATCCTAAAGTTAGCAAATACTTATCCAATCTAGCATACTAGGCTCTAGGGGCTTGTTTCAATCCATAAAGAGCTTTCTTCAGTTTGCATACCATGTCTCCATCATCTGATAATGAAAATCCATCAGGTTGTTCAATGTAGACTTCTTCCTCAAGATCACCATTCAAAAAGGATGACTTGACATCCATCTGATATACCTTGAAATCCTTATAAGAAACATATGCAAACAATAGTCTAACAACTTCAAGTCTAGCTATTGGAGCAAAAACATCCTCATAATCAATCCCTTCCTTTTGTTAATATCCTTTGCATACCAAACTTTCTTTATTTCTAACAACTTCACCGACTTCATTCAATTTGTTCCTGAATACCCATTTAGTACCAATCACATTCTTGTCTTTAGGTCTAGGCACAAGTTCCCATGTGTTATTATTTTCAATCTAATTAAATTATTCTTCCATAGCCTTCAACCAATTTTCATCTTTGCAAGCCTCACCAACATCTTTAGGTTCAATTTTAGAAATCAAACATACCTCTTCAACAACTAGTCTTCTTCTAGTCATTAAGCCTTTATTTTTATCACCAATGATCTGATTTTTAGAATGATTCAATATTACATACCTCAGAGTCTTCTAATTATTCTAATTTTTTAGGTTCCTGCACCTATTCACTGGTAGCATCAATATCTGGGTTAACAGTCTCTACCGGATCATTCCGCTTCAATTCTTCAGTTTGATTTTATGTTAAAACAATATTCTGATCATCATCATATCTGCATGCTCTGATCTCTTTTTCACAATTCTCATCAATCTTCACATTTTTACTTTCCAATGTCTTTCTTAATCTCTTGTTGTAGCACTGGTAGGCTTTTCTCTTTGTTGAATATCCTAAGAAGATTCCTTCATCACTTCTCACATCAAACTTTCCTATATCGTCATCTCTCTTGATATAACACTTGCTTCCAAAAATTCTGAAATATCTCACAGTAGGAACATGACCAAACCATAGTTCATAAGGAGTCTTACCTGTATCACCTTTTATATGCACTCGGTTGAATGTGTAAACAACAGTTCTAACAACTTCTCTCCAATAGATCTTCAGAAATTTCCCTTCAATCAACATAGTCCTTGCAACATCCAAGATAGTTCTATTCTTCCTTTCAACAACTCCATTCTGCTCTGGGGTTCTAGGAGAAGATAATTGTCTTCTAATCCCATGCTTCTCATAAAATGAGTCTAACTCACTGGAATAGAATTATCCTCCTCTGTCAGATGTCACATATTTCACCTTCAGTCCTGTCTTAGTCTCAACCTTTTCTTTGAATATCTTGAATTTGTCCAATGCTTCTGATTTTTCCCTAAAAAAGGCAACCCACATCATCTTGGAATAATCATTGATTAGTAACATGAAATATCTGTCACCTTGCACACTTCTTATACTTGTAGGTCCACATAGGTCAGTATACATAAGATCTAGCAATCCATCAGATGAATATTGCTTATTCTTGAAAGAAATTCTTGTTTGCTTACCCATTTGACATTCTTTACACACCAAATTAGTAGGCTTAACAATTTTGAGTAAATCTCTAACAACTTGAGTAGAACCAATCTTAATCATTGAGCCAAAATTAAGACACATTCTCCTATGTCACAACCAACTTTCATCAATGTGAGCAATCAAGCAACTTTTCTCACTGGCATTCAAATGAAATATATTACCCTTAGTCTTAGTTCCTAATGAAATCTCTATACTAGAGGCATTTAGGATCTTGCATTTTCCATTATTTAATTGTAAATCAGAACCTTTGTCAACCATCTTTCCAATACTTAAAAGATTATGCTTGAAGCCTTCAACATACAAGACATCATGAGTGTCATGCTCACCATCAAAGGAAATAAAACCTCTACTATGGATCACACAAGATTTGTCATCTTCAAATATTACTATTCCACCATCATACCTCTCCATATTTACAAATTTACCTTTATCACCAATCATATGTGTTGGCAATTTGGAGGAATTGATTATGTGTTGCATTGATGTCAACACTAGCTTGCTTAGTTGTCTACCAAGTTCCAGTAGAGTGGTTGGACTTTGATGGTGATTAGGAAATTTGTCTCTGATATGTTCTGATTGGTGGAATTGGTTTGCTTCAATCATTCATGTCATTCAGATGCGTGTCATATTCAGTTGGTTTGGGATTTGGTGATCTAGAAGCTATCATATATTCTAGTAAGCCTTTTGGTTACTGGTAAGGGTTCTACCAGCAGAGCTTTGTTGAAGATATTTTGAGGAATTTGATAAGTGGCATTGGTGTGGCTTCTAGAAGGTTTTTAAAATGCCAATGGTTATCATGTTCATGTTTTAGTTGATCGGTGGTGTTGCATTTGGTTTATGGCAACCTATTTTAGGTCTCGTCTTAATGCTATTCTATTAGGTTATGGAGTGGTTTATGTAACGTGTTGGTGGATGCTCCCGATGTGTTACTGATTAGATTTATTGTTTGGTTATGTTATTTTAGTCTTAGGACAACTTGGATTATCATTGGTTTGTGGGTTTATGTGAAGGATTTATTGTATTATCTTTTAGGTGGCCGACCTAATTGTTTAGGTCCCGGGTTGGTATAAATATGATGTAAGATATCTTTGTAGATCATGGACAGATGGCTATGTGATTATCTGTGTGCGAATAAGGTTGTGATCATATGCACAGGTTTTGGTCAATCATAGGTGATCGAGTTGGGTTTGTCTAAGAGGTTTAATATCTTCGGTATTGAGCTTAACTGGAACTATACTCAAGCATAGGAGATGCTATTCTAGCAGTTCAATCTTCATTCTAGACTGTAGTCTGATGTTTTCTATAGTCAGTGAGGATCTTTTTGTGATGAGCAGTGGGCTCTAGGCTATTTGCCTTCTTGCATTTGCAGGCCCCTTATTGTAATATTTATTCATCTGATTAGTGGATAGATATTGTGGGTCTCCAATCCCACCATAGTTTTTCCTCATTGAGGTTTTCCATGTATAAATTTGTGGTGTTATGGTGTTCATATTTGTGGTTGCATTGCTACTTATTGTTATCTTCTTTTGTGTTTACTGGTTGCTGAGTTGTTGTGTTAATTAGGTTAAAATTCATCATTCCAGCAGAACAGTGATTCACCCCCCCGTCTTAGTGTTCTTGGATCCCAACAATTGGTATCAGAGCCTAGTACCTCAGAGTAAGTCTATCAGCTTGAGGAAGATCCTATATTCACAATCTATGGAGATAAGTTTGAGGAAGGAACTTCAAGTAGCTCTTGAAGACTATGATGCTGAAAGGTTGAGGAACATGAAATTGCAAGATGAGCTGAGATCTGTGAAGGAATTCATGTTTACTCTGCAAGAGAGGTTGTCATCTGCATAAGCTAAAAGGAAGGAAATCTGTGGTCAATTGAAAAATTAGGATGATGAAGAGAAGAATGCTTTAAAGGATCTATGTCAGAAGTTGAATCAAGAGAATGGTATCATGATGAATGAAATGCAAGCCCTAACCATGAGGATGTCTAAGGAGATTGAAGACTGGAAGAAGAATGAAGAAAATATTGCTAAATCTCTGAAAGACAGATCCAATGAATGCATTAGGTTGGCACATGAGAATGATGTATTAAGAACTGAATTGGTGCTATCACAGAACAATGAGCAAGCGTTGGAGAGAATGGTGATAGTCCCAAGAGATGATCTAGATGTTGCAAATGAATACAAAGATAAGTTCAAGGTTAGTTCTGCTAAGCTTGATGAGTTATTGAAGAATCAGAGGGACAGTGGAGACACTAGAGATCTTGGATTTGAGCATGGAGAATGCTCTAGTACTACAAATTAGGATGACACATCCATTCAGAAGAACAATCAGGAGAATTCACCAGTCAACTAGAATCAGAGGTCACTAGGAAGACAACCCAATGCACATAAATTTAATGGTAGATGATTTTTTTGCAATAAGTTTGGTCATATGGAAAGTCAATGCAGAAATATAGTCAATTAGAATAATAATTCAGGTACCGGTCAGTGTTTCAATTGCAAGATGTTTGGTCATAGGACATCAGATTATAGAATGAATTTGAAATGTCATGCATGTGGAAAGTTTGGGCATATGAATAATTAATGTAGGTTGAGGAATGGTCAAGGTTACAGTAATGCAATTCAGAAGAACAATGTCATTTGTTATGGATGCAACAAAGTAGGACATATTACTAAATTTTGCAGAAACAAGAACCTACCGGTAGGAAGTGATAAATCTAATTAGAAGGGAAAAAAAAAGGTTGATGATATTCAGAAGGAGCATGAGAAGAAGTGGGTTTTGAAGTTTAAGGATCAACTGAAATAATCAATTGCCCCAGATGTTCATTCGGGCTGAAGCATATACCTCGGTTATTCAACCAACATAGTAGAATGTTCCTGCACTAGTAGGAAACTCATCTGGTAACTAAGGCATTCACCTTAGGGGGAGGCAAATTGATGACAGATCTTGCATTACCCCTGGTAATGGTATAAAAGCCTGTTTCAGATTTTGAAGTAGTTAGTTTGAAGGTTAATTGGTGAAGATTTGTTGGATCTTGGATCTGGTTTGGTTTATTGGTAAGTCACTTTATGAGTTATGGTTTGGCCATACACCTACAGTTAAGTATTTGAAAATCTTTAGTAGTGAATTGGAAGTTTAATCCTAGATGTGATGAAGGAATATTTCTTGGTTATTTAAATGAAAGCAAAGAATATAGATGTTATAACAAGAGATTGTAAAGAATTGTGGAGAGTGCTAAGGTCAAGGTGAATGATACAGAGCCAAACAACAAAATAGGTGATAAAATTCTCTCACCTAGATTTACTATGTCCAAATCAAGTTGTTCTTTTTGTTCAAGGTGTCAAAAAACACACCTACCAAGTTCTCAACTCACACAAAAATTTGTGTGACTGAAACCATAAAGGATTAGCATCTTCTGGTATCAGTGGGATGAAAACACTCTACCCTTGTGTGAATGGTAGACAATCTTCTGATACTGGTGGGATGGAAACCTATTTGATTTTGTCTATTGGTGCTCCAACCAACAAAAAACATCCATAAGATCTGACTATCAAATGTGTTAGGGGGTACTTGTCTCACAATTGTCCTATTTGTCTAGTAGCCCTACCGGTTGAGTTCTCCACATACAACTTAATAAAATTTCAAAGGACAAGACAAGATAAGGGAATATTTAGATACCCTTTATCAAGTTACACAATTCTGCAAAATCTTAGACCCTAAATGCAAGTTTGAAATGTCTATATCCTTATTGGTCCTTCGAGACCTAATTAAGCCAATTAGGCCTAATTTATAAAGCAAGTACCCCTTGTATTAGTCCCCCAACTAAACCAACTCTTCTGCAAGGTGAGGTAAGGTGTCAAACTACCAAATCCAAGGTTTCAATACTTGATCCCATCCTTTTTGTCTACTGCAAATGATTTTCACTTCTTTAGTTCAGGCAGTCACCTTGAGATGCCCGCCTAGGGTCAGTCAATTCAATCTCCTCGAGCTTGGAGCCTCCCTAAAAACCAACACAAAAATATTATGGTACATTGACCCTTCTAACATTTTACCATAGGTTTTTTGGTCCTATGGTGAAAATGTCAGACTAAGGGCATTTTTACAGTGAAACCATAGGTGTTGGTAGGGTTTGTGACCAGTCCAGATAGGTTTTGATGGATCTCTACAACCCAATTATTTTAATACCTCAAAATTTATTCATATGAAAGGTAATAGACTTACCTAACTCATCCAATTAGGTTTAGGCATCCACCAATCCATACCTATCAGAAATGAACATCAAAAGACACAAAATTTCAAGAAACTCCAAGTATATTATATTGCTCCAAAACTCCAAAACATAATCAATTTCAACAAATTCAACAACAAAAACCATGGAATCAATCCAAGTGGGCCTAATATAGCCTCCCTAATAGTTTCCAACCACTTTTAAAACTTTGGAACCTTTGAAGGATTAGTTACCCCTTTTTACAATATTTTACAATGACAACCAAAGTTGTCAACTTGCACTTTTCAAATTTGGTGACTCCAAGGTGTATTCAACATATTCCAAGGATTGGACCAATGTTTCTAAGACCAATATTTATTTCCTGACTCATGCCTAGATTCCTATTGACCCACATGGTAATCTATCCATGGTGGCTTATAAAATGCAACCATGATAATGGCTTACATCAATTGGGTCTTATTAACTCACAAACCTATCAACCTACTACATATGATGTCAATGTGACAGGGTCATTACATTTTCACCTCATGGGTGATATTACAATCTTTAGGCTTCATTTATGTCTTTGGGTTCTCTTGCACCTATGGATGAGCAGTACAAAGGTCAAATCAGAACTTATGAGAGAGAACTGGAAGTAGAAATGGTCATAGCTGAACTGGTAACACCTGTACCGGAACAAAATGTTGAACCAGTTACCCTGACCGTATTAGAAAATTCAAGAGTAGCTGAAGATCAGAGTAGAGAATCATAAAGTCAAAAGACTTCTAGGTATGTAAGGTTGAATCATTCAGAAGATAGATAATTGATCAAGGAGAAGGTTGGAAACTGATGAGGTATGCTTAATTTCTTTAATTGATCCGACATCAGTAGTTGAGGTATGTAAGGATGAATGTTGAATATAAGCTATGGAAGAGGAATTGGATCAAATAGAAAGGAACAACACATGGATTTAGATGTTATTGGAACTACATGGTTTTTTAGGAATAAATTGAATGAAGATGGACAAGTTATGAGGAACAAGGCTAGATTGGTCTGTAAAGGATATTTTCAGAAGGAAGGAATTCATTATTTTGAATCCTTGCTCTGGTAGCTAAGATTTTTAGATATTTACAAGGATTTTCAGGTATGGTTTATGGTTTATGATGAATTGACACTATGTGCATATATAGATGTGGATTGGGCTAGAGATATAGGTGACCGGAAAAGCACATTCGGTGAAGCTTTCTTTCTTGGATCAACAAGAAATAATCATGTACTTCTTTATCTACTACTGAAGCCGAGTATGTTGCTACTACTACTAACTGTACACAAGTTCTATGGATGAAGAAAATGTTGAAGGATATAAGGGTAGATTGTAATGAACTGATAGTTATTCACTGTGATAACTCTGCTGCTATTGACATATCAAAGAATTTGATTTTTCATTCTAGGACAAAGCATATATCAATCAAGTATAACTTTTTGAAGGTGGAATCAAATGAAGTTAGATTGGTTTAAGGAATCATTTGAGTACTTTAGAGATAGATCGGGGGTCTCTGCCCCTCTGGTTGAGACTTGAGTGATGATGATTGACATCAACCTGATATGCATTATTAGAACAATCATTCATTCTGAATTAATGAGTTGGTGCTACTACTTAGGGGGAGTAGTCAGCTATGTGGTTCAGAGGTTTTATGATTTTTCTTTGATGTTTATGTCAGATTTCTGGCATTTATGTCAAAGGGGGAGAGGTATACATGTGAAAAATAGAGCTTAACAAAGATATCAGTCAAAGGGGGAGGAACAAAATTTTAGATTAGTTGTATCCCACTGGGGGAGTGTGATTAAGGACTATGGATGGTTAATTGGTATAGAGATAATTATTTCAAAACTTCATTGATATTTCATTTGTGGGAGACTGTTGGATGTCTTCCATTGGGGGAGACTTGTTTGGCACTTCTTGGCACTTGGATGTTTTTCACATCTAGTGTTGCCATCGATGACAAAGGGGGAGATGGGGAGATTGTTGGCAATTTGGAGGAATTGATTATGTGTTGCATTGATGTTTTTCATTGATGTCAACACTAGCTTGTTTAGTTGTCTACTGGGTTTCACTAGAGTGGTTGGACTTTGATGATGATCAGGAGATTTGTCTCCAGTATGTTCTGATTGGTGGAATTGGTTTGGTTTGGTCATTCATTTCATTCAAATTCCTGTCACATTCAGTTGGTTTGTGATTTGGTGATCCGAAAGCTATCATATGTTCTAGTAAGCCTTTTGGTTACTGGTAAGGATTCTATCGACAGAGCTTTGTTGAAGATATTTTGATAAATTGGATAAGTGGTGTTGGTGTGACTTCTAGAAGGTTTTTAGGATGCTGATGGTTATCATGTTCGTGTTCCAGTTGATTGGTGGTGTTGCATTTGGTTTATGATGACCTATTTTAGGGCTGATCTTAATACTATTCTGTTAGGTTATGGACTAGTTTATGTATTGTGTTGGTGGATGCTCTCGATAAATTACCGATTGGATTTATTGTTTGGTTAATGTTGTTTTGGTCTTAGGCTGGCTTGGATTATCATTGGTTTGTGGGTTTATGTGATGGATTTATTGTATTATCTTTTAGGTGGCCGACCTAATTGTTTAGGTCTCGGGTTGGTATAAATATGATGTAAGATCTCTTTGTAGATCATGGATGGATGGCTATGCAATTCTCTGTGTGTGATTAAGGTTGTGATCATATGTAGAGGTTTTGGTTGATCATAGGTGATCGAGTTGGGTTTGTGGAAGAGGTTTAAGACCTTTGGTATTGAGCTTAACCAAAACTATACTTAGGCATAGGAGATGCTATTCGAGCAGTTCAATCTTCATTCTAGATTGTAGTTTGATGTTTTCTGTAGTCAGTGAGGCTCCTTTTGTGATGAGAAATGTGCTCTAGGTTGTTGGCCTTCCTACATGTGGAGGCCCCTTATTGTAATATTTATTCATTTGATTAGTGGATAGATATTGTGGGTCTCCAATCCCACCATGGTTTTTCCTCATCAAGGTTTTCCACATATAAATATGTGGTGTTATGGTGTTCATCTTTGTGGTTGCATTGTTACTTATTGTTATCTTCTTTTGTGTTTACTGGTTGCTGAGTTGTTGATTTAATAAGGTTAAAATTCATCATTCCAGTAGAACACTGATTCACCCCCACCTCTCAGTGTTCTTGGATCCCAACAATATGATGTGAACAACCACTATTAATCACCCATTCATCTTTCTCTTCAACTTTACCAGCTAAATATTTTTCCTCAATAGTGCAACTTGTGGAATCAACAAGTACCGGTCCATCTTCTTTAATAGCAATAAACACAATTTCATCTCCTTTTGATTCTTCATTTGTAACACCTTCATCAACAACATAATAACTGTTCTTCTGATGCTTATACTTCTGGTTAGACTTGTAAGGCTTATCATACTTCTCATGCTTCTCATATCTATCATTCCTATCATGCTTATCAAATTTATCATGCCTATCATATTTAGACATTCCCTCTGGGCATATAGAAGAAAAATGTCCTATCTTATTGAAAGAGAAACATTTCAAAGGAAATTTTCCATCATACTTACCAGCTCCTTTAGGCAATCTCCGAGAAATCATTGCTTCAAGCTCATCGAATTCTCTTTCTTTCTCTTGCATCTCTCTTCTCTCTCTTTCAAATCTAGATATTCTACATTCATCAGGATCATACTTCTATTTTCTGGATATAGATTCTCTAAGTGTTGTCTCATACTTTATGTGTGATTCACTAAACTCGCTTAGTTGAAATGTAGCAATCTTTCCAACCAACATATCTCTTGTCACAATAGTCACACTCTGGATCTCATCAATAGAAGCTACCTTATGTTTGTAAGCAAGAGGCAATGATCTCAACACCTTAGCAACAATTTCATCTTCTTCAAGGGTTCCATTGCCACATTTGATACCTTGTACAAGTTCATTCACCTTAGCCATGAAGGAATTTATGTTCTCATCTTCTTCCATTTTTAGCATCTTATACTTTCCTTTCAAACTCTTCAACTTAGCAACTTTGACTTGTTTATCTCCTTCATACAAGGTCTCAAGCTTCTCTTAGATCTCATGTGTAGTTTGAATTCCCATTACATTAGTCATCTCAAAATTAGTCAGGGCAATCAACAATGCTTCCTTAGCTCTAATGTTATTTTCAATATCCTTGATCAGCAGCAATGATCGGTCCATTCCGAGGAACATAATAGGAATCCTTTGTAATATTCCAGTAATCCTCTCCAAGACATCTCAAGTGGGCCTCCATCGGGTTCTTCCATATAGCATAGTTACTTCCATCAAATCTAAGACTCTCCTGAAAAATAACACCTCTATTTGTTATCCCAGATCTCCTCAAGTGGTCAAGCTTATTTCAGAGGATCTATCCCTGATACCAATTGTTGGAAACAACAATGAGGGAAAACTTAGAGGGGGGGGGGGTGGGGGGTAAATCAGTTTTCACTGGATTTACAAACTTAAACTCAAACACAAATCTGATTAATTGCAGCAATAACAAATATAATAAATTGATACCACAACACACAACACCAAGATTTTGACGTGAAAAACCTAGTTAAGGAAAAAACCATGGTGGGAACCTACCCACAATAAAATGATACTTTGCAGTAGTATGTGAAAATAATTACAATGGGGAATGCACATGCATTCAAGCTCACTGCCTAGAGCTCACTGCTTAAAATACAATAACCTGAAAGGTATCAACCCTCAGGGAAGGTTCACTACCTTACAAGGAAGTCTCACTGACTTACAAAATATTCAGACAACAATCTGGAATCAAATGAACTAAACAAACAACATCTGCAAATTCCTGATGATAGTTCTAGTTAAGCATATTTGTCTACTTTGCAACACTCCAATCTATGCTCAATCATAATGATGAAGGTGCTGGAATCCAAGAACACTGAGAGGGGGGGGGGGGTGCATTAGTGTTCTCCCAGTGTGATTAATTTTAACCTTATTAGCACAATAAATTAGCAACTGGTATGCATAAAGTAGTTAACAACAAGTAATAAGGCAACCACAAAGATGAACACCATAAGAACACAAATTTATATGTGGACAAGCTCAAGGAGTAAAAACCACGATGGGATTGGAGACCCACAATATCTATCCACTGATCAATTGAATAATATTATATATAAGGGGCCTACACATGCAGGAAGACACACTGCCTAGAGCACAATGCTCATCACAAAAGGAGCCTTACTGACTACAAAAGATCTTCGAACTACAATCCAAAAACAAGAATGAATTGCAAGAATAGAATCTCCTATGCTTGAGTACAGTTCTAGTTAATCTCAATACTAGAGGTCTTAAACCTCTTACACAAACCCAATTCGATCACCTATGATCGACCAAAACCTTTGCATATGATTACAACTTTATTCACACATAGATAATCCCATAACCCACAACCACGATCTACAAAAGAGATTTTACATCATATTTATACAAACTCAGGACCTAAACAATTAGGTCAGGCACCTAAAGGATAATACATTAAGTCCATTACATAAACTTGCAAACCAATGATAACACAAGTCAGCCCAAGACTGAAACAACATTAATCAAACAATAAATCCAACCGGTAACACATCGGGAGCATCCACCAACACGCTACATAAATCGGTCCATAACCTAACAAAATAGCACAAAATAGCACCAGACCTAAAATAGGTCGGCATAAGCCAAATGAAACACCACCAAACAACTAGAAAATGCACATGATAACCATTAGCATCCTGAGAACCTTCTAGAATCCATACCAACAACACTTATCAAATCCATCAAAAGGTCTTCAATGAAGCTCTACTGGTAAAACCCTTATTGATAACCAAAAGACTTACTAGAAAATATGATAGCTTCCAGATCACCAAATCCCAAACCAACTGAATGTGACACGCACATGAATGACTGAACCAAACCAATTCCACCAATCAAAAGATACTGGAGAATATCAGAGATGATCTTCAGATCTACATCACAATCCAACCACTCTACCAGAATGAGGTAGACAACCAAACAAGCTAGTGTTGACATCAATGCAACACATAATCAATTCCTCCAAGTTGCCAACATAAAGATGTGTTCTCTTGTGTGCACCTTTACTACTCTCTAATAATTCAAACACAACACCGATACCAAATTTACATGACTTTATCACCTATTTATACAATTCATCAACCTTTACTACAAGGTCAACCAAACCCTCAACTCATAAATGCAAAATTACATCGAATGATATAAAGATAGACCACCAGACCAATATTGTGATATAAATGATATAACATGGACCTAAACCAAAAGCTCAAACATGCAACACCACCAAAAATTATGACAAGATCAACCGCAACACACTACACCACCAAGAATATCACATAACATGAAGAATATCACTGGTTCAGCAAAAACACTAAAAATGCACACAAGGATCAATTTAGATCATCAAAATAAATAGGATAGAATTAGGAAACACTAGAAAGCATGTTAGAATCATTTGTAGTAGCTTCACCAACACCACTTTTCAAATCTTCATCGATCAACATCTGAAACTCAAGAACACTCAAACAACAACAACTGTCACAAGGAAAGATAACTTGCAGAGAACCAAATCATGAACCATTTGAAATGAAGGTACACAATAACATTCCAAATAATCTCCCAAAAACTCAACTCAAGATCTGATCACACTGGAATATACAAGAGGAAATACCAAACTCTACAAAGCACCGATCAGAAGAACCAAACTGTAAACTGGATCATATGATATGATCAATTAAGTTTCTGGATCATAGAAACCAATACAGAAAGAGATACAAGAAGAACTCTATATACCAATCCGTGATCCAAATAAACTATTTTGCAACCACCGAAACAATAAATCATAAGAATATGTTGACATCAATAATTCAAGTTTATTTGGATCAATAATTCCAAACATGGGGTTTCACCTAAGGCAAAACCCTATCCGCAAAACAATTTCCCTTATTTTGGTGTGCAAAATAGTTTAGTTGGAATTAACCCTAATTGAAATAGAACTTGAATTTGAACTGAAAGAGAAAAGCTTGCATATTGAGGTTAAGGTTCAAATGCTTGAATCCAAATGATTATACCTTCAATAGGTGATGCTATGTTCTTAGGATAAGTCCTCCATGTGTTGATGCAGTAAAATGATAAATCACATGATATACATCATGAAATATTAATTGAAACATAATATGAAGATGCCTTGATGTAGTTTGCTTCTGCTTGACTTAGATTTGCTCTTGGAGAAGAAGAAATTTTCTCTTGAATTGATGATAATATTAGCATATGATTAGATTTTTTTGAAAATGATTTGAGAGGGATGCCTTATATAGGGATTCCATAATTAAAATCACCTTTAGGCCGACTAAGAATTGATATATTTTTGCACAGAGCTAGACTTGAATAGAATAAGATCACCCAATTGAGATTCCAAAATTCAAGGAAAAAAGTTCAGGACTAGGTACTATACTACTTTGTCCAACCAACTTTTTTTTGATTTTCTAGGGATGCAAGTTATCATGATTCTAATGCTAAATCCAACACGATGGCTCAAATTAAGATGCATAAATATGCTTTGACAATTGAAATTAGGGTAAGATTAGGATTAAAATAATAAAGGGCACACCTAGACTTAAAGGCCCAAATAAGAGTGTGATGAAGTAATAAAGTGGGATAAGGCCCATAATATTAATTTAAATAAATAAAGGTTCTATAATGCATAGAGGAAGGGAAAGACTAAAATAGGTGCTAGGGGAGTGTGAAAATGAACACACTAATAAAGGTATACAATTTATGATACAAATTGAAGTAAATTATTGAAAACAAACTACTACAGATATCCCATGGAGTCACAAACTAAGATATGGGAAAAAGAAGATGTTTAGAACTTGTTCCTAGAAGTTTGGCCTATTTTTTTGGTACCATATAGTACAAATTTTCCCTAGTCCTCTAAATTTTGCTTTGTTGAAAGTTGAACCTATTCATCGTCGTCGACTTTGTTAGAATATTTGAGTACAACTACCGAGCCTATTTCCTACACACAGAAAGAGAGGGAAAGATGTTGTGGATACAGGTTTGCCTTAGGTCAAACCCCCATTTAGGAATTAACCATGAAATTGAATTGGAAATTGCAGAAAGATGTTTTCCTTTTGAGGGAAAGGCTAGATCTAAAACAAAATTCTTGTAATTGAAATGTATACCTTGATGAAGTTTTGTTTGATATTCATGTTTTTAGGATGTCTTGTAGAATGGCTTCAAATAAGGTTGATCATGGATGCCATTTTGAATGCATAAACCTAACTTCACTTATTCTCCAATATTTGATGAATGAGTGATTAGTTGCTCACTTGAATTTGCTAGAGGGTAATTTGGATGGCTTAGAAAATTAAGTTTTAAATGAGAGGAGAAACCTCCTTTTATATTTGATTGCCCAAAAATCAATTGAATTTTTAGAGTAGGTTTCAATAGGATCAAATTTCTCACTCATATGAGATGACTATTATGAGGACCAAAAATGGGTCCTAATTGAATGGACCAGGGTGCTGAGCAACTTGGTACTGACAATAAAAACTCATTCTTGGAGGGAAGGTGGAGAAGGAGATGGAAATGTAGGATTGCAGGTGGTGTGAGCAGAATCAGAGTAGGCATTAGACATTGAAAGTTGAAGTGCTAAGGTGAGGTCTATGCAAGGTTGAATTTGTATGGGGATACAATTTATAATGCTACAACATAATAGATACAACATTTAGAGATGTGTGTAGAAGGATATGCTACATAATTTGATTTACATGTTCTCTCTTTGATCTTGATCTTCTTTTTGGATGTTTATGTTCACATGCCATTAGAGTTGAGATTTGTGTGGAGATATGGCAATAGCTATGTTTGTGGTCATGTGTTATTTATTATATTTTGGTGATGACACTATGGTTCCTTTAGATCCTCTAATGAGTGTGAAGAACTTGTGAGATCTATGAAGACTAGTACAAAATTTCTATTGTAGTAGATTTATTTACAAGTTTTTAATATCTTTCTGGATGTTCCTTGTTACTACATGATGTCGATTACACTTAATATGTGATTGTATTGGTTGAATTTAGATGCTTTGATAATTTTAAAATTTGACATCACCTATGTAGCAAGAGTTTCTAGATGTGTATGTTCTTCATTGATAGATTTGAAACATAAAGCTTGTGGTTGCTTCTTGGTTATGTGCACCAAGATGGTGCACAAAATGTTGGAATCAATCAACACTGAGAGGGGGGGATTGAATCAATGTTGTGCAATTTAAACTTTCTTTAACTGATACTTAAACCACCAGATGCAAATGAATAAAATTAAAGTTCATAAACTTAACACACAC
This sequence comes from Cryptomeria japonica, assembly GCF_030272615.1. NCBI lineage: Eukaryota > Viridiplantae > Streptophyta > Pinopsida > Cupressales > Cupressaceae > Cryptomeria > Cryptomeria japonica. The sequence goes on from NC_081408.1 coordinate 465,048,299, forward strand.
AAGCACAAGATCATAACATCAAATTTTTACGTGGAAACCCAGAAAGGGAAAAACCGAGGTGGGATTGAGAGCCACAATATTATATGTTGGACATTTTTGCTGCTAGGATATGTTGTTGTCATTGATGTCAACATATTCCTATGATTTATTGCTCCGATGGATGCAGATTGGTTTATTGGGATCATGGTTTGGTATATGGATATGATTTATTGCTCCGATGGATGCAGATTGGTTTATTGGGATCATGGTTTGGTATATGGAGTATTTTTAGTCATTATATCTTTCTGTATTGGTTCTAGTGATCTGGGAGCTTAATTGATCATATCATTTGATCTAGTTTATAGTTTGGTTCTTCTGATTAGTGTTTTATAGAGTTTGGTATTTCCTCTGGTATATTCCTGTGTGATAAGAACTTGAGTTGTGGTTTTGGGAGATTGTTTGGGATGATCATGTGTATCTTCCTTTCATATGGATTATGATTTGCTGCTCTGCAAGTTATCTTCCCTTGTGGCAGTTGCTATTGTTTGAGTGTTCTTGAGTTTCAAATGTTTATCGATGAAGATTTGATAAGTGGTGTTGGTGCAGCTGTTACAAATGGTTCTAAAGTGCTTGTTGGTGTTTCCTCATCATGCCCTATTTTAATTGATTATTGTGTGAGTTTTTGGTAATTTTCATGATCCGGTGATGTTCTTCATGTTATGTGGTATTTGTTGGCCATTTGGTGGAATTGATTATGTGTTGCATTAATCTTTTGTGATTGATGTCAACACTAGCTATTTGGTTGGATGCTTTATCGACACCCTTCTGATCCCAGTAGGTTGAGTGGTTTCTAGTTAGCTTGGATCTGACATGATCCAGTAGGATTTGGTATAATTTGGTGATGGAATTGGCTTGTTCATGATACTTATACTCTTATTTGGTCAGTTGGTTTCATATTGGTGATTGGATGCTATCCCACTTTCTTAGAAGATTAGTTTCTGGTTTTGGTGAGGGTTTCATCGGTAGAGCTTTTGGTGGAGATCTTTGATGAATTGCATAAGTGGTGTTGGTGCAACTTTCAATAGAGTTTTAGGATTCTATTGGCGATCATGTTCAAGACTTGGCATTTGGAGATCATTGTTGAAGCGTTTGGACCTATACTTGGTCTCGGTTGATCTAGGTTATGGACCGGCATTAATGTAACGTGTGGATAGGACCTATTGATGTATTTAAGGGATGTCTTATGTGTTTTTATTACTTGTTTGGTCTAAGGCTGATATGGTTTGTAATTATGTAATTGGTTTATTGTCTGGTGGTCAACCGGATTGTTTATGATCGAGGGTTTGTATAAATAAGATGTAAGATCTCATTGTAGATCATCATGGTTAATGTAAGAGGTCATGGTCAAGGAATGTAATGTGTGAATAATGTAATATCATTCAAGCAGAGGAGTTGGTCGATCATTGGAGATCTAATTGGGTTTGTGTAAGAGGATTTAGTCCTCTGGTATTGAGCTTAACTAGAACTGTACTCAGGCATAGGAGATGCTACCTTTTGCAGTTCAGCACTTCTCCGGATTGTTGTCTGGATTTATATGTAGTCAGTCAGGCTCCTTTTGTGATGAGTAGTGTGCTCTAGGTTGTTGTCCTTTCTGCAAGTGTAGGCCCCTTCATTGTAATTCACATACTTACTGTAGAAGTATTATCTGACTATGGGTAGGCTTCCCACCATGGTTTTTCCCTTTACTGGGTTTTCCACATACAAATCTTGGTGTTGTGTGGATGGATTTTATTTTGTGATTATTGTTTATGCTTAATTGGATTAACTGCTTTTCCAGTATTACTATTTTGGGTTTCGATATTAAAGTTTAAATTGCTAATGCTTCCGGTAATCTATGATAACTGATTCACCACCCCCCTCTCAGTTGTCTTCCAGTTATTTGAACTTTCTAACAATTGGTATTAGAGATTTGGTCCTCTCTATAGAAAGCTTAACCACTTGGGGAAGATCTTATGGTAACTAATAGTTCAAGTTCATCTAGTTCTTCTGGAGCTATCTTTCGAAGGGATATACCAAGGCTTGAAGGAAAAAATTGCATAGTATGGAAGATTCAGATGGAGACTCATATGAGATATCTTGGCAAGGAGATTTGGGAGATCACACAAAATGGTGTCACACCCTATAATTTGGGATCTGGAAATCCCCTTCCAACTAACCTGGACAAGGAGCTTGAGAATGATTGTAAAGAAAGAGAAGCCTTCTTGTGTGCATTTTCTGATCAGCAAATAATGGAATTAACAAACAAAGCATCTAGAAAGGATATATGGGATAAGTTGCAAACTCTTAATGAAGGTGACCATACAGTGAAGATTGCTAAAATTGATGGTTACTGGGTGAGATATGAAAACCTAAAGATGGAAGAAGATGAAAGGATTACTACATTCATGGAAAGGGTAAATGAGATTGTTATGGGAATTCAATATTGTGGTGGAACTCTAAGCAAAGATGAAATTGTTTCTAAAGTCTTGAGAGCCCTAACACCAGCTTACAAAATGAAGGCTACTGCTATCAATGAGTTGAGAGAAATGGATAATACATTTGTCAACAAAGATACTTTTGTTGGGAAACTATCTTATTTTGAGCTCGAGGAATTTGGATCTTTTGGAGCCGTGAAGACTGAACCTGCTTTTCATGCATCTACATATGCAATCAGTAAGCAAGTCTAGAAAGATTTATATGTAAAAGAATTAGAAGATATGAAGAGAGAAGATGATGTATTTGAGCAAATTGAAGCACTATTTTCTAGAAGAGTACTGAAAGGACTAGTAGGAAGCAAGTATGAAGGAAAAGAACCTTTTAAATGTTTTGCATGCAATAAGATTGGTCATTTTGCATCTAGATGTCCTGAAAGGAATTCAAGATTTGAAGAAAGAGTTAAAAGATCATTTAAGCCTAACCCTAGATATCAGAACAAGTATAGATTCAAGAAAAACAAAGATAAATCATGCTACATAGCGGATAAGGAAGGCATTACTGATTTAGATGATGAACCGATAGAAGACTCTGCTAGTGGATCCAACAATGGGAAGGAATGGGTGTTCTTGGCTATCAAGGAAGATGATCTGGCACTGGAAGAGAATGTACCTGAAGAAAAGGCACTTGCTGCTAAAATTAAGGACAAGGATGAATGGGTAATTGAAAGTGGTTGTTCACATCATATGACTGGAGATAAAGGGAAGTTTCTGTCTTTGCAAGAATTTGATGGTGGACTATTTAGATTTGGAGATGACAAGGCATGTATGATCAAGGGAAAAGGAACTATATCATTGGATGGTAAGAACAATACTGACAATGTTTATCATGTTGAAGGTTTGAAGCATAATCTTTTGAGTGTAGGAAAATTGGTAGACAAGGGATTTCAATTACAGTTCAAGGATGGAAAATGCAAAATCATTAACAGATCTGGCTTGGAGATTGCAACTGGTACACAAACAAAAGGTAATATATTTCATTTGAACTCCGGTGAGAAGACATGTTTGATTACACAGATTGATGAAAGTTTTCTATGCCATAAAAGGCCGTGTCATGTGAATTTTGATTGCATTGTGAAGATCAGTTCAACTGAGGCTATTAGAGATATATCTAAGATTATGAAGCCCTATAATCTGGCATGTAAGGAATGTCAAATGGGTAAACAGGTCAGAACCTCTTTTAGGAGTATACAAGATAAATCAAATGATGTTCTTGATCTTATTCATACTGATTTGTGTGGCCTTGCTAGAGTTAAAAGTTTTCATGGTGATAGATATTTCATGCTAATCATTGATGATTATTCTAGAATGATGTGCGTTACTTTTTTGAGAGAAAAATATGAAGCATTTGAAAAGTTTAAAATATTTAAGGCTAAAGTGGAAACTGAGACACGATTGAAGATTAAATGTTTGAGATCAGATCATGGTGGAGAATTCACATCCGACGAGTTTAATAACATTTGTGACAAGCATGGTATAAGAAGACAATTTTCTGCTCCACAGACACTTCAGCAAAATGGAGTAGTGGAAAGGAAAAACATAACTATCTTGGATGCTGCTAGAACAATGATGATGGAAGAAAATCTAGCTCATATTAACTGGAGAGAAGCAGTGAGTACAATGGTTTATACATTCAACAGAGTACATATCAAAGGAGAAGCTGGTAAGACACCTTATGAATTGTGGTTTGGCAATACACCTACAGTTAAGTATTTCTGAATTTTTGGTAGTAAATGTTATATCAGGAGAGATGATACTATTGGGAAATTTGATCCTAGAAGTGATGAAGGCATGTTTCTTGGTTATTCTAATGAAAGAAAAGTATATAGATCTTATAACAAGAGATTGCAGAGAATTTTGGAGAGTGCTACTGTCAAAGTAGATGAGCTAGATAAAAGTCAAATCATAGTTTATGAGAAGGAACTGACTATGGAAATGATTATATCTAAACCGGTAGCACCTTTACCAGAACAAAGAGTTGAACTAGATACTCCGACAACATCAAAGAATTCTATAGTAACTAAAGAATAGGGAAGAGGAACAAAGAGTCAGAAGACTCCTAGGTATGTGAGATTGAATCATTCTGAAGATCAAATCATTAGGGATAAGAGCAATGGAGTGATGACAAGAAGAAGAAGACAAGTGGTATTAGAGCTAGATCCTCTGGAAGAAGCTTAGCCGCTTGAGGAGATCTGGGATGGTAGCTTATGTGTTTAATAAGGAGAGCCCTACATTTGATGGAAATAATTATACTATTTGGAAGGACCAGATGGAAGTTATTCTGAAGTGTCTTTGTGAAGATTATTGGAAGATTACAAAGAATGTTAACAATGTTCCTTAGAATGGACTGGTTACTACTAATGAGATCAATGAAGCTGAATATAACATAAGGGCTAAGGAAGATTTTCTGAGTGCTTTGAGCAATTTAGAGATGACTAATGTGATGGCACTTCAGACTGCACATGAGATCTAGAAGAAGATGAAGACCTTGTATGAAGGAGATGCAAAAGTTAAATTTGCTAAGTTGCAGAGTTTGAAAGGAAAGTATGAAGCATTGAAAATGGGAGAAGATGAGAATATATCAACCTTTATGGATAAGGTGAATTTGCTTGTCATGAATATCAGGTGTGCTGGTGGAACCCTTGAAGAAGATGAGATTGTTGCTAAAGTGCTGATATCTTTGCCTCCTATTTACAAACATAAGGTAGATTCTATTGATGAGATCCAAAGTGTGACTACTGTGACTAGAGATATGTTAGTTGGAAAGCTTACTGCATTTGAGTTAAGTGAATCTGGAGAATCACATGGAAAATATGAGACTGCATTCAAAGCCTTTGTATCTAGGAAGCATAACTATGATCTGGGAGAAGGTTCATGCTGGGTATCCAAATTAAAAAGAGAAAAGAGAGAGATGGAAGAGAAAGAGAGAGAGATTTGGATGAGCTTGAAGCACTTATTGCTCAGAGATTGCCTAAAGGAGCTGGTAAGTATGATGGGAAGTTACCTTTGAAATGTTTCTCTTGTAATATGAGAAGCATGATAAGTATGATAAGCCCTACAAGACCTATCGGTAGTACATAAATTAGAAGAGATGCTACTATGCTGCTAATGAAGGTGTGACTGATAAAGAATCTAACAATGGGAATTCGGGAGATGAGTTTGTGTTTATTGCTATCAAAGAAGATGATCCAGTACTAGTGAATCTTACAAGCTGCATTGTCGAGGATAAAGACTTGGCTGCTAAGATTGAAGAAAGAGATGAATGGGTAATAGAAAATGACTATTCACATTATATGATAGGTGATATAAGAAAATATTTAAGTATGGAAAGGTATGATGGTGGTATAGTGAGATTTGCAGATGATAAAGCTTGTGTGATCCGAGGTAGAGATTCTATATCTTTTGATGGTAAGAATAACACTGATGATGTCTTATATGTTGAAGAATTAAAGCATAATCTTTTGAGTGTTAGTCAGATGGTTGACAAGGGAAATGATTTGGAATTCAAGAATGGTAAATGCAAGATCTTAAATGGCTCCAGTGTAGAGATTACAACAAGGACTAAGACTAAAGGTAATATCTTTCACTTGAATTCTGGTGATAAAAGTTGTTTGATTGCTTAGATGGATGAAATATCGTTGTTGCATAGGAGGATGTGTCATGTTAAATTTTATTATCTGGTAAGAATAAGTTCTACTCAAGTTGTTTGAGATTTGCCTAAGATTGTGAAGCTGGTATGTAATGAATGTCAGTTGGGGAAGCAAACTAGAACATCATTTAAAAGAAAATTTTATACATCTAATGGACTGTTAGATCTTATGCATACTGACTTGTGTGGACCTACTAGACTAAGAAGCATGCAGGGTGATAGGTACTCGTGTTGCTAATTGATGACTATTCAAGAATGATGTGGGTGACTTTTCTAAGGGAGAAATCAAAAGCATTGGAAAAATTCAAGATATTCAAAGCAAAGGTGGAGACTGAGATTGGATTGAAGTTGCAATGTCTAAGATCTAACAAAGGAAGAGAATTCACATCTGGTGAGTTTGATACATTCTATGAGAGGAATGGATTTAGAAGACAATTATCTTCTCCTAGAACCCCTCAGTAGAATGGAGTTGTTGAAAGGAAGAACAAAACAATCTTGGATGTTGCAAGAATGATGCTGATTGAAAGAAATATTGCACAAATCTTCTGGAAGGAATTTGTTAGTTTATACATTCAACTGGGTGCATATAAAAGGTGACTCTAATAAGACTCCTTATGAGTTATGGTTTGGTCATGTTCCCACAGTTAGATATTTCAGAGTTTTTGGAAGTAAATGTTATATCAAAAGAGATGAGGATATATGAATGTTTGATGCAAGATGTGATGAAGGAATCATCTTGGGATATTCAAATAATAGTAAGGCCTACCAATGTTACAATAAGGGGTTGGGAAAGATAGTGGAAAGTGCCAATGTAAAAGTTGATGAATGTCTTGGTAAGAAGATCTTTGTCTACTACTGAAGTTGAATACATTGTTGCTGCTAAAAGCTGTACTTAGCTAGTCTGGATGAAACAGATGCTGAAAGACATTAGAGTTGTGTATTATGAGCCTATTGTTATCTACCATGACAATTCAAGTGCTATTAATATTTCCAAGAATCTGATACTGCATTATATCAATTATCATTTCTTGAGGGAGACAGTTAGTGATGAGCAAGTAAAACTGGAGTTATCTTTCCTTGTGGTAGTTGTTGTTGTTTGAGTGTTCTTGAGTTTCAAATGTTGATTGATGAAGATTTGATAAGTGGTGTTGGTACAACTATTACAGATGGTTATAACATTCTTGTTGGTGTTTCCTAATCATGTCCTATTTGTCTTGGTGATCTGAATTGATTATTGTGCGATTTTTTGGTGATTTTCATGATCTGTTGATGTTCTTCATGTTATGCAGTATTTTAGTGGTGTAACGTGTTGCGGTTGGTCTTGGCACGATTTCCAGTGGTGATGAGAGTTTGGAGATTTTATTTAGGTCCATGTTATTCTATTAATATCATTATATTGGTCTGATGGTTAATTTATGTTTCGTGTGGTGTAATTTTGTAATTAGGTGTTATGGGTTTGGTCGACCTTGTAGTCAAGGTTGATGAATTGTATAAATGGGTGTAATATTGTGAAGACGTAAATGTTCTAACTCAATTAATAAAAAGAAAAACTCTTACTCTTAATTAAATTCATAATTATCTTAATAAAAATCATTTCCTTCTCTCAAATCATTCCTTATTCACATAATGTCATTCAAATAAGGTTATTACATATGTAAATTCCATAATAAAAATAACAAGTGTAAAATCAATAAATAAGTAAAACATAGTATTCTTTACATAAGTGTAGTCTTTCATAGTATTACAACATAAAATTCCTCTATCTAGGTTACATTACAAGACTTAAGCATTCAATTGCCTTAAGTTAAAGATTACAATTACAAGATAATACACAATAAAGAGATGAGATGTGTCCATTTAAATTCAATCTATTTGTTGGAACTCATAAAATTTGAGTATTTTGAGAGGCCCATTTAAAAAATTTTCTCTGCACTTTCAAAGGACCACCTAATGAGTCAACCTGAGAGACCTACTTTGAGGGCATGTAAAATGGAGCCAGTTAATTATCAAAGGGTAAGTCTTGGGAAATGTGTCCTATACCTTTCATTTGGCCTATGAAGTGTTTTGAAACTTTTAGAATTCATTTTGGATCAATTTATCAAGTACCCATTTCAAGGGGTGAGCTGAAAGTCCATCATAGGTGCAAATGCAGATTTTACTAAATGACCTACTTTGAGGCCTTGCATCTTTTGCCCAGTTGATCATCATGTTGAAATTTAAAGTGCATTTAATTTTATGCATATAGGTGAGTCTACATGCCAAGTTTCAAGTCCCTATGAATCCATTTGCTTAGTTTGGAAAAGCTCAATCCGTTTGCAGTTTTTACTTTTGGAAAAGTCCCTGTTTCAATAGCTAGTCAAAGCACCACTTTGCACATGTGTAAGAGATTATTTGGTGAATGTCATGTCAAAATATTTCTTCTAGGATACTTCTAGTATAAAATACTAACTATGTTTCCAGTTTGAAGCCCCTGTCAATCCGTTTGATCAGTTTTCCAAGATGATTTCTTGAGCCACTTTATTCATTTTTCTGCACTTTCATTGCTACATCAATTAAAGTTGCTATTTTCATGAGCACACCATTTACACCCAGTCAGGCTTTTGGTCAAATTAAATGTTCCACGGTCTTCTTTGTACTTCAAGTTATCTATGCCCCAGATTTGGGGATCTACGAAGACCATTTGATATTTTTAGTAAAGACACTTTGAGGTCCCTACACATTTATTTTATCAAGTTCATAGTGCTAACAAAGCTATTTGATCATCTTTGTGCAATGATATTTCTTCACTCTCAATTCATCTTGAGAAATGGTTTGGCAGAGTGAATGCTAGTATATCAGACAATACGCGTATCAGTTTGTGAAGTCCAGAAAGGTGTTTTGATTGGTTTTAAAATTGCATCTTTGGGTTTAAATGTGAAAATGTGGCACAAGTGCCCAAAAGTTGCAAAACTCAGTCTAATGATCAGAAAATGGTGTCAATCAACTCTAGAGGTATGTTCAAGGTTCCTGAGGCATTTCAAGGGTCAATTGAATGAAAACAATTTTTTTTTTAGTCGAGCCCACTTTTGGGCCCGACCTAGCTCATGCTTGTGCATTAATTTTATGGCAAAATGTTCTTAATTCATGGCAATGCATATCAATACCAGCTCGCTAGTAATTGGCAATTTGGTTTGGTGAGAGAAGATTTCATTTCATCCTTGTGACTGAATAAAGAACAGAGGAAGAGTGCAATTTGCCAGTTGGATGGTGAGAGGCGACTTCATTTTACTTGTTGTCTATGGAATTGTTGGAGCACACATTCCGCTTGGATGTGGTTTGGCCTTTGCTCTTAAATATGAAAAAGTAGATGGAGTATCAATTACTCTTTGTGGTGATGGTGCTGCAAATCAAGGGAAACTTTATGAAGCTATTAATATGGCCGCTTTGTGGAATTTTCCTATAGTTTTTGTGTGCGAGAATAATCATTATGGCATGGGTACAACAGAATGGCGAGTAGCAAAATGCTCTGCATATTACAAGTGAGGACACTATGTTCCAGGTCTTAAGATTCTGGAGATGGACACTTACAGATATCATGGTCATTCAATATCAGAACATGGCGTTGAAAAGGCTTTAGTAAACTCTAGCAAATGCCCTTGGCAGGTGTAAATTGCCAGTCCTCCCTCTGCCGTGATCCTTTGCATGGAATAGCAAAGGAATTAAGTTTCCAAGCATAAACATGATTGTAAGCGTTGCCAGAGTCCTCCTTGCATGGAGTGGAGTTGGGAGGTCAATTAAACTTTAAGCAAATGCATTTGGGAGGCATAAAGCCCAGACAACATCCTCCTTCCTGCCACGTGATGGCTAGAAAAAGCTTTAGAAACTTTCTGCAGGCATTAAGCCAAAGTCCATGGCCCTTGGCAACAGTCCTCCCTGCTAGGTGTGTGAGGTAGATGGCCTGTGTGATGGCTAAATGGGTTATTGAGTTTCAACGAATGCAAATTGGCAGGCATTAGAGCCCAACTCCTCCCTGCTGTGAGCTCCTGCGTGGTGTTGGAAGGGCAACATAGAGACACTTCCAGCACATGCGATTTGTAGGTGCAAGCCAAACTCCCCCTCGCATGCTTGCCTAGCTCTCCATGCCATGGGTCTTTGACGTGTTGTAGACAAAGGGCATAATGAAAATTTTAATGCAAATGCATTTTGGCAGGTGTAAAGCTTTCCAAACTCCCTCCTGTGGCGCACCATGGAACAAAAAGGCATTAAATCTTCAGACAAATGTGATTCAAAAGTCATTAAAACCTTTAGAAAATGGAAAACTAGGCAATAATCATTATCCCACATTGGCTGGGCGTTGGGACATTCAAGTATTTAAATGCAAGAGAAAACACATAAAGCTTAAAGGCTTTTGACACAAGTACAAGCTTGGCGCCTAGGTGAACCCCACACATGCGTGCATGAACCCCGAGGTGGAAAAGAGATAGTTGGTGACCAAGTGGACCCCACCTGTGCACAATTATCAAGGTGAGAGAGTTTTGAAGTAAGAGGATGAGTTAACAAGTGAGCAGGTTCATCGTAGATAAATGGTGGTCGCTGATTTGCAAAGAAAAGTTGCATGCTAGTTACCCATCACGAACTAGTGATAAAGCACGTGCAGAAAAGGCAGATTAAAGATCATGAAAGTTGAGGATGATCGGATGACTATCGCTGATTTGCTGTGGGAAGGTGCATGAAAGTTACCCTTCGCGAACCAACAACTGATGAGCTAGCAGGTCCGGGTGGCAGGTTAGCTGGAGGGTCCCGCTGAGGTGGCAGTCAGGTGGTGGTTCGCGAGGTAGGTGAGGTGGCTGCCATGTCGCAAGGAATGTGAGGTAACAATGAGGTGTCATCCTAGGTGGTTCCACAAGCAAATCACAGGCTGCCACATGGCAGGGCGCAGGTCAAGAATCAGGCAAAAAATCAAAGTTAATAATAAAGTCTTGACTATAGGTCAAAATCCAAAAATTTAAATGATGGGTCCACATTGAGAGATTAATTCTCCTGAGGGGTATTTTTTGCAATTAATTTCTACAATTAGTTTCAACAAATCTCAAATATTTTGAGAGAAATTTCCACGGGAAGGATGAAGGAAATATTTTTCAGTTGGGTAAAGAGGACACATGGCAATTTCTGATGAAATCTGGTCTTTTCCCTCTTCTTTATATTCTCAATTCTTCTCAATTGTAAGGGTTCCAGAATTATTGGAAAAAGGCTCTAGAGTTTTGAGTTCCTAGGTCTTGGAAAGGGTTCCAGTTTTATGCATTTTGATTTTCTGGGTTGTAATGGTTGATGTTCCTATTCTGTTGTCATGGAGTAGATATATTGTGCAGATTGTTTCTTAGTTTCAAGTCACATATATGTAAGGCATATATGCAGTGTAGTGGATTGTCTTCAGGCATTATTCAATTTCAATAATTTCAGTCTTCAAGGGAGTTTCAAGTTTATCTTCTCAAAGTGAGAGTGTAATTCCTGTTCTTAGGCATCCTTTATAGAAGGGATTTAAATTCTATGAGCAGAAATTGTGGATTTGGGTTAATGTTTGGATATGTATGATCCTTTGATGAATTTAGAATGTATTAATGTCAGGCATTAATACAAGGAAATCTTTTCAATGAATTTGATATGTAGCTTGGATTCCATTTGTGGTTATTTGTATTGACTTTATGCCCAGGATGAGGCACTGATCTGTTACAACTAGAGGTCATTTGCATCAATTTAAAATCAAATTAGAATATGTTTCTTTACTTACTCTTCTGTTGAAATGTCCCACCTATCTCAAGATCAAATGTAGTTGAGAGTCAAATGTGAATGTAGCTAGTTTGCAGTACTTTCCTTATTGTTGAGCTATGTCTAAGATTTATGCTTTAATGGTGATGTTGTGTGTGAGTTTTAGACTATATTTGAAGTGCATCACAGGTAAACCCACCTAGGCCTTGTAGAGCCTGAAGAGAAGAAGGATTATATATCCTTGTTCAGTTGGTCTAGTTTGTCTTTTGAAATCATAGTTGAGGTTAGCTACCTTTCAAAATTTGGTTGCAGATTATACTGGTTGTTGATTTTGTTGTTTAGCATAAAAAAGAACCAACAAAATGGTGACTCTTCTGGGGATAAAATGAACTGTTAAGAGTCTCTGGTTAAGAAAAAATTGCTTAAATATAGATCTTGTGATTATCCCATCCGAGTCACCACAACAAAAATGGCAACTCTGCTAGGGAATCCATGATTCTGGCCAAAGTCATTTGGGGAAGAGTCTTAGAAGTTTACAAATCTGAAAGTCATTTTCAGATTTGAAAGTGTATATCTTGAAATTTTTTGTTGCTATGAAATTTGAAAATATTATGTGACTCTGCTGTGTGTGGTATGACCCAAAAATCTGAAAGTGTTTAGAGTGAAGATCAGTAGTTAAAGTTTATTCGTCTTCAGGGTGGTGGCAACTCTGTAAGAATGAACCTGAGATTTGGAGTTCTTCAAATTTTCAGTTAGAAGTGAAGTGAACAACAACATCAATTTTTTCTCCTGGTATTCCTCAAAGTATTCATGAAATAATTTTGTTCCTTATAAGGTGAAATAGTCACCATTGAAAGGAAAAGAAATCTGCACTTTACATACTTCATTTTAAAAAAAAATTTCAGTTAAGTGATGGGAGAAGTATGTGATTCTGAAAATTCATGACTGCATATGTTTTGAAAAGATGTTTGTAAAGCAGTAAGATTCATTGTCCAAGTAATGGTTTTGGTAGATGTTATAAACTTGATGGATCTAGATGTTGTTCCTAGATCTAAAAATCCTTTGTCAAATCTAAAAGAAATTGATAGAGAGATTGAAGTATGTCTTCAAGAGATCCAAGATAAATTCATTTGCTTTTTAAGAAAGAAAGTAGGGAAAAGAAAGGAAGAGTCATCATATGTTTTCTATGAAAGATTTATAGCTGCATTAAATGAGCTTTCAATTGATGCTAGACCCAATGAGTCTATTTGGATTGAGTTATTCTTAGAGATTGATGAGCCTGACTCAATTAATTGGTCTACAACCTTGAGAGAAGAAAGTGTTGCATGCATTAAAGAATGGATATATGAGATTGAAAGGACTAAATCTAAAAATATACACAGAATTGAGTATAGTGATGGAGATGAATCCGTGAGTGGATATACCTTTTATGATGCTGAAGGTGACTCTTATTCTTAGCATGACAGTGTAGATGTGTATTCAGAGCAAGAAGAAACTTGTGAGAACATAAGTAATTGTTCAAATAATCATGAGCCTACTGAGGTTCCAGATCTTAATGATATAGATCACCTTGTTGTTAAGTTCAATCCATAAAATGTTTGCAATCAAAGTTATGAAACTATGTTGCAACATATAGCAACACTTTATGAGTAGCATGATAAAGGTTATGATGCAAATGCAAGTTATTGTAATGATGAAATAAATATGCATAAAGACATGAGCACTGCAATTTACTACTTTTATCAGATTGGGACAATGTTTACAACATAGAAGATGAAGCCAAGGAAAATGAAAATGAAGGAGAAGGTTCCCTAAGTAGTGAACAAATCTTAGAACTCTTAGCTGTTGATCTTCAGAGATATGCATCCAAAAATGTGCCCAATCTCTCATACCCAACCAGTACATGTTTTGATATTGATGATGTTTTTGAGGGTGTGAAGTATGATATATATGTTGTTGATTATTTCCCTACATTTGATTTGAATAATGGACAAGATGAAAATGCATATATGGTTGATAGGTATGATGATGTAGATTCATATGTTGATATGAACTTAGATTTTGATATGCATTGTGTGGATCTTGCTTTTGAAAAGAATGACCGATCTGAAGTAGTTTTCTCAGATTTGCAAGTGGCAAATGAACCATTGATAAGTGATGATACATTTTCATGTTTGCAAGAGGCTGATAGAGATTGTAGCCAACATGATATTGAATTGCAGTCATTTTATGAGGAAGTTTTCCTCTCTAGTTTGCAAGACAATATTAAGAATGAGTTTTTCCCTTTTGTGCAAACTAGCAATAAAGATGTGCCCGATGTTCCCAACTTTCTTAATAAGTTAGATTACTTTTCTTTTCACCTGGGAAGTAATTGTAAAGAGTATGACACTCTTATGTCACATAGTGACCAACACTTTCAGCATTTGTTTGATTTTCAAAGATTGAATGATTATGAACATGCTGATGATTATGTTTTATGTGATCAACTGATTAGAAGTGGAAGTGTGATTGATCAGGTAGATGTGAATGATGATTCCGGCTTACCTCTAGTTTATGGAAATGAAAATCATGTGTTTGACAGAGGTAAGAATTGCTTTTAGTTTTGATGGCCCAGGGCCATTTATAAGTTGTATATTTTGTATAGTTGCTTTGCTTTAGTTGTGTGGTTTTCAATAAGGAGCCCTGCTATTTGGGTAAAATAAGGAATGCCTTGTTTTTGAGAAGATGAGAAGTGATCTGTTTTTGAGTGGTCTGCTCTACCAAAGATTCTAGATTCTTGTGTTGATCTTGCAATCAACCATCCCCAGTTAGAGCCACTATTGGGATTCATAAAATTTGAGTCATTTTTTGAGGCCCATTTCAAAATTTTGCTATTGCATTTTTAGAAAGGCACCTAATCTCATCCGGAGTGGCTTATTTTGAAGAAGTGTAAAATGAAGCCAGTTGATTATCAAGGGGTAAGGCTTGGGAAATGTTTCCTACACCTTTCATTTGGCCTATGAGGTGTTTTGCAACTTTCAGATTTTAGTTTGGATCATTTTATCAAGTACCCATTTCAAGGGGTGGACTGAAAGTTGTTCTATGCACAAATTTAGATTTTATTAAGTGGCCTACTTTAAGCACCTGTATCTTTTACCCAGTTGGTCATCATGCCAAAATTCAAAATGCACTGATTTCTATGCATATAGGTGAGTCCGCATGCCAAGTTTTAGGTCTTTATGAATCCGTTTGATCAGTTTTCCAAGATGATTTCTTGAGCCACTTCTTTCAGTTTTTTGCATTTTCATTGCTACATCTTTTTAAGTGGCCATTTTCATGAACCAACAATTTGCACCCAGTCAACCTTTTGGTTGAATTAAACATTCCACAGTCCTCTTTGTACTTCAATGTATTTAGGCCCCAGATTTGGGGGTCTACAGAGATCGTTTGATATTTTTAAGAAAGGCATTTTGAGGTCCCTACACATTGATTTCATCAAGTTCATAGTGCTCACAAAGCCAAATGGTCAGCTTTGATCATTAATATTTCTTTACCCAGGGTTTGTCTTGAGAAATGGTTCAGCAGAGTGAATGCTTATATATCAGACAGTACGCCTGTCAGTTTACGAAGTCCAAAAAGGTGTTTTGACCAGTTTTAAAATTTCATCTTTGGGTTTAAATGCGAAAAATGTGGCACAAGCGCCTGAAAGTTGCAAAACTTAGTTTAATGATCAAATAATTGTGCCCATCAACTCCAGAGATATGTTCAAGGTTCCTGAGGTGTTTTCAACAGTCAATTGCATGAAAACGATTTTTTTTTTAGTTGGACCCTCTTTGGGGCCCGACCTGACTTGCCACTTCATGTGTCTTTTCAGGAAAAGTTTAAATTGTTATTTTAAATCATTAGTTTTATGATTTAAGAGATATAGAAGAATCTAGAGAGTGTTATAAGAGAAATATGGACATTAATGATACATTGAAGTAGATGCCTGGCTATTTGATAGCTGAAAGGGCATAAAAACAAAGTTTTCAAATTTTGGTAGCATTCTCCTTGGCAGATGGCATGGAATGGATAAGAGTTTAGAAGTTTCAGCAAATTGATTGTCAGTCCACCTTAGCATTTGATGTTAATTATGGATATAATTAACATGTGCAACTTTTATTGGAATTGGTGTAAACCAAATTCCTTAACCCTCTCTAGAGAAAGGTGTGGCTGCAGACAAAGAAGGTATTAAGAAACTTCTAGAAAAATGGGTGGAAAAGGTAAATGGCTCAAAACTTCAATGCAAATGCCTTTGGCATGTGTAAATTGCCAGCATCCTTCACGTCTCATGGTGCGAAACATGGTTTGTAAAGACTATCATAAAACTTCACCAATGCAATTAGTAGGTTTGCATATCCTCTCTCTTGTGTGTGGTATTCTGCAGAAGGCAGAGAAACTCTCAAGCAAATGCAATTTGCAGGTGCCAGCTCCCTCTGTGAAAAATGTGGTATGGTGAGCAGGAAATTAAAATTCAATAAATTCTTTAGCAGGTGTTAAAGCCAATCTCCTCCTTCCCCTGCGTGATGGCTATGTGAAAAGATTTAGAAATTGCTAAGCAAGTGCACTGCAAATGTGGTATGGGCAGCGCTAATAGAAAACCTCAAGCAAGTTGTGTTGGCAAGTGTAAATGCCAAAACCTTCAGGCAAAAACATTTGATAGGCATAAAGCCCAGACAACTCACCTCCCCTGCGTGGATCCTCTGTGAATGGCGTTGAAGAGCCATTGAAGTTTTTTGCAAATGAAAATTGGTAGGTGTAATGCCCAGCCCTCCACATGTGGTGGTTAACAAACAATTTTTTTAAAAAGAAAATCTTTCAGCAAATGAAACTTCTAAGCGAACTGAGAAATTTCTAAGAAAATGCAGTTCTAGGCAAAAGACCATTATCCCACATTGGTTGGGCGGAGCGATATTTGAGTATTTAAATGCAAAAGCAAACACATCTATAATGTCAAAGCTTAAGGGCTTTTGACATAAGTGCTAGCTCAGTGCTCGGTGGCCCCCGCATGTGTGTTCGAATCCCAAGGCGACAAAGAGCTAGCAGGCGACCAGGTAGACCCCACATGTACACAATTCCTGAGGTAAGCAAATTTTGCAGTAAGAAGGCGAATTAAAGAGCATGCAATTTTGAGGAGGATGGACGGTGGTCGCTAGGTCGCTATGCGAAGGTGCTCGACTGTTACCCTTCGTGAACTAGTGACAAAGCACGTGCAGAAAATGGTAGATTAACGAGTGAGCAAGTTGAAGTCTATCCAATGGTGGTCACTGATTTGCAAAGAAAAATTGCTCACTAGTTACCCTTTGCGAACTAGCGATAAATGACATGGCAGTCAGGTGGCGGTGTGCAAGGCAGGTGAGGTGGTAGGTAGGTGAGGTGTCATCCCAGTGGATTCACAAGTGAATCACAAGGTGCCATGTGGTAGGGTGCAGAGGGTAAAAATGGCAAAAAATCAAAGTTAAATGTATAGTTCTGACTATAGTGGAAAATGCAAAAATTTAAATGACTGGTTGTGCAGAGATGCATTCAAGATGAATTCGCTGGAGGGGTTATTTTTGCCCAAAATAGAAAGTATTGTATACCATTGGAAAGCCATCAGAATGAGGAATTCAATTCTGTAGTTAGTTTTAGTAGATCTTAGATATTTTGAGAGAAGTTTCCATGGGAAGGATGGAAGGAAAATCTTCAGTTGGAAAAAGGGGACACTTGGCAATGTGTTATGCAGATTTTGATCTTTTCCCTCCTCTTTTTATTCTCAATTCTTCTCAATTGTAAGGGTTCCAGAATTTTGGAGAAATGCTCCAGATTTTCATGGTTTCTAGTTCTGAGTTTTCTTCAAGATTGTACAGTGCAATGTCCTTTTCCAGAAAATAGAGTATGATTCATGCTATAGGTGTTTCTATTTGCAGGTTTTTATGCATGTAAGACATGCATAAATTCACGCAGAATTTGTCTCTGAAGTGTACTTTCATTTTATTCAGATCAGATCCTTAAGGAGGATTAAGTTTGTCATGAGCAGCTATGTCTGTGAGTGTAATGTTTGCTTGTAGGTAATCTTTCAAGGAAGATTTTAAACTCTGTGAGCAAATATTAATAAAATAGGGTTCATGTTCTAGATTTGACATTTTTTGTGAATGAGCTGAGTAATGCATTTATGTAAGGCATTAATGTAGGAATACTTAAGGATGAAGATGGATTTGCAGTAGAAGTTTTCATCTATAGCTTGATGTGTGACACTATTGCCCTTGGATAAGGCACTGATCTTACAATTAAGGGGATTCTCAAACAGTATAAAATCCAATTAGGATATCTTTATTTTATGTTCTATTGAAATGTTCCATCTATCTCATGCTCAAATATAGCTAGGTTGTATGTGTAGATCTAACCCATCTGCAGTAACCTACTTGTTGTTGAGCACTAGTGAGATCTATCTACTTCTATTGATGCTATCATAGGTGTGTAATGGGTTTAATTTTAAGCATCAGAGGTATACCCGCCTAGGTTTTGTAGAGCCTGAAGAGTAGAAGGATTCATATCCTTGTTATGTTGTCCAAGCCCCAAAGTTTTCATAGATTGAAATTGGCTATTTCATAGATCAATTGCAGGTGTACTTGGGTTAACCAGTTTTGGTGAACAATAGGGCCAAGAAGTTTTGTGTAGGTAGTTCCCTGGTCTTTGTTTGAAGAGTCAGATAAAGATGTCTTTTCCAATAGGATATAAGGACTTAGCTAAGTGTACACGTTCAACATCTCTAATGTTGATTTCCTTAGTTTTTGGATTTTGTGGATCATTAAATAGAAATCCATCTCTGGAATCCATGAATTTAGCTATAGCATTATCATTTTTAAAGAAATCCTACTGTGGTATATTCTCTTTCCCCCAGTCTTTCAAGTGTGGGTATATGAGGAAAATAGATTCTAGTTTTGAAGTTGTGACATGAGCGGGTGTTATGTTTGTTTCTATTGATGCACTTGAAGAGGATGATAAAGTCAACCAGGTTTTGATCTCATTAGTTTATGTTATGCTTGTTTTTGTCACTACATTAGCATGTGATAATGGCTCACATACAATTGTTGACAAGTTGCTCTATGTAGTAGGATCTGGATTGGTGATTTCATTGATAAGGGGTTCATGAACAACCTATGTAGAGGGATTGGGATCATGAGGAGAAATGGCCAGTTTATTTGAGAAGGAATCTTGTGAGGAACATGGAGGATTATGACATGGAGATGAAGGGATGGAGGGACCTTGATCTTGATTTGGAGAAATAATGGGATCTCATTTAGGAGGTGGATGTTGGGTGGGACTTGAAAGGACACTTTGTTCTTGAGATGAAAGGGTTTGATTATGAATGGAATAGAAAAGAGCGAGGGGATCATCAGAAGATTCTTGGTCTGTGGGATCTTGATCAAAAATTGGGTAGGATGGAAGTGGTTGTTCTTGATCTTTATTTGTTTCAGGAGTCATTTCTTTTGATTTTGGATCATCCTCTTGACATGGGGAAGGAATTTGGAAATGCATGGGAGATTGTTGGAATGTTTCAACACTTTGACCTGATGAAGAAGGATCTGAATGAGATCCTCTGAACCATGACTTGAATTAGATTAGGAGGTTGTGCTATTGGATAAAGATGGTGTGGATTGATCTTGTGTGACTTCAGGTGATGATGAAATGGTGGATAGATATTGATTGTTAGACACAATGTACCACTAAGAGGGGGGGGGTAAATCAGTGGTTCTCAAACTTTTCGATTTGGCTATCCCTAAGAAGCATACTGATTAACACATCTAGTTGAATGTAGTCTTACCGGTTATTGAGGAGACTAAACACAAATTCAATCACACAAAGGAACATCACATAACACCAATATGTATGAGGAAAACCCAAGATGGGAAAAACCTCAGTGAGAAATGCTGTTGGAGACTACTGCTCCAATCCAACCTCACAATACAAAATCTATTACAATGTTTAGGGCACCAACCCAAGGAGAACCAACCCCTGATTTAGGGCACCAACCCAAGGAGCACCAACCCCTTATTTAGGGCACCAACTCAAGGAGCACCAACCCCTGCATTGAGCTACAACTCAATGTTTACAATGAAAATTCAAATACAAAAGTAATATCCAGGTTACAAATGAGTTTTGCAACCTATGCACTTAACTTTCTTCTACCGGTGAGATACCTTCTCTGCTACACCGACTCACTCAACTACTGCTGCATTGTCGGTAGAATCTACCAGTTCACCTTTCCTCTCCTTGTTCTCTATTGCATCTCCTTCTCACTACTCTTCTCTGTAGTTCTCACAACTATCTTCTTGCTGGTATAGATACCTACTGGTTATCTCTTCAGATGCACTCTTGTTGCTATACTGGTTGATCAAACCATACCGGTTAGCCCCCTGTTAAACCCTAGCACTGGTTTAACCTACACTCCCTCAGTCACTTCTATCCTTAGATATTTTATCTCTAATTGGTCTGGCTCTCTTATGCAGCACAAAAAAAACTTCGCAGTAGCTCTATCTTTTTCTTTCGAGCAACACTTCACAATGTCTTAGGCTTGCATATTTATAACCCAGACTTCCTGCCAAAAACTAATTCAACCTTGGTGCCTTAGGATTTTCTCCACTGATCATGAGGCACATCAAATCTAATCAAATATGATCGGATCACAACTCTGAGATGACTACCTACACATTTCTGCCATTATCGTGCCTTCCAAAACATGCCTTCCTTCTTCAGCAACTTGCAATCAATTTGTCGGATTTGCTCAATTAATTGCCAGAAATGGCTCAGCTGTTTCCTTCACCTACTCCAATCCACACAATCAATTTGTCCTGTATCTTGAGCCGCACAACACTGCAACTCTACCTTGAGCTTTGCAATCACCAATAATGTCAGGTCAATCACAACTACCTCACCGACCTCACTTCACCGACCCATGCATGTTTCATCTACCACTTCATGCAAGTTTTCCACTTCATCTTTATGTGGCATTGCTGTCGATATCCACCCCATCACACTACTTTTTCGGTTCATGCCTAGTCACTAAACACATAAATAATCAGTTTCATCTATCAGTTAACAAACCCTTCCGACACATAACAACTTTCCGGTTATCCTTCCTGTCATCAACTTTTCTAACCTGCCGATGTAACCCTTATGTCTTCACTTCACTGTTCTACTAGTGGACAACATACTTTCCTTTTTGCCTGTGAGACATATTGATGACATCAAGTCATCACACTCCAACTATTCAACATCAATCTTCCTTTATCATCAACCTTCCTTCAGCATCAAACTGGTTCTCCTACTAATTGGTTGGTCAAGATGACAAACACACCATCTCAACTCCTTATTCTTTCTTCACTGTCCCGATAGAACACCTTGTTTTCACTTGCTTATCTAGTGTGCATTTATGATCTCATGCTTTGGAGGTTTCCTCATCTTTCACTTGTACTTCTAGTCTCTACATTTAATCACTTATGTATCTCAGGGAATCATTATGCCGATACAAGTGTGACATCACCAAGGGGAGGATACATCTTCAACATGACATATGTCCCAGTGATTTTCCATATGTCATCCTACACACAGAGGCAACATACTCTATGAAGCTATCACCTAGCCTATGATAGCTTCTTCATCTAGTGGGAAACCTGCTAGATAACCTTACACTAGTGATCTGGTGGCCTGCTCATAATTCACCTCCAGTGTTGATGTGATCCAAATAGAGTTCCACCACTTCAGCAAAATCAATGTCCATCATGTAGTCTCTTCATTTTAGTTATATACACCAACAAATCAACAACCCTTTTACTAAGTGGAGTGGTCTCTTTACTGCACCTCTAGTATACCGATACATACTGGTTCTTACTTCTTCTATTCCAACTAACATCAAACTCTAATGCCAACAACCTCTTGTTCACTAGTTGAGATCAATGTCAGTGATACCGATAACATCCTATACTAGTTGACATCAATGACAACACAATGCATCCAATGGTTGATGTTGGATTTGATTTTGGTTGAAAGGAGTATGATTTTGGGTGAAAGAGGTTTGATTTTGGTTGAATGAATTTTGATTTGGACTTTGGTTGAAAGGGGTTTGATTTTGGTTGAAAGAGGTTTGAATGTTGGGCTGGTATGAATTTTGATTTGGACTTTGGTTGAAAGGGGTTTGATTTTGGTTGAAAGAGGTAATTTGAATGTTGGGTTGATATGAATTTTGATTTGGACTTTGGTTGAAAGGGGTGTGATTTTGGTTGAAAGAGGTACTTTGAATGTTGGGTTGGTTTGATTGGTATGATTGATATAGTGGGTTGAAAGAAAAAGAAGGTTTACATGACTCTAATGTTGGTTGAATTGAGGTAGGAACGATTTTGTTGAAGAATGAAGGTTGGCATGTTTGAATGGTCTCACCAGAAGAAGAAGGTTGACCTGATACTGATTCCCTTGTGGTCATCACTTCTCTCATCATTTTTTCTAACCAACCCCTATGATTGTTAGTACTAGTCATGTATATCAATTATTGTTGTAAAGTATTGACTTGTTGAGCTAATATTTATATGGATGGCGATGGAAGAGGAATGGAAGGGATGAATCCTCCACCTTCCCTACAAAATGTATAATGCCAATCCATGATGTTTTCTTGATTGGTTTGGACCTAGGATCACAACATGTAAGATGTTTTTTCCATTTCTCTGAATGTGACAATGTTTGATTGAACTTGACCAACTTGTTTGAGTTGAGGTTGAGTTTGATCGATCCTCTGATTGTGATTTGGACATTTGGGGTATGACTTTCTAGGATGATTATGCAAATGAAGATGGACTAAGAAAGACGTATATGAAGTCTAGACAAGGACTATAAATGAGAATGATAATAATAATGTAAATGAGGATGATAATAAGGATGAAAATGAGGACTATGCAAGGACTTATGCAACTTCTAAGGACGTATATGAGGATGATAATAAGGACATAAATGAGGACTATGTAAGGACTATGGATGATAATAAGGATGTAAATGGACTATGCAAGGACTAAGGACAATAATAAGGATCTAAATGAGGACTATGCAAGGACTTTCTATGGTCACAAGTGTATAAAATTTTGATTTTGTAGGACTGTCTGACGTTTCAAAATGGACTTTGTTTTCAGTAATTTTGTGTGTAGGACAAGTTTTGTGGTTTTCCAAGTCTGAGAACAATTGTTTGGAGGTAGATATAGCTGACTGAATTGGTTTTCAAACAATCTCAGAGAATTCAGAGATACAGAGGATAGGGCGTGAAATAGCCCAAATAACTGACTCAATACTGGTCTGATATAATGATACATAAAAGGACATAGAAGACAATCTTAGGTTGGAAATTGGACACCATTCAATGAGGCCCCCACAACAAAATACCAAAATAAGATAGACAGATAGAGTCTAGAGGCACTGGCTCCACTCCATGGCACACACTTCTTGAGCATGCCAGTCTCTCTTACCCCGAAGATCAGAAGACCCTTAACTATCTAAGCAATTTGAACACAAAACCAATGAAATAGATGCAAAACAAAATGAAATTAAAGAATGTAAAACTCCCTATTGTGCATCATGGCTTCCATTGTTCTTCTCCTCTTTGTGGTATGGTGGCTCTCAGATATTGCGCTGACAACCTGTAATTGACACAAAGATTCAAAGTTCGTGATTGTTGAAAATAGAGAATTAATGCTCAATTTATAGATTTTTGGAAAAGATTGATTGAAAGGTGGAACATATTGATCAAGAGGTGGAACTCAGGTGAGCTCACATGAAGATTGATAGTTGAACTACTGATTTAGAGGTGAAATAGAATAAATTGAATAGATTAACTAAGTCAACTGATTAAGAAAAAGTTGTCTGAAGGAAGAAAAAGGGTGATTGGAGGATAATAAAGAGGATGACAAAGCTAACTAGAAGATGGAAATAGAGATTGGAGAGATAAATGATTAATTAACTAATTGATTGAATTAATTAATTTAGCATGTGCTTGCACTTTAACTTAGATTTTCAATTTAATCTTTGCATGAGATTTAATTCAAATAATTGAATTTATTTTAAATTCAATTCAGTATTTGAATATATTTAGAACTTGACTTTGATTTTCAATTTGATTTTTGAAATCATGCACATGCATTTGAAATTGGAAGAAATTAGAAGAATTAATTAGCTAATTAAATAATTTAAAGAAACTATTTAATTATTTAGAAATGGAATTTAATTAAATAATAAAGATTATTTAAATTAAAGGATTAAATTACAATTAATTAAATAATAGGTATATAATTAATATTTAGAAAAGGGTTGAATGATTAATTGATTAGAGATAGAAATTGAAAATTAATTTATTTAAATAATAAAGATTATTTAAATTGGGGAATTAATCAGAATTAATTAAATAATAAATATTTAATTAACATTAGAAAATGGTTAAAATGATTAAATGAAAGAATAGGAAATAGAATAATTAGTAAGATTACGAGGAAATATGAAATTAGAAGAATAAGATTAATTAACTTAAATAAATAATTAAAAAATTATTTAATCAATTTGACGAATAATTAGCACATGATCAATGAGACATTTTTAAGTGTCTACAACAATCTCTACACATCAATCAAGAAAACCTCAACCACTCCTTGATTACCACTTCATTGAGCTCAGTAACTCATCACGCTTTTTGCATTAGATGCAATACATTTTGTTCATTCCCTAGAAAAACAAACATGCCAAAACATTTTGAACTTGTCTTCATACACTAACCCTATGTGTCACCATCATTACCGCTCAACATCAGATCATAAACCAACATAACCAATTCAACAACCTTAATTGGTTAGGGTTTAATAAAAACAACTGGTAGGGTTTACTGGTTACATAACATAGAAAGGGTTTAACCTTTTACTCCGATTACCGATTCAACTCACAAAATTACATACCAGTTTACAATAACCTTCACAAAGCTCTTCCTATTGGTTACAAGACAATATCAACAATAACAATAATATCAACAATATTATTATCGGTTTAATTGACATCAATGACAACATAACATATCATTAATGCAATCTTCATGCAAATGCCAAGAATCTTCCCCTTTGGCATTAATGAAAATACAAAATATCAACACCATTGCTTGCTGCTGTGATTGTGAATAGGAATCTTGGTTTACATTACCAAGTATTCACATGCTTTCTCTGTCTTCAGTCTGTCACTGGTTTTCCTTCCCATAATCACACAATTCTTCTTCCCCTTTGACAACAATGCCAAATTGAAAGTAAAACATGTAATGTTAAATTTCACTGTGCATCAACAACATACTACAACTTGATGCTCCCCCTATGGAATACATCCACTTCTACATCAACCCTTGTAAAATTTTGCAACTGATTCAGGGACTGATGCAATCAACATCATGTTCAACTGACTTCGTGAAGAGGGACAACCCCTAACTGACTTCTAAGATACTCAAAAGTAGTCTTAGGTAGAGGTTTGGTAAAAATATCTGCAAGTTGCTCCTTGGTAGAAACATGCTCTAAGATAACATATTTACTCTGAAATTTTTCCCTCAAGAAACGATACTTCAATTCAATGTGCTTGGTTCATGCATGCAAAACATGATTCTTGGAAATATTTATGGCACTTGTGTTATGACATAAAATCTTTATGGGTTCTGAAATCTTCAGCTTAAAACCTTCCAAAATGTTCCTCATCCAAATAGCCTATGTGTAATTCATATAAGCTGCAACATACTCAGCTTCAACAGTAGATTGTGAAGTGCAACTCTTCTTTTTACTACTCCATGAAACAAGCCTTCCTCCAAGAAAAAATGCTCCACTGGTTGTTCTTTTCCGATCATCAACATTTCCTGCCCAATCAACATCTGTGTATGCCTTCAAATCAAAGTTTCCACCATATGGATACCATAATCCATAGTCAACAGTACCTTTCAGGTATCTAAAGATTCTATTGGTTTCTATCAGGTGTGTCTGCTTAGGATTCTTCTGGAATCTAGCAACTATGCCAACCACATGGGCTATGTCCGGTCTGCTGTGAACAACATAGTGAAATTTGCCAATCATTGACCAATATTCCTTCTCATCAACAGACTTAGATTCATCTTCCTTGGACAACTTACAACCTATAACCATTGGTGTCCCAACTGGTTTACAGTCACTCATGCCAAAAGTCTTCAAAACCTCTTTTACATACTTAGACTGTGTAATAAAAATACCATTCTTCATTTGTTGTATCTGCAAGCCTATGAAATTTTTTATTTCCCCTACTAAAGACATTTCAAACTCATTTTTCATTTCATTTGCAAAACTATTTCTCATGACATCATTACCTCCAAATATAATATCATCAACAAATACTTCACTGACCAATATTTCATCTCCTTCAGACTTGAGATATATGTTACTATCATCACTGGTTCTCAGAAAGCCTATATTCATTAGATGTGTATGAAGCCTTTCATACCATCCTATGAGTGCCTTCTTTAATCCATATAATGCCTTATGCAATCTACATACCATGTCTTTTTCATCAGTCAAAGTATAACCATCTGGCTACTCTATGTATACCTCTTCTTCCAATATCTTATTCAAAAATGCAGACTTAACATCCATTTGATATACCTTGAACTTTTTATGGGATGCAAATGCAAGTAAAGTTTTGACACCTTCTAGTCTTGCTACTGGTGCAAAATTTTCACCATAATCTTCTTGCGCATAACCCTTGCAGACTAATCTTTCCTTGTTGCAAACTACAACACCATCTTCAGTCAACTTTTTCCTGTATACCCATTTAGTACCTATAAAATTCTTATTTACTGGTCGGGGTACTAGGGTCCAAGTGTTGTTCTTCTCAATTTGATCTAATTCCTCCTCCATAGCTTTAACCCAATGATCATCACCAATTGCCTCCTTAGAAGTTCTTGGTTCAATGGTGGAGATCATGCAAGAATTCTCTCTGATTCTTCTTCTGGTTAGCACTCCAACATCCTTATCTCCAATAATCTACTCAGGATTGTGATTGAGTCTCACATATCTAGGAATAACATGATCATTATCTTCAGGTTCAGCTTCTTCATTGTCATCATCTTCTTCTAAATTTATCTATTCCGGTTGAACTGGTGCATCAGAATTTGCTTCTCCGGTTTTAGATTTCACAGTTTCTAGTTCCAAAATCAAAATGCAAGGATCTTCATCCTTCTTCTCTAAAATAGTTCCTTCTGAGACTTCAGGAAATTCATCCACTCGAACATCAACAATCTCAACAATTCTCTATGTCTGGTTGTTAAAACATTTGTAGGCCTTACTCTTGGTGGAATAGCTAAGAAATATGCCTTCATCACTCTTAGCCTCAAATTTGCTAATGTAATCCCCTCCCTTAATAAAAAATTTGCTTCCAAATATCTTAAAATAGCTAACATTAGGTGATCTTCCATACCAATATTCATAAGGAGTCTTTTCCTTACCTCTCTTTACCAGAACCCGATTCATTGTGTAGACAGCTGTACTAACAGCTTCTCTCCAAAAGGTTTTCACTACACCTCCTTGTATCAACATTGTTCTAGCAGCTTCAACAACCAATCAGTTGTTCCTTTCTATGATACCATTCTACTGTGGTGTCCTTGGTGCAGAAAGCTATCATTTGATACCATTCTCTTCATAGTACCTAGTGAATTCCTCAGAAGTAAATTCACCGCCTTGATCTATCTTCAAACATTTTATCTACTTATCGCTCTCTTTCTCTGCTAAGGCCCTGAATGCCTTGAACTTACCAAAAGCTTCAGTCTTATCCTTCAAGAGTGTGCTCCACTAAGAAGGATTTTCTTTTGAAAGTTGAAGTAGTCATCTTTCCTAATTGACATTCTTTGCAAAGAGCATTAACCGATTTGTCTAACTGAGGCAAACCTCCAACTGTCTTGGACTTACTCACTTTAACAATGTCATCAAAGTTTATATGACAAAATCTCCTATTTCAAAGCCATCTATCATCTATTTTTGCAATAAAATAGTTGCTAACTTTAGAATTAAGATGAAATAGGTTACCTTTAGTTTTTTTCCCGGTTGCAATCAATTCACCTTTGTTGTCAAAGATTTTGCACATACCATTTTAAAACTCTAGTGGGTATCCTTTGTCATTGAGTTGTGCCACACTCAAAAGATTGTGCTTTAGTCCTTCAACCCAATAGACATCATCTGCACTACTCTTCCCATTAAGAGAAATAACTCCTTTACCTTTAACCATGCAGGGTGAGTCATTGCCAAATCTAACAACACCGCCATCAAATTCTTTCAAGGAAAGAAATTTGCTCCGATCTGGTTCTTATGATATGAACAACCACTATCAATGATCCAATCATCAGAGTTATCCATCCTAGATACTAATGCCTTCTGTCTGATATCTCTTCCTTAATAGCTACAAACACAATATCTTCACTAGCATCATCATCAGATTCTTCATCAGTGATACCACTAATAATAGCAATAAGATAATATCTCTTGCCTTTACCCTTATACTTCTTGAATTTATCTCTCTTGTGCTCATTTTCACCATTAGGACAATTAGTTGCTATGTCACCAATCTTGTTGCATCAAAAAAAATTAAAGGTAATTTACCTCTGTATTTACTAGTGCCTCTAGGCAACCATTTTGCCAATAATGCTTCAAGCTCCACTAAATTGTCTTCATCATCAACATCTCTACTGGATCTAGATTCATAACCATGACTAGTATCTCTACGTTTTCTCACAGATGGGTTAGAAACAAAAAATCTAAATGTAGATTCAAATTTCTGTATACTACCATCATAACCATTTAATTCAAAAGCAGTAAGCTTGCCAATGATGGAGTCAAGAGTTACCTTAGTTTTGTCAACAGACTTCAGCTCCTGAATAACTACAACTCAAATAGCATAAACTAGTAGCAGGGTTCTCAGTAGTTACTGATTACTGTGGCATCTTCTACTTTCCCTCCTACACTCTTAATTTCACCAACTATCTCTTTTATCCTTTGACCATACTGCTAGATATTCTCACTTTCAGACATCCTCATGTCATCAAACTTTCCTCTTAGACTCTCTTCTTTAGCAATCTTAACATTTTCATCACTGCTATAAATCTCTTCAAGTTTTTTCCATACTTCATATGCAGTCTCAAGACCATGAACATCTAAATATTCAACATTAGATAGGGAACTGATAATAGCCTCCAATGCTTGATGATTTTCTTGCTATTCTTTTTTCTGATCATCAGTCATAATTCTAGTAGGTGCAATATACTTAGTATCTTTATGATCCCAATATTGACTTCCCAGATTCTTGATGTAAATTTTCATTTTGTCGCTCCATATCCTTTAGTTTTCTCTATTGAACTTCGGACCTTCCTTCTTCATCATGATCTAGCAGATCTTTTCCTCAAGCTATTAGGCTTAGACCTTAGAGGACTTGAGATGATCTGATACCAATTGATGGATGATGAAAGAATAAGTATCCAGTAGATTACTAAGAGGGGGGTGAATTAGTAACTAGAAAAACTGATGCAAACTTCCCAAACGCAAACTCAAACATGCAAAGTAATCTTATCTATGAAATACCACTATCAAGATCAATACTCATAAGAATACCGGTTTCAACTGTTACAACAACTTAATAGTAAACATCATTTAACTTGTAAACATCCAAATGCTTTATCATATGTCAATACTTCACTTCTCAATGCTTCTGATTATCATGCCTTATCACAAATAGTTAATGAAATCAACAATAAGATCATAAGCACAAAAACATTGACCACATGACACAAGTATTTATACATGGAAAAACCAAATAGATAAAAACCACAATGAGATGAGACTCACAAGATAATATCTAAACTCTTCTGAAGTTCGTCCTGTTAAGAGCCAAGCTTGTTAAAACTTTTACAAAAGTCATGTTAAGAATTGATCCTGTTAGGAATCACTCGGTTAAGGGATTGACTACAAATGACTTGTTAGAAGAAAATACCCTATAAGGAGTAACCTCAATAGAGGATTTGAAAATCCAATCTAATGGACCACCTTGTTAGAGTATTTAATAAGTAGCCAAGCTTGTTAGAGCTTACCCGGTTAGGGGATTTCATTTCTGCTGTAATTGTTAGAAAACAACAGGAGTTTCTTGATCTGTTTGAATAACACTATTTTTTCTTGATCAGATCCATTTAAGCTTCTATCTACCTTTACTCAAACTGCAGACTCATTCTTCGGTTCAACAATCACACACTCAACTGATTTCTGCCAACTCTTGCTAACACTAAACAAAACAACTTCATCGACCTTAAATACAAATAAATTAGGTTGGTAACTCAACAAAATTCTAATCCTCTCATTGAGATTACAAACAAGTCGGTACAAGCATGACCATTGGATTTCATAGCAATCTCTACACATCATTCGAGAAAACCTCAACCGCTCCTTGATTACCACTTCATCAAGATTAGTAACTCATCACATGTTTTGTATTAGATGCAATACATTTTGTGCATTCCCTAGACAAACAAATGTGCGAAAACATTTTGAACTTGTCTTCATACAATGACCTTACGTGTCACCATCATTACCGCTCAACATTAGATCATAAACCAACATAACCAATTCAACAACCTTAATCGGTTAGGGTTTAACAAAAACAACTGGTAGGGTTTAACGGTTAGATAACATAGAAAGGGTTTAACCTTTTACTCTGATTACCGGTTCAACTTACAAACTTACATACCAGTTTACAATAACCTTCACAAAGCTCTTCCTACCAGTTACAAGATAATATCAACAATAACAACAATATCAGCAATATCATTACGGGTTCAATTGACATCAATGACAACATAACATATCATTAATGCAATATTCATGCAAATGCCAACATCAACAAATTTCATTCTCAGGAGATATCTTACCAAGATTTGATATAAAACAATGAAATTCACTTTGCCCTACCTGTATATGCAAATCCTAAGTCAATTGAACAAATGATCTATCAGAGTGATATCCTTTCCACCCTCCTTCCAATCTGCTCTTCTTTGTACTCTCCTACTATATATTTTATCTTCTACCTATGTGTGTCCAAATAATATGTTTTCCCTCCCTTAAGTTGGTTGGGCGTAACCTTCTTCCCTGCCACGAAGGGCTCAATTAGTTGTTCAGTTAATGTTTTAACTACCACATCCAATAGTTACATACCTGTGAGAGGCACGTTTTCCCCTTCCTAAACATATTTAAAAGGCATGAAAGCTGAGGTGTAATTAAAACGCCAGCTAGAAAAGGGTCCGCTTACATAGTCATTTCGAACACATGCAGTTTGAGAAATGGTTTTAAACAACATGGCCAATATTAATATCGACCTCATGAATCAGTAAAAATACTTTGATATCAATGTTGCATGCAATGTATTTCATGCAAATGATATAAATAATTATCATTTCATTGAATATACTACATGCAATTTGATATTAGATTAACGATAAATAAATTTCCCTCTATAAAATGTTATATATATAATATATATAACTTATCACTTGATTATAATATCATACGAGCTAAATGACATTATATACAATATATATAAAAATATATATAGATATCCGTGTGTATGTATGTATCAAAATACAATATATACATATATATAATATATATATATAATATATATAATATATATATATATATATAAGCATTGTACTTCATCTATTTATTTTCGAAGACAATTACTCCATTTGCATAAACAATGTATATAAAAAAACGAACGTCAAAATGCACGCATAATTGAAACAAACATTAAAATCAATCTATTATTATTTTTAAACAATGTCATCAATTATAATTCTCCATGTAAGATTACATCATTCATATTAAATAAACATTCCATTTCAAGAAAATTAAAACATTCGTATATGCAAGATGCATTCTACGCAACCTAATGTGGTGTGTGAGATTCCTGTTACCAAATTTTGCACATGCCAAATTTAGTGCCCTAATGAAGCCTTGCATTCATTCATTTTGAAAAGATCAAATCATGAACCAGGGAGAAAAGCACTATTTTGTCTAACTTGTTTGCTTCATGTGTAGATACAGGAAAGTAAGACAACATGTGGGTTAAAATGTGGCTCCTATGAGGGTTGAGATCAACATGCTATAGATCACAGAGAGATTTATGCTCCATTGCAGATGAAATAGCGTGGTCTATTAAAACCTTCAAGCAAATTCATGTTGGCAAGTGTATCGCTGAATCCCCTATGTAGCTGATGAAAGGCCAAAAGAAATTGAGAGAAAAATACAATCGACCTGTGTAAAGCTTTTACTTGGGTGCCAAAGAGGGTTTTAAAAGGCCTTAGAGTTTCCAAGCGATTTTCACTCACCAGGCAGGAGGATCTTTTATCCCACATTGGCCGCGTGGAGGGAGTTTATCATATTTAAATATAAGGTCACATATAACTATAGTGTAAAAGCTTAAGGGCTTTTGGCAAGAAGAGGCAGCTCGTGGCCTGGTGGACCTCATGCGCATGCATCTCAAGGTGTCCTAATTTTGTGACCAGCTGGTGGGAAGAGACTAAAGAGCAAGCAAGTTCAGGAAAGATCAACGACGATTGCAAAGACCTAATGGCCATCGCTATGTCGCAATGAAAAGATGCACACCAGATTATCGCCATGACTTGGCGAATGATGACATGGCAGAGCAGAGGGTATAAGACCAAAGATACGTGGTAAACATGTGGTGCCTAGGTGGATCTTTGGAACCAATCAGGGGTGAGACATGTTGACACGCGTCACAAGAGAGACGATCAGCTGGGGGTTAAAGATCGAGCAAGTTTAGGAAAGATCAATAGTAATCCAAAAGATCTAAGGGCCATCACTATACTGCTATAGAAAGAAGCTTGCTAGTTATCATAGCGACTTGGCAACTAAGAACATGCAAAAAAGGAAAAGGGGAGGTGAGCGGCTAAGAGGTTAAAGATCAATCAGTTTGAGGGTAGATCAATGGCCATCGCTATACCGCAAGATAAAAATGCTCGCTCGTTATCTCATGCGACTTGGCGATTGATGATGTGGTCGCCCAGGTGGCCATCCAAGTGGATTCAAAACAAATAAGGATGTGCCACATGGTAGAGAGAAAAAAAAGAACCATGGGTAGACCAAGAGTAAAGATCGAGTAGATTGATTGCATCCAACGGTCTGAACCTAGATCCAGCGGTGGTCGCCATATTGCAAGGAAAATTTGCTCACCCAATTATCACCATGACTTGGTGACTAATGGTGTGGTCATCCAAGTGGATTCAGAACAAATAAGGATGCGCCACATGATAGAGAGTAGATGAGGAATCAAGGTAGACCAAGTCTAGTGGCAAGTCTAAGTGGCGAGACAAAGTGGACCCATGAGCAAATTAGAGGTTGACACGTGGAAAAAGGCTATAGATGAGCGGATGTATATATTTTTTAAGTCCACTTTGAACTTGAACTTTCACCGGTTCAAAGTTCATTGGTTCAAAGCGGTTCAATAGTTCAAAATTCATTAGCATCTCTCTTTCCCGTGGGCCTAGGAAGATAAAAGCAAAGAAGAGACTAAAAAGAAAGCAAGTTCCTGAAGATCTAGCAGTGGTCACTATACCGCATGATGAAGATGCGCGGTGTTTATTCGCCGCAACTTGGCGACAAAGTAGTGGGACCCGCTAAGGAAGAAATTCAGAGGAAGAAATAAAGAATGCAGATTAAGGTTGATTGGATGGAGGAGCTTCATTTCAGCAGTGAGTCTAGGTCATGCTAAGATGGCAAGGCAGGAACCACGAACCAACCAGGATGTGACATGTGGCCGGCCCGATAGAAAAGCAGGTGAAATGGAGCATATTATTAGCCATCAGAATAAGTGTTTCAGTGCTAACCTAATGACCCAAGAAAAAGGATAGCATGCTACTTACAGTTAGAAGCCAAAAATGGTAGCAAGCAAGGTAGCGTCCAGGGATCCATGCAAAATAAGAGGAAGTCATCAGGTAGTTTGTGATCCATGCAAAATAAGAAGAAGTCATCTGGTTAATGCAGGCGATTATTAAGCTTAGAGAAAGTTTACATGAGTTTTTTCTTGTGATCTTGGGGTAATAAGGATTGTTTTTGAGCGCCACATGGGTCAACATTTAGTTGACTAAGAATTTGAAATGAATCACCCAGCTCGAGAGAAAGTTTGCAAGAGTTCTTTTTGCATGTTTTGAAGCCTTTTTGGTGGCTTTTTATTTCTACGAGAGGATCAGTTTTTAGAGGAGATATTTTCAGTGGGAGTTCATCTTTAGTCATTCTGGAGTTATCTTTCCTCTACCTTTTGGAAGGTTTTTGTATAAAGTGAATTTTTTAAATCTTTCTTCACTAGTTCTTGATGATTCTTTGGTTGGTTTTAGCAGAGAATACATTCTTGTAGCTCATATGCAATTTTATGACAAAATTCTAAATAAAAAATACTAGCTTATGCCTTATGTCTTTATAGTTCATTTTCTTATTCTTGATTGAGAGTTAGTTTATTGTGTTATTGTCCAGACAACCTTTAAATTTTCTGTCTCATTTCTAAGTCATAGGTTGTGCATTGTGATAATTTGGCTCATTCAGTTGATTGTGAAAGTTTTCTTTCCTTTCAATTTCTTGAAGTTTAAATTCTTTGCATGAAATATTTATGTGTTCTGAACCAGAAGTCTATTTGTGCAGATTGGTGTTTTAGGATTGTATCTCTGTCATTTTAGATATCTTATTGATGCTTCACCTTCATCTAGCATCTGCAAGTCATTCTATTTTCATTCTTAGTTTCCCTATCCCTTTTCTCAGTAAAGAATTTAGAGTTATTCATAGGGAACCAACCCTTCATCTGGAGGTTAATTCTCACTATAGGCAACCCACAGGCCTAAGAATTATCCCATGTGTCACCAAGTTGCTTGAGCTTTCATCTTGTGGACTATGGGTGCAATTTGAGTGACAACAATTTTTGGCACGCTTGGTGGGACACGTTTGAACTATCTCAGTTCAAGAAATATTCACTCTTGCTTCTTTTGGTGTGAGGAGCAACAATTCCAGCCTTGAGAGGCAACAATTTTCATACCTGGCGACTCATTTTCTTGGTTTCTATGCAAATTCAGTGACATTTTGTAGCATATGAGAAAGTATCAAACCAGACAGAGCGAGGATCCGATTGAGCATATTGAGCTACCACCATCACAAAGAAGGTCAAAGACAATGAAAAAGACAAAGAAAGCAACAAATTCAGCAGTTGAGTTTCCAAAAAGTTCTTCAGTTGAAGTTTTTCAGGAAACTCCAGATTTTGATCTCCTATCTAATTTTTCTCTTCTACCTAATTCTCAGCCTAATTTTTCCACCCGCATAAATCCTCTTTTTGCAACTACTCCAATTCAATCACCTATTACCTAGAGTCCATAAGTAAATTCACCTATTATCCAAATGGCTCTGCCAAGAGCTCAACCTTTTGTACCTTTCAATCAAGGCAACCCTTTGAATCTTACTCATTATGATGATATTTCTGTAGTAGCATTGAAAATCCAACCTTTTTTCACAAGAGAAGATTAGACCACTCCCGTAGAACATATAGGGATGTAGCTTCGTTGTGTGGAGTACATCATATCACACAAGAGAATGTTGCAATCAAACTCTTAGCTACCTCATTTAAAGAGAAAGTACTTCAATGGTTCAAAGGACTACCTGTAAACTCAATTGATACCTGGGATCAGTTGGGTGATAGATAAAATTCATAGTTTGAGGAAACATCTGACCATTTGTCACTATTAGAACAACTGAGTACCATAAAGAGATCCCCTCAAGAGCAAATGACTGACTTCAATTTTCATTTCCAGAAGTCTTGGAGCAAAATCCCTGTCATAGTAAGGCCTACTCCTGCTCATGCATTTCTATCTTATCTTAGAGCCCTTAATAGTGACATTTCAGTCATGATTCAGTCTATGGGTGCAAATAATCTACCAAATGCATTTGATGTTGCTATTAGGGTAGAAAAATGACTAATTTAGGCTAGTAAAATAGCCCCTAGGCCCCTAATGCCCATATTTCTAGAAATACAGTCTATTGTACCTCTTTTAGAGCCTCCTCTAGTCACTATCCCACATTTACCAGCACTGAATTATCAAGTTGTAGCCCAAGAAAATACTGTCACACTCCCGAATCAAGAGTTTCAGGATTTTAATAATGAAATGAAAACCATGTTCCAAGGCTTTGGTAACAAAATGACCAATATTGAGAAGCAAGTTTACAAGAACACCAAGCCTTATCAAGCCCCTTATCAAAATAATCAGCAAAACATGCCTCCTTATCAAGCTGACCCTTAGGGTTAAAGGAGAAATTATAACCAAATATCCAATATACCTTACAATCCCAACACTACTAGCACATCCAAAGATATCATCCTAGCTCAAAACAACATGGCATCGGATTATGATTGGTGTTATCCTTGCAACCAATCTCATAATTAGACCACTTGTTTGAATGGTATGCTACATCAAGCACTCATGGTTCAAAATAATGTTGTTGTCTCAGAAGATAGTACTCATGGAACTCATGATCAACAATTTTCTCATTTTGAACAAGGCCCAGATGTTACCTTGGTCAGTTGGCAAGGTGAAGAATTCAATGGAGTAAATCAACCACAAGATCAGAATCAATCCTACACTTCTATTGCAGCCAATACATGGTCCAAAAAGAGAGCCATTGATATAGGACAACAAGCTGATAAAGGCATCAATCAGGCTTCTACAAGCTGAAAAGCACCACCTAGACCTCAACCCACTCCAAATATACAAATCTTACCAAAAGGGCAACTAGTGGTCAACAAGGATCAGCCAAGAGGTCTATTACCAACAACACAAGTTCAAGAGAATGTCACTGTTAAAAGAGGACAACAGAAGGTTATTACAAGCTCATTTAATATTTTGGATCAATTGAAAAAGACGCATGTCAATGTCTCAATGTGGGATTCCTTAGCTCTACCAGGGCAAAAAGATTTGCTTAAAAATGCCTTGTCTAACATCTATTTATCTCAAGAGCTTCCTAATGAACAACCCAAAGTAGTCTTATCCAATGTTCCTCAAGAAAAGAAGGGCGAACAACAAACTTAGAAGGTTAAACCCCCTCCTTTTTATCTGACTTCAATCATATATCAACACCTAGTGCATAATTGTATGATTGATTCAGGTGCAAGTAGTTCTGTCATGCCAAAGAAGATAGTTGATAAGCTGGGTTTGACATATGAGCCTCTTTCAAAAGGGGTAGTCTAGTTAGATGGGACAACAGTAAACATAATAGGTGTGATTAAAAATTTGGATCTCATATTGCATGCATGCCCAAACTTCTCAATCCCACAAGATGTCTACATCATTGATCTTCCACCTTACTTTTCTTTATGCTTGTCCAGAGATTTCACAGCCAAGTTGGGTGGGTATTTGTCTTCTGATTGGTCACACATGTTTTTGAAAACAAGATATGGTACCAAAGTGACCATAAAATTAGAATTGTTAGCTACTGATCATATAGAACCATACATCCCAAGTGTTGTTAATGCAAATTTGTCTATACAAGAATCTAATGAACAACCTAATATCCCAGATCCAAACACTCCAATAGAAGGGATGCCTGATGTAGTATTAGATGAATGGGTAGTAGAGAATGATGAGGAAGATCCATTCAAGCATATGGAAGAATTAGAGCTAGGTGTTTACATGATCCATGAAGAAGGTGTCGATGTCCCTAATCTTGAAAAGGATGACAATCAATTGTCCAATCAGCAGGGTGAACAACAAAACAATGAATTGTGGCAACTCTATTTTGATGGCTCGAGGAGAAAGGTTGGTTCCGGTGGTGGTGTTATGTTAATCTCTCCTGAAGGTAAGAAATACTTTTCAACCTTTAGATTTTCTTTTAGCTATACTAATAATACAACTGAATATGAGTCACTTGCACATGGATTGGAATGGGCTAGAAAAAGAAATGTAAAGTTCTTGCAAGTATTTGGGGATAGTGAGCTAGTGGTAAATCAAGTAAGAGGTGTCAATGTGACTAAAAATAATGTCCTTAAAATGTATAAGCATAGGATATGTGACTTAATTGAAGAATTTGATGCTTTCAATCAGCTATCAGTGCCTAGAAATCAGAATAAGGAAGCAGATAAGTTGGCTGCCTTGGGTGCTCAATTCGACATACCAGATGAGGTAAGCAATATTGAAATACAACAATATGTCAAAGTGGTTGTTAGGCCTTCAATTCTAGCTAACAATGTCAATTGGCAAGTCTTTGATTCAGATGAACAAATTATTAATTTTGTTATTGAAGAGGCTGAATTTGCAGCTTGTAATCAGCATAAGTTTGTAAAGCAATATGAAAATCAGATTCTTCAATTGAAAACTAATAAGCTGCCAAATGGATTGGTAATCCTTGAGTAAATCTTTAACACTGATGATCAGGTTAGAAAGGAAAAGGGAAACATGCGAGTTAAAGAGGAGCACTACGAACCTATTGAGATCTTCAGAGATAAGTATTTAAAGCTTGGAAAGGTATGTACAACTGATGAGAAACAAACATATGTTTTGCTTTGTCAAGAGTTTAATGATGTATTTGCATGGCAGTATGAAGATTTGAGGGGATTTAACCCCGTATTAGCCCAACACACCATAGAGTTGGAAGTTGATGCCAAGCCTATGAGACAAAAGAAAAGGCCCCTTAATCCAAAGCTCAAGCATCTCATGAAGACAAAACTAAACAAAATGATCCAAGGTAATATCATCTTTCCTATAAAGCATACATCTCGGGTTTTAAATTTGGTTCCCGTAAGAAAGAAGAATGGTGAGCTTAGGCTTTGTGTAGACTTTAGAGATCTTAATGGAGCTTCTTTAAAAGATCATTACCCGCCACCCTCAATGGAGCAGATCTTACAAGTAGTTTTAGGTTCAGATAGATTTTGACTACTTGATCATTATCCTGGTTATAATCAAATTATGGTAAAAGAGGATGACCAATTTAAAACTACCTTTACTACAAAATGGGGAACAATGACATATAGGAAAATGCCTTTTGGTTTGTCTAATGCAGGAGCAACCTTTTAGTGGGAAATGGATATGGCCTTCCAAGGTCTTATAAATAAATTTGTTTTGGTTTATCTTGATGACGTAACCATTTTTTCAAAGCATGTGGAAGAGCACTTTTCTCACTTAAGGCAGATTTTTGAAAGGTGTAGAGAATATGGAATATCTTTAAATCCCAAATAGTGCATTTTTGCCATACACGAGGGTAAGTTGTTGGGCTATATTGTTTCTAAACATGGAATAACCATAGATCTGGAGAGGGTAAGTGATATTTTAGCTTTGTCTTTACCTACACATAAGAAAGGCCTTCAAAGCTTTATAGGCAGAATCAATTTTGTAAGGAGATTCATCCCTAATATAGCATTTCTTTTGAAGCCATTAACTAGCATGCTTAATAAAAATGTTACTTCCAGCTTGTCCAAAGAGGCTAAGAATAATTTTGAAGAGATTAAGATTGCCATAGCATCAACACCTACTTTGATTAATCCAGACTTTGCAAAGGATTTTATATTATATGCTTTTGGTACTTTTGATACTATTTCAGCTATGTTGATTCAACATAATGATGAGGGATTGGAACAACTAATAGCATTCTTTAGCCAAGGCCTAGAAGGGTACGAGCAAAATTATTCTTTTGTTGAGAAACATGCATTAGCAGCCATTAGAAGTCTAAAGAAATTTATACACATGCTTTCAAATAAAAAAATTCACCTAATGGTTGCTCATCCTAGTATAAAAGAATTTTTGTTGAATAGAGATCTTAGACAAAAGAGTTGGTTGGATCACAAAAGTGATGGAGTATGATGTCACTATAAAGGTAATGAAGCTGATTAGAGGTAAGGGATTATGAAAATAGCTCGCTGGTCACAATGAAAACACCAAACAAGAAAGTGAAGAAGTTGTCCTAGTTCATGAAGATAATGAGCCAATTGTTGTAGCAACACCTCCTACAAGTTGGGTGCAAGAAATGATGAATTTTCTTCATAGTGGTGAGTGTCCTAAAGGCCCGAACAATGCTAAATGAAGATACTATAGACTTCAAGCTATCCCTTATATCATTTTGGATGGAATTTTGTTTAGAAAAGATTTTAATAGTTTATTCTTAAGATGCATAGATTCATATCAAACTGAGAGATTATTAGAGGAATTCCATAATGGACTAGCTGGTGGTCACTTTGCACCATGAACTACAACATTAAAGATCATGAGGACAGGATATTTTTGGCCTGATTTGCATAAAGATGCCTATGCTTGGGTAAGGAAATGTAAGAATTGTGCAATATTTGCAGGCAAACAGAGGATAGCAGCTTTATCCCTGCAACCTATTCAAATTGAACAACCATTCATGAATTGGGGTCTTGATTTTATCGGAGTCATCAATCCACCTTCAAGTTCTAGGCATAAATGGATCTTGACAACCATTGATTACTTTACCAAGTGGACTAAAGTTGTACCCTTGAAAGAGGCAAATGAAAGTGTAGTCCTAAACTTTTATCAGGACTTAGTAGCAAGGTTTGGTATCCCTGATTCTATTATTTCAGACAATACATTAGCTTTTGTAGGATTTAAGATTACTGATTGGGCTGTCCAGAACAACATATTTTTGAGTACTTCATCCAATTATTACCCTCGGGGTAATGGACAAGCTGAGTCTACTAATAAGAACTTGATTAGGATAATCAAGAGGACAATAGAAGATAATCAAAGAACTTGGCACACTTAGTTGAAACATGCATTGTGGGCTAATAGAATCACCCCTAAGAGAGCTACATGTATATCTCCCTATGTCCTTGTTTATGGTAAAGAGGAAAGACTACCACTTTTAGTTGAAATGCCTACACTAACTCTGATTAGAGAGCTAGAAACGTTGCAAGGAGAACCCATGCAGGTTAGGTTGACAAAACTAATAGAGTTGGAGGAGGTAAGAAAGCAAGCATTGTTGACTATTAAAAATCATCAAGCTCAAATGAAGAGGACTTTCAACAGAAAGGTAGCTCTGAGAGTTTTCAATGAGGGAGATTTGGTTTTGAAATGGGATGAATTAAAGAGTAAGCCTGGAAAGAATACTAAATTTGATGCCATATGAGATGGCCCATACATCATTACTAAGAAAAAGCAACATAATACTTTTCAGCTTTCAAAGTTGAATGGTGAGACCCTTCCAATCCTAGGTAATGGGATTCATCTCAAAGCTTTCCTTTGAGATTTAGTTTAAGCTAATAAGTGTCGATAACATTCTATTTTTGTTGTTCTATTTTTCAATAAGTGCTCATGCACAATTTTGTGGTTTCTGTTTTAGGCAGCACCACTTGTTTTTTCCTAGTTTTCCTATTTTGTTTTGCTGTCATGCTGCGGAGCAGTTGAATTTTCAAGAAGTTCCATTTGGAGTAAGGGCTGAAATGACTCTATTAGCCCAATGGATAAGCCATGACTAGTCTATAGTGTTTAACAGGCAAACACTCCACAAAAGTCACCAAAAATGTTACCAAATTTTGCACATGCCAATTTTAGTGCCCTAATGAAGCCTTGCATTCTTTCATTTTGAAAAGATCAAATCATGAACCAGGGAGAAATGCACTATTTTTGTCTAAATTGTTTGCTTCATGTGCAGATACAGGAAAGTAAGACAACATGTGGGTTAAAATGTGG
Source organism: Cryptomeria japonica (assembly GCF_030272615.1). NCBI lineage: Eukaryota > Viridiplantae > Streptophyta > Pinopsida > Cupressales > Cupressaceae > Cryptomeria > Cryptomeria japonica. The sequence continues at coordinate 465,090,000 of NC_081408.1, forward strand.
CTCCCATGAGGGTTGAGCTCAACATGCTTTAGACCACAGATAGATTTATGCTCCATTGCAGATGAAATATCATGGCCTATTAAAACCTTCAAGCAAATTCATGTTGACAATTGTATTGTCGAATCCCTTACGCAACTGATGAAAGGCCAAAAGAAACTCAGAGCAAAATGCAGTCCGCCTATGTAAAGCTTTTACTTGAGTGCCAAAGAGGGTTTTAAAAGGCCTTAGATTTTCCAAGCAGTTTTTAGTTGCCAAGCAGGAGGATCTTTTATCCCACATTGGCCGCGTGGAGGGAGTTTACCATATTTAAATATAAGGTCACATATAACTATAGTGTCAAAGGTGACACATGTTGACACAATGTCACAAGAGAGAAGATTAGCCGAGGGTTAAAGGTCGAGCAAGTTCAGGAAAGATCAATGGTAATTTGAAAGATCTAAGGGCCATCACTATATCTCTATAGAAAGAAGCTCACTAGTTATCATAGCGACTTGGCGACTAAGAACATGTAGAAAAAGGCAAAGAGGAGGTGAGTGGCTAAGAGGTTAAATATCGAGCAGTTTGAGAGTAGATCAAAGGCCATCGCTATACCGCAAGATAGATATGCTCGCTGGTTATCTCATGCGACTTGGCAACTGATGATGTGGCCGTCCAGGTCGAATAAGGATGCGCCACATGGTAGAGAGAAGATGAAGAAACATGGGTAGATAAAAAGTAATGATCAAGTAGATTGATCACATCCAATGGTCTGAACCTAGATCTGATGGTGGTCACCAAACCGAAAGGAAAAGTTGCTCACCCAATTATCACCGTGACTTGGCGACTGATAAAGTGGCCATCTAGGTAGATTCAAAATGAATAAGGATGCGCCACGGGATAGAGAGTAGATGAGGAATCAAGGTAGACCAAGTCCAGTGGCAGGTCCAAGTGACAAGACAAAGTGGACCCGCGAGCAAATCAGAGGCTGACACATGGCAAAAGGCTATAGATGAGCGGATGTATATATTTTTTAAGTTCACTTTGAACTTGAACTTTCACCGGTTCAAAGTTCATCGATTCAATGTGGTTCTATAGTTCAAAGTTCATTAGCATCTCTCATTCCCATGGGCCTAGGAAGATAAAAGAAAACAAGAGACTAAAAAACAAGCAGGTTCTTGAAGATCTAGCAGTGGTTTCTATACTGCATGATGAAGATGCGCAGTGTTTATTCACTGTGACTTGGTGACCAAGTAGTGGGGCCCGCTAAGGAATCAATTCAGAGGAAGAAAAAAAGAATGTAGATTAAGGTTGATCAGACAAAGGAGCTTCATTCTGGTAGTGAGTCCAGGCCGTGCTAAGATGGCAGGGTAGGAACCACGAACCAACCAGGATGTGACACATGGCCGAATTGATAGAAAAGTAGGTGAAATGGAGCGTATCATCGACCATCGGAATAAGTGTTTCAATGCTAACCCGATGACCCAAGAAAAAGGACAACATGCTAGTTATAGTCAGAAGCTAAAAATGGTGGCAGGCAAGGTAGCATCCAAGGATCCATGCAAAATAAGAGAAAGTCATCAGCTAGTTTGCGATCCATGCAAAATAAGAAGTCATCATCTGGTTAATGTAGGCGATTATTAAGCTCAAAGCAAGTTGGCATGAGTTTTTTCTTGTGATCTTGAGGTAATAAGAATTTTTTTTTAGCGCCACATGGGTCAACCTTTAGTTGACTAAGAATTTGAAATGAATTACCTAGCTTGAGAGCAAGTTTGCATGAGTTCTTTTTGCATGTTTTGAAGCCTTTTTGGTGGCTTTTTATTTCTATGAGAGGATCAGTTTTTAGAGGAGATATTTTTCAGTGGGAGTTCATCTTTCGTCATTCTGGAGTTATCTTTCCTCTACCTTTTTGAAGGTTTTTGTATAAAGTGAAAAAGTTTTATCTTTCTTCACTAGTTCTTGATGATTCTTTGGTTGGTTTTAGCAGGGAATACATTCTTGTAGCTCATATGTAGTTTTATGATAGAATTTTGAATAAAAATTACCAGCTTATGCCTTATGTCTTTATAGTTCATTTTCTTATTCTTGATTGAGAATTAGTTTATTGTGTTATTGTCTAGATAACCTTTAAATTTTTTGTCTCATTTCTAAGTCACAGGTTGTGCATTGTGATAAATTGGCTCATTCAGTTGATTGTGAAAGTTTTATTTCCTTTCAAGTTCTTGAAGTTTAAATCCTTTGCATGAAATATTTATGTGTTATGAACCAGAAGTCTATTTGTGCACATTGGTGTTATAGGATTGTATCTTTGTCATTTTTAGATATCTTATTGATGCCTCACCTTCATCTAGCATTTGCAAGTCATTCTATTTTCATTCTCAGTTTCCCTATCCCTTTTCTCAATAAAGAATTTAAAGTTATTCACAAGGAACCAGCCCTTCATCTAGAGGTTAATTCTCACTATAGGCAACCCATAGGCCTGAGAATTATCCCATGTGTCACCAAGTTGCTTGAGCTTTCAGCTTGTGCATTACGAGTGAAATTTGAGTGACAACAATTCCATCTCCATATAGAATTCAAAAAGATAAAACAAGTCTACCTAAACCAAGTTCTCATTTTTATCCATGTTCACCTGTTCCTGCATTCACTTGCACTCGATTGTTCATTAGCAATGACAATCCCAAATTTTCACAATAAAAATAATTTAAATCATTCATTTACATTTAAATTCCATTTCCTTTCCAATCCAATTTTATTTATATTTCAATTCCATCATAAACATAAAATATATATATCATTTTCCTAATTTAGTAATTGCAATAAATATAGATAAAAAAATGGTTTGTGACATCCTTCCCCACATGGAAGAGACACCATCCTGATGTCTTATTAAACATCAAATCAAATAGTATCTCAAACATCATGAAATAACAACCACACATCATAGTCTTAAATCAAACATAAATAGTAACAATAGCATCCATGATATCCAAGCTCACAACATGTGAATCAAACCAGAGTATCAAGTATCTCATGCAATAAGAAAATACTACTCTAAGAAAGAAAATGAGGAAAATGATGGTCAATCATCTCAACATCCTCCTATGTAGCACTATCCTCAGAATATTGGTACCACTTAACCTTATACTAAATGAAATCTCTATTATGTAGCTTCACACTAGGTTGATCTAGGATTAAGATGGGCTCCACTGGCAACACCCCTGGATCCTATACCTATAAAGATCGCCAATCAAGAATATGAGAAGCATCAAGATGAGAAGGCTTCAACAAAGAAACATGGAACACATTATGGATTCGAGGTAGAGCAGGTGGTAAAGCTAATCTATATGCGGCTGGATTAATAACTTCTAGCACATCAAAGGGTCCCACATATCTTGGTGCCAACTTTGATGATTTCCCAATTGAGATAGATCTCTTATGAGGTTGACCCTCAAAAACACTTTATCTCTTGCATCAAATTGTCTAAAAGTCTAGTTTCTATCCGTATAGCTCTCCTGTCTATCAGCTACCTCTTTCAGTCTTGTCTTGATCAACTTCATCTGCTCATCTATTTCTTTGAGTAAATCAGGACCAATAATGATCCTATCTTCCATTCTTTCCCAACTAATGGGTGTGCGACACTTTTATCCATAGAGTGCCTAGTGAAGGAGCACCCAAAGACACAAATGAAGACACAAATGAAGTCTTAAAGAGCCTAATATCACCCATGAGGTGAAAATGATCATCTGTAATAGGTTGATAATTTTGTGACTTAATAAGACCCAATTGATGGAAGACATTGTCATGGTTGCATTTAATTAGCCACCATGGATAAATGACCATGTGGGTCAGTAGGAGTCTAGGCATGAGTTAGGAAAATAAATATTGGTCCTAGAAACATCAGACCAATCCTTGGAATAGGTCTAATACACCTTAGAGTCGCCAAATTTGAAAAGTGCAAGTTAACAACTTTTGTTGTCATTGCAAAATGTTTTAAAAAGGGATAACTAATCCTCCAATGGTTCCAAAGTTTGAAAAGTGGTTGGAAATCATTAGGGAGGCTATATTATTCCCACTTGGATCAATTCTAGGTTTTTTTTGGTGTAGTTATTGGAGTTTATGAAATTTGATGATGTTTTGGAGTTTGGAGCAATACAATATACTTGGAGTTTTCTAAAATTCTGCATTTTTGCTATTCATTTTTTATCAATACGGATTGGTGGATGTCTGAAACCAATTGGATGAGTTAGGGAAGTCTGTTACCTTTCATTTGAATCAATTTTGAGGTTTTTTAACAATCAAGTTGTAGGGATCCATCCAAATCCAACCAGATTGGTCACAAACCCTACCGACACCTAGGGTTTCACTGTTAAGATGCCCTTAATTTGACATTTTCACCAGAGGACCAAAAAACCTATGGGGAAAATGTTAGAAGTTACATTGTATCATAAGATTTTGGTTTTGGTTTGCAGGGAGTCTCCAAGCCCAAAGATTTTGAATTGAGCCTAGGTGGACATTTCTATGTGACTGCCTGAACTGTAGAAGTGGAAATCACTTGCAGAAGATAAAGAAGATGGGATCAAGTCTTGACACCTTGGATTTGGTGGTTTGACACCTTACCCCACCTTGAAAAAGTGTTGGTTTAGTTAGGGGACTAATACAAGGGGTACTTGCTTTGTAAATTAGGCCTAATTGGCTTAATTAGGTCTAGAAGGACAGTAAGGGTACATAAATTTCAACTTGTGATTAGTATCTAATCCTTTGGGGAATTGTGTAACTAGATAAAGGGTATCTGAATCTACCTTTATTTTTTCTTGTCCTTTGAAATTTTGTTAAGTTGTGTTTGGAGAACTCAACTGGTAGGGCTACTAGGCTATCGATAGGGCTACTAGGCAATAGGACACTTGTGAGACAAGTATTCCCTAACACATCTGATATCCAGATCTTATTGGTGTTTTGTTTTGGTTGGACCACCACTAGACAAAATCCAATAGGTTTCAATCCCACCGGTACTGGAAGATTGTCTGGCATTCACACAAGGGTAGAGTGTTTTCATCATACCGACACCGGAAGATACTAAACCAATATGGATCCAGTCACACAAATTGTTGTGTGAGTTGACTATTTGGTATGTGTGTTGTTCACACCTTGAAAAAACAAAAGAACTTGTTTTGGACATAGTATTTGTGGGTGAGAGAAGGTTTTCACCTAGTTTGTTGCCTGGCTCTGCATCATATTAGTATCAGAGTGTGAGTTGGATCTCTTGGGGAAAGTGATTTGTGGTGTGTGTCCATAGAAGGAAGTGCAAGAGAGGCTAGAAACATGCTTCCTAAGAGTATGTCTCAAGATGCCATCAAGAAGTTGTTTGAAGAGATGTTTGGAAACATAGTGAGGGAGTTAGAGAAGGCCAAAGGAAAAGGAAAGGAGGGCGGATGTGACTTTGAAGAAGAAGAAGAATAATGGGGAGAAGAAGAGACCCCAAGATAGGAAGCTGAGTTACCTACAGATCATAGAGAATTTGTTGAGGTCCTAAAGTCCATTGGTAGAGAATCCTCATCAGGTAAAGATGACATCCCTATGTTTAGTGGGAAAATGAATGCAAAAGAAGTGATGGATTGGATTGAGGTATTGAACAACCATTTTGAATGCAAAGAGACCCCTGAGAATAAGAAGGTTATCTTTGCTAAGTCCAAGATGAAAGGAGTAGCACTCAATTGGTGGAATTACCTCCAAGGTGAGAGGGTGAAGGAAGGTAGAGGTATGATTACCTCATGGGATAAAATATTTGTGAAAGTGAAGGCACAATTCATCCCAGTAGACTATGAAGTCCAAGTCTACAAGAAGTTGCAAGGTTTGAGGCAAAAAGACCTTGATGTGAGTACATATACTGAGGAGTTCCATAGGTTTAGTCTAAGGACCAAACACCATGAGGAGGAATCAGAGAAAGTCGCAAAATATCTTAGTGGATTGAAATATAGTATCCAAGATGAGATCAACATACTAGCACCAGAGATGGTGAACAAGTGGATTCAAATAGCACTAAGAGTAGAGGAGAAGCTAAAGAGAAAGAATGATCAGAATAAAAAAGGTAGAGGGGCAGAAACTTTAGAGGCAGAGGCCCTATGAATGGTAGAGGATAGAGTCCTTGACCAAGAGGTTAATCAATAAATTCAGCATGGGGATGGTAACACAAGAGGGGGTTTCAGAGGAAGAAGACCCAACCATAGAGGTAGATTTGGTGGAAGAAGCTTGGAGCCTTTTAGATGCTACAACTGCAATCAAGTAGGTCATACCACAACTAAGTGCCCTGAGAAGACTGGATAAAGCTCCTAGGGAGAGAGGAGAACACATTTGGTTCAAGACACTGATTGTCAGAGTGTCAATTCACCTGATTCCTATGGACTTCTAGAGAGAGAAGAAACCTTGATGATGAGGAGAACATTGTTGAAGGTACCAAGCAATACTGAACCTCCACAAAGGAAGACACTCTTTCAAACCACATGCAAAGTAGGAGGCAAGGTATGTAAGCTTATAATAGATTCAGGTTCAACTAAAAATTTAGTATCCTTAGAAATGGTAGAGAAACTAAAATTGAGAAAAAATCCTCATCCATCTCCATATAAAGTTTCTTGGATTACTAAAGGAAAACAAACCTTGGTAGAAGAGAAATCATGGGTTGAATTTCAGATAGGAGCATACAAAGACAAAATTCTATTTGATATTGTTGAGATGGATGTCCATCATCTTCTTTTTGGGAGACCATGACAATATGACCTCAAGGCTCGTCATGATGGAAACAAGAACACCTACTCCATTACCAAAGATGAAAATGTGATTGAATTGATACCCCTTCCTGATAACAGTGAGGATTAGAAGGAGAAGGAGGCCAAGATCATGATCATGGAAGGAAAAGAGTTCCTCAAGGAAATCAAGGAAGAGGCAACACCTTGTTTTGCAGTGATGTCAGTACCAAGGCAAGAAGAAGAGCCAATTTCAGATGGCAAGGTAGAAAAGAAAAGGGTGATGATCCCTGAGGAGGTGGAGGAAATGTTGAGCAAATACAAGGACATAGTTGTAGAAGAGTTTCCAAGAACCCTACCACCAATAAGTGAGATAAGCCACTGCATTGATTTCATTCCCGGTGCCACCTTACCAAACAAGCCAGCCTATAAAATGACTCCCCAACAAAATGAGGAAGTTGCAAGGCAGGTCCGAGGGTTGCTTGATAAAGGTTTGAGAGGGAAGAGCTTGAGCCATTGTACAGTCCCAACTGTCTTAGCACCAAAGAAGGAGGGAACATGGAGATTGTGCACTAATTCCTGGGCCATTAACAAGATAACCATTAGGTATAGATTCCCTATGCCTAGAATAGAATATTTTCTTGATTGTTTAGGAGGTGCAAGGTATTATTCCAAGATTGATTTAAAAAGTGGTTATCATGAAATAAGGATTAGAGTCGGTGATGAATGGAAAACTTCTTTTAAAATAAATGAAGGATTGTATGAATGGAGGGTGATGCCATTTGGGTTGTCAAATTCCCATAGCACTTTCATGAGACTCATGAATGAGGTGTTGAAGGAGTTCATTGGTAAGTTTGTCATAGTGTATCTAGATGACATCCTAGTGTTTAGCAAGACAAAGGAGGAGCACCTAAAATATTTGGATATGGTCTTGAGAAGGTTGAATGAAGAGAAACTAATGATAAACATGGAAAAGTGTGTTTTTGCAGGAAGAATTGCCTTACCTTGGGCTTGTGATTCCTAGGGGAAATCTGAAAATGGATGATGATAAAGTGAATGCCATTCTCACATCGCCAACTCCTAGAACAATTGGTTAAAAGGAATTTTCATGGCCTAGCTACTTTTTATAGAAAGTTTATTAGGAATTTTTGCCAGATTTGTACTCTGATGTTAGAGACCACCAGGGGTGGACAAAAGTGCAAATTTTCATGGACTAAGGAGGGGGATGAAGCATTTGAAATGTTGAAGAAAAAGGTATCATAGCAACTAGTTATTACCTTACCTAATTTTGACAAAATCTTTCAGATTGAATGTGATGCAAGTCATTTGGCAATAGGTGCAGTACTTAGTCAGGAAGGTAGGCCAATTGCATTTTTTAGTGAAAAATTGAATGATGCTAAAAAGAAATATTATTCCTATGATTTGGAGATGTATGCATTAGTTTAGACACTAAAGAAGTGGATGCATTATTTTCTTCCCAATATAGATAATCAGGCACTAAGCTTCCTAAATAGTTAGGAGAAATTGAGCCATAGGCATATGAAGTGGCTTGAGTTCATTTAGGCCTACACCTTTACAATCAAACACAAGAAAGGTGTCTCAAACAAAGTTGTAGATGCTCTTAGTAGGAGGGCACTAACAGTTTCAAAAATCTAGTTTGAGAGTGTAGGAGTTGATTCCCTGAAGGCTATGTATGTTGCATATGAAGATTTCAAAGACATCTACAAGGTATGCATTGATTTTGGTATCAGATATCGTTTAGATTATTCTGATTATTTTATTCAAGATGGTATTCTTTTTAAAGGATGCCAGTTATGCATTCCTAAATTTTCAATGAGGTATAACATAATTAAGGAGAAGCATAGTGGTTGTATGGGGGGACAATTTGGATTAGACAAAACTCTTGAGTTGGTGAGAAGATTTTATCACTAGCCTAAATTGCAGATAGATGTCATTAAATTTGTGGATTCATGTATGGTGTGTCAAAATGCCAAAGGGACAACAACAAACATGGGACTGTACCAACCATTGCCCATTCCTTCAAGACCTTGGGAAAGTGTGAGCATGGATTTTGTGATGGGTTTTCCAAGAACTCAAAAAGGTTTTGACAATGTTTTTATGGTTGTTGATAGGTTTAGCAAGATGGTACAATTTTTGCCATGCAAGAGAACAAGTGATGCTACATATGTTGCAAACCTTTTCTTTAATGAAGTTGTGAGAATACATGATTTGCCCTTGAACATTGTGTCAGAAAAAGATGTGAAATTTGTAGGACATTTTTGGAGGAGGTTTGGCATAAACATGTCTTTTAGTTCAACTTATCATCCCCAAACAGATGGCCAAACAGAAGTGGTCAATAGGTCACTCAGAAATTTGTTAAGGTGCCTCACCAAGAAACATGGTGAAAAGTGGGATTCCATCATCTCCCAAGAAGAATATGCCTATAATGATTCTATCAATAGGAGTACCAGAAGAAGCACTTTCCAAATTGTCTATGGACTAAATCCAAGAGGTGTACAAGAATTGAGAAATCTACCCTCAACTGAATATATCAGTGCTTGTGGAGAAGAATTTGCTGAAGGGATAAAGGAGATTCATGACCAACTCAAAATCCAATTACAGAGAAGTACATAAAAGTACAAGGAGAAGGCTGACAAAAGAAAGAGAGATGTGCGGTTCCAAGTTGGAGATATGGTATGGGAAAATCTAAAAAAGGAGAGATAGCCAAAAGGGAAACACACAAAGCTCATGATGAGAAAGGCTGGACCTTGTCCAATACTCAAGAAGTTTGGGAACAATGCATATGAAATCCAATTACCTTTAGATATAGGTATATCCCCAATTTGTAATGTTTCAGATCTGACATAATTCAAATGTATAGTGCAGGAAGATGGTACATTTCTGGTGGAGGATGCAACAGACATACTAAAAGACTTTCCAAGTCAAGGACCACCCAAAATTGAAAGAATATTGGACACCAAGATTGTGAAGAAAACTAAGAATAAGGTCTACAAACAATACCTTGTCAAGAGGCAAGGACTCCCTAAGGCAGATGCAATATGGATGGATGAAGACCAGATGCAGAAACATGGGACTACATTGTAGGAACCCATCTCAAGTGGACTTGATATTCAATCACCTTGGGAGTATGGTGCAGAAGTACCTAAAGACACAAATGAAGACAAAAATGAAGGCTAAAAGAGCCTAATATCACCCATGAGGTGAAAATGATCATTTGTAATAGGCTGATAGTTTCGTGAGTCAATAAGACCCAATTTATTTAAGGTATTGTCATGGTTGCATTTTATAAGCCATCATGGATAAATGACCATGTGGGTCAGTAGGAGTCTAGGAATGAGTCAAGAAAATAAATTTTGGTCTTAGAAAAATTAGACCAATCCTTAGAATAGGTCAAATACACCTTAGAGTCACCAAATTTGAAAAGTGCAGCTTAACTTTTGTTGTCATTGCAAAATATTGTAAAAAGGGATAACTAATCCTCCAATGGTCCCAAAGTTTGAAAAGTGGTTGGAAACCATTAGGGAGGCTATATTATGCCCACTTGGATCAATTCCAGGTTTTTGTTAGTGTAGTTGTTGAAGTTGATGAAATTTGATGATGTTTTGGAGTTTGGAGCAATACAATATACTTGGAGTTTTATGAAATTCTACGTTTTTGTTGTTCATTTCTAATCAATACGGATTGGTGGATGTTTGAAACCAATTGGGTGATTTAGGGAAGTCTCTTACCTTTCATTTGAATAAAGTTTGAGGTTTTGTAATAATCATTGTAGGGATCCATCCAAATCCAACCAGACTGGTCACAAAGCCTGCCGATACCTAGGGTTTCACTATAAAGATGCCCTTAATCTGACATTTTCACCAGAGGACCAAACAACCTATGGGGAAAATGTTAGAAATTCCATTTTATCATAAGATTTTGGTGTTGGTTTGCAAGGAGGCTCCAATCTTGGAGAGATTGAATTGATCCTAGGCGGGCATCTCTATGTGACTTCCTAAACTCTAGAAGTGGAAATCACTTGCAGAAGATAAAGAAGATGGGATCAAGTCTTTAAATGTTGGATTTGGTGGTTTGACACCTTACCCCACCTCTTAGAAGTGTTGGTTTAGTTAGGGGACTAATACAAGGGGCACTTTCTTTGTAAATTAGGCCTAATTTGCTTAATTAGGTCTAGAAGGACAATAAGGGTACAGATGTTTCAACTTGTGGTTAGAGTCTAATCCTTTGGGGAATTGTGTAACTAGATAAAGAGTATCTAAATATACCTTTTCCTTTGAAATTTTGTTAAGTTGTGCTTGGAGAACTCAATCGGTAGGGCTACTAGGCTACTGGTAGGGCTACTAGACAATAGGACAGTTGTGAGACAAGTATTCCCTAACACATTTGAGAGCCAAATATTATGGGTGTTTTGTTTTGGCTGGACCACCAATAGAAAAAATCCAATAGGTTTCCATCCCACTACTGGAAGATTGTCTGTCATTCACACAAGGGTATAGTTTTCATCATACCAGCACTAGAAGATACTAAACCGGTATGGATTAGGTTACACAACTTGTTGTGTGAGTTGAGTATTTGGTAGTGTAGCATCGGAATTAGGAATCATCAAAGCAATATATAAAAGGACATATTATTCATCATTAGCTCAATCACACATTGCAATGATCTAATCCTAAGCACACTCAATAGAGACATAAAAACAAAGCATTCAAAAGCAAATATCATGCAAACCAGATAACAATTTGGATGCTTCTTCCATGCGGCTCCATTGTTCTTCTTTCCTCTTCAAATGGATTTGTGGATCTCACATACAAGTGCACATACAATTGAAAGCAAGATTGACTTTGATGAAAAGCTCAAGAGTACTAGAAGCATAAGTTCGATAGTCTGATAGGAATTATTAATTAGCCTTGATTGATGAAGATCATCCAATTTATAGAAAAATTGGAGAAAAGACAAATTAGCATGAAATGGATATTTTGGCAATTGATTTCAAAAATGGCACAATTGAGTGGAAAAAGGAAGGTTATGACACCTTCTATGTCATGAACTATGACATATTTCCAATGCAATGGTTAGAGAACTAGGACCTTATGACATCTTGCTATGTCAAGAGTATGACGCATGAAGCACAAAAATAGGGAGCACTAAAGACAAGTTAATTAGGTGGAAATTAAAATAGGAAATTAGAAAATAGGTGGAAATTAGAAATTAGGAAATTAAGAATTAGAAATTAGGTAAATTGATGCAAATTAGGTAAATTAATTAATAATTTGTCATTTATTAATTAATTCACAAAGAGGAATAATTAGCCAATTAAATGAACATTTAATTGTAATGAGAAGACTTAGGATAAATAAACAATTTATTAATCCTAAAGGAAGAAATGACACACAAGGTTAAATGATTAAATCAAAAACCCTGGAAGATGAATTAGGTCTTGATGAAAGATAATTGACTCGATTTGATTTGATTTTTGGATTGATAAATGACCAATGTGATAAATGATTTGATTGATAAAATGCACCAATTGACGAGGAATAATGACAAATTGATCCAAATTGACATAATTAAGACAGACAATGATCGATAGCAAAATTGATCGTAAAATGACAAGATCGACAAGAGGACAAGAATCGACGACAAAATAGATTGCAAGATGACAAGATTGAAAATGACCACGATCAATGACAAATCGATCGCAAATGACAAGATTGATAATGATAGAGATTGATGACAAATTGATAAGAGGACAAAACCCTAATTAGGATTGACGATGTCCAAAATGATAACAAATTAGCACGCACATTGATGCGATAGGATAAAATCGATCAAAATCATGATTGGATAGTGTTGTCGACAAGACCAAATTTGAAAGCGAGACAAATGAAGAATGTAGAAGAATGACTCGATGTTCGCAAATGATAAAGACCAAGTGCGTGACATAGGAGAAATGTTAATGCGACGCAAAAACCTAAAATGAGGCAATGTGCAATTGTTAAAGTATGACTTCGCAAGCGTTGACCATTTTTGGGTGTCTACATTTTGCCCCTCTTTGAGACAATGCGATTTTAAGCGTTGTTTCAAAGAACAATAACTAAAATGCCCCAGACAATAATAATGACATATGCATGCCCCCTCGAGGAATTGGCTGGAAACATGCGGAAAAGAGGCCAATTGATCGATAAAAATGATAGGATCGAACAGACTGACAATCGGAGATCGGATGCATGACGGACAAGCAATGTAAGGTACACAAGACCACAACCAACATAAGATGGAGAGGATGCACGTCCATCTATGCAATGACAAAGAGCTATAAATGAGACCAAGAGGGTGAAAATTGCTCATTTGCACTAGCTAAAGAGGAGGATTTGTTGCTCCGGACAAGGACACTTGCAGATAGATGGTGAACATTCCAGTGGCGGATCACCTTGGAGAACATGTACACACATTCAGATGACCAGACGATGCAGGAGCAGCGGTATGGATCTCAAAAACCCATGTTTTCAATTTGATGAATTTGACGCATTTGCGGGACATTGCGGGGCCCACGGGGGATGAAAAAGATGACCTCTGCGCTTGTGTCATCTAGTTCCGCACTTGTGTTAAGTGTTCTGCGCTTGTGTAGGAAGACACAAGCGCAGGTCATCTGACACAAGCGCAGGTTACAAGACACAGGCGCAAGTGTGCATAAATGACCCAATTTTAACTCAAAATTGCATGCAAATGACTTGAAAAGGGTGGGATAGGCCAATGTAGATGAAAAACACCCTGATTGGACATGAAAATGAGGAAATGCAACCCGTAGGAGCAAACCCTAAAACTGACAAAATGATGCCCCGATTGTGATGCAGAGTCGACAGTATCCGTTGATCACGCGGGAGAATTGACCAGACTGTTTCATGCTACGACATAGACTCAGGAGCACAGAGAGAGACACATTAGCAGGACTGGGGATATATTATATCACATACATGCCCGAGATTAGGGCAAACACAGGATTGCTTACCGCATTCAGAGACTTCCTCATTCCATTTGGCGACTGGCGAGGCGACAGTGACTCTAGAGGATGTATGGCGCATCCTCCGCATTCCGATACATGGGGAGATGATAGAGTATGACCCAGTGATAGGTAGAGACACGTTATGCAGGCTATTTGAGTGCGACACAGATGATCTGGACATTGTCGAGAGGGAGATCGGCTGGGAGAGCATGGCTTCCGAGTATGACCGACGATATGTGGTGATAGCAGTTGTGATAGCATGTCTTCTAGCAGGGGATAGACGAGGACATGGATTCCCTATTGGCTGGGGAAGAGTACTAGAGTGGATGGCGACAGAGGGGACAGTGTATGCATGGGGACCATGTGTACTGGCTATGTTGTATTTCCAGCTGCATCAGATAGCATATCAGGGAGTGCAGATACTGAGCTGTGGAGTCACATTGCTTCAGGTATGGGCATTTGAGCACATTGCCATATGTCGACCGATTACAGAGAGACAGATTGTACCACACCGACCATATGTATATAGCTATTATTTTTCTTTATAGATCATATTATTCTTTGTTTTGACATGTCGATTATATTGGACATGTTGATCCTTAAATACATGTGGATTGCTAGACTTATGACATTTATACTTGGCATCCAAATTGCTTGGAAGAGAGAATGAATGTTGATGTGGATGGGAATGATATGGAGGCATGCGGGATGGATGGAAGGTTCTCCAAGATGTGTGCCTTTGCTGATGTTGCATAGGAGATGGAGGGATATAGGGACCTAGAATGGATGGAAGCGATGATGGGGAAGGTGGACATTTGGATTTTGACTTTGAAGGGATACCAATGCCTTGAGTGTGAGCTCTGTAACCATGACCATTAGTATATTCTTTGATATGAAGGGGTTCTTGCTTGTGAAGGTCTACCCCTTTGCCTTTATCAATATTTTGACTAATAGGATACTCTTTGCTTTGGGAAGAAGACGCAAGTCCATTATGAGGTGGATATGATATGAGAGAAATAATTAGATCTTGAAGTGGATTAGATTGTAGCAAAGTGGAAGAACCCATTATGCATGTCAAGGGTTCATGAACATCTTGCACTGACACATTATAATCATGAGGGGTATCAGGATCATGAGGGGGATTAGGATCATGAAGGGGACATGGTTCAATGACAGACTCTTCAAGAGATGGAATGGGAGAAATAATGGGTTCATCAAAAGAAATGCGATCTTGGAGTGTATATGGAGCATTAGGAAAAGGAGATGGAGGAACAAGAGGATCTTGTGGAGGATCTGAAGGAATGATTTGATCTTGACAAGGAGGAAGATCATTGGAATCTTCTTTAAAGGTGCTTTGCTCTTGACTTTCAATGGGATCGTCAGAAAGAATGGAAGGGATATCTTGATCTTGTTTAGGAAGTGGAATGTCAATAGGACTTTGGATAGGATGGACAAGAATAGGGGAATCGTCATGAGTGTCTGGAAACATGGGATCCTGGTCAACAATTGGATGGGATGATAAGGTTTCAGGATCTTGATCTTGATTTTCTTTAGGACACATTTCTTCATGCTCTAAATTATCCTCTTGACATGAGGTTGGACTTTGGATATACATGGAGGATTCTGACAAGGAATCAATGCTTTGGCATGAAGGAAATGCACTTTGAATGGGGTCCTCTAAAACAGGTAATGGTAATAAAGTGCATGGTGGCATTGGGTCTTGTATTTCTAAAACATGACAAGGATGTGCATCATGAATTGGATTATCATGGCAATCAATTATGGATAGCCCTTGGATAATTTCATCCTTGGGTGTATTGTTTGATGAGGACAATTTAGAAGATTCTTGTGAAACTTCTAGAGGTGTAGGGATAGATGCCACTGGAGAGTCAATTTTCTTGTGAGGGGATGAGGCATTGCTAGACATAATTGTATTATCTTGATCTTCCTCAATAAACTCACTTGGTAGGTTCCTCAAGAGCCTTGCAAAAAAGCCACCTTTCTTTCGAGGTTTTGACATAGTTGTATCTAGAATTTGAACTTGTTTTTGGTTTGATGTCATGTTTTGATTTTGAATTAGATGTTGATCAATTTGGTTTGACATGTTCAAAATTTGGCTTGGTGCATGTTGCAAGTTTTGTTTTTGAATGTTTGGTGATTGTTGTTGACATTGATATGTTGATTGAACTTGTTGATATTCCACCATTTGTTGAACTATTTGTGGACATTGTATACTTGGTTGGACATATTGTTGAAATTGGACCATTGGTTGTGTTGGTTGTATATGTTGAACAATTGGTTGAACCATTGGTTGTATTGGTTGAAAATCGGATTGATAGTAAACACTTTCTTGTTCTTGTTGTGGAGGCACATAATGTTGTTGTCTCTTTTTCTTGAAATTGTTTCATCATCTCTATTTGGGAGAGGAGAGCTGGTATGTCTGATTGTTCAAGAAGAGATCATACATCAATTGGCTCAATATTTGGATTTCGACCTGGAAATTTTCGAAACACTTTGGACATTTGTGATCTATTCTTCGCAATGTTTTTCACTTTTTGTTCCAATATCTCATTTTCTTGAGCTAGTTTCTCCTCTAGTTTTTGTATTTGGACATTTACATCATCATGATAAGTTTGATCAATGTTGCTTTGTTGTTGGGTTGGATAGAATTGTGATTGCATTGTCGGTTGATACGTCAAACTTTGTTGCATCATTGGTGCTTGGAACCTTGTTTCAATAGACATGTCACTATGCAAATGCAATATTTTTGGAATTTTTTCAAGGATAATGTATGATATGCAACTAAATGCAACCTAAATAGATGAAAATGCAATCTATGGCAAGAATGCAATCTATGTTTTTGGTTGTTTTTCAAGATTTTGACAAACTTTTTGGAATGCAAATCTAAAAGAGACCTTTAGGAAATTGAAATGATGTCTAGACCTCAAAGGACAAAAGGACTTAATTGACAAAGGACAAGATGACAATGTCTCCCCTATATGCTTGGATACTAAGCTAGGTTTGACAAAATGATATTGATGACAAAAGGACAAAAAGTTTGATAAGGTCTAGACTTCTTAACAATGACTTAGGGTTTATCAAAGATTTGGATTACTCAAGTATGGCAAAACCTAGTTTTGGCACTATATGCAAAGGGACAATTACTATGCAAATGACCCTAATATGATATGATAATGACCTAAGCTTAATGAAGAGACCTAGGGTAAGCAATGTATGACAATGGTATGACTTTAATGCAAGAGGACATATGCAAATGGATGACTTTTATTGAAAAGAGTATGACTTAGGTGGAACCTAACCTTGGTATTTGACAATGAATTTGCAAAATGCAAACCTAGGATGAACCTAAATCTAAGTGACATGAATGTTGAGACAAGATTTTGAACAATGTTTGACAACCATGTTTGAAGGTGCTTTTTCGAATCTTGTTGAACTTTTGTTGGATGAATATCTCTTGTGTTTAATCTTATGTTGGATCAATTTGCCTTGTTCTTGAAACGAGATACAATTCAACTTTTGACAAGCAAAGAATACAAGATATTGCAACTTAGACTCAAGACAATCATGCTCATTCACACATTTCTTATGGTAGGCAAGGACATTAGGTACTTGAGAGGTAGACTCATTATGGGATTCAAGGAGAATACATAGATGCTTGACCCCACGGGCTCCCCTCCACGACACTCACTTCTCAGGGCAGCCAAGCATCAGTCCCCATGGAAATCTCCCCATGGCGAACTTAGTATCTCTTCCAAGTATCCGAACTTGTCCTTCTCAAGCAACTAGAAGGGTTTTTGGCCTCTAAAAACAAGGTGTTTAGTAAGGATTTCTGTTAAGCATTACTCCTTGATGTCACGTAAGCGTGATTGAGACATTAAGCCCATCAAGATACCAAACAAATGTAGTCGCGCAAGCATGATTTAGACCAAGAGGCCCTACTTAGATGTTGATATGAGAAAGAGTTCAAGGGTTATCACTTCCCAAGTAACTATAATTCCCACGTAACACTTCCTTCAAAGCTTTCGCTCATCGGGTATTTTTTTATAGTGAGTTAGAATGCCAAGGAATTCTAGCCGTACTCACTTTGGGTCGTTCCCTTCTCACGATTATCACTTGCTTGCTAAAGCAAAGTGGTCAGGAAGGCAGGCCCTCTAAAGGAGACACACACTCAACACACAAGCATGGTATTGAAGATCTGGATTTCTGATCACCCTAAGAAGGATGAGAGCATACTCTCCTACTCCAATGTCAAACTCAACAATCAAATCAAACATAGATTCATTCCAACCTATTTAGAAATCACTAGGTGCCTAAAACATTAATGACAAACACCAAGTTTAGTTGTTTCTCCAAAGCAACCTGCAAAAACCCAAGTTAGGAGTTTAATATGCTTATTCTTTGACTAGCGAACCTACAAACAATTCATTAGTAGTTTGTGAAATAATTCTTTGTCAAGCGATTCACCACAAAGCTACCAACAATGTTAGAAAATCAAGAGAAATGAATCACCATCAAAATTAATCCATAAATTTTGTGATTCTTTGTCCTCTTAGATTAATCTATGTGAAATTTATAAAATTTACCACCCTAGATTAATCTAGATAAAATTTGCATGAATGCATGATTAATTTGCCAAGCTAAATTAATCTAGATGAAGGTTGCATGATTTTGTTTTTTGAAAATTTTGACCATTTACAGCAGTATAATTAAAAATATCATAACTTCCTCAATATTTATCCAAATCACAAACTATAAAATGATCTGGAAAGGTAAAAACGTGATCTAATAAACCCAGAAATAGTTTATTTTAATTCTACACGAAATTTTTTACGTGATCAATTGATTATGACTATTTTTTTTTAGATCTGCAATTTCCCACAAAAAAAATCTGCAACTTCACAAAACATTCAAAAAAAAATTAGATCCAAGTCTGTTCACGTCGGGTTCACCAATTAATGTAGCATCGGAATTAGGAATCATCAAAGCAATATATAAAAGGACATATTATTCATCATTAGCTCAATCACACATTGCAATGATCTAATCCTAAGCACACTCAATAGAGACATAAAAACAAAGCATTCAAAAGCAAATATCATGCAAACCAGATAACAATTTGGATGCTTCTTCCATGTGGCTCCATTGTTCTTCTTTCCTCTTCAAATGGATTTGTGGATCTCACCTACAAGTGCACATACAATTGAAAGCAAGATTGACTTTGATGAAAAGCTCAAGAGTACTAGAAGCATAAGTTCGATAGTCTGATAGGAATTATTAATTAGCCTTGATTGATGAAGATCATCCAATTTATAGAAAAATTGGAGAAAAGACAAATTAGCATGAAATGGATATTTTGGCAATTGATTTCAAAAATGGCACAATTGAGTGGAAAAAGGAAGGTTATGACACCTTCTATGTCATGAACTATGACATATTTCCAATGCAATGGTTAGAGAACTAGGACCTTATGACATCTTGCTATGTCAAGAGTATGACGCATGAAGCACAAAAATAGGGAGCACTAAAGACAAGTTAATTAGGTGGAAATTAAAATAGGAAATTAGAAAATAGGTGGAAATTAGAAATTAGGAAATTAAGAATTAGAAATTAGGTAAATTGATGCAAATTAGGTAAATTAATTAATAATTTGTCATTTATTAATTAATTCACAAAGAGGAATAATTAGCCAATTAAATGAACATTTAATTGTAATGAGAAGACTTAGGATAAATAAACAATTTATTAATCCTAAAGGAAGAAATGACACACAAGGTTAAATGATTAAATCAAAAACCCTGGAAGATGAATTAGGTCTTGATGAAAGATAATTGACTCGATTTGATTTGATTTTTGGATTGATAAATGACCAATGTGATAAATGATTTGATTGATAAAATGCGCCAATTGACGAGGAATAATGACAAATTGATCCAAATTGACATAATTAAGACAGACAATGATCGATAGCAAAATTGATCGTAAAATGACAAGATCGACAAGAGGACAAGAATCGACGACAAAATAGATTGCAAGATGACAAGATTGAAAATGACCACAATCAATGACAAATCGATCGCAAATGACAAGATTGATAATGATAAAGATTGATGACAAATTGATAAGAGGACAAAACCCTAATTAGGATTGACGATGTCCAAAATGATAACAAATTAGCACGCACATTGATGCGATAGGATAAAATCGATCAAAATCATGATTGGATAGTGTTGTCGACAAGACCAAATTTGAAAGCGAGACAAATGAAGAATGTAGAAGAATGACTCGATGTTCGCAAATGATAAAGACCAAGTGTGTGACATAGGAGAAATGTTAATGCGATGCAAAAACCTAAAATGAGGCAATGCGCAATTGTTAAAGTATGACTTCGCAAGCGTTGACCATTTTTGGGTGTCTATAGGTAGGTGTGTTGTAAAACCTTGAACAAACAAAAGAACTTGTTTTGGACATAGTATCTGTGGGTGACATAAGGTTTTCACCTAGTTTGTTGCCTGGCTCTGCATCAGTGCCTCAAAAGGTGCCATCCCTAAAGATGCATGAAAAGAGTTGTTATACACGAACCCAACCAAAGGAAAATAATCTTCCCACTTGTACTACTGATCCATGTAGTACATCCGTAGAAGATCCTCCATAACCTAATTAACCCTTTCTATTTGGCCATTTGTTTGAGGATGATATGCCGAACTAAAATTTTGGTTCCTAAAGCTACATTCAATATTGTCCAAAATCTAGACATCATTTTGGTATCCCTATCTGATATGATGGTTTCTAGTACACCATGAAATTGAAATATCTCTTGCACAAAATTCTTTGCAAGAATAAATGATCCATCCTTGAGATTCCCAGGTATGAAATGTGCAACTTTTGTCAACTTATTAACAACTGCTAAGATGGTATCATGCTTGTTCTTGCTCACAGGTAACCCTTGGATAAAATCCATATTGATTACTTGCCACTTATACTCAGGTATGACATGTTGAAGTAAAATTCTTGTCAAATGAACATGCTCAACTTTCATTCCCTGACATTCCAAACATTGTGCTACATACGCAATCACCTCTTTCTTGAGTTTAGGCCAGAAATATAAAGTTCTCAATTCAGCTACCATCTTCGTTACTCCAGGATATCCTGAATAAGGTGTATTGTGCACCTCATGCAATACTAACTTCCTTAAGTCTCCACCTTTAGTAATATACATCCTCCTTTGGTATCTCAAAATACCATCAAGATCCAATTCATATCCATCAAATCGGTGATGTAATGGATCTACTCCCAAGGCTTGCTTAACCCTTAGGTAATGTTCATCTTCAGAGAGATTCTGCAACACTTGCTGCTTCAAGTTTGACCTCATAGTAACCATAGTAGATAGATGTCTTTTTCTGCTCAGATCATTTGCTACCCTGTTTTCCTTTACTTTGATATATTCAATACCAAAATTATACTCACTTATTAATTCAAGCCACCCTCTCTGTCTTGCATTAAGGTTAGGCTATGTAAAGATCATATTTCAGTCCTAAGTGATCTATCTTTAGCTCAAATGCCTCCATGTTTATAATGCATGAATAATAGCTAAAATCTCTAATTCATGTGGTGCATAGTTCAATTCATATTTCTTTAGTTTTCTAGATTCAAAAGCAACCACCTTTCCTTCCTACATTAACACTGCTCCTATACCTTCACCTGAAGCATATGTAGTCACTGTGAAGTGTCCATTTGGATCTGGTATAGTCAAGACTGGTGTTATTGTCAACTTCTTCTTCAGGAGCTGAAATGACTCTTCTCACTTCTTAGTCCATTCAAATTTTTTTCCCTTCTTCTAAAGAGAAGTGATAGGTGTTGCTATCCTAGAAAAACCTTCTACATATTTCCTGTAGTATCCTGCAAGACCCATAAAACTTTTGACCTTTGTAACACTCTGAGGTGTTGGCCAATCTACAATTGCCTCTATCTTTGCAGGATCAACAAAAATTCCTTCAATAGATATAACATGGCCTAAGTAGTACACCTTCTCCTAAAAGATAGCACACTTTGAAAACTTACCAAAAATATTTCGATCCCTTAACCGTTACAAAACTATCCTTAAGTGCTTCTTGTGTTTCTCTTCATTCTTGGAATAGATCAATATGTCATCAATGAATATAAGCACAAAATCATCCAAGTAATCTCTAAAGATATTGTTCATAAGGTTCATGAATGTTTATGGGGAATTTGTTAGACCAAAAGGTACTATCATGAACTCATAGTGTCCATACCGAGTTCGAAATGTTGTCTTAGGAATATCCTCATCCTTAATCCTTAGCTGGTGCTAACCTAATCAAAGATCAATCTTGGAGAATATTGTAGTACCCTTCATTTGATCAAATAGCTCATCTATCCTAGGAAAAGGATATTTGTTTTTAATGGTTACCTTATTTAGCATCCTCTAATCAATACATAATATCAAGGTACCATCCTTCTTCTTCACAAAGATTACTGGTGCACCCCACGGGGATACACTAGGCGTTATGAAACCTTGCCTAAGCAATTCCTACAATTGAACCTTAAGCTCATACAATTCTGTGGTAGTCATTCTATATAGATCCTTGGATTGTGGCTCAGTTCCAGGTAAGAGTTCTACAGAGAACTCAAATTCCCTTTTAGGTGGTAACTCAGTAAGGTCTTCTGGTAAAACATCCAAGAACTCTCTGAGAACTAGATAATCCTTAGGGCTTTTCTTGGCATTATCCAAGTCACTTACAATGACTTGAAAAATGGAACATCCCTTCCTTTGGGATTTCTTGAGTTGCATAGCTGAGATGTGTCTCAATTCAAGAGGCTTTTGAGACCCAATAATCTCAACCGGATTTCCAAAATCATCTATGCAACTAACAACCTTATGCTCATAGTTTAATACAACTTTGTGCTCAGTTAATCAATTGATACTTAAGATCACATCATATGATCCCAAAGTTGCTACATATAGATTAACCTGAGTTTGAAAATTAGGAAGCTCTAGATCACTGCAAAATAGACATGAATCTACCCTCTTCTCTGCTCAATTTCCATACTAGACCATCCATGCACGTGACATATAACCATGTATAATAGGTAATTTAGAAACTACTTTTGGATCAATAAAGCATTCAATAGATCATGTATCTATCAAAATAGAAATAGATTGACCAAAAAGCTTACACGTCATCTGGATAGGTGAGGCCTGAAAATCATCCTAGCGGTTGTCAACCGCTGCATGAATCTGATGTTGTGAAGATCATTGTTGATTTACTCCTCTCTAAGCTGTGGAACGTTATGGAAAGTTTGAAGTATAATGATTTCCCTCATAATTGCATCAGATTCTAAAACTCTGTCATCTTCCTGTCGAAGAATAACTGAGGAATCCACCTCTTCCTAAACGATTTCAAAAATAGTTCCCAAGTTATATCACCAGGCTGTAACTTCTTCTCAGATTTCTCATTATCCCACCATGTCGCAACTTCTCCAGTAAGCTGATAAGCATCCCATACTATTTTAGCTTCATTCAACATATTATAGAGTTAAAAATACTTCTCCATCTCAATTACCCAAGCTTCAACACCATCACCAATGGGCTTACCATCAAACTTAGGTGGGGCTATCCTTTTCAAGTCTTTGGCTAGGTTCCCTTCAATCCTAGCTCGATGATCAGGTTGTTCCTCCACTCTAGGAATTTCATTTCTAGGTTGCTCTTTCTATCAAGGTTGTTCATTTCAAACCTCACCAACTCCTCAAACTTCTTGTTCAATTCCATCCATCTTAGCATTCTGCTAATACAAAAGATCAAGAATTTGGTCAAGTCTTCCATTCCCGTTACTTGATCTAGCTCTAGTAGTTATAGAACCCATTGCAATTCAACAATTCCTACATCAAGGAATGTTTCTTTAGCGTAATGGTCAAAGGCCCTAGTGTTATAAACCTAGAGCTCTGATACCAAAATGTAAAGATGTAAATGTTCTAACTCAATTAATAAAATGAAAACTCTTTATTCTTAATTAAATTCATAATTTTCTTAATAAAAATCATTTACTTCTCTTATAAAAAATCATTTACTTCTCTCAAATCATTCCTTATTCACATAACATCATTCAAATAAGGCTATTACATATGTAAATTCAATAATAGAAATAACAAGTGTACAATCAATAAATAGGTAAAACATAGTATTCTTTACATAAGTGTAATCTTTCATAGTATTACAACATAAAATTCCTCTATCTAGGTTACATTACAAGACTTAGGCATTCAATTTGCTTAAGATAAAAAATACAATTACAAGATAATACACAATAAAAAGATGAGATGCATCCATTGAACTTCAATCCATTAGCTATCTTCAATTAAATCCTTTGAATGAAGATGTGAACAAGATTCAGGTGCTTTTTCCACCCAACCTTGAAGCATACGCTTCCCTGGAAGTCTTAATCAAACAAGAATACCCGACCCTATATGAGTTGCTTAGCAAGAAGAATTCGACATGCAAGATAGAATCTTGATGCGTGCCTAGTATGATACATGCATTTTCTATTATTCTAACTCATTTAAGAAACAAGCAAGATCAATACAAGGATATGGCAGGGAGTCATAAATATATCCATCTATTCCAATGGTCAATAAGTTACTCGGTCGAGTATAATGCCATGCATAGCAATAAAAATAGTTTGGAAAAGCAAACTATACTCTTTAAAACCCCATATTCGGCACTCGTCCTGAAAGGTAAACATTTCCCAAAACACATGATTAGAACATTCATTCATCTAGTATGCCCATTTCCTTTATTTCTACATCTTTCCATCTATATGATATGCACTTCCATTATCAAGAATTCATAGTTAGAAAATAACTAATGAAAAATCTATCTAGACAATTAAACAATCTTTCCATTTTTAGCAAAATATAAAATAAGTTTCAAGTAAAGAAGGTGTAACACATGAATGTTCGTATTTGCATTTATAAATAATACAAAAAATGGAGGTTATGAAAACATATTCTTTCTATTTATTTTCCTCATATGTTCTAAGTGTATTTTTCAGCATGCATTAACCTTTTATTTTAATAATCCCTCATCTATGTTTTCCATTTTCCAATGGATAAAATCACAGAATTCAGGTGAAATATATTTCAATACCAGTAAGTTGTTTTCTGGAGGATATGAAGACCTTAGCAAACAACATGAAACAAATGGTTGTTCATGCTGAGGAGATCTTGAATAGTATTTAGTTCCAGTTGTTGTCCTTGGTTCTGTCTCTTTGCTGTCTTTTGCTTTCCTATTGCTCTCTGTTCTAAGTTTTATGTATTATGTAATGATGTTTTAAGCTATACCAATTTGGTGGGTTCATTTTGACTTTTTGAAGTGATCAGGCACTTTTTTATGCTTTTCTATTCTCCTAGCTTGTAAAAGGTTTAGGTACCTTTCAAATACCTATTTTTACTTAATCAAAACAGTAAGTTGTTTTCAGACTTTCAAGTTTATATACATATATATTTGCAATGAAACTAACCATCTACTCTATTTTCCTATATGTTTGCTACAGGTTCTTTAGGATCATATCAGAAGTTTGATGTGTTTTGACGAGTTATTTCTTCTTCGATTGAATTTTGAGCATATATATATAACAACAACTATGAAAAATCCCATTTTCTTGAAATGAATATACATGTATGTGTGTGTGTCTATATATATATATATCTGTGTGTGTGTGTGTATGTGTGTGTGTGTGTGTGTGTGTGTGTGTGTGTGTGTGCATAAGTATAGATTTTAGCCTTAACAAAACATTCATGCACCAGCCGGTATACTGGTGTAAACAGAATTGAAATAAGTAAAGCAACCAATAAGACAAACACATAAATGAGAACCATAACACATAGATTTATATGTGGAAAACCTCAATGAGGAAAAACCACGATGGGATTTGTGACCCACAATATCAATCCATTGGCCATATGAAGAGATATTACAATATATGATGGGCCTACACTTGCAGGAAGGGTTATAGCCTAGAGCACACTGCTTAATCACAATAGGAGCCTCACCGACTACATAAAATTCTAGACAAAAATATAGAGAAATGTGAACTACTAAGATAGCATCTTCTATGCTACAATAGAGTTCTGGTTTAAGCTCTATCTGTTTTGGTTGAAACTGTAAACCCCTTTACCGGAATAATCCTTACAATAAATTCCTCACATATATATTCTCTCTGATATATTTTGCATCATATTACATTTACATATCCATTACATTACATCCCTTCTCATTATCCTTCAAAATGATATAATCAATTTGTCCTATATACCCTATACAAATTTATGCCTTATGTGAGCTTACAAAGATATATACAATATCATATTACATGTCAACCATATATCACAGATGTATAAACATTAAAACAAGTTGTCAATGCTGGATCCAAGATAAGTTGGCCTCCAATACCGATAACCTTTACTATACCATGTCGGCCTACATTGATGGTGACCAAAGAAATCTTTCTGTCCTGTCGGTGTCGGTGCCGGTGTAGAATGTGTGAAGTGCCTCGGTACACCATATGAAGCCGGGACACAAAATCATTTTGCCATGAATGAAAACATAGTGAAACCAACCAATAGAGTGTCAATTGCCAACAATCTCCCCCTTTGGCATTGATGGCAACACTCATGTGAAAAATGGTCATGGTTTCATCTGCTGGTTTTATCCTGCCCTGCTCCCCCTGAGTTGAATATGCAAAATACTCCATATCTCCAAAATTCCAAAAAATTTGTAACTCCCCCTAATGTATGCAACCCTTTTATTCTTTTTCACATCTATACTAATCCCTCTTTGACATCAATTCCCAAAAATGAATGTCAAAGGATAAGTACTGTACGCTAAATACCTCCAAAAATGTCTTACCGGAGCTTGACCAGTTTCAAGATTTCTGGATAAGCTTTCTGCAGTAATTCCACATAAGTATCCCAATCAATTTTGAATGTGTCATAGATAGATACAAGTCCACTCAATAAATATGCAAAATATTCTTTTTCATTTAACTTTGCCGGTGTGGGCTTTCCCAGTATATCCATGCATTCCTTCTTATGTACACAGAGTGAATCCAATCTTGGACTAACTAAACCTCTCAGACTTCTAGCTCTCTGAATGATTTTATCTCTTTCCTTTTCAAGAGTATAAATTTGGTTCTCCAAAGTCAAAATTTGACCATCAATTGATGTTGTCAATGAAATTAATCCATCAAAAGAGTTAGCAATACTAGCAATTTTCTCCTGTATCTCTTTTATCTTTTTCTCTACATTTGCTATAAGTATATCAGTATTGCAACATACCCTATATGTTTGTACATTGTTTCAAAGATTTTTCAATTAGAATTAACTTCTCCTTAATCTTTTTTATACAATATCAGATTACATCCTTCTTGACCATGAGACATATGTCAGTAGAGTATTTCTCTACTATATGCTCAGGTATTCTTATCCTAGACCTCATATATTTTTTAAAAGCCTTGAAATAACCCATATCTTATCATCTCTTTTACTTCCTAATGCATCAATTGATTGTTTTAATTGTCTTCCTATCGGGATGTCAAAAGCCCATTGCTTCCTACCAGAACTAGGTGTATTATTCAGAAAGTATAACACTAAGCAAACTAACAAATTTCCATACCAGAAGGTGCCCTTCTTCTCACCTTTAATATTTCCTAAGTTGATCAATAACTCTTCAAGCATCCAACCACAAAGATCTAACTCTACATTTTCTCCCATCATCTTATATGGAGCCAAAATACATGAACTAGAAGTAGAATTCAATCAGTTTGACTTATTTACCTTGTATCCTATAACCATTTTGTGAAACTTGATTTCAGTGTTGGTGATAGCGCTCACTTTCATTGATCTCTTGTCAGATGTGGCATCAGTAATCTACCTCATGAAGTCATTTGACTTTCTTATCTAGATGTTTCCCTATCGATGGCAAACCAGTAATTGTCTGGATGGCTTCCTTAGTGATTTTATAAGGTCTATCCAGCCATATGAATTCTCCATGTACTCTTCTCAATACATATCTAATTATTTCATACTCAAACTCTGGAGTATCCAGAATATGTGTAAAGCCTATATCTTCAATCTATTGATATGCCAGTTTAATCTTTCCAGATTCTCCCATTGGTTCATTCATATACATCCCCTTGATCTGTGAAGTTCCTAAGTCCTCTATATGATAGTGAATGTATGCCCTAACATCTTCTACATACACCACTCCCTCTAGAACATGAGAAAATGCTCCAACCGAATATTTCTTGGTAGCCACATGTGGATACTACTTGAAAATTGGCCTAAGGCGGTCCTTAACGTCCACTACAGTTGGATTTGCAACAAAAATAGGAACTAAAGATGATCACACTTCCATGTTTCAAGAAAATACCATTAGATTGCTCTCGGTGAACACCTTCAACAAGTTCTTCTAGACGGTGATGAAGTCGCTTAAGAAAAAATTTGATTGCCTCTGAATAGCCTCTGATCACACTTAGTCACTCTGAATTGCTCTAAAATTGCTCTAAATACAAGGTGATTAACAATGAAGTGTATTAAACCTTTTATCCTTCAACAAAAACCCTAACCTTTCATTGACATAAATGACTACCAGTTAAAGATACCGAATCTCGCTTAGAATATATCCATGTCGGATAATCTTTTCCAATATTTGGAACATTTTCCAGAACCTCTTCCCAGGGCATATACAACATCTTCATGAATTTTGTCTACCCCTAAGGCATCAGCCTTAGTTACCGAATGAGCTCACTATTGGCGTAGGAGCAGCCTCTTCTGTCGAGTAGGTTATCGGGACATTCCCATCTAATGATTGTTCTTCAGTCTTCCTAACCCATCTCTGAGTGTGATCATGCTGGATTTCACTAACCTTCTCTTTTCCTTTTTCATTTGATCCTCCATTACTAATTGGTGGATTTCTTCTTCTACAAAACATAGCAATATGTCCAATTTCATTACATGCATAACATGTAACATTTTTCTTCTGAATTGCTTTGCTAAAAGTGGTGAAATTGCTTGACCTCCACTGATTAGCCATATGTCCAAATTTTCCACAAGAATAGACTTTTACATTCATTCTGCAATCTTCTATCTTATGACCAATTTTATTGCATTTAAAACATTTACCGGGAGCAGAATCAAGGTTCTGATTTGCTATGTTTCTACAGTGCCTAGCCATGTGACCAAATCTATTGCAAACAAAACATCTACCATTTAATTGTCTTACCAATGCCTTATGGTTTTGATCTTCATTAGTAGTACTGGAACTCTGTCCTTGCTCAAATCCAAGTCCACTAGAATCTCCAATCTTCCTCTGTCTCTTCAATAACTCATCAAGTTGTGTTGAGCTGATCTTGAATTTTTCTTTGTGTAGACGTATAAAAATGACCATATTCCTAAATGAATATTTGATGTTCATTTTATTCTCATTCCTCTATTTAGTTAAATCTGATTTAATTAAATCATCCACATTCTTCTATTTAATTAAATAAATTATTCAATTTATTTATTTAAATTCACTTAAGTCCTTTATATCATTTAAATTGAATAAATCATTTTATTTAATTAAATCCCTTCTCTCTACTTTATAATTAAATTTACATTTAATTAAATAGTTCACCCCAATTAAATAAATCTAATTTATTTAAATCCCCAACTTGCAACCAAATTGAAATAAATTAATTTTAGTCTAATTAAATTCTATTTTCCCCACCCACTTGCATTTTCCTACATCTCCCACTTGCATCCTAACCCTCTTCCTAATTTCTTCTAGAATCCATCTAATCCTAATCAATTAGCATAAACCCATCCATTATACCCTTTCCCTAAATTTGAGGAGGTCACTTCTCAAATTTGGAGTAAATTCTTCAAAAGGCATTAAAGCCTTTATGCCTTCAACAAGCTAACTTGTTGAATACCCCCAAATTTGGAAGGACTCTTACAAATTTGTCCCCAAAGTCTTCAAACCATTAATGGTTAACTAACCCTTACTGGCATGGTTAGAGACTTTTTGCCTAACCCAACCCTCTTCTAACCCAGGAATCTCATCAAGCATTTATCGCTTTGACCATGGTTATCCCTTTAACCTTTGCACAAGAGTTTATCCTTTGGGTAAAAGCATTATCCATTGGATAACCCTAACCTAACCTTAACCCTTACCTTCTAAGGTAACCATGAGGTCTTCTCAAGCATTTAATGCTTCTTACCTCTCCTCTCAAGAAGTCTTATGTTGACAATTGTCACCATTTCATTGGTAGAAATTGAAAACATGGATTGATAACTTTCAATCCTGACCCTTGCTTAAATCGTTCAATCCAGACCATCCATTGCCCTATTTCTTCTATAAATAGAGCTCTCATTCCTCCATTTAAAAAGGATCCAAGCTTTGAGTATCTCATTTATGCTCAATTTTATCAATACATCTAGCCTCTCTTTATAATAGGAATTAATCTAATAAGCATTTGAGTATTTCTGTTATCATTAGCTTAAATCATTAACTAGTATATCATGTTAGGATAGTATTTCTACTAACCTTGTCATCTTATAATCTAGTTTATCTTATCTATAGAATCACGCATAAATAGGATGCATTTCATGTTAAAATCAATATAAGGCATCCCTCATTCTTGCATTTGTCATCCCTAAGTCACTTTGCTCAGTGATATGAGAGAAAAGGCATTGGCTTGAGGGACCTTGTGAGATAGAGAACCATGGAACCTACCTTGGGAAGTTGAGCCATTCTTCATGAACCCATAACTTGCACCAAGAAGTATTGTGGGTGTGTGGACAAGCCCTTTGAACATCATTTTTCACATTTTGTTTCATTGACCCGTTTTTCTTGCATACACTTTGTACTCACTTGCAGCAGTTAAATCTTCTCTTAGTATTATCATTTGTCTTTCAAGATCTTGCTCATTTCTCTGGGATTGTACCAAATGAGTTCTCAACATATGATTTTCATGAACCAACCTACCACATTCTTCAAATTTGTTCTTCAGGGAGACAACAAGATTTTCTTCCTTTTTCTTTCTGTCCTCAATCTCCTTATACATCCTCATAGTTATAACTTGCATTTCATTCTTCATAACCATATTCTCCTGACTCAATTTCTAACATTGTTCCTTAAGTGCATTTTTCTCTTCATCATCCTGATTTTGTAAAAGTGCCTTCCTCCTAGCTTGAATAGATGATAGCCTCTCTTGTAGGACAATAATGAATTCCTTAGCCGAATTCAACTCATCTTGTAGCTTTAAGTTCTTAATTCTTTTGACATCATAATATTCAAGTGCCATCTGAAGTTGCTTCTCCAAAGCCATATTCAATGATTTCGGTTTCAGGATCTTCCTCAAGTTGTTAAAATTCCTCCGAGGCACAAGGCTCTGATACCAATTGTTGGAAACCAATAACACTGAGAGGGGGACATGAATCAGTTTTATACTAGAATAATATATTTTAGCCTTAACAAAACATTCATGCACCAACTAGTATACCAATATAAATAGATTTGAAAGAAGTAAAGAAACCAATAAGCCAAACACATAAATGAGAACCATAACATATAGATTTATATGTAGAAAACCTCAATGAGGAAAAAGCACGGTGGGATTTGTGACCCACAATATCAGTCCACTAGCCATATAAAGAGATATTACAATATATGATGGTCCTGCACTTGCAAGAAGGCTTACAGCCTAGAGCACACTACTCAATTGCAATATGAGCCTCATTGACTACATAAAATTCCAAACAACGATCTGGAGAAATGTGAACTACTAAGATAGCATCTTCTATGCCAGAATACAGTTTTGGTTTACGCTGTCTATTCTGGTTGAAACCATAAACCCCTTTACCAAAATAACCCTTACAATCAATCTTCCCTATATACCTTCTACAAATTTATGCCTTATGTTGGCTTATAAAGATATATACAATATCATATTACATGTCAGCGAGATATCACAAATGTATAAACATTAAAACAAGTTGCCGATGCTGAATCCAAGATAAGTTGGCCTCCAATATTGATAAAATTTACTATACCATGTCAGTCTACATTATCGATGACCAAAGAAATCTTTCTGTCCTACCGGTGCCGATGTCGGTGTAGAATCTATGAAGTGCCTGCCAGTACACGATATGAAGCCGGAACACAAAATCATGTTGCCATCAATGACAACATAGTGAAACCAACCAATAGAGCATCAATTGCCAACAATCTCCCCCTTTGGCATTGATGACAACACTCATGTGAAAAATGGTCATGGTTTCATCTACCAGTTTCATCCTACCCTGCTCCCCCTGAGCTGAATATGCAAAATACTCCATATCTCCAAAATTCCAAAAACTCTATAGCTCCCCCTAATGTATGCAACCATTTTATTATTTTTCACATCTATACTACTCCCCCTTTGACATCAATGCCCAAAAAAGAATGTCAAAGAATAAGTATTGTACACTGAATACCTCTAAAATTTTCTTACCGGAGCTTGATCAATTTCAAGATTTCTGGATAAGCTTTCTCTAGTAATTCCACATAAGTATCCCAGCTAGTTTTGAATGTGTCAGAGATAGATACAAGTCCACTCAATAAATATGTAAAAGGTTCTTTTTTATTTACCTCTACTGGTGTGGGCTTTCCCAACATATCCATGCATTCCTTCTTATGTACACAAAGTGAATCCAATCTTGGACTCACTAAACCTCTCAGACTTCTGGCTCTCTGAATGATTTTATCTCTTTCCTTTTCAAGAGAAGAAATTTGGTTCTCCAAAGTCAAATTTTGACCATCAATTGATGTTGTCAATGAAATTAATCCACCAAAAGAGTTAGCAATACTAGCAATCTTCTCATGTAACTCTTTTATCTTTTTCTCTACATTTGTTATAAGTATATCAGTATTGCAACATACCTTATATATGTTTATACATTGTTTCGAAGAATTTTCAATTAGATTAACTTCTCCTCAATATTTTTCTTCTCGGTCTCAATGATCTGATCAAAAGAAGCTCTCTTAGCCTAAGTAATTTTTCAAGTGCTTACCGGTTAGAGATCTGCTGTAAGGATTGAAAGTATTTTGACATGTACTCAGTCATTACCTTAAGCTTTCTAGAAGGGCTCGATTCATTTTAAATCTTACATTCCGGGACCAATCTATGTAGAATAGTAATTGACTGATCTATAATCCCCCTGTCTTTGGATCCCTCCTTCATTAGTTTTTGAGCAACCACCATCATCAGTTCTATGGGACTCATCCATGTGATGGTTTTCTTTTCTACTAGAGAAGTGTCAATTGTCAATAATGATGGGGTCCAAACTAGTACCCTATCGGATTCCCTTATTTTCTCTGATGATTTATCCGTTATTACCTCCTCACTTTCATCGGTGGCTTCGCCACTTGGTGTAGTTTGTGTAACTGTCGGTTCCTCTCTAGGAACAATATCCTTAACCTATACATTAGTATCCGAAGGAAAATTGTCCTCAATGTTAGTATCTTGTATAATGTTCTCAGTATTAGGCAGTGTTTCAATATTTGTCTATACATTTGTGTTTACTAGTGGCTCAATTTCCACTATCTTGATATTTTTCAAAACTGAGGGTGGACTACCCATAATCTCTTTTCCTTTCCCTTCAACCAAGGTATCTATAGTGTCAGTCTTGGTCTTTGGTGAAGTAAAGAATCCTCTATGTTCTCCCAAAAATTTAATCCAAGCTTTCTGAGTTTCCTTTATTACTTCTTTCATTCTCCCTAGCATCAGGCTAGTTATCCTATGTTTGCTATTGAAAACCTTTCTATCTAAAGCCTCAATTGTCTTTTCCATCTCATCTGGAGCTATAGTAACACATATAGATAATTTTTTTTGCATTTTAATGTGTTTATCTTCTTGCATAGCAGATAACCTTCTAGCAGCTAACATGTTATATAACTCAGCCAATATTTGCTTTTCTATCTCTATTAAGGCTTTCTTGTAAATATCTAAGTATAACGGGATTGCTTCCTCTACCTCTCTCTATTCATCAACCTCTAATTTGTCATAATAAAACTTAACATTCTTTAGCATGCCATCTTTAGTTATTTCATCAACAAGTTATCCACAAGTATTGGATGGTATGATAGTTACATTACCAGTTTCAAGTGCCAAATCAATGTCACTCTTCTTTCTCCTTTTAGCAGTACCGGATGCAACTATAGGTGTAGCCTTAGGTGTTTTATTCTGAGCCAGAAACTTGATTGTGACCTTTCTAACCGATTGCTTCTTTGCTTCTACCTTGTGTTTTTCTAGTTTCTTCCTAACAACCCTCTTGAAGGCTAATGTTGTGTTCTCCTTTTATTCAGAATCTGCAGTTATGGGTTCAATGTGAACTACCAGATCCTTCCTATTTCTCCCTTTCTTTGGGACAACATCAATAAGTTCCATTATGTCTTTTGAGACCTCCTGTACAAATTTTCTTGCTTTTCCTTCTTGTTTTTCCCTTCTCTTCCGATTGAACTTTGTTTCAACCTCTAGAGTCTTCTGCTATGCAGTTCCACATGGCTTCTCCACCTCATCAATTTCTACATCAATCAACATTTTTGCATAGGCATCAAGGATTAATGCATCTACCTCATAGCCCATTTCCTCTATCCAAATCTTCTGGGGCTTAACTCCCTCCATGAGAGTCACATCCTTCTTAACCATGAAATATATGTCGGTAGAGTATTTCTCTATTATATGCTCAGGTATTCTTATCTAGACCTCATAGATTTTTTAAAATCATTGAAATAACCCCATATCTTATCATCTCTTTCACTTCCTAATGCAAAAATTGATTGATTTAACTATCTTCCTATCGGGATGTCAAAAGCCCATTGCTTCCTACCAGAACTGGGTGTATTATTTAGAAAGTATAACATTAAGCAGACTAACAAATTTCCATACCAGAAGGTGCCCTTCTTGTCACCTTTAAACTATCCTAAGTTGATCAATAACTCTTCAAGTTGTTGGTAATTGACACTCATTGAATTAATTTTGTTTTCATTGATGGCAACAAGATCAGATGGAAGTCATATACCAGCATTGGAGTATCTAGGATTACATAGGCACTGACACCGACACTAGCATCAAGTACTTCACTGGCATCAAGTACTTCAAGGAAGCCGACATCAAGGAAGATTTATTTAGAAAATCATTTTGTAATTATTGTCAAGGTCGACATTGAATATATTTTGTAATGTATTGTAAGCTGACATAAGACATATTGTTTGTAATGGGTATATAGGTCAGTTTGTTAGGTCATTTTGAAAAGAGCGACATAGGAGAATAATAGCAGAATTGTTGATGCAAAGAATATGTATGTAGATCATTTGTATGTGAATGTTATATCATGCAATGATCTATAGATAGTTTGGAAAACATTCTTTGAGGAGAAGAGATACCGGTAGTAGTGTTCAGGGTTTATGAACTAGTGCAGAGCATAGATAGAACCACACTCTATTTGGCATAGCAGATGCATTTTGTGAGTTCATTTTAATTGTTTTACTTCATTAAAATCTTGTAGTCAGTGAGACTCTTTAGTGATGAGCAGTGTGCAAGCCCCCATTATATGTAATATCTTTTCATATGGCCAGTGAACTAATATTGTGGGTCACAAATCCCACCGTGGTTTTTCCTCTTTGAGGTTTTCCATGTATAAATTCTATGGGTTATGGTGTTCATTCATGTGGATGGTTTATTTGCTTCAAGTTATATGTTTATTTGTTTGCCAGTTTATATGTGTATGGTATAAAAGGATAAAATCTTATCTTATTAGTAGAACACTGATTCACCCCCCCTCTCAGTGTTCTTGGATCCCAATAATTGGTATCAAAGCCTGGTACCTCGGAAGAAGTTTAATATCTTGAGGAAGATCCTAAAACCAAAATATTTGAACATGGCTATGGAGAAACAACTTGAGATGACTCTTGAGGATTATGGTGTTGAAAGGATGAAGAAATTGAAACTGCAAGATGAATTGAATTTTGCAAATGAATTCATTCTTTTCCTACAAAAAAGGTTATCATCAACTCAAGCCAAGAGAAAGGAACTTTTGCAAATCTTGGATGATGAGGAGAAAAATGTGCTTAAGGAATAATGTCAGAAACTAAGTCAAGCAAACATGCTCATGAAGAATGAAATGCAAGATCTGACTATGAGGCTATCAAAAGATATTGAGGACAGAAAGAAGAAGGAAGATAATCTTGTTATATCTCCAAAGAAAAAATTTGTTGAATGTGGTAGATTGACTCATGAGAATAATCTATTGAGAACTGATTTGGCACACTCCCAGAACAATGAACAAGAACCTGAAAGACAAATAACTACTCTGAGAGATGATCCGACTACTGCAAGTTCGTATAAAGAAAAATTTAGGATTAGTGCTGCACAATTGGATGACTTATTGAAAAGATAAAGGGAGAATGATGATTCTAGATGACTTGGATTTGTACAAGGTGAAATCTTTGGTACTGCAAATGAAGATCAGACAATCGGTATGGAGAACTCATCAGACCAAAGGAAATTGGTAAGGCAATCTAATGTTTATAAATTCAATGGTAGATGCTTTGTTTGTAATAAATTTGGGCATATGGCTAGACAATGTAGAAATAAAGAAAATCAAAACTACAATTTTGTTCTCGGTCAATGCACAAATTGCAAGAAATATGGTCATAGATAAGAAGATTGTAAAATAAATGTTAAATGTCATGCATGTGGAAAGTTTGGACATTTTGCTAATCATTTTAGGTCAAGAAATGACACCAGATGCATTAAAGAAATTCAAAAGAACAATGTTACATGTTATGCATGCAACAAAATAGGTCATATTTCTAAGTGCTACTGAAGCAAGACTCAACCGATTAGAAATGATAAAGATAATAAGAAAGGAAAGCAGAAGGTAGATAAAATACAACAAGATCACACCAAGAGATGGGTTAGAAAATCTGAAGAACCAAGTGGAAATGCAACAACACCGGTAACTCCACCGGTAGAACAGAGCATTCCTGCACTGACAGGAAATTCCACCAGTAATTGAGGTATAGGCCTTAGGGGCTGGAA
Organism: Cryptomeria japonica; assembly: GCF_030272615.1. Lineage (NCBI taxonomy): Eukaryota > Viridiplantae > Streptophyta > Pinopsida > Cupressales > Cupressaceae > Cryptomeria > Cryptomeria japonica. The sequence continues at coordinate 465,126,896 of NC_081408.1, forward strand.
AATTCATTGAAAATATTGCATATTCCCTTGGAGGAGATTGGAAGAGATCTGGAGAGTTGAGTTCATCATTTTTGAAGGTTCACTTGACATAAGACTATGAAATCGACATCTAGTAGGGTAGATCGCGAAGCATTTATGATAGAGAAAGATTAGGGTTTTATTCACTGATAAAAAGAGAAAGTGGATTCATTTTTTACTCACCTTGCATTCAGAGTGACGTAAAGGTGAATTAAGAGTGAGAAAAGGCATTCTGAAAGGATTGTGAGCAGTTACCTAAGAAGCACTCAATCTTCCACCGACATTCATTTTCAGGTATTCTTCAAAAATGGCATCTGGATCTTCAACTCCTACTTTTATTGCAAATCCAACCATTGTTGAAGTTAAGTATAGACTGAGGCCCATATTGAAGGAGGTTGCCTTGATTGCTAAGAAAGAAGACTCAATGGGAGAATTTTATAGGTTTCCTGATGGCGTGATGTATATTGTAGATGTGAGGGCATATATTCACTACACCTTGGAGGATCTAGGCACAAAGAAAATCAAAGGCATGTATCAATCTATGATACTAGGAAGCTCCAGAACCATCAAGTCAGAATACAAAGCAATTGAGGATCTAGGGTTAATCGGTATTATGTAAATACAAGAATTCAAAGATGAGATCATCAGATACTTTCTGAGCAGGGTTCACAACGAGTCATCTGGTTGGATCAGCCTTACTTGATCACCAAGAAGGCTATTCAAGCAGTCACTAGCTTACCCAAAGTTAGACAAGTAACTGGCAAGAAAATTTCCAACACTAAGGTTTAGAAACTCATCGGTGCAACTCATGATAGCAAATCAATGAGGATCAGCATAATCACCGACACTGATGTGAAATTTGCAAGCATGATAATAGGTTATAAGGTAACCCAATCTAACCGATTGAATTCTATTGCTAGTTCTTGCATTCATGTTGCATATCAAATGCTGAGGAATGATGCAAAATATGATTTATGTGAATGGTTGAGGAGTGAATTGATGTTGAACCTTGGAAAGATCAAGGGAGTTAAGAAAGGAACTTTTAGGTATGGAAATTTGATTATGTGTTTAATGCTTTACTTCCTAAATGAGCTACCTTGTCTAGGGAGGAAGCCTTGGGCTCATGACATACTAGTAGGTATGTAGATCAAGGAAGCAATCACCAGTCTTCATACCACCAGAGATGAGAAACTTTGGGGTTATTTTAAAACATTCCAAGAAAACATCAGGCAGAGGGAGAGGTTATCAAAGAACATTGTGGAGAAGTACTCCACTGATATTTTTTTCAGGGTGAAGACCAATGAAACCCTCATGGAAGCAGTTGAACCAAGGACCATATGGGTTACCTAACTTGGATATGAGGTGGATGATAACATTCTAGACCTCTATGCAAAAATGATGCTAGATGCTCAATTGAATGACAAAACATAGCATTTTGGCATGATAAAAGAGAAGGTCTTTGACGTCAAAACTAGCTTCAATAGGAAGAGAAGAGAGAAGAAAATAGACAAGATGTCTGCATATATACAGGATGTAACTCATAATATAGACACTCAACTGGGTTCTGGAACCAAACCAGCAGCAAAACTGATAGTGGCTAGTACTGCAAAAGTAAAGAATCCTGAAGCTTACATTTCTACCATCACTTCTGATTTTGACCTTGAGGACAATGAATCTCTAGCTTTTAGAAGGGTACAAAGGAAGAAAGTAGACCAGCCACTGGTAGAGAAGAAGAAGGTGGAGCCTAGGAGGAGACTTGTTAGAAAGGCAACTAAACCTATTGCACTACCACCTCCAGCAAGGAAGCCTATATAAAAGAGAAAATCAGTTACATCTACTCCAGAAACCCTAAGCAAAAAGAAGAAGAGTGATGATACTGAGTTTGGTAAGACCAAAATGATCTGTGTTGAATTAATTGATGAAATTACAAAGGATGAAAATTTGAAAAATGTATCTATGTATTATGAAGATTTAGAAGAAAGTGAGCATAATGAGATAGAAGAGGCAATTTTATTGCATATAGATATCTATAAGAAAGCCTTAGTAGAAATTTTGAAGGAAATACCTTTGTCATTGTACAATAAACTAGATGCTAGAAGACTTGATGTAGTCAAGAGAGATAGGGAGATCAAAGGGGTAGAACTTTTGACTTTATGTGGTGCTATTAGTAATGATGAAATGAAGAGATGTATTGATGTTTCTAATAGGACAAATTTCAGTAGTAAACCTTGACAAATAAGCCTAATGATGGGAAGAGTTAATGAGGTGATAAATGAGACCAGTGAGGGTTGGAAAAAATTCTTCCAGAAGAATCCAGACTTTCTTACATCTCATGAAGAGTTTGTTATGGCAACAACTTCCACCATTCTAGATAAATCAAAAGGGAAAGGTATTTTGGGAAGTTCAACTCCAATATTGACTAAACCAGTAGTAACTATAGATATACAGACACAATCGATAGTAAAGGAAAGTGTACAATTTGTACCAGAACAAACTATTTTTGAGAAAGGAAATGTATAGGATACTGTGAATATTGTGGATAATACTCCACCGATAGTAATTGACACTGCACCAAATGGTGAAGCCACCGGTGCTAAAGAAGATAAGGTAAAGGGAATTGAGTCTACACCGACAATTCATATTGATTCCCCAACAAAGGTTTTGGCAATTGACACTTCTCAAGTTGAGAAGAAATCAATCACTGAGATGAGTCCAACTGAGTTAATGATGATGGCTAATAAAAAACTATTAAAGGAGAGATCTGCAGATAAGGGAATTATAGATCAATTAGTTACAATGTTGCATAAATTAATCCCTTATTGTCAAATTGAGAATGAAGAAAGCCCTTCTGACAAACTTAAAACACTAACATAGCACATATCTAACAATTTTCAATCACTGCAGCAGATATTAGATCGACAAGTATTAGAAAGATTTACTATGGCTAAGAAAGATGCCTTTGACAAGATCATTGGAACAGAGAAAAAGAAAATTGAAAATAAACTCATTCTTATTGAGAATTGTTTGAAACAATGTACAAATATCTATAGGGTCTATTGTAACATAGAAATTCTTACAACAAATGTAGATAGTAGATTAAAGGAATTGCATGTTAAGGTTGCAAATATTGCTAATTCTTTTGATGGATTAACCTCACTGGCCACATCTGTTGATGGACAAATTTTGTCCTTGGAGAACCAATTTTTTTTTTTGAGAAGGAGAGAGATAAAATCATTTGGAGAGCAAGGAGTCTTAGAGGATTGGTGAGTCCTAGATTTGATTCACTGGGTGTACATAAAATAGAGTGTATGGATATGATTGCTAAACCCACACCAGCAGAAGTCAAAGAGAAGGAAACACTGGCACACTTACTAAGTGGACTAGCATCCATATCTTAAACATTCAAAACCAGCTGGGATACATACCTACAATTGTTGGATAAGGCTTACCCAGAAATTTTGAAGTTAGTCAAGCTCTGGTAAGACAAATAGTATTTATTCATTCTTTTGTTTTGAATTCTTTCATTCTTTCATTAGTATTTGGCATTGATGCCAAAGGGGGAGTGTATATATTTGAAAAATATCAGAAAAATATCAGACAGGAACATATGGGTGATGGAATTGAAAAGCACTGAGAGGTGGGGGGGGTGAATCAGTGACACTAAAAATAAAACTACTTCAAACACTAACCGGTAGATGAACTTAACAAAGCTTTTAAAAATAATGCATGCAATCCAAAATGATATAACAACATCCACAAAAAGTAAACATCTAGACCATAACACAAGTGTTTATACATGGAAAACCCAAATAGGTAAAAACCACGGTGAGATGGAACTCACAAGTTAACTATCTGCAGTAATAGATAACTGATTGGTTAAGGTCTACAAAGTTCTCTGCTAGGAGAGAATCTTGTTAGAGATCCCAAAGCTTGATTAGAATCTTATACCCTGTTAAAGGTAGTACCCTATTAGGAGTAACCTCAGTGGAGGATTTATGAATCCAAACTAATGGATCACCCTATTAGAGGATTTATACATTGAAGCTTGTTAGAGATTACCCGGTTAGGGGATTTGATTCTACTATATTTGTTAGAAAACAACATGAATGGTTTGATTTGTTCTGAGTAGCACAATACTTGCTTGATCAAATCCTTCTAAACATATTCAACGCTGCTCTTCCGCATACTCTGCAACTTAAGTCTTTTGACCTTCGCACATAACATAACACTTTCACTTATATGAAATAATTCATTGTGATGTCAATATATAGACATTATGATTTCATGTCGGCCTAAAGAAATCATAACACAATTTCCTATGTGCAGTGTATCTGGACAAGTGATCATAACTCATCACAAAAATTACCGCCAAGCAGTCAGTGCTAGTAACTCATCACAAAATTACCAAATACTAGTTTGAACAATCAAATACTGATTAGAGTAAAACATATGAACCATTATCCTTGAATCTCTTGTCATGATCTCCGCTTGATCTTCATCTTGATGTCGACTTAGTATAACCACGGGTTGTCTCTTATGCACATACCGGTTGACACAAAGTAGCGGTTAGAGTTAAACCTCTTAGTATAACCTCTAGCATACTGGTTGTAGTATAAACAACTGAAGTTATATCGGTAGACAATACAATCATATTTGTGTGTGTGAGTGTTTCATCAATGACAACATATGACAAATACATTACAATCATCATGCCAACAATCTCCCCCTTTGGCATTGATGGCAACACTTAGAAAATTTTACAGTAATACCACTAAGTGTGCATACACAACAAATTTACACATATACTCATGCTCCCCCTTAATGCATACATTATACAAAATTTTCAAAAACACACATACATATTTATACTCTGCCTTTGAGAACAATGCCAAATTGAAAAAGAAAAATATATATATATATATAGAAAATTTGTATCAAAGTGTTTAACATATACAATAATAACTGAAAAACTTGAATCAAAGTTCAGGCATAAGTAATTCTCATGAAAATAACATTTTAGCTCTTCTTCAATTGTGACAAAGCATTTGTCCATGACTCCAACATGTTCTCAGTATACTTGAATGTAGATAGAATCTATGAACAAAATTCTTCCATGGAATCCAGTGTGCAGGTTTCAAGAGTTGCTAAGATAGCTTTTGCATTTGAGTAGGCTCTCTGTAGTATGTCCACTTGTGATGTGAGTAGACTCTTGAGTTCCTTGAGAGACTGGAGTCTCTTTTCCTTCTCATTAGCATAGATATCCAACTTGTTATGCAAATCATCTACAAATTTGCTAAAGGCAAATATAGAGTCCTGAAGTGGGACATATGCCTTGCATATCCTTTCTTGCTCTTGCTCTGTTTCTGTTTATCTTTTTGAAATGTCAGAATAAAAGAAAGAAACATTAAAGGTGGAAGCAAGAAACTTTCCTCCCATTTCAATAGAATTTCTCAACAAATCTTTATTGTGCGACAGAGCCATTTTTCCACTATCAATAGCCTTTGCCAATTTTTCTCCATACTTCTTCTTATGACTCTTTTTAGCATAGAGTTGAGCAACATCTTCTAGTGACTTGATTTGATCAGATGCATCTGCAACTAACTGACCGAGTTTGCTAATAGGTGTAGGTAGATGTGTTGTAGACATTTTCGGTAGTAGACTAGATAAAATATCTATTGCAGTCTGAATTATTTCAACTTCAACCCTTTTCTCTTTCAGTCTCTTCTTATGCGTTCTAGATTGCATGACACTTACAATATTCATCATTTTTGATGCGCTCATGTTGTTCATATCAATAGGTCCTGAAATACTTAAAGAATCATCATCATCCTCATCAAGTTGCTTTTTCTTTGTTGGTTCAGAGGATACAACCTTAATGATCGCTTTCTCTATATTTATCTCCATTTCCTTTTCAGAGGACTGTGTGACAACTTTTTCAATAGACTCCTTCTGAGTATCTTGTAAGACTGGTGGAGATTGGGGTCTCTCCAGTTGTTCTATTTCCGGTGGATTTTCCACTTTTAGTTGAGTTTCTGGTTGCTCAACTAAGGTAACTTGTATATCAGTAATTTTAGGAGGCTCCATATCTGGTGTAATGTTGTCTCTAGATAGATCAATTGTGTCCTGAACATCATCATAAACATAATAATGGAGTCATCCTTCTTCTTGATAGGATAGACCTCATTAGCTTGAATAATCTCTTCTTCATCCATTTTCAATCGATTAACATCATCTACAACATTATCCTCATTCATAGAGGAATGGATGAGTTCTTCCATCCTTTTGATTTCACAAGCTATTCGATGGGTCTCAGTTTCAATAATTGCCCTCTTTCCATTGAGTAGCTTCAATATTCTTGCTTTGAACATAAACTGAGATTTGTATCAAGCAACTAAATCACTAATATCATCTTTAGAAAATTCAAGAAAATATTATACAAATATCTCATCAATGATTTCTTTTTCTAATTTTGTAGCTTCCTCCCATTTATCCAAAACAATAGTGTACAAATAATTTGAGATATCCTTTTCCAATTCATGTGGATATTTACTATAATGACACAAATGAGTGATTACCTATTGAATGACTTGCTCTTTCTCATTTTTCAGTGAAGGAATCAAAATGCTCTTTGACATTATCAAACCTATTCCTCCCTAGTGTCTTCATTGTTCTTTCAAAATGGGTTTTAGGCTTGTAAGATGCTATATCAATAGGCACAGATGCCTTTGGCACTTCCTTAACTGATTTTGCTACTCTACCGGTAGCCTTCACCTTCTTAGGTTCTTCTTCAATATCTATACCCTCAGATTCTAGTTGGAGAATAAGTTTTTGATTCCTCTTCTTTGGTGCATTCTCCTTCTTTGTATATACTTTAGGTGTCGGTTCCTTTTTGTTTAGGACACTCCAAGTCACCCTTTTAGTCTTTATCACTAGAGGTGCTTCATCAGACTTCTTTTTCCTTCCTTTCACATTAGTAATAGGAGTGGTACTGGTTTCCATTGGTGCAACTTGGACTGCCACAATGTCCAGTTTTGCCTTCTTTTTGTCTTTAGGTGATGCTAATAGGTATTAGCATAGCCAACCAGTAGATCATAGTTCAACTCATAACTCATGACTTCTATCTCTTCTTCTCTAGGCTCAATTTCTTGCATCAAGCAAAAGTTAGTGGTAACAGTAAAGACTATGTATTTTGCAAAGTGCCTTACCACATCTTCTGGTAATCTCATTCTCATGCTCATCTTTTTATGAAATTCATTAAAATACTTATTCATAGTTGCAGGGAAAGTATTCTTTACAACCTTAATGTTGTTCTTGATTTGTACAGTGACTAGTAGGTCTTTTGACCATTCAATGTCTCCAATTCCCAGTAGAAAGTTCTGGAAATAGAAGAATAACCCAACTAATAGCTGACCATATTTGAACTTTTGACTGTTGTCCTTTTTAATAGATTGCAAATTTTGAAATAATTGCCTTCTGATAGCTTCATAGAGATCAATATTTGCATTATCAACAATCATTCTGTGAGCTGTATGAATTGTTGTAGATGGAACACTATTAAGTCTACTAGAGTAAAATACTCGGTAGCCTATCACCATTGCTGCTAGTTTCATAGCAGAGTCTTTAATATTGTTAATAGAAAAGGCACACTTATCATAAGTAGAACCGGTTAAAGAGAATACCATATCTTTTGAAATTCATCTTAGAACAAGTACTTCACTGGTTGAGAAATAACCAGTTACAACCCAAATGACTTCCTTAGTTATTGTGTGAGTTCTTTCTAAATACATGTTCTCTCCATGAACTCGACTCAAAATTATTCTGATATGTTCTTCCTCGAAATCTTCAAGAAAGTAAGCAACATTATGAAAACCCTAGCATACTTTGTTTTAATCTTTCCGTTCTCATCACAAAGTGATTTCAACTATGTATAAATGTATAGAGATCCTAGATCTTCTATCTTGTAGTCAATATAACTAGATAAATCACCTTTGACCAAAACTCCACTCAGAACTTGTGACAATGCATTATATGATAATTTGTTCAGCAACTACAGCTCCCATAGGCTCAAAAGTAATCGTTAATCTCTCTACAGCCTTTGAAGCTGATTCCATTCCAGATGAACAAGATTTGAAGTATGATGTTCAAAGAAATACCTTGTTTCACGCATGTTGCTCCGTTTATCGGTTGAACACCCAAGTGAACACCAGTTTGATCTTCTGCAACCTTGAATTCAGCTTGATTACACAAATCACAAAGCAATTCAGCAATTGATAGTAAATAATCTTTCTCAGCTCAGCAAGCGCTCCAAATTTCTTTTGCGAATGCGTTAGGGTAAAAATGAAAAATTAAAGACTCGCTTTTATCCTTTTTACCTACTGCATTAAATTCTCACCCATTAGGGTTACAAAGCCTAATTTTACCACTCAAGGAGAAAACTGGTTGATAACATATTGACGAAAAGTTATCAAAATTTCATGCTTGAAAATTCTTTTACCGCTCATTTTCCTCAAGGGGTCCGGAGGTAATTTGACCGTTAAGCTCCCCTTAGCCATATTAAAAAGGCTTAAGTCATCGGTGCAAGGTTCTCTTCACTAGGTGAAGGAACAGTTTCTTCTCTAGGCGAGTCATCACTTTTCTTCTTCCAAATCTGATTCATTTCCTCTCTAGTTTCTTCAACATTGACTTTCTGCTTTCCTTTCTAATCATTAGAAGAATTGACCGGTTTGCTATTTTTGGATCTACATAATTTTGCTAAGTACCCTGGTTTGTTACAGTGATAACAAGCCATACTAGATGATCTCCAAGGTCCTGCATTTCCTCTTCCTATTCTTCTTCTTTAGTTCATAGCCACATGACCAAAGTTATTACAGATGGTGCAAATAAAATTTGTTACCTTTTCCATCTCAAATGGACTAAACCGGTTGTCGTAGGGTCTTTGCCAGTTCAGGTTTACCCGGTTGTCAAAATTCCTCATCTGGTCACCATTTGGTCTTGGATGCATGTGCAGTACAAGATTGTTTTCTCCATATCTGCATTCAACAAAGCTATGTCCATACATTCCACATGTGAAGCAATGACCTTCAAATTTCTTGGACACATACCTAGTATTAGTATTGTAACTTGCATTTCTATTAGGTTTGTCTCTACAAACATTTGCAGTGTGACCAGGTTTATGGAAAACAAAACAAACAAGTTTAAAGAGCTTCTTATTGGTAGGCTTATTGATGTTAGGAGTAGATTTGTTCTTAGGAATGTTGCTCTTTGTACCAGAGGATTCCCTTTTTTTAGATGTTTGAAAACCAAGTCCAGAGATATCACCCTTCATTCTTTGTGATTGAATTTGCTCTTCCAGCATGGTAGAACTTTTGTTTGACTTCTCCAATTTCTCATTGACTTCGGTAAGCTGTCTTGTGAGATCTTCATTGTGTTTTGGTAGGTTCTCTCTTAGAGATGATGCAAGTTCAAGATCTAGTTGTAGGTTCTCCTTTTCTTCTCTTTCAACAACCAAATGTTCATGAATAGTGACATTTTCCCAGTTGATCTTGGAAATCTCTTGATCTCTTTCCTTGATAAGATATTCAGTAACTCTTCTGGCTTCTAGTTCCCGACTCATGTGGATAGTGAGACCTTCTAGCTCTCTCCTCAAATTTAGTTTCTCACTGTTTAAATTTTCAACTTCCTCTGCTAAAGCATCAAGATTGGCTTCATCTGAAGAACTATTATCAGATATCTCTAGTAGTTGTTCAGTTAGCTCTCTCCTTTTGACTTGTGAATCTTTCAGTTTGACCCTAAGGGTTTCAAGCTCATTTCTGCTAGCTTCTAGCTTTCTAGCCATCTCGAAGTAGCTCATGTACCCCATGGTGGTTTCAAAGCTCCCTTCTAAGCGATTAGGCTTCAAAGAAGTTAGGATCTAATACCAATTGATGGTCTTGAAAAGCACTGAGAGGAGGGGTGAATCAGTGACACCAAAAATAAAACTACTTCAAACACTAATCAGTAGATGAACTTAATAGAGCTTTTAAACACAATGCATGCAATCCAAAATGATATAACAACATCCACAAAAAGTAAAGCATCCACCATAACACAAGTGTTTGTACCCAAATAGGTAAAAACCATGGTGAGATGGAACTCACAAGTTAAGTATCTACAGTAATAGCTAACTAACAGGTTAAGGTCTACAAAGTGCTCCGCTAGGAGCGAATCTTGTTAGAGATCCCAAAGCTTGATGAGAAGCTTATACCCTATTAAAGGTAGTACCCTGTTAGGAGTAACCTCGGTAGAGGATTTCTGAATCCAAACTAATGGATCACCCTATTAGAGGATTTATACATTGAAGCTTGTTAGAGCTTACCCGGTTAGGGGATTTGATTATGCTATAATTGTTAGAAAATAACATGAATGGTTTGATCTGTTTTGAGTAGCATGATACTTGCTTGATCAGATCCTTCTAAACATATTCAAAACTTCTCTTCTCCATACTCTGCATCTTAATGTTAGGTCCCAGAGACAACTGAGAGGGGGGGGGGTGAATCAGTTGTCTAATAAATTCAAACCAAAAACAACTTAACCATCTTAATGCTTAATACCAGTAAACCAGTCTTTTATACCGGTAGATAGTTTTATCAGTTAATTGAAATACCTGTAAGGATTAATGCATGGAACAAAAAGACAAAGTTATCCACAACACATAAAACCAATATTTGTTTGTGGAAACCCTGTAAGGGGAAAAACCACGGTGGGAAACCTTATCCACAATCAGATGATACTACTACAGATAGTAAGTGTATACAAATGAGGTATGCACATGCAGAAAGGCCAAGCACCTAGAGCTCACTGCTCAAACATAGAATAGGAGTCACACTGACTACAATTGGATGGTTAAATCCAATAAGGATGTATTGTTCAAAGTATCATCTTCATATGTTGGGTTCAGTACCGGTGTAGTTCTGATATGCTTTCACAAAAACCTTGTTTCACCTTCAAATGATGTCTATGTGTATAGCTCTGCTTATTCTTGCATATACCTTCACACAATTCTTTTTTGCATTCCACATTCGATCTTACAAATAAGATCTTACATTTATATCATAACCTAGGACCAATTTTAGTAGGTTGGCTCTAAAGGATATTACAATAAAATCAATTTACAAATAAATTAATGCCCGATGCAATAACCGATTCAACATGTCAGCTTAATGCATTTACAACAATAATAAATCATCTCCATAGTGTGCCATGCTGATCTAGAAAAGATAATCCCGACGATGTATAACCTGGACCTATTTGCCGGTAACAACAAATATGCTAATACGAATATGCCAATAAACAAATCTCCAAGACAAAGTGTCCAAATGATGTCTTTGACATAACCAAGTGTTTTCCATGCCATTCCAAGTGCCAGTGATTATTATATCCTGCTGGTGTACCAAATACCGGTGACTGTGCATGAGTCATTTGCTTGCTGGTGAATGTTGTTGATCCTCCAAAGTGCTAGAGTTGATAAGTGTTAGTAGGTGTTGACATCAATGACAAAACCATACCAAAATACCAACAATCTCCCCCTTTGGCATTGATGGCAACAGAAGATGGAAAAAAAACATCAAAGTGCCAAAACCGAAATGCCAAATACCAAAAGCCAACAAAAGCCAACAATTTCCCAAAAGAGTTCATAACTAGAAATCAAAATTCAAATATAAATAATCTCTCCCAAAGTAACAATCTCTCCCCTTGAGAGTGACATGTGTTTTCCTTGTGTTTTTCCATACCAATCTCTCCCCCTTTGACATCAAATGCCAAAGTAAAAAAAATTCAGGTACAAAATACCAACCAATTCAGTATGCCAACTACTCCCCCTGAGAAGTAGCTTCCTTATCAAAGCCGGAGTAAAAGATTTCTCTGCTAATTCTATCGGTTGATGACAAACATCAACTTCCTAAGTTTCTACCGGTGGGGGTATGACCCCAAGTTGATCTCTGAGATATTCAAAAGTCTCCTTAGGCAAAGGTTTAGTGAAAATATATGCAATATGTTCTTTAGTATTCACAAAAACCAGTTTTATTTCTTTTGCTTCAACATTCTCCCTTAAAAAATTCAGTTTGATAGAAACATGATTGGTTTTAGAATGTAGTACTAGATTCTTAGATATATCAATTGCTGCAATGTTATCACAATAGATAGTAATAGGCTCTTTGCATTTTACCTTTATATCCTTCAACATTTGCTTAAGCCATAATACTTGTGTACAGTTAGTTGCTGCTGCAACATATTCTGATTCAGCTGTTGATAAAGATGTACAACTTTGTTTCTTACTCAACCAAGAAATTAATCTGCTTCCAAGAAAAAATGCTTTGTTGGTAGTTCTTTTTCTATCATCCACATCTCCTGCCCAATTTGCATTTGTGTATGTACATAATTCAAAGTTTTCATCTCTAGGATACCATAATCCAATATTTGTCTCTCAAGCTCTTGCTCATTGCTCTGGGATTGTACCAAATCAGTTCTCAACATATCATTTTCATGAACCAACCTACCACATTCTTAAAACTTGTTCTTCAGGGATACAAAAATATTTTCTTCCTTTTTCTTTTTGTCCTTAATCTCCTTAGACATCCTCATAGTTATAACTTGCATTTCATTCTTCATAACCATGTTCTCCTGACTCAATTTATGACTTTGTTCCTTAAGTGCATTTTTCTCTTCATCATCTTGATTTTGCAAAAGTTCCTTCCTCCTAGCTTGAATAGATGATAGCCTGTCTTGTAGGACAATAATGAATTCCTTAGCAGAATTCAACTCATCTTGTAGCTTTAAGTTCTTCAATCTATCAGCATCATAATCTTTAAGTGCCATCTCAAGTTGGTTCTCCAAAGCCATATTCAATGATTCCGGTTTCAGGATCTTCCTCAAGTTGTTAAACTTCCTCTGAAGAACAAGGCTCTGATACCAATCGTTGGAAACCAATAACATTGAGAGGGGGGGTGAATCAATGTTATACCAAAATAATATATTTTAGCCTTAACAAAACATTCATGCACCAACTAGTATAAACAAAATTGAAAGAAGTAAAGCAACCAATAAGCCAAACACATAAATGAGAACCATAACACATAGGTTTATACGTGGAAAACCTTAATAAGGAAAAACCACGGTGGGATTTGTGACCCACAATACCAATCCACTAGCCATATGAAGATATATTATAATATATGATGGGCCTGCACTTGCAAGAAGGCTTACAGCCTAGAGCACACTGCTCAATCACAATAGGAGCCTCACTGACTACATAAAATTCTAGATAACAATCCAAAGAAATGTGAACTACTAAGATAGCATCTTCTATGCCAGAATACAGTTCTGGTTTAAGCTCTATTTGTTCTGGTTGAAACCCTAAACCCCTTTACTAGAATAACCCTTACAATAAATTCCTCACATACATAATCTCTCTGATATATTTCACATCATATTACATTTATATATGCATTACATTACATTTCTTATCATTATCTTTCAAAATAATCTAATCAATCTACCCTATATACCCTATACAAATGTATGCCTTATGTTGGCTTATAAAGATATATACAATATCAGATTTACATGTCATCCAGATATCACAAATTTATAAACATTAAAACAAGTTGCCAATGTCAGTTCAAAGATAAGTCAGCCTCCAATACCGATAACCTTTGGTATACCATGTCGGCCTACATTGCCGGTGACCAAATAAATCTTTTTGTCCTACCGGTGCCGGTGTCGGTGTAGAATCTGTGAAGTGCCTGTCAGTACACCATATGAAGCCGAAACACAATATCGTGTTGCCATCAATGACAACATAGTGAAACCAACCAATAGAGTTTCAATTGCCAACATGTACTATCTTCAACTTAAAACAGAGATTAGAATTTGACAACAAAGATACGTATTCAACAACTTTCATTCTCAAGAGATATTTTACCAAGATCTTATATAAAAGAATGAAATTCGCTTTGTCCTACCTGTATATGCAAATCATGAGTCGATTGAGCAAATGATCTGTCAAAGTGATATCATTTCCACCCTCCTTCCGATCTACTCTTCTTGTTACTCTCCTGCTACAGATTTTCTCTTCTACCTGTGTGTGTCCAAATAATACATTTTCCCTCCCTTATGTTGGCTAGGAGTAACCTTCTTCCCTTCCATGAAGGGCTCAATTGGTTGTTCAGTTAATGTTTTAACCGCCACATCCAATAGTTATGTACCTATGAGAGGCATGTAGTGTCCACCCTTGACTTGACTTGTTTTGACTAGAGTTGACTTTTAATTCATGCGTGATAGACATTATTAGGCATAGGCTATTTCAGATGATTTATATGACATTGATACTATCATTATTGATCGTGTGATTTATTAGTCACTATATACTTATTATATGATTGATTATCGAAAGATTATATTGATCATGTGATTTGATGAGCATAAGTGTTGATGAATTTTACATGCCTTACTATAATCATGAATTATACAAATCATGCACTTGATGATGTTTTTTTGTACTGACCATATTTAATGATTATCTATGATGAGTTGATCGTATGGTGTGTTTGATTGTTGGCTGACTATCTTCGGGATAGAGACAATGCCACATCACTCATTGAGAGCGGGATGTGTCATTGTGATTCTCTAACCCTTGTCTATTATAATATATATGCATATGTCATCTCGTTGCTTTGTGGATGCAGAATTTGCAAGTACCAGAGACCAACTCCACTTGACTCTACAGGTTTGAGTGTGTCTTTAAATCCCAATGGCACGCGGTTCAGAGTTGGCACAAGTTCCCCTCACGTACTCTAGGTCTAAGATGTTCACCTTGTCAGGTTATCTTGATGTTAGTTGATTTGTTGATGTCTTATGTTATTTTGATTTTCCTTTTTCTTGGTCAAGTAAGTGTTGTGGTGTATTGGTTAAGCCTCTTTGTCATGAGTTGGAGGTTTGGAGATCAAATCCCTCTAGCTTCTTTTGTGTGAGTTTTAAGGTATGGGTTTCTCATTGTGTAATTGGATTTCTCCTTATAAGAAATTTATTTAAGTGAATAATGTATTTAATTTAATTGGCTTGATCTTTTATTTATTTATTTAATGAAGATTTATTTATTATTTGATCTATTTAATTTAATGTTGAGTATTTGATATTTAATTTATTATCTTTTATTTATTGGGTTCAATTGAGTTATTATTTATTGGAGTTTTATTTATTTAATTTTATTTATTGATTTCCTATTTTTATTAATATTTATTTATAAATGTCTATGGTGAGAAATTATTTATTTAATGTTGAAGTGAATTTTACTTGAGTAATATTATTTTACCCATTAAGTAATTAAAAGGGGGTAATTTGTATTCTTTTATTTAAAAGTCATTTTCTCCCCACGTCAATGGTTTAATTTATTTTACCTACCCTTGGATTTGATTGTTTGGAAGTTTATGGTAGGTAGAAAATATATTTTATTTTCTTGAACTTTGGGAAGGTACGTATGGAATATAATATTTTTGGAATATTTTGATTGGTGGATGGTTTTGCTTGGTTTTGTTTTGATTTTTGATTTTTGATAAATAGGCCTTCCTGCATTCACGCGGGTTGGCATCTTTGGTGAATGAATTTGTGAGATTGATTTGGAGATTGCTGGTGGTTGGATTCGAATTGGTTTGAAGGCTTGAATTGTTTTTCTTGGATTCTACATCAGATTTTCTTCCAATTTCTGCATGCACTTCGCATTGTTTTTTTTTTAAAGATTGTTTGCAAGGTAGATGAAAGATTGTTTGGGGATTTAGAAAAGAATTTTAAATTGATTCTTATTTTTAGAAATCAGATTTGGAAGGGATTATTTTATTTTCTTGTTTTTTTGAGAAATCAAGTTAGAATGTGAGAAATGGTTTCCTATGGTTTTTTTTCCTGTGGTTTTTCTTGTAGTTTTTCCTGTAGTGTTTCCTGTAGTTTTTCTTTTAGGTTAATTTGCTAGTTGCTTGCTTGTGTGGTACTTTCTAGATTAATTCTTGTACCAGAGGCATTGTTGAGGGTGTTGGTGAGTTTTCTAGTTTTATATCTGATTTTATTTGATGTATTTTGTTGGTTTCAAGCATATTTACCTTCCTATGTTATTGGGGAAAGATTTGTGCTTTCATCCATATTGATGTGCTATGGTTGGTGAGTTGGAAGTGTTGCTGTTTTGGGGCAGCAAGTGAGTTGGCCTTACTGTGGTTTTAATTTCATTAATGACAACAAATTTTATGACTTGATATGCCTATGTTTATTGTTGGCCAAGAGACTCCTTTTTTTTATGTTGTTGTAGTTTTGAGTGTGTGTCAAGTTTCCTTGTCATAAGGCTTTATGAATATGAGTTTGGTTGATGTTTTGTTTTTCAGTTATGTCTCAGATTTAAATCAGATTTGAATTAAAAGGCTTTTATGATATTTATGATTCTTTTCATTGATGGTTAATTATAGCTTTTGATGTGGTATTGCCAAGAGGCTCATTGTGTTTTTGGCTACTTGAATATCCTTGTTTTGGGGAGTAAGTCATTGGATGCATATGAGTGTTATGTTGCAGATTTGTATTTTGTTTTAGATCCTCTTGTGATTTATTGTTGGGCCATGTTAGGAGGAGTGGGCTTCCTTGTGATGACCGAGGTCACGAGAGATAGGCTGGGATGAGATTCCTTGTAAGGATGCATGAAGTCTAGACCACTAGCGCACATTGGAGTTTTCCATGGTTTGTAAACAAGCGATAACATTGATAATGAATTAATTGGGATGGGTCATTATAACTCATTTAAACAAGATAATAAATAGTTTTGAGCCTCATGGCTTAGTCCTAGGGAGGATGTTTTAGGATAAGCATGAGAAGATCATGAAGACAGTAAGCTAATCTCCCTTGGTCTCTCATAGGTTGAGATGGCTCCACATGTCCATTAGGCTAGTGCCTTGTGTTATTATGTTATGAGGATGGCACATGATGACACTCCACTCCTACTTGTGTTCCCCCTTTATGATTTATGATTATGCTTATTGGATGCATTTATGTCCTGATGAGTTTTACACCTCTGGGAGTCCATTCTTTTTGTTTTGTGCGAGTTCTTGCTTGAGAGTCCTTGTGTGGTTAGTCTCCTTGGTTATAGGTGTTAGCTTAGGTGTAGAGTGTGTGTTGGGACCTTGCGTCATCTCCTAGCATGGGGGGTGGTTCCTTTGGTTCCACATGGTCGGGTGGTTGGTTCTTTTAAACCATTGGGATGTTCCTATATTTGGATTCTTCTTGTGTGGATGAGGATGCTTCTTCAAATAGTTCATGGATAATAATTGCAGCAAGAATGTAAATGATGGTGTGATTTATGTATTGAAATTCTTATGTAATGGTTGTAAAAGAAATCATGCTTATGAGAAATGATTATGTTCTAGTTATAATGATAGCTTTTGATTATGGTATGTGATTGTAATGATGAACCTTGAGTTGTATTGTAAGCATTTATATTAAATGAAATGGATGCATAAAATGTGGATAAGTATTGTGGTTTGGAATTAAAGGATGCAATTTGTATTCTTGATGATCCATGTTAAAAGGAAATGGTGTGAGTGTTATGATAATGGAAATATCCTAGAAATGATGTCTTTAACTAATTCTTTAAGTAGAAGAAATGTTAAGCCTTGATAGGATGTATGAGTATGAGTAATATTGGATGATATCTTAGGACATATTTATGTTTGGTGATTAAAGAATTGGAAATTATAGTATCATACTTTGTAGTTAGTGATCTAATGGTAAGATTGGAAATCTTATAATGCTTGGGATGTAGTTGAATATTGCTTATGAAAATATTGTATGGATGTTCTTAATGAATGAATTACTAATCTTATAAATGGAATTTACTCTTAAGTATATGGATAAACGGTAAGATGAGTGCTTATCTTTTAGGAAAGGATTAGAATGTATCATGTGTTATAGTTTAAGAATTATATCTCCATTTGGTGGATGCTATTAGTTGTTATGGAATTAGGATATGTTGGCTTGATGATGATTATCATGTACTCATCACTTGTTGTCATTGATGAAATACTCTCTCACACACATATGATTACATTGACTACCTATGTAACTTCATTGATTTACACTATTAACCGGTATGTTTAAGGTCTATCTCTAACCGGTACTTTGTGTAAACTGGTATGTGCCTAAGAGATAACCTGTGGTTATATTAAGTCGGCATCAAATTGAAGATCAAGATCAAGTGGAAGATTCCAGGACAATGGTTCACATATTTTGTTCCAACCGGTATTGACTGTTCTAACCGGTATCCATTTTTGTGATGAGTTACCAGCACCGTTTTCTTGGTGGTCATTTTTGTGATGAGCTATGTTTAATTTTCTAGATACACTACACCTAGGAAATTGTGTTCCTATGGCCGACATAAGATTTGTATGTCTATTTAAAGACATCTTAGTGAATCATTTGAAATAGAGAGAACTGATATAGAAGAGGATATTTATGTGAATACTGATATGCATAAAGAGTGAAATCTTTTGTTGAAGAGCGATAAGTATTAAGATGAAGATGAGCATTGAATGTACTTAGAGTGATCTGATCAAGCAAGTCTTGTGCTACTCTGTTGAATAAAGCTATTGAATCTAGAGGGAAGTATCTTTCCTTTACCTCCAACGTTACTTTCTCTTATTATGATATTTCTAAGAGTCAAGTTGAAATCAAGCAGGAAATAGAAAGGTTATGCAAGGCATATGTCCCACTCCAGGACTCCATTCATGCCTTTAACCGGTCTATAGATGATTTTCATGACATACTAAATAGGAATGATAGTGAGAAGGCTAAGAGATTTCGATCTCTAAGAGAGCTAAAGAGTTAGCTCACCTCACAAGTCAACATTCTTCAAAGAGCCTACTCCAATACATAAGCTATTATTGCTAGTCCTGAAACCTACATGCTAGACTTAATGGAAGAATTCTATTCCCAGTTGATGTCTACCTCTAAGTATATAGATAACATACTGGAATCATGGGAAAATACTTTATCCCAGATGAAGCAGAATTTCAATGATATTTTTATGAGACTAGCCAATGCATGAACTTTTAAAAAAAATTTGTAATATATGATGAACACTTTAATATAGATTTTTCTATATATGTATATATTTTACTTTATCATTTTGGCATTGTTGTCAAAGGGGGAGTAATATTATCTATGTGTGTTTTTGAAAATTTTGTATTTTTTCATGCATTAAGGGGGAGCATTGCATTTAAGGGAAGTATGAGTATATGTGTAAATATGTTGCGTATGCACACTTAGTAGTCTTGTATTACTCTAAAAAAATTCTAAGTGTTGTCATCAATGCCAAAGAGGGAGATTGTTGGCTTGATGATGATTATCATGTATTCATCACTTGTTGTCATTGATGAAACACTCACACACACACATATGACTACATTGACTACCAGTGTAACTTTATTGATTTACACTATTAACCGGTATGTTTAAGGTCTATCTCTAACTGGTACTCTATGTCAACCAGTATGTGCCTAAGAGATAACCTGTGGTTACATTAAGTCGGCATCAAAATGAAGATGAAGATGAAGATCAAGCGGAAGATTCTAGGACAATGTTCACATATTTTGTTCCAACTGATACTGACTGTTCTAACCGGTATCCATTTTTGTGATGAGTTACCAGCACCATTTTCTTGGTGGTCATTTTTGTGATGAGTTATGTTTAATTGTCTAGATACACTGCACCTAGGAAATTGTGTTCCTATGGCCGACATAAGATTTTTATGTCTATTTAAAGACATCTTAGTGAATCATTTGAAACAGAGAGAAGTGATATAGAAGTGGAGATTTATGCGCATACTGATATGCATAAAGAGTGAAATCTTTTGTTGAAGAGCGATAAGTGTTAAGATGAAGACCAGTGTTGAATGTACTTAGAATGATATGATCAAGCAAGTCTTGTGCTACTCAGGATAGATCAAACCTTTCTTGTTGTTTTCTAATCATTACAAGATAATCAAATCCCCTAACGGGGCAAGCTCTAACAAGCTTCATTGTACAAATCCACTAACAAGGTGATCCATTAGTTTAGATTCTCAAATCCTCCAGCCAGGTTACTCTTAACAGGGTAGTACTCTTAACATGGTATAAGCTTCTAATCAATCTTGGGATCTCTAACAAGATTCGCTCCTAGCAGAGCACTTTGTAAGACCTTAACCGGTCAGTTATTTATTACTACAGATAGTTAACTTGTGAGTTCCATCTCATCGTAGTTTTTACCTATTTGGGTTTTCCACGTATAAACACTTGTGTTATGGTGGATGTTCTACTTTATGTGGATGTTGTTATTTCATTTTGGATAGCATGTATTTTGTTTAAATGCTTGGTTAAGTTCATCTATCGGTTAGTGTTTGAAGTTATGTTTATTTTGATGTCACTGATTCACCCCCCCTTCTTAGTGCTTTTCAAGACCATCAATTGGTATCAGAGCTGAACTTCTTTGAAGCCTAACCGCTTTGAAGGGAATCTTGAAACTACCATGGGGGACAAGAGCTACTTTGAGATGGTTAGAGAGCTAGAAGCTAGCAGAAATGAAATTGAATCCCTTAGGGGCAAATTGAAAGTTTCTCAAGCCAAAAGGAGAGAGTTATCTGAAAAACTGTTAGAAATATTTGATAATAGTTCTTCAGATGAAGCCAATATTGAAGCTTTAGCTGATGAAGTTGAAAAGGTGAACAGTGAGAAACTGAATCTAAGAAGAGAACTAGAAGGTCTCACTATCCACATGAGTCAAGAACTGGAAGCGAAAAGAGCTGCTAAAGATCTTATAAAGGTAAGAGATCAATAAATCATAAAGATCAAATGGGAAAAAGACTATACATGAGGACTTGATTGCTGAAATAGAAGAAAAGGAGAACCTAAAGCTAGACCTTGAGTTGGCATCATCTCAGAAAGAGAACTTGTCTAAGAATAATGAAGATCTTGTCAAAAATCTTACTAAAGCCAATGAGAAATTGGAGAAGTTTATCAAAATTTCTACCATGCTAGAAGAACAAATTCAGTCATAGAGACTGAAGGGTGATATCTCTGGACTTGATTTTCATACAACTGAAAAAGGTGAATCCTCTGGTATAAAGAACAAAACTACTCCTAAAGTCAATAAGACTACCGGTAAGAAGGTTTTAAAACTTGTATGCTTTGTTTGTCACAAGCCTGGTCATACTGCAAATATCTATAGAAACAAACCTAACAGAAATGCAAACTACAATACTAATGCTTGGTATGTGTCTAGAAAGTTTGAAGGTCATTGCTACACATGTCGAATGTATGGGCATAGACATATTGAGTGCAGATATAGATCAAACAATCCTATACCACACATGCATCCTAGACCAAATGGTGACCAAATAAGGAATTTTGATAACCGGGTAAACCGAAATTGGCAAAGATCCTACGGCAACCGGTTTAGTCCATTCAAAATGGAAAAGGCAACAAATGTTGTTTGCACTTTTGTAATAACCTTGGTCATGTGGCTATGGACTGCAGAAGGAGAATAGGAAGAGGAAATGCAGGACCCTGGAGATCATTTGGTATGGTTTGTTACCACTGCAACAAACCGGGGCACTTAGCAAAGTTTTGCAGATCAAGAAATAGTAAACTGGTCAACTCCTTTAAGGATCAGAAAGGCAAACAGAAAGTTGATGTTGAGGAAACTAGAGAATATATGAATTTGATTTGGAAAAAGAAAGGCGATGACTCACCTAGAGAAGAAACTATTCGTTCACCCAGTGAAGAGAATCCATCACCGGTGACTTAAGCCTATCTAGCACGACTAAGGGGAGCTTAACGGTAAAACATTTCCAGACCCCTTTGTAAAATGAGCAAGAAAGAATTTTTGAATTTTGGTGACTTTTTTGTTGACGTTTTATCAACCGGTATTCACTTAAGTGGTATATAAAAATTAAGGTTTGTAACCTAAAAGTGTGAGCATTTATTGCAATTGGTAAAGGGGATAAAAACAAGTTTTACTTTATCATTTTTACCCTAACTCTTTTGAAAAAGAAATTTGAAGCGATTGCAGTGAAGAACAAGATTGTCTTGGTCTATATTGGTGAATTGCTTTGTGATTAGAGAAATCAAGTTGAATCAAAATTTGTAGAGAGGCAAATGAGTGTGCATTTGAACATTTCAACTAGGAAATGGAGCGATGTTCAAGATACAAGGTATTTCTTTGTATACCACTTTGAAACTTGTTTATCTAGAATGACATCTACTTCTAAGCCCGTAGAAAGGTTGATGATCACTGCTAAGCCTAAGGAAGCTCTAAAGGTAGATGAAATTATGTCTTATAATGCATTATCGCAAGTTCTGAGTGGTGTTGTGGTCAAAGGTGACTTGTCCAGATATATAGATTGAAAAATAGAAGATTTAGGAACTCTACACATCTATACTCAGCTGAAATCACTTTGTGATAAGAGCGAAAAGATTGAAACAAAATATGCTAGGGTTTTTGAAAAAGGGTTTTATAATGCTGCATATTTTCTTGAAGATTTTGAGGAAGAACACATAAGAATCATCTTGAGTTGAGTTCACAGAGAGAATATGTATCTAGAAAGGACTCATACAATAACCAAGGAAGCTATTAGGGCTATAATAGGTTATTTCTCAACTAGTGAGAATCTTGTGTTAAGAAGAATTTCAAAGGATACTATCTTCAAGTTAACCAGTTCTACATCTGATAAGCATGCTTTCTCTATCAACACTATTAGAGACCTTGTGGTGAAACTTGCAGCAATGGTGATAGGCTACCGAGTATTCTACTCCAGTAGACTTAATAGTGTTCCATCTGTAGCAATTCACATAGCACATAGAATGATTGTTGATAATGCAGACTATGATATTTGTGAAGCTATCAGAGACCAATTATTTCAAAATTTGAAATCCATTAAGGACAATACACAAAAGTTCAAATATGGTCAGCTATTAGCCGGGTTATTTTTCTATTTTTCAAAACTTCCTACTAGGTATTGGAGATATTGAATGGTCCAAGGAACAACTGGTCAATGCAAAGACCAAGAACAACATTAAGGCTGTGAAAAATACTTTTTCAGCTGCCACGAACAAGTATTTTAATGAATTGTAGAAAGAGATGAGCATGAGAATGAGGCTACTAGAAGATGTGGTAAATCACTTTGCAAAAGACATAATCTTCATGGTTACCACTGAATTTTGCTTGATGCAAGCAATTGAACCTAGAGATGAAGAGATGGAAGATATGAGCTATGAGGTTAATCATGATTTACTGGTTAGCTATGCTAATACCCTATTAGCATTGCCTAAAGATAAAAAGAAGGCAAAATTGGATTTGGTGGCAGTCCAAGTGGCACCAACTGAAACCGGTACTGCACCTGTAGCTAAAGTGAAAGGAAAGCAAAAGAAGTCTGATGAAAAATCTCCTGTGAAAAAGACCACAAGGGTGACTCAGAGTGTCCTAACCAAGAAGGAACTAGCACCTAAAGAATATGTAAATAAGGAGAATGTACCAAAGAAGAGAAATCAGAAACTGATTTTGCAACCAGAGTCTAAGGGTATAGATTCTAAAGAAGAACCAAAGAAGGAAAAAGCATCCGACAAAACACCTAAGAAGTTAAAGGTAGTGCCAAAGGCAACTATGCCTATAGATATTGCTACCTATAAACCTGACACAGTCTTTCAGAGGACAATGAAGTCATTAGGAAGAAATGGGTTTGATAATGTCAAAGAACATTTTGATTCTTTTACTGAAGATGAGTAGAAGCAAGTAATCCAACAGGTAATTACTTATTTGGGTCATTACAATAGATTTCTGTATGATTTGGAGGAAGATATTTCAATCTCTTTGTATAATACTTCGTTTAGATAAATGGGATGAAGCAATTCAATTGGAAAATAAGATTATTGATGAAATATTTGTACAGTATTTTCCCAATCTATCATTGGATGGAATTAGTGCTTTAACTAAGGAATACAAAGCATATTTTGATTGTAAAGTGAGAAGATTGAAGCTTCTTAATGCAAAAAGGTCAGTTGTTGAGTCTGAGACACATCAGCTAGCCTGTGTAATTAAAAAGAGGGAAGAATTCATTCACTCTAGCAATAAGGATGATACTACAGATGATGTTTCTCAACCGGAAATGGATTAAGAGGAAATTGTTCAAGCCAACGAAGTCTATCCAACCAAGAAGAAGGATGATTCCATTATTCTTGTTGATGAAGATGTTCAAGACATGGTAGACCTATCTGGAGACATCACTGCACCAGATATGGATCCTCCTACAATCACTGAAGTACAGGTTACATTAGTTGATCAACCGAGTACTCAAATAAAAGTGGACAATGAACCAGCAATTGAACAACTAGAGAAACCCCAATCTCCACCAGTCATTAAGACTACTCAAAAGGAGTCTACTGAGAAAATTGTCACTTAGGTAACTGAAGATACAACAAAGAAGAACACAAAAAGAGCCATCATTAAGAGTGTACCCCCTGAACTGACAAAGCATAAACTACTTGATGATGATGATGAAGACTCTTTAAGTATCTCAAGACCCATTGACATGAACACCTTGAGTGCATTAGAAATTATGAAGATTACTAATGTTTTGTAATCTTGAGCACACAAGAAGCGACTGAAAGAGAAAAGGATTGAAGCAGAGACAATCAAGAATACAGTAGAAATTTTGTCTGGTTTACTACCGAAAACAACCATTGCACATCTTCCCACTCCCATCAGCAAACTTGGTTAGTTAGTTGCAGATGTATCTGATCAAATCAAATCACTTGAAGATGCTGCTCAAATTTTTGCTGAGAAGAGCCACAAGAAGAAATATGGAGATAAACTGGCTAAGAACATTAAAAGTGGCAAAATGGCTTTATCTCATAATGGAAGTCTATTGAATAAAGCTATTGAATCTGGAGGGAAGTATCTTGCCTTTACCTCTAATGTTACTTTCTTTTACTCCGATATTTCTAAGAATTAAGATGAAATCGAGCAGGAAATAGAAAGGTTATGCAAGGCATATGTCCCACTCCAGGACTCCATTCATGCCTTTAATCAGTCTATAGATGATTTGCATGACAGAATAAAAATGAATGATAATGAGAAGGCTAAGAGATTCTGATCTCTAAGAGAGCTCAAGAGTCATTTCACCTCGCAAGTCGACATTCTTCAGAGAGCCTACTCCAATGCAAAAGCTATTCTTGCTACTCCTGAAACCTAAATGTTAGACTCAATGGAATAATTCTATTCCTAGTTGATGTCTACCTTTGAGTATACAGATAACATACTGGAATCATGGGCAAATGCTTTATCCTAAATGAAGCAGAATTTCAATGATATTTTTATGAGACTAGCCAATGCATGAACTTTTTAAAAAAAAATTGTAATATATGCTGAACCCTTTGATACAGATTTTCTATATATGTATATATTTTACTTTATCATTTTGGCATTGTTGTCAAAGGGGGAGTAATATTATGTGTGTGTGTTTTTGAAAATTTTGTATTTATGCATGCATTAAGGGGGAGCATTAAGGGAAGTATGGGTATATGTGTAAATATGTTGTGTATGCACACTTAGTGGTATTGTATTACTTAAAAAAAATTCTAAGTGTTGCCATCAATACCAAAGGGGGAGATTGTTGACTTGATGATGATTATCATGTATTCATCACTTGTTGTCATTGATGAAACACTCTCACACACACACATATGACTACATTGACTACCGGTGTAAATTCATTGATTTACACTATTAACCGTCATGTTTAAGGTCTATATCTAACCGGTACTCTGTGTCAACCAACATGTGCCTAAGAGATAATCTGTGGTTACATTAAGTCGGCATCAAAATGAAGATGAAGATCAAGCAAAATATTCTCGGACAATGGTTCACATATTTTGTTCCAATCGGTATTGACTGTTCTAACTAGTCTCCATTTTTGTGATGAGTTACCATCACCATTTTCTTGGCAGTCATTTTTGTGACGTGTTATGTTTAATTGTCTAGATACACTATACCTAGGAAATTGTGTTCCTATGGCCGACATAAGATTTGTATGTCTATTTAAAGACGTCTTAGTGAATCATTTGAAACAAAGAGAACTGATATAGAAGAGGAGATTTATGTGAATACTAATATGCATAAAGAGTGAAATCTTTTGTTGAAGAGCAATAAGTGCTAAGATGAAGAGCAGTGTTGAATGTACTTAGAATGATCTGATCAAGCAAGTCTTGTGCTAATCAGAATAGATCAAACCTTTCTTGTTGTTTTCTAATCATTACAACATAATCAAATCCCCTAATCGGGTAAGCTCTAACAAGCTTCATTGTACAAATCCGCTAACAAGGTGATCCATTAGTTTGGATTCTCAAATCCTCCAACAAGGTTACTCTTAACAAGGTAGTAGTCTTAATATGGTATAAGCTTCTAATCAAGCTTGGGATCTCTAACAAGATTCGCTCATAGTAGAGCACTTTGTAAGACCTTAACTAGTCAGTTATCTATTACTGCAAATAGTTAACTTGTGAGTTCCATCTCACCATGGTTTTTACCTATTTGGGTTTTCCACGTATAAACACTTGTGTTATGGTGGATGTTCTACTTTATGTGGATGCTGTTATTTCATTTTGGATATCATGTATTTTGTTTAAATGCTTGGTTAAGTTCATCTACCGATTAGTGTTTGAAGTTGTGTTTGTTTTGGTGTCACTGATTCATCCCCCCTCTCAGTGCTTTTCAAGACCATCAGGATATTGTACCTTAATTTGTGTTGAGATGAATTTGTGTAGTTACTTAATTTGTAATAAGATGATTGTTGGTTAATTCATATAGTGTAAGAGAATTTAGGAGTATTAAATGAGCTATGGGTTAAATGTTTAGGAAGACTCGGTGATTATTTCTTTATGTACTTTAGGAATCATGATGATGTAATAAGCATGATAGGAGCGTGGAATCATAAATGATTATGTGGAAATTAATCATAAATGGAAATGGTGTTAATACAATGTAAGGGTTAATCTTGGTATGTTAATGGTGATGTTAATAGTCGAAGGTTGGTTAATGGTAATAGGAACATTTGGACTTGGTATATAAAATGAACCTAAGAGAAAAAGGGAAATAGCTATGCATTGAAAGATTGAATCTCATATTAAATAGAAGATTAAGTAGGCTGCATATCATGACTGTTAGGTATTGCTATGATGCACCTATGTGTGTATAATGATTAAGATTATGAGGTATTGATCTAGATGAAAGTAAATGTTTATTTCTTATGTAGGTAGAATAAGTAATGGCATTAAGATACCCTAGGGAGTTAGTAGTAATGGTTTATTGTATTCCACTTGCATAATTGTTTAAATAGCTTGAGTGAATTATTCTATGTTCATAACACTTAAATGTTGTTGTGTGCTTGCTGCATTGCTTAAGTGATGTTATGTGTTGTATTGTCTAAAAAAAAAATTAAATTAGTGTGATTTTAGCTATATTTCTCTAGGGTATTTTGGTGGGCATTACAAGGCATGTTTTTCCCTTCCTTAGTGTAGTTCAAATGCATGAAAGTTGAGGTGTAATTACAATGCCAACTAGAAAAGGATCCGGTTACATAGTCATTTCAAACACATGCAGTTTGAGCAATGGTTTTATACAACATGGTCAATATTAATATCAACCCCATGAATCAGTAAAAACACTTTGATATCAATGTTGCATGTAATGTATTTCATGAAAATAATATATATAATTATCATTGCATAAAATA